>NC_060119.1:1106484862-1107115631 GCF_021461395.2 Schistocerca americana | reverse complement strand
AGTGAGGAAATAACAGAAAGGTCGGACGCCCATTGTAGTATTACATACAGAATGGAAGAAAGACAGCTAGGTGAGTTACAGCATGTCAAAAGAATAGAAAACGGATGCCCAAAGAGAGCACTTTCATGGCAACCTCCTCGAAGGAGAAGAAGAGGAAAATCACAAAAAGGTTCGCCACAGGGTCTCCACGAAGCGATGAGAGAGGAGGTACAGACGAGAATGAGGAAGAATGGCTAGATTGAGATGTTTGGCGACCAAGATGCGAGATGCAGCGACAGCTGTATGACCCCATCCCAGACAAGAAAATGCCTTCATGAGCTGGCGATGAAATGGGATTTGCCAGAAACATCCAGAATTGTAGTTGATGACCTACTAGACGTGTGCTGCAGAGCAATGCATTGGCACCAAACAGTTAAAGATATTTCTCAGTACTACTGTAAGGAGGTGTGGTCTCCTGACCTTCATTTCTTACATATTCCGTCCTCAGAATCGTATTCTGCATATCAAGATGCTTCATTGGAACCCAAACTCGATACGGTAGAGTCAATTTTGTATGAATTCAAGTAAGCAATATGCAAATCTTATAAGCAAATCCTAAGTGCGCACCGAGGATGACAAAGTCGCGGCTGGCATACACAACACGATGGCCACAGAAATTTTCGTTCTAGGGTGGCGGCCGGCCCGCTGGGAGGCCTGGCCCTTCAGAGGAGTGGGTCATCACACACCTACTTCGGCCGGAAAGACCGCCCAGAGAGAGGAGAGCTTTTGCTAGAGCGAAGGGATAACGACCCCCGAGTTCGACTTAAAAGCAAATTCCGCTACATTGTGTGGGAGCACCCACAAGACGCATTTTTTGATGGACCAACTGCGTAATTACAGAGTTCTCGCAGGAGGACAGTATACGCCTAATGGAGATGCTACATCTATCCGCATTGATCCACTTAAACGAAATGTCATTCTCCCATTTAAAAGAGCAATGCTGATTAGCGGAATATTTCTGACGCAAAGAGTCAGAGTAGTGAGGGAAGACAGCAAATGATATACGCTCGCAGCTTTTCCAGAAAAAGGAGCCGTTCCGTTGTCGCTCTTGGAGTGGGAACACGTAATGAGAGTGAGTGCACTTGTACGTGTTCGCAAAGAGCGAGTAACAAAGTCTCTCCTCAGTACTTCACTGGGAGAGCACCTCTGTTATTAGTGAATCGGAGTGATACTCTATATTGAGTAGCTCGTGATTAAGTGTTGTTCACAGTGTTGGCTGCCACACTTATTGTGTGGTGTGAACACGAACAGATTACTAGTTAAGTGCCTGCGAGCGAATATTGAGTGGCATCATGGAGGACTGGCTATCTGACTGGTGTACCATACCAATAGTTAGACTAGGGGTGGATAGGAATCCTTGACTTCATCAAGGTGTAAGGAGAGTTTGATTGGCAAATGTCAATCCAGATAGAAAGAGATAGTTTTGTTATTTGTCACCAGGAAGCAACGCAGGCAGCAGTCGTCGCAGCTCATGGTATTGTGCGCTACAGCGTATGCAAGCCCCATCTGTCCTCCACAACGGTACACTCCATTACATTTCTCATATGACAGCCTTGACCATATGGCTCTCAGCCGTTCTTCTGAGTAAATAACATTCTTAAAGAATAGGGAGAAAAGAATCTTCCCATACTTTGTAAAATAATAGCATTCCTATCCATAAGAGGCAATCTACTGTTTCGAAAAGAACCCGGAAATTTATTATTTTTTTATGAAAAAGTTTCAGTTGATTTCTCAGAATTTTTTGCAACAAATAATATTTTTCGTTTGTTTGATGTTTTTTTTACACTAACTAGCAATACTCCAGTACCCAAGTATTCTACTAGTTACATAAGAATATGGAATATTTTTGTGTCTTTTCCTTACAATAGATGACTCTAGAAGATATTTGTTGCTGAATGTTTTTCAAGCAGTTCTTGTTGGTATATTAGGAGCATCTGTCTGACTTCTGTAGTAGTGCGAGGTGGAAATTGTTTCCTGCGGGAGCCAAAGGGTACGTGTTGGATGAATCCATTACACAACTTGACAAAATAAAACCCACACACTCACATAAAATGGTGACCCTGCCAGGATAGGTAAAATAGGTACATTACCAAGATAGAAAAGTGTCAGATTAGGTGATATATGATAGTTAGATCTGGAAGGTCGCAGCATTATCAGTTTGAAAAAATTTTCTTTCATGTATTAAAGAGTTATTTGCAAGGATTATTGATTGAAATAGATACAAGTAGCGAGGAAAGTAGAATTGTAGGGACAAAGTCTTGTGTTATTGTGTTGGAAAATTTTGGATTTTTACGATTTTTGAGTAGCTGTTAGGGCATAGGAGTTTCAGGTGATAGACACAGATGCAGACAGACGCAGAAGCGCAGATTGACACAGTATCAAATGAGTTAGAATTAAGAAATAACGTTCTTCTCCCTTGCAAGCGCACAGGTGAAGATTAGAGGCTGTAGCAGAGCATACAGAACAGCCGAGAAGTTACGACGTTGTTGTTGTTGTTGGTTCAACCAACTAAAAAGTGGTCGTACAGTGTTGTAGATAGGGTTGTGGTGTGTTGAAAGAACTTTCATGTTTACAAGAGCACAAGCCAAAAGATTACGGGATAGATAGCAAGTAGACAAGATGGGGGAGAATCAATCAGATAAACGGCAAATAAACGAGCTTGTTGAGAATGGGACAGAAGATGAACTTGAGAATAGGACAGACAGTGAATCAGAGAATAGGACAGTCGGTGAGCTGCAAAATCAGCAGGCTCAGTTAGACTGGGATGGAATTGAGACAGATCAGACAGATGGGAATCGAAGGGACGAGAACTTGGAATTTCCAAAATACTAAATTCCGTGTAGGGCATATTCTGAGCCAGAAACAGACAGCCCACGCAGGAGATGGCAAAGATTAGTAGCGAAACAAGCTAAAGAAACGCGTTTGCTTGGCGCATATTCAGAGACAGAATACGCGTCAATACAGTCAATGAATCGGCAGTTATCTTACGTCCAAAGAGAAGTAGACATTGAGGAAGAGGGGGAACATTTAGAATACGTCGAACCTCTTGTACACATTCTAAATATGCCTCTCAACAGGCACAGAATCTTGTGGAGTTAGGAGCGCCACGAAAAGGTCCCGTAACAGACGCAACTGCACCTGCAAACACAAGACATACACAACAGAGAGGGCAGTGTGCTGAGTTATTTGCGTCACGTAGTGGTTCAATGACATACGCAACTAGTTCTCAACACAAAGAACAACACAGGGAGAAGGGAAGAGAGCAGGGATTGTTGCAGTTATCAAACTTAGAAACGCCACAGCATAGCCCAGTAAACGACGTAACTGACCGAGTAGAAAACAATAGAACGAGAACACACAGTTCAGCAGAAGGCAGTGTTACAGGACAAGATGCGATCATGGAGATGCTACAAAAAATTAACGATAGTATAACGAAACAGAATCAGGATTTGAAACAGGATAATCAGAACTGGAGACAAGAGATAACAGGTTAAAATCCAGATGGAAGAAGGGATCGCTAGAATTGATAGTCAGATCACACAGATAAACAAAGACGCGAAAGAATCTAGAGAAAGAATTCAAGTACTAGCACAAAGTCGGCAACAATTACGCACTGACGTGGACATGGTCCAATTGAACATCGTAAACGTTGACAGAAAAGTGGAACGTTTTACGAGAAAAGCCACTCGAACAGCAATACTAACTTCGGAAGAACAAGCAATTCAAAGTAAGGTCGCAAATGTTCCACTGAAAAAATATGATCAACGGATCAATCAGATAGAACTTAAAAACAAAGATCTGTTTGAAAAGCTTCGAACAGAGTTTATACAAACTATCGAAGAAAAGATCGAGACCGATTACACCTGTAGCGAAACAACTGATACGTCAAGCATTAATTCAGTATACGAAAACACGCCGCCTAAGAAAGTTCAAGTAGAACCAAGGCCAGACGTAACACTCGCGCAGAAATCGAAACAGAAAACCCCGATTAAAGTAATACATGACATATCACAGAACCAGGCACAGTGTCTAGAAAAACAGGACACATACAGTCAGCCGACACCAATAGAAAGACAGGCGACTGAACCAGTAAATCCAATGACATAATATAACAGTAGCACAGGTACAGTACCGCGAATGACAAGAGTAGGAACAACACCTTTGTTCACCAATGTTAAGATATGATGCAATTACAGGGCAGGAAACTGAACATATGCAGACAGGCGGTAGATTGCCAGAGAATAGGCAAGATGACACAAGCAGTGGAAGATTATTTGAGTCCATGAATCAGCCACAAACCGGATTTATGAGTAGATATGATACAGACCACTTCCTTACAGTTAGAAAATTTCAACATTTCAAGGAAGAAGGCGGTAGCTTGCATGCACGCACATTCATCGACCAGTTTCAAGTAGGCTTACCAAACCACTGGAACGTAGCTCACAAACTTGACTTCATTTGTGCACACATGTCAGGGACAGTAGCAGAGGTGATGCAAAAAATCGCTGCTACCTGTACGTCTTACCTACAGTTCAGAATAGCATTTCTCGGAAGATATTGGTCTAAGGAGGCGCAAGACAATGTTAAATACGAGTTACTTGAGATAACACCGTATGAAAACTCAGGAGAGAAAAGCGTGGTAAAATTCTTTGACACAATGGAGAAAAAGAATCAATGCCTAGACAAACCATACAGTAACAGAGGGCTGATACGTCTATGTAGAATGAATTTACCGGTAAAATATCAACAGGTGACAGTAGGAAAAAATGAAAATACCGAAGAATTCAAAGAGGTCTTAAGGGAAATTGAATTCATGTTTAATGAAGACGAGGTGAAAGAAAAAAGAAAGGAGAGGGAACAGCAAAAGGAGAGGAATAGGAACGAATATTCCAATAATAATAATCGTAATCCTAATACCAATAATTTCAGGCAATTTAACAGACCAGGACAGTGGCAAAACGAAGGTAATTGGCATAGTAACGAGAACCAGAATAATTGGTACCGAAATAGGAACGGTAATGGGCACTCATACAGTGGTGGATATGGGTTTAGGAATCAAAATGCCAACGGAACGGTCAAGGGTACTTTGAAAGAGGTCAACTGGCGAGACCAAGGCGCGAATAACTACGTAGGAAAACATGGTTCACAGAGACAAGAACAACACAGCAAAGAGAAACCAGAAGTAGAAGTTAGGCCACCGAATACTACTAAACGTAAAGATTGACGTGAAAATGCGGAAGAGGTCTTACACTAACCACTAAGTAAAAGTTAAATTAATAGATCAACAGAACAACATAATGAAAAGAAAAAAAATTGACACAAAACAGACTAACAATTTCTTGTAGTACTGAGTATCCTGCAACATGCACACAAACAAGAAATGACACACAACCCATGAAAGGATGAAGAAGTGGTAGGACATAATTAGAATAAAGAAACGAAATTATATATATATATATATATAATTTCGTTTCTTTATTCTAATTATGTCCTACCACTTCTTCATCCTTTATATATATATAACTTTTGCCACTATCAGGAAATTTTTGCATTACATAAAATCAGAGTTTTTTGTAAATAATGATAACAAATATGTGTAAAACAAAAATTGTAAATATTTCTACGTGTCAGAGCGGCATCGCCACCAACATCAATCGCCAGCTCCCTCAACACCAGATGCTTCGAGATAGCGACAGAGAGGGTACAGACATGTTGAGAAAGCACTTAGGGCAACGGCAACAACCTGAAGACCAACGCCATACTGGAAATGCAGGTTGAAACCAGGTTGGTCTTCAGAAGAACAACACGTGGCATGGACATGTCATATGCCACGATACTGTTACTTCATTGACAAGTGTGAGTAGAATCATGATATGACGAGACTACAGAAGATACAAGAAATAAACTCATCAACTTATATTTGGAAAGGCAGTCAAATCATACAAATCCTATATCTCTCCTACATTAAAATTCACATATTCCTAGCCCAAGAAGAACAGAAGGATGCAAGAAAGAAGAGAAGAACAGAAGATGAAAGACGAAGAAGGGCAGAAGACAGCAAGATACCTTTCTCTTCTATCCTACAAAGAAAATTGTTACAAACGTCTTTCCATGAACTTTGAGGCATGGTAACTACTAAAACCACCTCTCCAAAAATAAACCTTGAATAGTCAAACAAATAAAAACGAACAGCAAATGGAATATTAAGTGGTACCTACAAATATTATCCAGAAATGGATTCAGCAAAATAAACATCATTCTCCCTACCACATCACCAAATTGCCATACCAAACCAGGTGTGGAGTATCAAGACGTCACGGTACATATATTGGGTGACGATCGTCGGTAATCACCAACTTACTACAATTATCGAATTGCCATACCGCCCCAGATGTGACAGCAAAGGAGTACCAGACATCACTGTATACTCAATAAACCCCAGTCATCATCATTGGTTAAAAATACCACTTCATGATGACAACATCAACAAATAAGACCCAGCATCACGTGCTAGATTGCTTCTCACATGATTTGTGACACTTATATAAATGAGTCGACGCCTTCCAGCACCTCTATGGGGATCGTCGAACAAAGAAACGGACAGAGTAAATACAACCAGAGTAGATTATAAAAATTAGATACATAAAAGTAATACTTACCTTCTTGCTATTTGTAAAAATAATTATTTTATTGAATATGTAAAGTCCCTAATTTATACATACCTCAAAATTTTTGAGAAAGAAACTAAATTAGGATAGTCATACAATCTCCTGTTACCTTTATATGTAGAATTAGAAAAAGAATTATGTAGTATTTTCCATCTGTAAAGAATGCTCATAAATACATTTTTGTTGCAATCATAAAATTAGTACCGAGGATAGAATTAAGAGAAAAGCTTCTTCATTCATTAAAAAGAAAAACAGAGACACATAAAAGAAATAAATAAATGAAACAAAGTGACACAACAGAGCTTTTGCGAACATTCACGCAAAGCTTAACTAAAGAAAAGAAATAACCACACTAAGACATGATACACCGTACACTAACGAGTTTAGAAAAATTAATATTGTAAAAGCAACTTTTGGAAATGAAAAAGAAAAACAGAGACACATAATGGCAATGACAAAGAAAAACACAAATTGTAAAATTAAAAACTAGAAACAACAGCTATAATGAAATAATTGCAAAATTGTTAAGAATGGCTGAGAAAGTTTATTGGAAAATACAGAAGAACAATTTTTGCCTGACTTGGTAATGTTTTCCTCAGCATTGACAAACCCGAGACAAAAATTTTGTCACATGAAGTTGGGTAGGGGAGGGGGGGAAGGAAGGTGGCATGGTCTCCTGACCTCCATTTCTTACACATTCTGTCCTCAAATTCGTATTCTGCACATCAAGATGCTTCATTCGAACCCAAAACTCCATAAGGTAGAGTCACTTTTGTAGGAATTCATGTAAGTGATATACAGATCTAATAAGTAAATCGCAAGTGCATACTGAGGGTGAAAAAGTCGAGGCTGGCGTACACAACATGATGGCTACAGGAATTTTCGTTCTAGGGAGGCGGCCACCCCGCTGGGAGGCCCGTCCCTTCAGAGGGGTGAGTCGGCACACACCTACTTCCGCCGGAACGACCGCCCAGAGAGAGGATAGCTTTTGCCAGGGCGAAGGGATAACGACCCCCATGTTCGACTTAAAAGCAAATTCCGCTACATTGTGGGGGGGCACCCAGAAGACACATTCTTTGATGGATCAACTGCGTAGTTGCAGAGTTCTCACTGGAGGACAGTATATGCTTAACAGAGATGCTACGTCTTTCTGCATTGGTCGACTTAAACGAAACGTCATTCTCCCGTTTAAAAGAGCAACACTGATTGGCGGAATATTTCTGATGCAAAGAGCCAAAGGAGTGAGGGAAGACAGCGAATGATATACCCTTGCAACTTTTTCAGAAACAGGAGCCATTCTGTTGTTGCCCTTGGAGTGGGAACACATAACGAGAGCAAGTGGGCTCATAAGTGTACGCAAAGAGCGAGGAACAAAATCTCTCCTCAGTACTTCACTGGGAGAGCATCTCTGTCATTAGCAAATCGGAGTGATACTCTATATCGAGTCGCTTGTGATTAAGCATTGTTCACAGTGTTGGCCGCCACACTTATTGTGCGTTGAAAACACAGACAGAATACTAGTTAAACGCCTGCTAGCGAATATTGAGTGGCATCGTGGTGAACTGGTTATCTGACCAGTGAACCATGCCAATAGTTAGACTAGGGGCGAATAGGAGTCCTTGACTTCATCAAGGCGTAGGGAGAGTTTGATTTTCGAAGGTCAATCCAGACAGAAAGAGATAGTTGCGTTATTTGTTCGCAGCGAGCACTGCAGGCAGCAGTTGTCGCAGCTCCAGGTATTGTGCGCTACAGCGTATGTGAGATCCATCTGTCCTCCACAACAGTACACTCCATTACATTTCTCACACGACAGCCTTGTCTGTGCCTAGAAAAGTTATTCAAGTTGTGTAGGCGCGGCTCTCAGCTATTCTGCTGAGCAAATAACATTCTTAAAGAATAGGGAGAAAAGAACCTTTCCATACTTTGTAAAATAATAGCATTCCTATCCATAAGAGGCAATCTACTGTTCTGAAAAGAACCTGGAAATTTATAATTTTTTTTATAAGAAAAAGTTTCACTTGATTTCTCAGAATTTTTTGCAATAAATGATATTTTTCGTTCGTTTAATTTTTTCCCTACACTAACTAGCAATACTCCAGTACCCAAGTATTCCACTAGTTACATAAGAATATGGAATATTTTTGTGTCTTTTCCTTACAGCAGACGATTCCAGAAGATATTTGTTGCTGAATGTTTTTCAAGCAGTTCTTGTTGGTACATTAGGAGCGTCTGTCTGGCTTCTGTAGTAGTGTGAGGTGGAAAATGTTTCTTGCAGGAGCCAAAGAGTACTTGTTGGATCAATCCACTGCGCAACTTGACAAAATAAAACCCACACAATCACACTACTTACCAGTGAAACACTGTGCATTTCAGCTTTTGGAATTGTGTAACACAGTACCCTACAATAGACATAATCTAAAGAACTGCATGGCTCAGTGGCATTTATTATTTTTAATTTGGTTTTATTTGAATATGCACTGTCACACACCTGTGTCCTCTTTCTCAATGCAGACTATAATTTGTTCAAATGTTCTTCAAGATATTAGATTCCATACTCATTTTAGCCCCCCCCCCCCCCATGAACCATGGACCTTGCCGTTGGTGGGGAGGCTTGCGTGCCTCAGCGATACAGATGGCTGTACCGTAGGTGCAACCACAACGGAGGGGTATCTGTTGAGAGGCCAGACAAACGTGTGGTTCCTGAAGAGGGGCAGCAGCCTTTTCAGTAGTTGCAAGGGCAACAGTCTGGATGATTGACTGATCTGGCCTTGTAACAATAACCAAAACGGCCTTGCTGTGCTGGTACTGTGAATGGCTGAAAGCAAGGGGAAACTACAGCCATAATTTTTCCCGAGGGCATGCAGCTTTACTGTATGATTAAATGATGATGGCGTCCTCTTGGGTAAAATATTTCGGAGATAAAATAGTCCCCCATTCGGATCTCCGGGCGGGGACTACTCAAGAGGATGTCGTTATCAGGAGAAAGAAAACTGGCGTTCTACGGATCGGAGCATGGAATGTCAGATCCCTTAATCGGGCAGGTAGGTTAGAAAATTTGAAAAGGGAAATGGATAGGTCGAAGTTAGATATAGTGGGAATTAGTGAAGTTCGGTGGCAGGAGGAACAAGACTTCTGGTCAGGTGACTACAGGGTTATAAACACAAAGTCAAATAGGGGTAATGCAGGAGTAGGTTTAATAATGAATAGGAAAATAGGAATGCGGATAAGCTACTACAAACAGCATAGTGAACGCAATATTGTGGCCAAGATAGATACGAAGCCCACACCTACTACAGTAGTAGAAGTTTATATGCCAACTAGCTCTGCAGATGACGAAGAAATTGAAGAAATGTATGATGAAATAAAAGACATTATTCAGATAGTGAAGGGAGACGAAAATTTAATAGTCATGAGTGACTGGAATTCGAGTGTAGGAAAAGGGAGAGAAGGAAACATAGTAGGTGAATATGGATTGGTTCTAAGAAATGAAAGCGGAAGCTGCCTGGTAGAATTTTGCACAGAGCACAACTTAATCATAGTTAACACTTGGTTTAAGAATCATGATAGAAGGTTGTATACATGGAAGAACCCTGGAGATACTAAAAGGTATCAGATAGATTATATAATGGTAAGACAGAGATTTAGGAACCAGGTTTTAAATTGTAAGACATTTCCAGGGGCACATGTGGACTCTGACCACAATCTATTGGTTATGACCTGTAGATTAAAACTGAAGAAACTGCAAAAAGGTGGGAATTTAAGGAGATGGGACCTGGATAAACTGAAAGAACCAGAGGTTGTACAGAGTTTCAGGGAGAGCATAAGGGAACAATTGACAGGAACGGGGGAAATAAATACAATAGAAGAAGAATGGGTAGCTTTGAGGGATGAAATAGTGAAGGCAGCAGAGGATCAAGTAGGTAAAAAGACGAGGGCTAGTAGAAATCCTTGGGTAACAGAAGAAATATTGAATTTAATTGATGAAAGGAGAAAATATAAAAATGCAGTAAATGAAGCAGTCAAAAAGGAATACAAACGTCACAAAAATGAGATCGACAGGAAGTGCAAAATGGCTAAGCAGGGATGGCTAGAGGACAAATGTAAGGATGTAGAGGCCTATCTCACTAGGGGTAAGATAGATACTGCCTACAGGAAAATTAGAGAGACCTTTGGAGATAAGAGAACGACTTGTATGAATATTAAGAGCTCAGATGGAAATCCAGTTCTAAGCAGAGAAGGGAAAGCAGAAAGGTGGAAGGAGTATATAGAGGGTCTATACAAGGGCGATGTACTTGAGGACAATATTATGGAAATGGAAGAGGATGTAGATGAAGATGAAATGGGAGATATGATACTGCGTGAAGAGTTTGACAGAGCACTGAAAGACCTGAGTCGAAACAAGGCCCCCGGTGTAGACAACATTCCACTGGAACTACTGACGGTCTTGGGAGAGCCAGTCCTGACAAAACTCTACCATCTGGTGAGCAAGATGTATGAAACAGGCGAAATACCCTCAGACTTCACGAAGAATATAATAATTCCAATCCCAAAGAAAGCAGGTGTTGACAGATGTGAAAATTACCGAACTATCATTTTAATAAGTCACAGCTGCAAAATACTAACACGAATTCTTTACAGACGAATGGAAAAACTAGTAGAAGCCGACCTCGGGGAAGATCAGTTTGGATTCCGTAGAAACACTGGAACACGTGAGGCAATACTCACCTTACGACTAATCTTAGAAGAAAGATTAAGGAAAGGCAAACCTACTTTTTTAGCATTTCTAGACTTAGAGAAAGCTTTTGAAAATGTTGACTGGAATACTCTCTTTCAAATTCTAAAGGTGGCAGGAGTAAAATACAGGGAGCGAAAGGCTATTTACAATTTGTACAGAAACCAGATGGCAGTTATAAGAGTCGAGGGACATGAAAGGGAAGCAGTGGTTGGGAAGGGAGTAAGACAGGGTTGTAGCCTCTCCCTGATGTTGTTCAATCTGTATATTGAGCAAGCAGTAAAGGAAACAAAAGAAAAATTTGGAGTAGGTATTAAAATTCATAGAGAAGAAATAAAAACTTTGAGGTTCGCCGATGACATTGTAATTCTGTCAGAGACAGCAAAGGACTTGGAAGAGCTGTTGAATGGAATGGACAGTGTCTTGAAAGGAGAATATAAGATGAATATCAACAAAAGCAAAACAAGGATAATGGAATGTAATCTAATTAAGTTGGGTGATGCTGAGGGAATTAGATTAGGAAATGAGACACTTAAAGTAGTAAAGGAGTTTTGCTATTTGGGGAGCAAAATAACTGATGATGGTCGAAGTAGAGAGGATATCAAATGTAGACTGGCAATGGCAAGGAAAGCGTTTCTGAAGAAGAGAAATTTGTTAACATCGAGTATAGATTTAAGTGTCAGGAAGTCATTTCTGAAAGTATTTGTATGGAGTGTAGCCATGTATGGAAGTGAAACATGGACGATAAATAGTTTGGACAAGAAGAGAATAGAAGCTTTCGAAATGTGGTGCTACAGAAGAATGCTGAAGATTAGATGGGTAGATCACATAACCAATGAGGAAGTATTGAATAGGATTGGGGAGAAGAGAAGTTTGTGGCAGAACTTGACCAGAAGAAGGGATCGGTTGGTAGGACATGTTCTGAGGCATCAAGGGATCACCAATTTAGTATTGGAGGGCAGCGTGGAGGGTAAAAATCGTAGAGGGAGACCAAGAGATGAATACACTAAGCAGATTCAGAAGGATGTAGGTTGCAGTAGGTACTGGGAGATGAAAAAGCTTGCACAGGATAGAGTAGCATGGAGAGCTGCATCAAACCAGTCTCAGGACTGAAGACCACAACAACAACAACAACAACTCATTTTAGATGTACTAAACTTCTTAATTTGGAAAATAAGATATTACCCTTCAGTGCAAGTAGAAAGTTCTATCGACAATTTCCCTCCCTCATCATCAAGTCGCCCTTGGTTTTCCTAAAGTGTGGAAGCCACCTAAATAGAGTGAAAATTAGTATGTAAAAGCCTCAAACAGCAACAGCAGAACAAGAGGTCTCTGGCACTGTTTGAAACCAACAGCCTAGTTCAAATGCATTGTTGTACAAGGCAACTAAAAATTATACTAGAATTCAAATAATATTTCGACACTTGATTGGACATATTTGACAAGAATAATTTTACAAAATAAATTCTTGTAGCCTTTTACTAAATTTTCTGACTCATTTCAAATATAACATACAGTTGTTAACATTATTTTTGAGTGAGTTCATTTAAACTTCACAACACTGAAACAAATTCAGTAGAAAACTCTTTTAGTTGAGTTCTACAGGTATGTGGGCGTGGTCACATGCAGTATTTATTTTTATACACTTTTGGACTGTTGTAGTCTACATTCACATGCTTTCAAAGGTTGTAAAAATACCTATTTTACAGAGAAACATGAAAATGTATGCACACTGGGTACTCAGAAAATGTATTAAATTGAACCTTTTACAAAATTTTCAGGAATGCTTCGGAATTTCGTGTACACGAATACAAATTCATAAGAATTTTGGCCAGTCATTGAACATGTTTCTGAAAGCACAAGTAAATAGAATTAAGTAATGTTAAGCTGATTTCTCACCAAGATGTTCAATCGCAAAATATACGATTTAATTTCTTTGACTAATGAGCTAATTACACGTTTATTAACACAAGACTGTAGAGTAGAAGTAACAAGTATTCTTATGTTATCGGCCAAGTAACAGCATTATCTTGATGTGAATATACCTGAGGAATTTAAAACGTACCTTCCACTTTGATGTAAATGTCTCTGAAACGTCTAGAAGAAGAGTTCGAAATTTAAGATATATCCTTCTGTAGTATATGAAGAGAATTAAAAGCATATTACTCTAATATAAGAAAAGACAGAAGGCTCACTGTGATGGGACTGGCCTACTTAGACAATCCAGTGCAAATTATACATACCAGCAAAACCTTTTTTGAAATATATTGTCCCTACTTTTAATGAGAAAAAAGTGCAAAACATGTCTCTTACATTAAAACAACACACCAACTAGTAGTTACAAAACAGTAGTAATAAACTGCAAAGATGCTGAGCGCGAATAAAAAGAGGCATGAAAGAATTTTTGAGAATCCTATCATTACGTATCTTGTGTGAGATTTTACAAGATTTAGTACATCAGTTCTTAATTAAACATACCACTCACTGATACACACTCAAATAGAAAAAAAAGTAGAAAACCGACGCATCAGGAAGGAATTATCCGACTTAGACGGAAATCGGTAGATGTGATGTACATGTACAGACAAACAAGTGATTAAAATTTCAGAAAAATTGGATGATTTATTCAAGATAAAGAACTTCAAAAATTGAGCAAGACAATAATGCGTTGGTGTACCTTTGGCCATTATGCAAGCAGTTATTTGACTTAGTACTGATTGACAGTGTTGTTGGATGTTCCCCTGAGGGATATCGTGCCAAATTCCGTCCAACTGGTGCTTTATATTATCAAAATTGCAAGCTGGTTGGAGGACCCAGCCTCAACTAGGAAGAGATTTGGCGACCCTGCAGGCCAGGGCAAGCATGAAGATGATCAGTAGACACTCTCGCCATGTGAAGAGCGGACATTATCTAGCTCAAATGTAAGCCTAGGATGGCTTGCCATGAAAGATAACAGAAGGGAAGGTAGAATACTGTCGATATTCCATTGCGCCCTGTGGGTGCCACGGATGACAACCAAGGGGATCCTGATATGAAATGAAATGGCACTCCAGGCCACTATTGCTGGTTGTTGGGATATGTATAGAGATGAGATTAGATTAGTACTTGTTCCATAGATCATGAATACGACACCTTGTAATGATGTGGAACATGTCAGGTTAATAAAAGGTGTTTATGCAAGATATTACATTACATGACACTTAATATTTTTGTGGGGGCTGAGGAAATTACCCACATACTAGATCCAAAAATACATCTAATGAGTAGAAGGAGTTGCCATTGAGAAATTCTTTTAATTTCCTTTTAAAAGCTATATGGCTATCTGTCAGACTTTTGATGCTATTAGGTAAGTGACCAAAGACTTTTGTGGCAGCATAATTTACCCCCTTCTGAGCTAAAGTTAGATTTAACCTTGAGTAGTGAAGATCATCCTTTCTCCTAGTGTTGTAGCCATGTACACTGCTATTACTTTTGAATTCGTTCGAATTGTTAATAACAAATTTCATAAGTGAATATATACATTGTGAGGCTACAGTGAAGATCTCTAGCTCTTTAAATAAGTGTCTGCAAGATGATCTTGGATGAGCTCCAGCAATTATTCTGATTACACGCTTTTGTGCAATGAACACTCTTTTACTCAATGATGACTTACTCCAGAATGTGATGCCATACGAAAGCAGAGAATGAAAACAGGCGTGGTAAGCTAATTTACTGAGATGCATTCGCCAAAATTTGCTATGACCCTAATAGCATAAGTAGCTGAACTCAAATGTTTCAGCAGATCTTCAGTGTGTTTTTTCAGTTCAACCCCTCATCAATGTATGCATCTAGAAATTTTGAATATTCTACCTTGGCTACCGATTTCTGATCGAAGTCTATATTTATTAATAGTGTCATTCCATTTACTGTGTGGAACTGTATATACTGTGTTTTGTCAAAGTTTAGTGAGAGCCCAGTTATAGAGAACCACTTAACGATTTTCTGAAAAACATCATTTACAATGTCACCAGTTAATTCTTGTCTGTTGGGTGAGATAGCTACACTTGTATCATCGGCAAAAAGTACCAGCTTTGCATCTTTGTGAATATAGAATGGCAAGTCATCAATATATATTAAGAACAGCAGAGGACCCAAGACCGAACCTTGAGGCACCCCATTCTTGATTGTTCCCCAGTTTGAGAAATCACCAGTTTTTTGTTTATTATGTGAACAGCTTATTTCAACTTTCTGCACTTTTCCAGTTAGGTATGATTTAAACCATTTGAGCACTGTCCCATTCATACTACAGTACTTGAGCTTATCTAGAAGTATTCCATGATTTACAGTACAGTATAGTGGTGGACGACAATTAGGTTTTGTGTCCCACCAGTGCCTGGGTCATCTCCAGACACATGTTTGCTGGACAGCAGGTCTCAGTTCGAAGTGGGACTCATCACTGACGGCATACTCCTGTCAATGGAATCCCATTTCGAATATGCCTGACACCACTGCAAACAGGTTCGTTGGTGTAAGGAGGTCATTGGCAGTCGAAGCAAGGGGCGCTCTGAGCTCAGCTACATTTCTGCGACCCGCTTATTAATGGCGCTTATGATCGCTGAGGCACCACCCGCATTTCAGATCGACGATTATGCTGAATCTGGGACTGAGTGCCTCTCTAACAATTGCTCGGTCATCTCATTCTGTCGTCTCTGTACTTTGGCCGCTTCCTTCTTGACACTGTGTTCGGCCATGGTTCACCCAGTCCCGCCAACATCGTCGAATGGTGTTCAAATGTCGAGCGATTCGCCGTTTACTGCAACTGGTTTCTTTTAGCGCAACTACACATTCTGTCTCAAATGAGTGTCATCTGCGCATATTATTCAAGCGCCTGTCTGCAAGGCATAGTTACTTTCCAGTTCAGTACACAGAATGAAATTTGCAAAGACTTTAGCACCTGGTATGTACATATTCCCTGCTGCGAGGTGAAATTGATCTACAGCGCCACACATTCATCCATAGGCCGTCAAATTTAAAATTTCGTTTTTTCCGTCGATATCTATGTGGAAAGCAGTTTGTGATCGATTTGCATAACTCCTTCGTGGTGCAACTTTTTCTTTTTTGTCTTAGAGTGTATGTACTTTCTACTTAGTCTCTCCTTTAAACTAACCATAAATATAAACTATAAATGTATGCATTATTTTTGGGATTTTGTACCTTTGCCTTGGGAGTAGCGCTTATACGGTGGGTGGTGGCTGAGCTTGGAACTACGCGGACGGTGGAGGCCCAGGTGTGGCGATGCTGCCGGAAGGGGCCGCGAAGGCAGTACAAGATGGCGGCGTACTCCACCAGCGCCAGGAACACGAACACGATGCACGACAGCTGCCACACGTCCAGGCTCTTCACTCCTTGCGACGGGGGTGCAGTCGACCTGCACCACAGCAAAATATGGCTAGATGCTAATAGGAGTACTCAGTTTGTAGAGCTTGGTGGTGCATCCATTTCGACACCATTCCTCACAAGCGTCTTCAAGCCAAATTGTGTGCCTACGGAATATCGCTTCAGTTGTGCGACTGGATTCGTGATTTCCTGTCAGAAAGGTCACAGTTCGTAATAATAGACGGAAAGTCATCGAGTAAAACAGAAGTAATACACGGCGTTCCCCAAGGAAGTGTTATAGGACCTCTATTGTTCCTGATCTACATTAACGACATAGGAGACAATCTGAGTAGCCCTCTTAGATAATTTGTAGATGATTCTGTCATTTACCATCTTGTAAAGTCATCATATGACCAAAATGAATTGCAAAATGATTTAGATAAGATACCTCTGTGGCGCGAAAGGTGGAAATTGACCCGGAATCAACAACAGTGTTAACCTATTCACATGAGTACTAAAAGAAATCCCCTAAATATCGATTACGCGATAAGTCACACAAATCTGAAGGCTGTAAATTCAACTAAATACTTTAGGAATTACAATTACAAATATCCTAAGTTGGAACGATCACATAGATAATGTTGTGGGTAGAGCAAACAAAAGACTGTGATTCATTGGCAGAACACTTAGAAGGTGCAACAGATCTACTAAAGAGACTGCTTACACTACATTTGTCCACCCCATTCTGGAGTATTGCTGTGCGATGTGAGATCCGTATCAGATGTGACTGACGGATGATATTGAAAAAAGTTTAAAGAAGGGCGGCTCGTTTTGTATTATCACGAAATAGGGGAGATACTGCCATTGACATGATACGTGCATTGGAGTGACAATCATTAAAACAAAGGCGTTTTACGTTGCCACGGGATCTTCTCATCAAATTTCAATCACAATTTTTCTCCTCCAATTGCGAAAACATTCTGCTGGCACCCACCTACATAGGGAGAAATGATCATCACGATAAAATAGGTGAAGTCAGGGCTCGCACAGAAAAATTTAAGTGCTCGTTCGTGAGTGGAACGGTAGAGAGACAGCTTGAAGCTGGTTCATTGAACTGCCTGCCAGGCACTTAATTGTGAATAGCAGAGTAATCACGTAGATGTAGATGTTATGAGAAAACTACGAAGACAGGTACAACACTAGTAGATGATCGTGCTCTTATGGACTGATTGTCATGCTGATGTTCTGTACAGAAACAAAATCTAGTTTTGAAGAGCTTTCACATTGTTAGAGATATCTGTCTGTGACAGACCTGCAATGATCCATCAAAAAAGAAAACAAGTAGGAAATACGTCTGGTTTCTGCTACATGATGGTGTTCATCCCAAATCGAGATTGCAAGCATGTTGCTGGGCAGCTTCTTCAAGGCATGTGATGACTGTAATGGCGCTGAGTATGGACAAAGAGTTCTGGTGACAGAGGCGTTCGCACGAACAATACATGGTGCTGAAACACGATTCTTCAGTACTGCATCCAATTTCATCAATAGTGGAACTATACCAGACACACATCGAGCAACAAACCAAGAGATCACAGCAGGTACTAAACAAAATAAGCTCTTTGATTCGAAAGATTAATTATAACCATCCAACATAGCACAATTAAATGCACAGATTTATGCGACTAGTGCGGGCTGTAGCTTCAAAGTGCAAACTCACTGATTAAGGTAAGCGTATAAATTTTTTGTGGAGGACCATGCATTTTTATACCAAAATAAACACAGTATAGAATAAAGCGTGACATAATGACAGTATGTAAAAACAAACAATTTCAGTTATCTGCCCATGACTTTGCAGAGACTGGAATTTACAGAAAATTTAACGATCTTTGCGTGATCTGATCACACAGTAGTGCAAAATTGTTGATGCTTTTGGGGCCACTTATTAACGCATTACTTTTTTTGGTGTCTCAGGGTGCTTGGCCGAGATTGTTTTTGGATTTTCCTGGCGTTTCGGCAACACGAGTGGTTAACATTTTTCAAATAGTCAACCTTCGTTCCTGGTCACGGTCACCAGAAATGGAGAGTGAACCTCCGACAATGTTAGCCAGTCGTATTGGCCAAACGCCATGAACATCGTCGGACAAACGTCGGCCGGAGAACGTGAGACAAACAAAAATGCAATACGCCACCCAGTTGTCGTAGACATATATTTTTAATAAATTAATTTAAGCTCTGGACGATGTCTCGATAAAAAAGTGAGTCAATGTTGTGTGGAGAAATAAATGTAAAGACAACCATAATACATTCAGTCAAATGGCACCATCATAGATATCCTTCAGATTTGGCTTTTTGCAGCTGGTGAAAAATCCAGCAACTGTAAATTCAATTGCAGACAGAAAACAAAACAGCCTTTGCAAGGTAGGAGATGAGATATCGGCGGAAGTAAGCTGTGAGGACGGTTCGAGTTTCGTGCTTGGGTAGCTTAGTCGATAGAGCACTTATCTAAGAAAGGCAAAGGTCCCGAGTTCGAGTCTCGGTCCGGCACACAGTTTCAGTGTCTCAGGAAGTTGTGTATCAGAACACACTCCACAGCAGAGTAAAATTTCATTCTAGAAATGACCCTCAGACTGAGGCTAAGCCATGTCTCCGCAATACTCTTTCTTCCAGTAGTGGTTCACTACTTGCCATTAAAATTGCTACACCATGAAGATCACGTACTACAGACGCGAAATTTAACCGAGATGAAGAAGATGCTGTGACATGCAAATGATTAGCTTTCAGAGCATTCACACAAGGTTGGTGCCGCTGGCGACACCTATAACGCGCTGACATGAGGAAAGTTTCCAAACGATTTCTCATACACAACCAGCAGTTGACCGGCGTTGCCTGGTCAAACGTTGTTGTGCTGCCTCGTGTACGGACGAGAATTGCGTACCGTTTCCGACTTTGATAAAGATCGGATTGTAGCCTATCGCAATTGCGGTTTATCGTATCGCGACATTGCTGCTCGCGTTGGTCGAGATCCAATTACTGTTAGCAGAATATGGAATCGGTGGGTTCAGGAGGGTAATACGGAACGCCGTGCTGGATCCCAACGGCCTCGTATCACTAGCAGTCGAGATGACAGGCATCTTATCTGCATGGCTGTACCGGATCGTGCAGCCACGTCTCGAGCCCTGAGTCAACAGATGGGGACGTTTGCAAGACAACAACCATCTGCACGAACAGTTCGACGACGTTTGCAGCAGCATGGACTATCAACTCGGAGACCATGGCTGTGGTTACCCTTGACGCTGCATCACAGACAGGAGCGCCTGCGATGGTGTACTCAACGACGAACCTGGATGCACGAATGGCAAAACGTCAATTTTTCGGATGAATTCAGGTTCTGTTTACAGAATCATGATGGTCGCATCCGTGTTTGGCGACATCGTGGTGAACGCACATTGGAAGCGTGTATTCGTCATCGCCATACTGGCGTATCACCTGGCGTGATGGTATGGAGTGGCATTGGTTACACGTCTCGGTCGCCTCTTGTTCGCATTGACGGCACTTTGAACATTGGACGTTACATTTCAGATGTGTTATGACCCGTGGCTCTACCCTTAATTCGATCCCTGCGAAACCCTACGTTTCAACAGGATAATGTACGACCGCATGTTGCAGGTCCTGTACAGGCCTTTCTGGATACAGAAAATGTTCGACTGCTGCTCTGGCCAGCACATTCTCCAGATCTCTCACCAATTGAAAACGTCTGGTTAATGGTGGCCGAGCAACTGGCTCGTCACAATACCCCAGTCACTACTCTTGATGAACTGTGGTATCGTGTTAAAGCTGCATGGGCAGCTGCACCTGGACACGCAATCCAAGCTCTGTTTGCGTCAATGCCTAGGCGTATCAAGGCCGTTATTACGGCCAGAGGTGGTTGCTCTGGGTACTGGTTTCTCAGGATCTATGCGCCCAAATTGCGTCAAAATGTAATCATATGTCAGTTCTAGTATAATATAGTTGTCGAATGAATACCCGTTTATCATCTGCATTTCTTCTTGGTGTAGCAATGTTAATGGCCAGTAGTGTAGTTCTGTAAGGTTCGACAGAAAGCTTCTGTGAAGTTTGGAAGGCAGAAGACGAGGTACTGGTGGAAGTAGAGCCCCGAGGAGGGTTCTTGAGTCGTCCTTGAGTAGCTCAGTCGACATATTTGGACTTTTGCAGCTGGTGAACTATTCAGCAACTGCAAATTCAATTGCAGACAGAAGAAACAACTACCTTTGAAAGATAGGAGATGTTTCTTAAGATTTATGTAAAGAGAGTTTTAAAATTATTTATTGTTTGGGGTGGGCTTGGACGCTCGTAGACATTTTGTCTGTTTAGTAATGTTTCAGTTTCTAGAACAATTATGTATATTATTCTGGGGTAATAGCAGTTTGCTATTGTCATGCAACTGATAAATAAAATCTGTTGGAAATTACAAGCCAGAGTTTGTGTCTCATTGATAATTATTGGCTTGTCTTTATTGAGTTGAAGTATCCTTGATTGTGTGTTCCACGTCTCATGAATATTTAGCGTCAGTTGAAATGGAATGTGTACACCGAGGTAAAAAGAGAATGTCAGCTCGACTTTGCTTTCTGGTATCATTGTGAGCTGCGAAGTGGCCCACAGTTATACACATTTCTCATGTGCACTTCGTCCTTTGGTTTGGAACTAATACTTCTGGATCAAATGCACAAAACATGTACATAGTTTTTAAGTTCCAGAAAAAAAGGTTTATAAGAATCAATACGAACTAATTATAGAAAGCATTTAAATAGTTGGGGATTCTAGCTGCTCTCTCCTTCGTTCGTTTAGAAATCCAACAAGTACGTTCTGAAAAATGTTATTAATTATTACAGTAAGAGCTCTATAAATGATAATGGAACAACAGCTAAAGTTAACTTACATTTACGAACAAAAAACAATAATATAAAAATGATTTTCCATCTTTAAATTAAAATATACGAGGATAGATCAAAAATTAAAGCTTCCTTATTTCATCTCATAGCTTGAAATGTCCTCTACACAACACTACCTTTAACAAAGTCACCATGCATTTGTGCCATTGTTGAATCCAGGCATCAAAACTAATTTGTTTTGTTTGTTGGTCCATGAGTTTAAGCTGTTTTTGCCTCTTCCAAGTTATTGAATCTATAAGCATATAGTTTGTCTTTCATAGGTCCAAGCAGTCAGGGCCGAATATGGTGCTTGAGGCACCACTGACCAACCTATTTTTCCAATGGCATGGGTTCTGAAAAATGGCCTGTGGGGGTGTGCATTATTGCATACTTAAGTTTTTGAGTGTGACTGCGTAAGTTTCGCTGTTGATTGTGAATTCTAATGTGTGTTGCTCCTCGAATGACTGCAACAGCATTTCAACAATTAGTGTCTGTGGCAGATGTCGGCTGGCCGCTGCGCGGTTTGTTTTCAGTGACCGTTTCTGCATTACTAATCTTCTTCACCCAATCCCGTACATTACTGATGTCCACTACTGCATCCCCATATATTCTCTTTATGGGTGAGATTAAAACGGCTTTAAAATCATGGCCCAAGAAGCGAAATCCTGAATTTTTCCAAAATGGTTTTGATGCCTGTGTTAAAGGATGACGTAAATGTGTTCAAAAGCATGGTGACTCAGTTGAAATGTAGTATCGTGTAATCGACAGTTCTGACTATGGTCTGTAGTCATCCGCTGTCATATGTTCATTACTAAACTAAATGTTGGCGCACGCGAGGCAATACTGACCCTACGACTTATCTTAGAAGATAGGTTAAGGAAAGGCAAACCTACATTTGTAGGATTCGTAGACTTAGAGAAATATTTTGACGATGTTGACTGGAATGCACTTCAAATTCTGGAGGTGGCAATGGTAAAATACAGGGAGCGAAAGGCTATTTACAATTTTAACAGAAACCAGATGGCAGTTAAAAGAGTCAAGCAGTAAAGGAAACAAAAGAAAAATTTTGAATAAGAATTAAAATCCACAGACAAAAAATAAAGACTTTGAGGTTTGCTGACGACATTGTAATTCTCTCAGAGACAGCAAAGGACCTGGAAGAGCAGCTGAACGGAATGGACAGTGTCTTGAAAGAAGAATATAAGATGTATATCACAAAAGGAAAGCGAGAATAATGGAATGTAGTCGAATTAAATCAGGTGATGCTGAAGGAATTAGATTAGTAAATGAGACACTTTAAAGTAGTAAATGTGATTTGCTATTTGGGAAACAAAATAACTGATGACTGTCGAAGTACGGAGGATATAAAACGTAGACTGGCTATGGTAAGGAAAGCGTTTCTGAAAAAGAGAAATTTGCTAACATCAAGTATAGACTTAAGTGTCAGGAAGTATTTCCTGGAAGTATTTGTATGAAGTGTAGCCATGTATGGAAATGAAACACGGACGATGATTGGTTTCGACAAGAAGAGAACTGAAGCTTTCGGAATGTGTTGCTACAGAAGAATGCTGAATATAAGATGTGTAGATCACGTAACTAATGAGAAGGTATTGAATAGAATAGGGGAGAAGAGGAATTTGTGGCACAACTTGACTAGAAGAAGGGATCGGTTTGTAGGATACGTTCTGAGGCATCAGGGGATCACCAATTTAGTACTGGAGGGCAGCGTGGAGAGTAAAAATCGTAGAGGGAGACCAAGAGATGAATACACTAAGCAGATTCAGGAGGATGTAGGTTGCAGTAGTTATTCGGATTGCACAGGATAGAGCAGCGTGGAGAGCTCATCAAACCAGTCTCTGCACTGGAGACCACAACAACAACAACAACAACAATTAAACTCTTTGTGACACAGGAGGCATTACGTTTTGATCTACGCTCGTACAACGAGATTAAAAAGGTAATAGAACGAACATATTAAAAAGTCAATTAAAGTATCCGCATAAATAATACAGTAAACGATTATTTAGATGATAGAAAGGAAGGATTAGTGAAAGCATAACATAAATGAGTATCAAGACACCTCTATCACCTAAAATATACTTTCATTCAAAGTAATGGCTTTCCTTCGAAATTACTGGGTTAATTTAGCTTGTGTAAATATGAGTAGCGTTAAGAAGTGTAGTTACAGTGTACTGTTAATACAGAGTGTAGATGAAGTATCTAAAAGTCGCTTTTTTTTTAATAGCAATTACGAGTGGCGTCTGTCCAGCAACTGACGAAACATGATATGAAGATGATTTTTGATAAAACTGAAACCGGTTACCATTTGGACGTGTGATTATTAATTTTAATAAATGCTTGTAATTAAGACTGGTTAGTATTTTAACTATCTATAGATCGCGGGCGTTTTCCAGTAACGTTTTAAAAAGTTATTCGCTTGTCTTTTGTTAATCTATATCTTGATTAGATCCACGTTGACCAAATGAACGAATGAATGAGTGTGGTGCGTCATAATGGATAACTGTATGCCCGAGACAGTTGATGGGTAGTAAGTACCAACATCTTTTCATTAAAAAAAATGGCTCTGAGCACTATGGAACTGAACTTCTGAGGTCATCAGTCCCCTAGAATTCAGAACTACTTAAACCTAACTAACCTAAGGACATCACACACATCCATGCCCGGGGCAGGATTCGAACCTGCGACCGTAGCGGCCGCGCGGTTCCAGACTGTACCCTACAACAATTCGGCCACTCTGGCCAGCTCTCTTCATTCTCCTGAGCTCAACATCTCCATTACATGGTGAAGGTAAACAAGTTAACAACAGAGACAAGTTACAAAGGATGAAGAATGTAATGCAAAGGCAGGGTTACAGTCATGGCAATTTTATCAGCTGCAAGGATGTGTAAGCTGTGACTAGTGATGAGGTGAGAAGGAACAGTACTACATTTGAATGAGATTTTCACTCTGCAGCGGAGTGTGCGCTGATATGAAACTTCCTGGCAGATTAAAACGTGTGTTCCGGACAGAGACTCGAACTCGGGACCTTTGCCTTTAGCGGGCAAGTGTTCTACCATCTGAGCTATTCAAGCGCGATTCACGTCCCGTACTCACAGCTTCACTTCTGCCAGTACCTCGCCTCCTACCTTCCAGACTTTACAGCAGCTCTCTTGAGAACCTCAGATGGTAGAGCACTTGCCCGCGAAAGGCAAAGGTCCCGAGTTCGAGTCTCGGTCCGGCACACAGTTTTAATCTACCAGGAAGTTTCACTGTTACATTTACTTTGGTATTACTAACTAACTTGTTAAGTGGACATGTGGCGCTGGAAAACATTTGACGTCACTTGTTGACTCGTACTGGCGATGTGAGCTGTTGAGGACAGGAGAGCTGAGTAGGGCTGTGGCTCACCTGGAGGACTCGAAGAGCGTGACGAGCGAGAGCAGGGTGGTGACGAGCAGCACCATGCGGCCGGGCACCATGGCGGGCCGCACCAGGAAGCTGCCCCACGACATGCACACGAACAGCCCGGTGGGCAGGTACAGCTCCAGCAGCGGCGCGCGCACGTCGCGACGCAGCAGCAGCCACAGCCGCAGCGACGACACGTTGCCTGACACACCACACACCCTGGTCACCCACCACACTCTCTGCCGCAGCACCACCGTCTCCTTAGCCAGCCCTAACACCCGTCCATGTCACTATCCAAAATATTCCCAGTTATATCATCACCATTCCTCTAGCCAACATTCACATCCACTGCAACTTTGGTCACATGTCAACACATTCCACTCCATCTCATTGCTTTAGCCTATCTTCATGCCCCTTCAAGTCACCAGACACGGTCAAAATGTTCCTTTCGGCATACATACACTGGTGTCCAAAATTAAAGCAACAATTTCCTTCACCTGTGTCTAATCATACACACCGTCAACAGATGTTCATACGATAGTGCTCTGCACGGAAGACGGAATTTCGGTCAAAGGAAAATCCCGCCAATGATGACGTCAGGGCGTCTATCAAACGAAGTAGTGTTTGTGGGTAGTCCCTCATCCACAGTGGCTATGTACGTAGTCACAGACGGTGCATTATGCCACAGAGAAGACGCCTACCAGACTCTCTGCGGTGCAGGGCCATAGGAAGAACCGAAGCAGGATAGTCGCAAACTCATGTGGCCCGATGCCTTAAGTGAATAGTTCTGTTGTTTCTTGGATGTGGCGATAGTTTATAGAGACTGAAACTGTATCCCGAAGACCAGGTCAGGGTTGGGGTTGGGTTGTTTGGGGGAAGAGACCAAACAGCGTGGTCATCGGTCTCATCGGATTAGGGAGGGACGGGGAAGGAAGTCGGCCGTGCCCTTTCAAAGGAAGCATCCCGTCATTTGCCTGGAGCGATTTAGAGAAATCACGGAAAACCTAAATCGGGATGGCTGGACGCGAGATTGAACCGTCGTCCTCTCGAATGCGAGTCCAGTGTGCTAACCACTGCGCCACCTCGCTCGGTTGCCAGGTCAGGGCCGACCAGTGTGATATCAGAAAGAGAGTACCGTTATTTAGCTATAAGGGCACAATGGTACCGTCTTCGTACTGCGCAGCAACTGGCATCGGATCTCCCAGCATCCACTGCACTGGAGCAAACGGTGTAGAGAAGGTTTCGACAGTGTAGCGTTTATTGTCGGAGACTGCTGCATGTGTGCTATGAAGCGTCTTCACAGAAGGGAAAAACTAGTGTGGTGTCAACACGCCACCAGGACAGACGAAGAGTGGACCTATGTTGTCTTCACAGATGAGTCCCAGTTTGGTATGGAGAGTATTTCTCGACGAATTCGCATCTGAAGGGAATGTGGAACACGAGACTCGAACGTTGTGGAAAGAGCCCGATATCGAGGAGAATCGCTAATGGTGTGGGCAGGGGTTATGTTGAGCATTCGAACACCTGTTCATGAAATTATACGGGTGAATCGGAAAGGTTCAACTGTTTTCAGGTATCGTGACAAGGTCTTGAGAGCCCATATGCGGTTGTTACGAGGTGCTGTGCGCCCAGACTTTGTACTGATGGACGATAGTGCTCGACCTCATAGAGAATTAGTGGTTGATATTTTGTTGGAACCAGAAGATACTGCATGCATGGCGTGGCCTGCTCCCTCTCTCAATTTGAATCCCATATAGCATGTCTGGGATGCACTAGGGAGATGGGTTGAATCACGTCAACATCCCCCAACCACCCTCCAAAACTTGTGATAAGTTCCGCAGGAAAAATGGGCGTTATTGCCTCAACATGACACTGATGGGGTTATTCACATCGCCGGCCGCTGTGGCCGAGCGGTTCTAGCCGCTTCAGTCTGGTACTGCGCGACCGCTGCGGTCGCAGGATCGAATTCTGCCTCGGGCATAGATGTGTGTGATATCCTTAGGTTAGTTGGGTTTAATTAGTTCTAAGTTCTGGGGCACTGATGGCCTCAGATCTTAAGTCCCATAGTGCTCAGAGCCATCTGAACCATTTTATTCAAAGCATGCTCCGTCGCTGTCAGGCCTGCATTACTGCTCATATCCCATACTGAGTAGATTAACCAGTTGTCGCAATGTGTGTGCAAATCTGTTAAGTTGGAAAAATCGAAAAACGTTTGCGTCTACTGTTATGTACGTTGCAGTTGTTCACGTTCTGTATTTTTTACATTGTTTCTACTTTGCTATCACCTGTTTGTATTGCTTCGTGAGAAAATAAACGCCATCTTGCAAAATTTCCGTTTGTTGCATTATTTTTGGGTATCTGTCTACGTAGACGTTGATGGAGCTTTCATATCCCTGCATACCATCACACACAGGAACGATGTTAACAAATTTCTAGTTACAGCAACCCCCATCCCTCTGGCTATCCCTCCACATCGTCATGTCCAATGGGGTCGTGTCATCGTACACAGCATCAACGTTTTCTTTTTTCAATTACCACATATATTTATTTCACAGCCGCAGACATTGTCTAAAAACGTTCTATTTTCAACAAAACCATCTCTTTAGCCATCTGTCTTCGAGATAATTGGGCAACTTGCAATGGATGATGATCAACGAACATCATCTACAAATATGTCGAAGGCGTCTCCACTACATGCTTACTATTATATAGGTCTTTTACCAGCTATGCTAAGTTCAGCAATTCGATGTAGTACGAATTATACTGTGTGTGGCGGAGGGTACCTTGAGTATCTCTATCGGTTCTCCCTTCTATTCCAGTCTCGTATTGTTCGTGGAAAGAAGGATTGTCGGTATGCCTCTGTGTGGGCTCTAATCTCTCTGATTTTATCCTCCTGGTCTCTTCGCGAGATATACGTAGGAGGGAGCAATATACTGCTTGACTCTTCGGTGAAGGTATGTTCTCGAAACTTTGACAAAAGCCCGTACCGAGCTACTGAGCGTCTCTCCTGCAGAGTCTTCCAGTGGAGTTTATCTATCATCTCCGTAACGCTTTCGCGATTACTAAATGATCCTGTAACGAAGCGCGCTGCTCTCCGTTGCATCTTCTCTATCTCTTCTATCAACCCTATCTGGTACGGATCCCACACTGCTGAGCAGTATTCAAGCAGTGGGCGAACAAGCGTACTGCAACCTACTTCCTCATCTGACCAGGCCACAGTTTTCCAGTAGTGTACGGTCCAATCGAAATGGTCACGAACCCAAGAGAGGCGCTGCAAACGGTGTCGGGCTGTTAGCAAAGGCACTCGTATCGGTCGTCTGCTGCCATAGCCCATTATCGCCAAATTTCGCTGCACTGTCCTAACGGATACGTTCGTCGTACGTCCCACATTGATTTCTGCGATTATTTCACGCAGTGTGCTTGTCTGTTAGCACAGACAACGCTACGCAAACGCCACTATTCTCCGCCGTTAAGTGGACGCTGCCGGCTACTCTGTTGTCCGTGTTGAGAGATACTGCCGGAAATATGATATTCTCGCCACAGTTTTGACACGGAATCTCGGAATTTTTAATTCCCGAACGATTTACGAAATGATATGCACAACGCGTCTAGCTCCAACTACCATTCCGCTTTCAAAGTCTGTTAATTCCCGCTGTATGGCGGAAAGCTTTTCACATGAATCACCTGAGTACAAATCACTGTTCCGCAAATGATCTACTCTTTTATACCTGGTGCGCGCGATACCACGGCCATCTGTATATGTGCATATCGCTATCCCATGATTTCATCGGTATGGATCGTTAAAGATAGCGATTCTCATACAACATTAAATACAGCTGTTTGAAGTGAATATCATTAAAAATAATTCATTGCTCTCCGCATTATTTCTATATGGAGGGCTTAAAAATACCCAGCTGTCGTAAGATGATGGTACAGTTGGAGTGGTCTGCAACATACATGAAACCATGAAACCCAGTGCTCACCAAGGTACTGTACTGTTCAGCGTTGAGTATTTTCATCGTACGGTTCAGGTACCCTTTGGGAATAAAAGCGGTTATTGCATGAAAACGGCTGCATTCAACTACTACATGTAACCTTTCAGTAACGACATATTCAGGGTTAGGCTGAGGCACTCATTATTGGTATAAAGTACGTGCAGAACAATATCAGGCGACTTAATCTAACACACGTGAATCAACCAATCTTAGGGGCCTACATATACATCCAAACTCTGCAGATCCAGACCTGGACTTCTACCACTGGGTGTCTTTGCCCGGGCGTGCACAGGCCACTAGGTTCCTAACCGGGCCAAACAACGCCCCACCGCTATTCCGTTTCAATGGCCGAAGACCAGAGGCTAATAAAGAAGTGAAACTTACTTTGTCTTATCTGTGTATCGCCAGAACGATACAACAGAAAATACTCTTTACTGTAGAATGAAGAACAGATTCTGAAGAGTGTTGCATTGTTGAGACATTTGTCTTAAGACGACAATATGTATTGTATCACCTGTGGGAAGTACGGTCTGCCTGTAATGGTAACATTTCGTTCAACATTGCCATCTCTGCCGGTGATGTTTTCCACCAAATTCCTTGTCCTCTTCATAGACTTTTCACGTAGCGGTACCAGAGAAGCCCAGTGCCATCACGATCTGGGAGATGAAGTGCCAGAAGATCATGCGTGCACTATTTGGCCGCAGTGTCATCTGCCTGTTTCGTGCATATTGTCCTCCTCGCGCTCATCTGCCACGCCGGTGACCAGCACGAGGTCTGACGACAGTCCAGTCACGTGACATGCTGAATTGTTCCGTTTACTGTGAAGACAGGAGAGCCTACTGTCTCTAGACCAAGCACTCATGAGTATATGTTTGACTGTCAAGGTGAAAAAGACAGCATTATAAAACCGTCGTTATACACTATCTGATAAAAAGTATCGGGACATCCCCATTTAGTGCAGAACTCCAACAGGGACATTTCAACCCTTCTACAGCTGCCCAAGTCAACTGCTGGTGGAAGCAGTGAAGCAACAACCACAGTGCAGCGTCGCAGCTATTATGGGTCTGCAGATGTTTGCAGTATGTTTTGTTACGTTATGGCAAGCTGTTTTGGAAGCCTGCAGTATAGTAGCATTCGGCGGCGGCCAACTTGTGGCCTGCCCTATGCGTCATAGCCACCACACCTGTCGCTAAAGCAGACCGTAAGAATGCTCACTGTGGCGCGTACTAAAATGACTTATTCACCTCACCTAAGAAACTAAATAACTATGTTAAATATTATCTGTTTTATTCCAAATTTGGTACATGGCCTTTTGTTATTCAGACGAACTTTGTGTCAAAATTTGATACCGCTACCTATAATAGTTTAGGGGATGTAAAAAAACATTAAAAAAATACTGGGTGATCAAAAAGTCAGTCTAAATTTCAAAACTTAATAAACGACGGAATAACGTAGATAGAGACGTAAAAATTGACACATGCTTGGAATGACATGGGGTTTTATTAGAACAAAAAAAGTATTGCTAGATGCGTGAAAGATCTCTTGCGCGCGTCGTTTGGTGATGATCGTGTGCTCAGCCGCCACATTCGTTATGCTTGGCCTCCCAGGTCCCCAGACCTCAGTCCGTGCGATTATTGACTTTGGGGTTACCTGAAGTTGCAAGTGTATCGTGATCGACCGACATCTCTAGGGATGCTGAAACACAACATCCGACGCCAATGCCTCACCATAACTCCGGACATGCTTTACAATGCTGTTCACAACATTATTCCTCGACTACAGCTATTGTTGAGGAATGATGGTGGACGTATTGAGCATTTCCTGTAAAGAACATAGTCTTTGCTTTGTCTTATTTTGTTATGCTAATTATTGCTATTCTGATCAGATGAAGCTCCATCTGTCGGACATTTATTGAACGTTGTATTTTTTTGGATCTAATAAAACCTCATGTCATTCCAAGCAAGCGTGTAAATTTCTACCTCTCTATCTACATTATTCCGTGATTTATTCAGTTTTCAAATTTATACTGACTTTTTGTTCACCCGGTACTTAACCGACACTTACGAAAGTAAATTCCGATAGGAATAATAACAGTTTATATTTCTTTTGTTATCTGAAAACAGTAATAGCACTATCTGTGCGCCGATTTATTTTATAAATATTTTCAATTCTAAACTTGGGATAATTTTTCTTTCGTAATGAAAATAACAGTTTAAAAGTTAATATTTATATTTTGTGCTAGGGTGAGAGTAAATGAGAGTGAATGTGAGTGTGTATGTGAGAAGTATGTCAAATTTCAGTTCTATATTGTATTACACCTTACGTAACTAGAACGTGTTACGCCACCAGGGTGTCATGAAAACTGTAAATCCCCCTAATTGGTGGATGACTCATGTCTACGAGTGTTTGCTTTTGTAATAAGGCAGCCAGAAAGGTAATAAGAGGATAATCAGTTCTAAAGTATATTTCAAGCATAGTTTTCTCTTAGTTTTCGTTTGGTTTGGTTTGGTGGAACATTTTGTTAATATTTGCAGCATGAAATGACGTAAATGCATCTGCAAATGCTGATTGGAGTAAAACAGTTTAAGCGCGAATATGATCTTGAAAGATTGATCTGATTGGCTGTTCGTTTTGATCAAACAATCCCGCGCATTGGAATGAGTTATATGCCCTGAAGGCAACGGCATTCGGAGAGTCGTGGACTAGCTGCCGGACGAGAAGGTCATGTTAGATGTGTCCAAAAAAGTTATTTGTAAAATGAAGAAGCGACGGTTATGTCGCGTTCGGTTTATATCGCCGTGCAAGCAGATGCATTTACGGACAGTTCTGTGAAGTTTGGGAGATTTTGGAGTGTTTGTTGTAGAGAAAACCGCGTGTGAAACTATCGGCCTTTGTGAAGAATTCTGCGTGGCGGGTTCAGTATGCATTTACAGAATATTTTTTGGCGAGCATCTGCCTTTGAAGAATCCACTGAAAAGGACCGAGTGTGAAACTCATTTCGTAGCCGAGTATTGACTGTATTAATCTCGTAATATTTCGGGGTAGACTTAGTACTTTTCTGGCTATCTTGTGTGTGATATAAGCTGCGTGAAATAGTAGTAGACGTGCTATCGACGTAAATGTGGGCTTGTTGACACCATAACTAAAAGACAATAAAAAACTTTAGTATCGTGAAGGGGACATTTTCAATGGAGGAAGGAAGCATCCACTTTTGCCCGTTATTACTAGAGATTTACAGGTTTATTTTGTTACCTGAGTTACGCGGACTATGCAGTCGGAAGCATGGACGATGGTTTTCTTCAACGCTGCTTTTAACATCGCCTACATAGTACCCACGAAGGCAGAGCAACGGATGGTGAACGAACGCTGTACTGAGGTAGGTGTGCATTAATTTGCAGCTTGCTTCACTCAGTGCTAGCGAACATTTCTAACACCGCTCCGCCGCAACAGCTGTACCAAGACTAGGTAGGCCACACGTACAGACGGACAGGGACCATCGAGACCCGCGCAGTGTGATTGTGAAAAATCGTTTTAAATCAGCGGAAGGAATAACTCGTGAGTTCGAAAGTGCCACCATCAGTCGAGCTATTACAATGACTATGCGCAGTGAGTTCAAAGGAATGAATTACAATGATCTATCAGGTCCTTATAAGCCATATATTTCTGTAGTCACAGCTAAACAACGTCACTGGACACAGAATGGCCGGGAACGAATCATTTGGAGTGATGAATCACGCTATATTCCGTGGCAATCGGATGGAAGGGTTAAGGTTTGGCGAATGCGCGGAGAACGTTACCTGCCATCATGTGTAGTGCCAGCAGTGAAGTATGGAGGAGGTGGTACACAGCTATGAGTGTGTTTCTCGTGGTTAAATTGTGGTCCCTTACTGCACTTAGGAAAACACGAAATGCGGTATGATATTGAAATGTTTCGTTGGAAAATACACATTTTTTTCTCATTTATGCCAGAGTAGAACGTAGCTGTAGTGTGTATGTGCATTTCGTTTCCTTACTCGTTTCTGAAAGTATTTGTATGAAGTGTAGCCATGTATGGAAGTGAAACATGGACAATAAATAGTTGGACAAGAAGAGAATAGAAGCTTTCGAAATGTGGTGCTACAGAAGAATGCTGAAGATTAGATGATTAGATCACATAACTAATGGGGAGGTATTGAATAGAATTGGTGAGAAGAGGACTTTGTGGCACAACTTGACTAGAAGAAGGGATCGGTTGGTAGGACATGTTCTGAGGTATCAAGGGATCACCAATTTAGTATTGGAGGGCAGAGTGGAAGGTAAAAATCGTAGAGGGAGACCAAGAGATGAATACACTAAGCAGATTCAGAAGGATGTAGGTTGCAGTAGGTATTGGGAGATGAAGAAGCTTGCACAGGATAAAGTAGTATGGAGAGCTGCATCAAACCAGTCTCAAGACTGAAGACCACAACAACAACAAAGAAAATATAAAGTTCATTGAAATCGATATTGCACAAACGCATATATTCTAACAAAGATACCAGCGATCTGTGTTATGAGTATTTGTGGGCAAGAACAAAAGAGGAGATCGTACTTCGGCTGTTGTTTGAGTAGTAGCTCTCTTCTGTCTGAACTTCGATCTTCTGCGCTACAGATTAGATACAGTCTGTTAAGTGCCTGTTGTCCGTGTATTTTTCTCCACTGGCCTTAGATTAAGATTAAGGTTCAGTATGTAATTTACTTTATTATTATCATTTAAAGAATAATTTTTCTTCTCTCGAACTTCGACATGTATACGTATTTATTCACTATTTTTCAAGATATTCAACGGCTGGAACAGCGAAGTCGGCAACGAATTGTTGGGAGAAAGAATGACCAAACGTGGACCGTGTTCACTCATTAGTTTGCCTCTGAACAAAATACAAAGCAGTACTACGTCACCAAATCTTGCCAACTATTTGAGATGCTTGCCGTAGTCCTGTGCAAGGCAACAGTCGGGTGTGGTTTTTTCAGGTCACCACCACTTGAGTTGGTATCCTGTACCAGATGACGAACAAGGCATTCAACGCATAAATTTCAACGGCGAAGCTGTAACGTCGCCAGAATCTCGTTGTTAAAAGATACTAAAATATACGTTAATTAGTCGCTCTCGATCGACGCCGCCGCGCCAACATGTGAGCAGATTTTCTATTACGTGAACCTGTCTCGTGTGCGTGCGTGTGTGTGTGTGTGTGTGTGTGTGTGTGTGTGTGTGTGCTACAATGTACGAGTAATGTTCCACTTAGTTCGGAGACATCCTACGCCAACACTTAAGTGCTAACTTTACAATGATGAACACGATTCCGATGGGTCAATTAGCACTATTTTCTCAAACTGAAGGCACATTAAACACCTTTTGTTTGTTCTCTCTATATGCTCCTAGCGTCCGTCTGTATTTATGGGATGATCTCAGGAACTGCTGTACAGATTTGGATCCATTTTGACTAATAGATACACTCATTCACGAAGAAGGTTTTTCTACATAATTTATGGACATTTCGTACAAATTGTCTGAACGGCAATGAATTACAGTTAAGTAATCGAAACGATGCCACCCACTACTACCAAACAGCCGCCATTAACTCGAGAGAGCAGCAGCGGTTTGAGTTCGCAGAAAGAGAGAACTAATCCGTATCAGGAGTTACAGTCTAGCGGTAGCCGGCAGGGTAGCTCAGCGTGTTCGGTCAGAGGGCTTTCTGTCCTCTGTAAACTGAGTGAAGTATTCAACGATGAACTTGAAGGGGTGTTGCGTAACGGCTAGAAACCATATGGTTGAACGATCGTATCCCGCCTGGGTCTTTTTTTTTTTCACCCTGCATTTAAATCTAACACTCATCTCTCAATGATCCGTACATTCACCAGAAACGAAACTTAACAGATTCCACGTTACACTGTAGCTCGTCTTTCGCTATCTGACAACTGCAGAGGGACGTGAAACTCGTCTGACATCCAGCTGACAGAAATCGTTTGAGAACAGCTGCATAGCGAAAAAAACATGCGAGTTGAAAAACTGTGCTTTCCAGTTATTTATATACAGCCCGCCCAATTAGCCGTGCGGCCTAACGCACTGCTTTCTGGGCGGGAAGGCGTGCCGGTACCCGGCACGAATCTGCCTGGCGGAATAGTGTCGAGGTCCAATGTGCCGGCCAGTCTGTGGGGGTTTTTAAGCGGTTTTCCATCTGCCTCGGCGATTGCGGGCTGGTTCCCCTTATTCCGCCTCAGATACACCACGTCGGCGGTTGCTGCGCAAACACTTTCTCCACGGACGCGTACACCATAACTACTCTACCACGCAAACATTGGGGTTTAACACTCGTCTGGTGTGAGACGTTCTCGGCGGGGTCCACTGGGAGCCGAACCGCACAATAACCCTGTGTTCGGTGTGGGTTGGCGGTGGGGCGGGTGGACTGCTGTAGCCTGTTGTGGGGTTGTGAACCACTGAGGGCTACGGCGGGGACGAAGCCTCTCCGTCGTTTCAAGGTCCCCGGTTCCAAACAATAAGATACAATACAATTTATACATAGAGTAAAAAGCTGCATGGGATGCAGCTTTATATCGTTTATGTGAGAAACTTTTCCAGCTGCGTAGCAGATGTCTCAGCTTTAAGCTTCCTGCATTAATTGAGTCAAACAGATGCGAACACGATTCTCTGCGTGGTGGGGCGAAAGCTACGTAATGTGTATTTGGACAATTATACAGCAGATAGGTAAACGAATCTCCGCTGGCGAGAAAGAGATTTAGGCCTTTTAAAGTTCATAAAGACATGAACACAATCTTCTTCATTGTAGTTCATAAATTAATGGTAGATGAATACACAAGATTTCGAAACACTTCTCGAGATGATTGAGGACTTACTTTGAAATATGATCACAGTTTTCTGCTTCCCTCAGTTGACCAGTCGCATTTCGCACATTTCGCACTCTTAATTCACTGCAAATTCTTCGAACAACGGGCAGTGTGTTATTCATCTTTCAAGTATCGTAACAAATATGACCAATGACGTAAAGATAACCACATCATCATGAGGCTGTGATGTGAGACTTACATTTGAAATAATCATACATTTTAGCCAATAGTTTCCCTGCAATCGTTTGAGAACAACTGCATTGCGAAAATACATGCTAATCCATAATATGTCGTCTTTTGTTTTTTATGCTTTAGGAAAAGTATTAGTGTAAAAATACTTCAACAACTTTGTTGCGTTTATACTCACTAAGTTTTTTCAGCAGCGTATCAGATGACCGAAATTTCAGCTTTCTGCGTTCCTTGAATCAAACACACATGCGGACACGATTATACTTACAGTGTCACGGCGAAGAAGCCCGCCACAAACAGTTCACGACAAAGAACTGTGGCAATGAGTTTCAACAGTGTATCACAGTACGTTCTAAGCTTCACAAGAGAATTTCTGTAACATGAGCTAAACATGTAGATAGTGCGCGTTTTTTTTTTATTTATGCCACGTCAGTCAGCTTGCCTTATATATTGAATCACTCACACACATTCACCCATGATTCGCATACAAACTTTTCATTGGTTGTAAACTAACTACTTACTTCACGATATGCTGCTATCACTGCTCTGAGTTGTCACTCCAAATGCCAATTCTTTGTGGAACACGTACCATTTATGCCTCCAGACAACTTTCCTGGCGTGCGCTTCTTATATCGCTTAAGTTATATGAAAGTCATGATTTTAACCTACTCAACATTTTCCGTTGCCCCGAACAAACTACACTACGCCAGTCAAGTCGTCTAGCCGTAGATAATACTACCGCTGACGGATCGATACTTCTCTAATAAATATATTTTTGGATTGAGTAACTACAGAAGGATGGGGATAACCTATCCCTTGCCTGTCACGGTAAATAGCAAATCCACTACCATAAAAAGTATGGGAAAGGGGCCTCGAAAGCTAGTAGGCAAAGAAATTCGGACTGCTTGTGCACTCCTCCCTCAGCTATTCGCTCGCATACTCGCCCCGCGTTAGTTGATGGTTGTAGACACAACATCGCTGTTACAGTATTCTACGGAAGCCAATTCATAGATGTTGGTCACTGACGTGATCGTGTATACTATCGGAGTTTACCTTCTCAGCTTGAGCTAAGGCTGGAAGATGGTGTACAGAGTCACCGAAACTGGTTGCCATATAATAAAAAAAAACATAGAAACGAAAGCTCCAGGTATTTTACATTTTACGTAAGCGAGCAGCCGAAGTCCCACAGACCATCGACCACAAGGATGGACATTAAAAAAAAAAAACTTTCGAGGTCTGCTGTTCTCACACTATGCAGTTTTTTTTTTTAGGTTTTGTGAAAGATTGCAGTAATACTGGACATGTTCCAAAAGAATGGGACGAGTCTGAGAATCATCTGGACGCATAATATGCGTCCAGTGGAGAAGACTTGAAACATTTGTGGAAGGCGAATGGAACGTGCTTCTCAAAGGAAATTTTAAAATGAGCCCTCGGTTGTATGTGCTTCAATGTATAGATATATCTCTGACAAAACAGATGGTGCTTTTGAAATTTTGTAGTCCTATGGGTCACATAAAATTTACCTCAAGTTTGTATCTTCATGGTAGAAGATATTGTACCTCTGCGAACTTCATAGTAGAAGTTATTGAACCCCTGCGAAATCGGGTGAATCTTTTTGAACACCCTGTACGACCACTCAGTTAATGCAGTTAGTAGAGTGTCTGTGACAGTGGGCACGTACCGGAGACGTGTGGGGTGGTGAAGGCGGCGGGGCAGTGCGTGAGCACGACCTCGTACTGCGGCAGCAGCTGCGAGGCGGCCTGCGGCCTGCCGTAGAAGCCCACCGGCCGCGCCTCGTCGTACCACGAGAACCGCTGCTCCTCCGTCGTCTGCAGCGCTGCGGACACAGCAGCAGCCAAGCCAGCTGCAGCACGCTGTGGACTGTACAGCCACATTACATATACATAATAGAGAAACTGGTACACCTGCCTGATAACGTGTCGGGTCCCCGCGAGCACGCAGAAGTGCCGCAACACGACGTGGTACGGCCTTGACTAATATCTCTAGTAGTGCTGGAGGGAACTGACACCATGAATCTTACAGGGCTGACCATAGATCCGTAAGAATACGAAGGAGTGGAGATACCTTCTGAACAACACGTTGCAAGGCATCCCAGATACTCACGTCTGGGGAGTTTAGTGGCCAGCGGAACTGTTTAAACTCATAAGAGTGTTCCTGGAGCCACTCTGTAGCAATTCTGAAAGTGTGGGGCGTCGCATTGTCCTGCTGGAATTGCTCAAGTCCGTCGGAATGCACAATGGACATGAGATTCCCAGAAATCTCTCGACACCGTTCCTCACAAGCATCTTCTAACCAAACTGCATGGCTACGGAGTATCGCCTCAGTTGTGCGACTGGATTCGTGATTTCCTGTCAGAAAGGTCACAGTTCGTAGTGATAGACGGAAAGTCATCGACTAAAACAGAAGTAATATCCGGCGTTCCCCAAGGAAATGTTACAGGCCGTCTATTGTTCCTGATCTATGTTAACGACATAGGAGACAATCTGAGTAGCCGTCTTGGATTGTTTGCAGATGATGCTGTCATTTACCGTCTTGTAAAGTCATCAGATGATCAGAACGGCCGGCCGCTGGTGGCCGCGCGGTTCTAGGCGCTTCAGTCTGGAACCGCGCGACCGCTGCGGTCGCAGGTTCGAATGCTGCCTCGGGCATGGATGTGTGTGATGTCCTTAGGTTGGTTAGGTTTAAGTAGTTCTAAGTTCTAGGGGACTGATGACCTAAGATGTTAAGTCCCATAGTGCTCAGAGCCATTTGAACCATTTTGATCAAAACGACTTGCAAAATGATTTAAATAAGATATCTGTATGGTGCGGAAAGCGGCAGTTGACCCTGAGGAAGCAAAAGTGTGAAGTTATTCACATGAGTACTAAAAGAAATCAGCTAAATTTCGATTACGGGATAAGTCACAAATCTGAAGGCTGTAAATTCAACTCAATACTTGGGGATTACACTTACAAATATCCTAAATTGGAACGATCTCATAGATAATATTGTGGGTAGAGCAAACCAAAGACTGCGATTCATTGGCAGAACACTTAGAAGGTGCAACCAGGTCTACTAAAGAGACTGCTTACACCACGCTTGCCCGCCCTATTCTGCAGTATCGCTGTGTGGTGTGGGATCCGCATCAGGTGGGACTGACGGATGACATCGAAAAACTACAAATAAGGGCAGCTCGTTTTGTATTATCGCGAAATAGGGGAGATAGTGTCACAGACATGATACGTGAATTAGAGTGTCAATCATTAAAACAAAGGTCTTTTTCATTGCGACGCGATCTTCTCATGAAATTTCAATCACCAGTTTTCTCCTCCGATTGCGAAAACGTTCCGTTGGCACCCACCTACATAGGGAGAAATGACCATCACGATAAAATAAATCAGGGCTCGCACAGAAAAATTTAAGTGCTCGTTTCTTCCGCGTGCCGTTTGAGAGTGGAACGGTAAAGAGACAGCTTGAAGGTGGTTCATTGAACCCTCTACCAGGCACCTAATTGTGAATAGCAGAGTAATCACATAGATGTAGATGTAGAATAGATGCAGGTGATCAGACAGGAGGCTTACGTACGTGCCACCTGTCAGAGTCCTATCTAGACGTATCAGGGTTCCAATATCACTCCAATCACACACGCCCCACACCATTACAGAGCCTCCACCAGCTTGAACTCTCCCCCTGCTGACATGCGGGGTCTGGATTCGTGAGGTTGTCTCCATACCCGTACAAGTCCACCCTCTCGATACAATTTGAAACGAGACTCGTCCTACCAGACAACATACACTACCAGCCATTAAAATTGCTACACCACGAAGATGACGTGCTACAGACGCAAAATTTCACTGACAAGAAGAAGATGCTGTGATATCCAAATGATTAGCTTTTCAGAGCATTCACAAAAGGTTGGCGCGGGTGGCGACACATACAACGTGCTGACATGAGTAAAGTTTCCAACCGATTTCTCATACACAAACAGCAGTTGACCGGCGTTGCCTGGTGAAACGTTGTTAAGATGCCTCGTGCAAGGAGGAGAAATGCGTACCACCACGTTTTCGACTTTGATAAGTTCGGATTGTAGCCTATCGCGATTGCGATTTATCGTATCGCGACATTGCTGCGCGCGTTGGTCGAGATCCAATGACTGTTAGCAGAATATGGAATCTGTGGGTTCAGGAGGATAATATGGAACGCCGCGCTGGATCCCAACGTCCTCGTATTGCTAGCAGACTAGATGACAGGCATCTTATCCGCATGGCTGTAGCGGATCGTGCAGCCACGTCTCGATCCTTGAGCCAACAGATGGGGACGTTTGTAAGACAACAACCATCTGAACTACCAGTTCGATGACGTTTGCAGCAGCATCGACTATCAGCTCGGAGACCAAGGCTGCGGTTACCATTGACGCTGCATCACGGACAGGAGCGCCTGCGATGGCGTACTCAACGACGAACCTGGTTGCACGAATGGCAAAACGTCAATTTTTCGGATGAATCCAGGTTCTGTTTACAGTATCATGATGGTCGCATCCGTATTTGGCGACATCGCGGTGAACGCACATTGGAAGCGCGTATTCGTCATCTTTATACTGGCGTATCACCCGGCGTGATGGTATGGGGTGCCATTGGTTAGACGTCTCGATCACATCTTGTTCGCATTGACGGCACTTTGAACAGTGGACCTTATATTTCAGATGTGTTACGACCCGTGGCTCTACCCTTCATACGATCCCTGCAAAACCCTACATTTCAGCAGGATAATGCACGACTGTATGTTGCAGGTCCTGTATGGGCCTTTCTGGATACAGAAAACGTTCGACTGCTGCCCTGGCCAGCACATCTCTCACTAACTGAAAACGTCTGGTCAATGGTGGCCGTGCAACGGGCTCGTCACAATACGCCAGTCACTACTCTTGATGAACTGTGGTATCGTGTTGAAGCTGCATGGGCAGCTCTACCTGAACATGCCATCCAAGCTCTGTTTGACTCAATGTCCAGGCGAATCAAGGCCGTTATTACGTCCAGAGGTGGTTGTTCTGGGTACTGATTTCTCAGGATCTATGCACCCAAATTGCGTGAAAATGTAATCACATGTCAGTTCTAGTATAATATATTTGTCCAATGAATACCCGTTTATCATCTGCATTTCTTCTTGGTGCAGCAATTTTAATGGCCAGTAGTGTATTTCCAGCCCATCAACAGCCCAATGTCGGTGTTGACGGGCCCAGGCAAGGCGTAAAGCTTTGTGTCGTGCAGTCATCAAGGATACACAAGAGGTCTTCTGCTCCGAGAGCCCATATCGATGATGTTTCGTTGAATGGTTCGTACGGTGACACTTGTTGATGGCCCAGAATTGAAAACGGCAGAAATCTGCGGAAGGGGTGCATTTCTGTCACGCTGAACGATTCCTTTCAGTCGTCGTTGGCCCCAGAATCTTTTTCCGGCCGCAGCGACGTCGGAAATTTGATGTTTTGCCGGATTCCTGATATTCAAGGTACAATCGTGAAATGGTCGTACGGGAAAATCTCCACTCCTTCGCTACCTCGGAGATGCTGTGTGCCATCACTCTTGTGCAGACTATAACACCACTTTCAAACTCACTTAAATCCTGATAACCTGCCATTGTAGCAGCAGTAACCGATCTAACAACTGCGCCAGAGGCGCTGTCGAGCGCAGCTCCGTTTTCTATTTGTTTCCATGTATCTGTATTTGAATATGCATGCCCATACCTGTTTCTTTGGCGCTTCAGTGTAGAAGCAGCACTGGGCAACGAGACCAGACGCGTCTTGGGCGATACTGCATTTGCAGCGTCCAGGAAGGCCCAGGGCGACTTCACGAAGCATTCGACCATACGTCAGCGTACTACCACACTGTACAGATGGAGGGAAAGGGGAGGAGATTAGTGTTTAACGTCCCGTAGACAACGAGTCGGGGCACGTGTTCAGATTAGGGAGAGATGGAGAAGGCAGTCGGCCGTGCCCTTTCAAAGGAACCATTCCGGCATTTGGTTTAAGCGATTTAGGGAAATCACGGGAAATCTAAACCTGTATGGCGGGACGCGAGTGCAGTGTACTAATCACTGTGCCACCTCCCTCAGTATGGAGAGAACGCGTCTGACGTTGGCGACCACTGGATAAAAGGGTTTCCAAGACTTTCAATCACATAAGTGCAAGTGATTACGGAAACATGGCTTCTAAGACGTTACAGTGGAATCGACTTTTACAGCGGAAACGCTGCTGACGACCTGCAGTATGTCCCATGAATCCGGCAGACGATGGTTGTTGACCGAGGTAGCGCGAGGACGGAGGGCATACAGCGATCTAGAGCTTATACTGGATTGGTGCATAATTTCGTAAGTTTAATAAACGCAACAGATAATCATAAAATGACTTTAGTCGTCAGTAATATATTCTCCTTTACTATTTACAGCAGTCTGCCGACACTGGGGTAATTTTTCAATTCAGCGACTGTATAAATCACGTAGTCCTGTGCTGTGGTGAAGTACCTATCGAGACACGTTCGTAGCTCACGTCCATCCGGAAAGGAAGTTCCTTAAAGTTGTTCGATAGAGAGCGGAGAAAGTGAAAATCTGAGGGTGCAAATCAAGTGAATAAGGTGGGTATGGAATGTCTTCCCCTCCAACCCCTGTATACTGTATTTTCTCAGTCAAACATGCGGGCGGGCGTTATGGTGGACTAGCATCACTTGTCGCAGTCTCCCTGGTGGTTGTTATTGGATTGAGGCTGCAAGACAATAACAGCCAGCAATGATGGTTACACCTCGGAGAAGAGATTCGTGTACACCACACCTCACTGTTCCCCAAGATAACGTTATCTTTTGCGGATGCGCGCAGGCTTTTGTGCTAGGAGATGCTGCTTTGGGTGTTGTTCAAGAGTCAATTGACGACTACCAAACATAAAAAAAGGCTCTGAACACTATGCGACTTAACTTCTGAAGTCATCAATCGCCTAGAACTAATTAAACCTAACTAACTTAACGACATCACACACATTCATGCCCGAGGCACGATTCGAACCTGCGACCGTAGCGGTCGCTCGGTTCCAGACTGTAGCGCCTAGAACCGTACGGCCACTCCGGCCGCCTACTAAACACAGTCACTCGCAGATTTTTCTGATTTTGGCTTAGATCATGCTGTACCTCCCCACACGATTATTCAACCTTCTCCATTGCATGCAAATGTCGTAGGCTGGCGGAAAGATCATACTCCATGACATTTGCTAGTTATCGAGTACACTAACGTGGATCACTGTGGATTAATGCGTTTAAACGATCCTCATCAAATGCTGAAGGTCTTCTTAAATGTGGAGAGTCACTAATATCAAAACCATCCTCCTCAAAACGGGAAAATCATTTTCTTGCCGTGCTCTGTTCAATGGTGTTATCCCTGTACACGACACAGATGTTTCCGGCTGCCTCGGCTGTTGTCGCTCCTCTACTGAACTAGGAAATGTTCCGATTTCTCCACTTGCAACGCCATTTTATAGCGTCCACAGCTCTACGCACTATCTCCCAAAGACAAAGTGACAATATGTAAACTCAAACGGCAACAGTGAACTACAAATAAAAAATGACAATCGATAGATAAACCCTTAGCAACAGGAATACCAACATACAAAACAAAAAAGCTAAGAACTTATGCTCCAACCTAATATGCAATCTAATAAATGAACATAAAGAGACCTTTGCCGATTTTACTCATAGAATCTGTAGTACCGAACATGTCACGACGGGCGAAAACTACACTACTGGCCATTAAAATTGATACACTAAGAAGAAATACAGAAGATAAACGGGTATTCATTGGACAAATATATTATACTAGAACTTACATGTGATTGCATTTTCGCGCTATTTGGGTGCATAGATCCTGTGAAATCAGTACCCAGAACAACCACCTCTGGCCGTAATAACGGCCTTGATACGCCTGGGCATTGAGTCAAACAGAGCTTGGATGGCGTGTACAGGTACAGCTGCCCATGCAGCTTCGACACGATACCACAGTTCATCAAGAGTAGTGACTGGCGTATTGTGACGAGCCAGTTGATCGGCCACCATTGACCAGACGTTTTCAATTGGTGAGAGATCTGGAGAATGTGCTGTGCCAGGGCAGCAGTCGAACATTTTCTTTATCCAGAAACATGCGGTGGTCCATTATCCTGCGGAAATGTAGGGTTTCGCAAGGACCGAATGAAGGGTAGAGCCACGGGTCGTAACACATCTGAAATGTAACGTCCACTGTACAAAGTGCCGTCAATGAGAACAAGAGGTGATCGAGACGTGTTACCAATAGCACCCCATACCATTACGCCGGGTGATACGCCAGTATGGCGATGATGAATACGCGGTTTCTATGTGCGTTCACCGCGATGTCGCCGAACACGGATGCGACCATCATGATGCTGTAAACGGAACTTGGATTCATCCGAAGAAATGACGTTTTGCCATTCGTGCAACCAGGTTCGTCGTTGAGTACACCATCGCACGCGCTCCTGTCTGTGATGCAGCGTCAAGGGTAACCGCAGCCTTGGTCTCCGAGCTGATACTCGATGCTGCTGCAAACGCTCATCGAACTGGTAGTTCAGATGGTTGTTGTCTTACAAACGTCCCCATCTGCTGACTCAGGGATCGAGACGTGGCTGCACGATCCGTTACAGCCATGCGGATAAGATGCCTGTCATCTAGTCTGCTAGCAATACGAGGTTGTTGGGATCCAGCACGGCGTTCCATATTATCCTCCTGAACCCACAGATTCCATATTCTGCTAACAGTCGTTGGATCTCGACCAACGCGCGCAGCAATGTCGCGATACGATAAACCGCAATCGCGATAGGCTTCAATCCGACTTTTATCGAAGTCGGAAACGTGATGGTACGCATTTCTCCTCCTTACACGAGGCATCACAACAACGTTTCACCAGGCAACGCCGGTCAACTGCTGTCTGTGTATGAGAAATCGGTTGGAAACTTTCATCATGCCAGCACGCTGTAGGTGTCGCCACCGGCGCCAACTTTGTGTGAATGCTCTGAAAAGCTAATCAATTTCATATTACAGCATCTTCTTCCTGTCGGTTAGCAACAGGAACACCAACATACAAAACAGAAATACTACGAACTTATGCACCAACTTAATATGTAGTCTAATAAATGAACATAAACAGAACTTTGCCGATTTTACTCATAGAATCTGTAGTACCGAACTTGTTACGACGGGCCTTCAGTAGGTAATGCAACAAATTTTTTCTCGGACAGTTTCTGTTCAAAACTGAAGAATTTGTTATGGGATATTTTGGAATATTTCCGCTCCAGTCCCCACAGTTTCATTAGGTTCCGATAGGTGGCGGCGCTATACGTGAACTTCAAATTGGCGTCTGTAAGGGGAGGGCGTTAGAAGCAGAGGGCTGTCATTAAGCTTATGTTTTCAAAAAAAATGAGCATCGCAGATATTCACAGGCGCTTGTAGAATGTCTACGGAGACCTGGCAGTGAACAAAAGCACGGCGAGTTATTGTGTGAGGCGTATGTTATCGTCGCCAGAAGCTCGCGCATACCAGCGCGATCTCCCGCATAGCGGCCGACCTCACACAGCTGTGACTCCTGCAATGTTGTAACGTGCGCACTTCAGCGTGTTCGTCACCACAAAAAAGCAAACGAACTTCTCCTTCTCCAAGACAATCCAACGGCTCACAAGCCTGCGAGCCCGAGAGGAGCTCACACAACTTCATTGGAGTGTTCTTCCTCATCCGCTCTACAGGCCGGATCTCGCACCTTCCGACTTCCATCTGCTTGGCCTAATGGAAGATGCACTCCTCAGGAAGCAGTGCGAGGATGATGTGGAGGTTACTGATGTAGCAAGACGGTGGCTGCGGCGTCGACCAGTAGAGTGGTAGCATGTGGCCGTACAGTCCCTCCCAGTATGGTGGCGTAAGACTATCACTTTGTACGGACATCAGGTTGAAAAATATGGTTTTGGAGCCAAAAGAATGGAGAGTAATACGGTGTACTGGAATACTGAATAAAACCAACCTGCTTTCAAAATGGTTCAGATGGCTCTGAGCACTGTGGGACTTAACATCTGTGGTCATCAGTCCCCTAGAACTTAGAGCTACTTAAACCTAACTAACCTAAGAACATCACACACATCCATGCCCGAGGCAAGATTCGAACCTGCGACGTAGCAGTCGCGCGGTTCCGGACTGAGCGCCTAGAACCGCATGACCACCGCGGCCGGCCCAACCTGCTTTCAGAAAGAATGTGTTGCATTACTTATCGAATGACTCTTGTAGTAGTAGCTACATAGCTGCTTAAGGGTTTAATAGCTTCGTAATGGTAGGTAGTAACTTTTTCCTGTTTTGTTTCTTTGTTGTAATATCCGGTGTTTTGTAGTATTGTTGAAGTATTAACATTAACGTGAATAAGCACCGGAAAAAAATGGTACACCTATTTAGAGATTTACAATTCCCTCAATATTTAATGTTGCAACAGTGCAAATGGAGTACATGAAATGATTACATTTACAGCTGAATAGTACAAGCGGTTCTGAGGTACCAATCGACTCATGCTGAAACACTCATTTTATTATGTGGTGCAGCCGCCATGGGCGGCAATGCAGGCCATGACCCTGGCGTCTACGGAGACCTGGCAGTGCATATTAGTGCGATATGTTATTCCACAGCGCACGTACGTATGGCGAATATTGTCCTGGGATATGTTATTCCACAGCGCACCATTCCATCTTCCAACGATCCTCTGACTGAACGAGCAGTGCACGTTGATGCTGTGGTGTGATAAAAGACGGGCTAGGGGTATGAGTGAGTGTAATCCCACTGTTAGTAACCAGTTTTCAGCGGTCCGTGTTGACACGCCCGGACTCACTAGCTCTCTTATCTGTTTATCAAAACTAGACATGATTGTCTTGGTTCAAATGGCTCTGAGCACTATGAGACTCAACTTCTGAGGTCATTAGTCCCCTAGAACTTAGAACTAGTTAAACCTAACTAACCTAAGGACATCACAAACATCCATGCCCGAGGCAGGATTCGAACCTGCGACCGTAGCGGTCTTGCGGTTCCAGACTGCAACGCCTTTAACCGCACGGCCACTTCGGCCGCCCATGATTGTCTTAATGGGATTTCCGCGATCGTTGTTTAAATAAAAATATGGCATTTCAGTCTTTAATCGCTATTTTTTATTTTCAATGACCGGTTTCAGGCTAGCTGCCCATCTTCAGATCATATATTGCAGTTACAGAGTAACTGTCAGTGAACCGATAGTTCAGTACTGACAAGTGATCTGAAGATGGGCAGCTAGCCTGAAACCGGTCATTGAAAATAAAAAATAGCGATCAAAGACTGAAATGCCATATTGTTATTCTCTTATCTGTGCTGTGGTAACTGTACGATCTACTACTGATGCCCTTACAATATGACATTCCTGACGGGCGTCTGTGCTGCCTGAACGTCCAGAACGACGTGTATGGATAAGAAAATTTTCACGTTGCACGGGTGACGCAGCACGTCCAACTTGTGTGGCATTCTGCGAAAGGACAGTGAAACAAAAAAATGGTTCAAATGGCTCTGAGCACTATGGACTTAACATCTTAGGTCATCAGTCCCCTAGAACTTAGAACTAATTAAACCTAAGGACATCACACACATCCATGCCCGAGGCAGGATTCGAACCTGCGACCGTAGCAGTCCCGCGGTCCCGGACTGCAGCGCCTAGAACCGCACGGCCACCACGACCGGCTACAGTGAAACATCCCTTAGAAAAAATTTATGAATGACAGTGCTGGAAAACCTCTACGGCGTTTGATTTTCAAACAGCTGAGCAAAACTGAACGTACCCAGACATTTCTCTCCTTACGTATTCTGATCAACACTAAACTGACACACAATATTTTTAGCACAACGCAATCTGACTTTCAGTAATCCCTACAAAAGAATGGCCCTGACTAACAATAACCTATACCTTTCATGAATCATTTACCTCAAAAAAAATCTTCGTTACTCGAACTACCGCATACAGCGCCAATACTGCCAGCTAAATAAAAGATTCTAACTACTGAAGGCACTAAATACTGATAGGCATAGTTAGCAAATGAAAGATTTTGATGGAGAACAAACAATGTTTTTACCTTAACAGCGTTCAAAAGTCATAATATATATATCAGTTCATGACACCCAGTCTTACAAATTTCCTTTTTTCTGACGGACACACGTCCAGATCGTCCGCTCTCAAAATTCTGCCATTTCTCTTTCCACATCCACCACTGTTGGCGGCTCACCTCCAACTGCACAACGCTACGCGCTGTTCACATCCAACTGCCCAACACTACAATAGCAAATATTCCAACAATGTAAACCAGCCACAGACTGCAAACAGCACAGTCAGTGATTTTCATACAGGTCGCTACGTTGCGTTGCCAACATAAAAACCTAAACAACCTGCTTACAACAGTCCAGCCGCTCGGGAGAAGACCGCAATTTCACCGCTTTCTAATTCGCTCAGTTGGCTGTAGAAAGCACCATTACGTCTCCATGGTGTAGTTGCCTTCTTGATTCACACGTTTGCATCACACTGAGCCTTCTGTCTGTGAGCGTTCCCTATTAGAGAGTAGTCACAGATGGCGCTCTGGTACATGTCGTCATCAGAACAAAATCTACATCGTCTTTCCAGGCGTACTAATTTATTTTACTGACAGTTTGTGTTCTGAGTTGTTACCACAACAGGTTGGATATATATAGGGCGTAAACAGCGTCAGATACTGAGTGCTCACTGTGGAGGACTCTGGTCGTGAGTTCGTGTGAGGCAGCGTTAACAGCACGTGACAGACTTTGAAAGAGGGCCCATTGTAGGTATCTATTTGGCAACCTGGTCTTATCGTGCAGTATCCATTTTAGTGGAGGACTCGGGTGTAACAGTGGCCTGATATGGGACTGCTTGAGAACCTGGGGCTAGGCCGGCGTACTCGTTATCAAGGGCTGGGTGCGCCGTGGCCGAACACAGCGTCGAGAAGGAAGCGGCTGCCTAGAGAGAGGACTGAACGTGTGGACCGAGTATTCGTCACAAAAGTACTCAGAACCCTGGATCGATCCGACATCCAACTGATAGTTCAGTGACCACAAGCGCCATTAATAGGTGTCTCTCAGAAAGGGACTATCATTGACCTCTGTAAACCAACAAGCCTCTTTTCAGTGGTGTCGGGTACATTCAGCCCGGAATCTCATAGGCTGGAGTAGGACCATCTTGAGTGATCAGACCCATCTGGAACTGAGGTCAGATGACCAGCAAAGATGTGTCTGGAGACGCTCTGGACAGCAGTGCAGTACCAACCTGTCACCCGTCATACAGCCCGACAACCAGGAGTCATGGTCTGGACTGCCATTTTTTGTCATTGCAGGAACCCTTTGTTTGTCATCCGCGGCGCCCTTATAACACAGAGTACGTCGACAATATTCTGCGCCCCGTTTTGTTGCCCTTCATGGCAAGCCATCCTGGGCTTACATTTCAGCATGATAGTTTTTATTGCTTGTCTTCGTGCTTGCCAAACCCTACTTTGGCCAATAGGGTAACTGGATCTCTGCAATTGGAGCATTATGGACGGGGCCCTCCAAGCACCCAGAGATTTTCAGGATTTAGCGCATCAGTTGGGCAGAATTTGGCACGATATCCCTCACGAGAACATACAAGAAATTAATGCATGCCAAGCTAAATAACTGCTTCCATCATGGCCATAGGTGGACCGGCTCGTTACTGACTTGTTCAATTTGTGAAGCTCTCTCTCGTGATTGAATCAACCAATTTTTGTGAAATTGTAATCATTTATTTGTCTGTTCATGTACACCACATCTGGCCATTTCCGCTCCATTCGGATATTTCCTTCGTTTTTTTCTCTTAGTGTGTACTTCTCATGATTCCAGTCGATCAAGTCCGAACACTGCAAGGGATGATCGCCATATTGAGCACCGAGAACAGTGTAACCCCTTCGTATCTGCGCCTGTGCGGGACAAGCTTGGACGTCAACTGTGTCCCAGTGCCAGCACCTCGGACATCAAGGACAAGTTACAACAGTTGTGAGCCAGCTTGGCTCAGAAGAGAATCCAATGTGTCTGTGACGACCTTCTCAGTGGATCCAGACCAGAACGAGTCCAATGTCATACTGATAAGTGTACTCACATTGCCAAGTGCTTTGTAAATTTGACTTCATTTTGTAAATACTGAAGTAACATCACATGCCCTCTCAACCTCCAAAGTTTCGTTTCCTCCTATCCTTCTGAATGCTTGAACTTTTTTTGTCTCACTTTTTATTATCCACAGAAATGTGAGCTGTAGGTAGTATGTTAGATTCCCAGATAGTAGGCTGAAATTGTGAAGAATAAATAAAAATAAACAAATAATTGAACACATGATATAAGCCGCACAATTCTGGCAAGTCAGAACTTGAAGAGGTACTAGATTTGTGACTGGATTTAGCACTTCTTGTCACTTGGAATTCAACAAGTCGTTCTTGACAGCACGGGGCACATCAAAGCAATGTTGTAGAACTGTTACTGTCCACGATACATACGGAAGATCTGGTGAGCAACGCAGAAAATTCCGTGGAGCTTTTCGCATGTGATGATGCGTATCGAATAGTCGAAAAGTGCTAGGGAAAGCAAATTCCACACTCATATTAGTTGGAAGAATCGTAAGAAATTGTAATTCGTCCAACAAAGAGCAAGTTTAGAAAACACTCGTTCGGTCAATTACTGAGAACTGCCCCTCACTACAGGGCATCCATCACCCTTTACTAATAAAGGAAATGGAGGAGATCGAAAATCATTTGATCGGGTCTTTGCGTTCAGGGGTTCGTTATATAAAGGCGAGAGCATTACGGAGGTGCTCATCCAGCTCCACCGGCAGACGCTACAAGAGAGGTGTCGTGCATAACGGTGTGGTTTCTGTTTAAATTACAACGGTTTAAGCCCCAAGAAGATTTCGACAAGATATCACTTCGTCTTTACTACATCACGTTAAAGGAGCATGCCGGGAAAGTCACAGAAATCCGAGCTCTTTCAAAGGCTACTTGGAACATCCTTCTTCCGAAACACAATTCCAAATTGGAACGGGAAAGGGGGTAAACCACAGCGCTATTGGAAGTGCCGCCCACCGAAATATGCTTTGCGGAGTATTTCTGTACATGCAATTTCTCTGTCCACACAAGAGCAAAATTTTACCATTTTGTTCAAACGTTTGAAGTACTCACCACAAACACAAGTCAGCCAGAAATATATTTTATCAAACATTTACTTACGAGACATGAAGTCCATGTTGCACTCCTGCACGTCGAATGGATAGGGCCGGAAATCAAAACTGCATTTCATGACGATGGTAGCCCTGGAAAACAGCGGATATTTATACTGTACACAGACAGTACAGATTTTAGATGCAGCTGCACAACTGTACTCTGAAATATCAGTCTCTAAGTTTATACTGAGGAAATAATGATTAATACACATTAGTTTAAAAGATCACTGAATATTAAACGTGCAAACTGATATCGTTCATTGTTCGTAATTGTAAACTTGTCACTTAAGTGGGTGATAACAGCCTAGCGGTCGTCTCTTTGGTAGGCTTAAATCTCGTTACACTGTGTTTTTCCCACAATGGTGATTTGACTTAAAAAGTATTGTGCTTTTACTTTTTACTCATTTTATTCAATATCAAGCTTAATAGTGTGATAATATTGTAAATATTGCTTATAAGCGAGTGTTTTACGTGGTTCTCTGGTAATGTTCTCTTTCTTGATTTCAAAGACACAAAGTATGTTAAGATCTGTTCAACAGTGGGAAAATCGTCAAAATGAAATCATTTGCGTAGTCATGAGTCGGTAAAAGGGACAGAACCTTTAAAAATTGGGACTGCAAGCAGATGGGCTTTTAAAGCATTAGAAACAATTTCTTAGTCTATCCAAACAATTATCGGCTACTTTTTGAGTACGTGTCATTCCAACGCTCGAAGACCATTTTTCTATTTTAGTTTGATTTTTGGCTATTTGCAAGCTCAGTGGATCATCGCTACGATGTGGCAAGCGCCACTAAGTTTTCAGATACTATTCATACTTTCACTGAAATTACGGCTACACGGCAGCCATCTACAGAATTGCATTTGTAATTTAATCTGTAGCTACACTATAACTTAATAATGCAATCCTAGTGTTCGGTTTTGACCGTTTAAGACCGTATTTCCCCATGATCTTACTAGCGAAAGTATGTCAGTGTCTAGTACGGGCCACTGTTTTGATTACGTTGCTCATTAACCCTCCCCCCTTCGCCCCTCCTCCCCACCCCCACCCCCCTACTGTCTGGTTGGAGAACTGGTTCTATTACATCACGAGCTGAACTGGGAGACTAGCCCACAGGGATTCCAACCTTGAAGGCCTTGAGACCTTGAAATTGTATCCTAACACCCATATGCTATTCATATTTCACTATTAATTGCAGTTATCCGAAAATGTATTTTGTCTTTATTTGGGCTCTCACAGAAACTTATCATTAGTTCTGCCTTTTAGGACTTAGCGATGATTAGGCCTATTGCGCTGCCATTGTCTTCACATCCGATGGCGTGACCCTGTTGTGGGCACGTGGAGACACTCTAACAATAGAATTTTATGATGTAGTGTCATACGATCTTGACACATGTGGTAGATGTTACGCTTGGCACAAAGATAAAATTAAAAGCATCGACCGAAGCCGTGCTCTACTAACATTAGTCACGCGTGTTTTATTATTACTGTAGTGTGCATTAGTGTGCTGGAGATAAGTTTGTGATTCATTTAAAAAAACACGACGAACCGAACTCACACGAAGAAAGCTTTTCGCGGAAACATGGCTTTCACATTACTATTAGAAAAATCACTCTTTTTAGCGCTACAGTTACTTTAGTTGCTTGATGACAATCGTCGAGTTGTTGTTTCTCCCTCTCCCTCTCGTCTGCAGTTTGACCAACCTGTCTGCCACTTCCGGAAGGCCCATCATCTGACATCTGCAAACTTACCCTGGAATTCGCCCTCACTCTAAGCAATTGTATGCACGTCGAATAAAAATATTTTGCCAACACATTTAATCGATGTCACTGTATTCAGAGTTTTTCATTAAGGCTCTTTTCGTATACTATGCGTTCCATCATTCTCAGAAATGAAGACGAAGTCACTTCGACACTCGCTTAAATTAGAACAAAAGTCATTGTCACTCTTCATTGGCCCGTCCTAACCATAATAAGGAAACTTTCATTTTGAAAAGATACAGTGTGGACAGTGACCAACGATGTGATGCAGATGATTATTGAAAGTCTTTCGATAAAATATAGTTACTGTATTCACGAACTAGTTAATTTTTTAAAGAACTGTTTCCTTTTTCAGTTGACGTGACATGTCTGTTACCAGTCTGCAAATGATCAATGGATAAATAAACAACTAATTAACAAAACGAAATCGATACTGTATCTCTAATGAACTCACTGTGAATGAAGCGCGAAGTCTTCAGTAAAGACGAAAGAAAAGAATGTTTAATCCCATCGTCCTCTAATATACTCAAAACACCTGAACAAACTCTTACTATTAAATGATATGACTTTGTTTTATCAATCTTGGACCTTATTCTAATACCAACACTTTTCAAAAAAGGCTAACAGGCAAGAAAACTGGAAATGTCTCACATCAAGGAGAAAATACGTTCAAACAAGCCTCCTGATCCAAGATTTCGTTTCCTCTTTACATGAAAAATGCTTTTGCATTAGAGTCATATGGGACAAACATGACGCGCGGGACAATACTGCCTGACATTGAAAACTATTATTTTTGGCCATCTGTCAAGATCTTGAAGTAAACAATAGAGAAGCCACTGTTTGCAAAGCACGTAAAATGCTTCCTCAAAACCTACGAATGCGAGGGTAACTGATATTTCATATTCAGTGTCCTATTCTGCGGAATCGTTCACAACTTGCAGATGGCCCATTGTACTATATCTACTTCCAAAGTTGACTTTGCCTTTGATTAAAATACAGCGTTTCTTACAAGCGGTTAGTGATTTTAGAATATTTAATACATTTCTGAGAGAAGGCTGGCGAGTCTGCAGTTTTTTTATGTCTTCTGTTCTTAGGCACATCATGTGGTATTACTTTCACAATGTACTTATGATCATTATTAAGGATTGTAGCCTGAATACAGAAAACAGCCACACGTACAGCATAAAAGGTTTTTTCACATTTCACCATTAACAGTAATGATTTTTTAAAATCCATCGAAAGATGGCTCTTACACGAGCTTTCATGTCGAATCTCGCTTTGAGCTCGTTAGTTATTTGCTGCCACAACTTTTAGTTTAAAATACAATAAACATATGGGGCAGATTTTTAATTTGACAAATCATTCAGGAAATGATCTTAATCATGATTAACTAATAATATGATTCTTGAGTTTCTCCCGGCGTATTTGATAATCAAAATATCCACGGGTATGCTGCCGGTCTATAGTGTCCAACGGGTACAATATTTCGGCGATCATACATGTCGCCATTATCAGGTGAACTGACGGACTGAGCTCCTGTGAACGTACCGGCACGGAGATCCGTGCGCTATGGCTGCTCAGAGGGAACTGGGTTCGGTCGCGGCGCAGATTTACCGGAGGGTGACGCTAAGAAATTGTTACCCCAAGGTCCGGTACCGCCTAGACTATATGGACTCCCGAAGGTTCACGAAGAGGGGGTACCATTACGCCCCATTGTCAGCAACATCAGGGCACCTACACATTTGTTGGCCAAATACCTGACGGGAATATTAAGTCCTTATGTGGGTAAATGCCCTCATCACATCCGTAATTCCGTGGATTTTGTTAAACGCCTTGATAGCTTCAGGTTGGATGAGTCAGATATCATGGTGAGTTTTGACGTCGTTTCCTTGTTTACGAGGGTACCCCTGCGAGAGTCACTAGAATTGAATAGTCAGAAGTTTGACGAGAAGATCACTTAACTTTTTAAGCAATTCTTGACTTCCACGTATTTTCTTTTTAATGGAGAATACTACGAACAAATGGAGGGAGTCGCCATGGGTAGCCCACTCTCACCGGTGGTAGCGAATTTGTACATGGAGAACTTCGAGGAGGAAGCCCTGTCGTCATCCGTATGGAAACCTACTTGCTTTTTCCGTTACGTGGACGACACGTTCGTCATCTGGCCACATGGTATGGATAAACTCCTTGACTTCCTTACACCCCAACATCAAATTCACTATGGAGACTGAAACGGAGGGTAAATTACCTTTCCTTGACGTCTTGGTCAAGAGAAGGGCTGACGGCACCCTAGGTCATGGGGTGTATCGGAAGACTACGCACACTGATCTGTATTTGCACGCAGACAGCTGCCACCACCCTTCACAGAGGAATGGGGTACTTAAAACTCTAGTACATAGGGCGCGCACTATCTCTGACGCAGAGAATCTACCCCAAGAATTGGAACATCTGAGAACTGTATTTCGAAAAAATGGGTACTCAGAGTGGCAGATTCAACGTGCTCTCCGCCCAACCACTGCAGCACAACCTTTTGAGATGGATGTAGTCACGAGAGAGGAGGTAGGCACTGCATTTATTCCATACACAGGCGCACTCTCGGGGAAAATCGCCCGCATTCTGAAGAAACATCGGGTCGGAACTGTGTTTTGTCCTCCAAATAAAACTCGTGCACTGGTGGGGAGCGCCAAAGATGACCTCGGTTTGAGGAAGGCCGCCGTGTACCAGATTCCGTGTCAATGTGGCAAGTCGTATATTGGTCAGACGATGCGTACCGTCGAGGATCGATGCCGTGAACACCAGAGGCACACTCGACTGATGTATCCGAGCAAGTCGGCGGTCGCTGAACACTGTTTGTCGGAAAATCACGCCATGGAGTATGACCGCACGAGGATTCTGGTACAGACGTCGAGATACTGGGACAGCGTTGTTAGAGAGGCCATCGAAATTCGCACCAATGACGACCTCATAAACCGTGACTGTGGCTATAATCTTAGCAAGGCTTGGGAACCAGCGATCGGGTTAATCAAGAGTAAATCGAGCAAACGTATAGTTGTGACGACCACGGCGGACAGAGCCATCACACCGATGTCATCTCAGACGCCGTCGTAATCTGTTCCACCGCGGGACCGTGGCGCGGGGCGCGGACGGCAGAGGGAGCGCGCCGCGGGCGGAGGGTATTTAAATCGGCCGCCGCCGCGACCGAACCCAGTTCCCTCTGAGCAGCCATAGCGTACGGATCTCCGTGCCGGCACGTTTACAGGAGCTCAGTCCATCAGTTCACCTGATGGTGGCGACATGTATGATCGCCGAAATATTGTGCCCGTTGGACACTATAGACCGGCAGCATACCCGTGGATATTTTGATTAACTAATAATATGATAAGTTAGGTGATGTATGTTTCTGTGGCACCAGCATGAATCCTCCGAAGTGCCATCAGCCGATGGATTTTTAAATACCAAAAACCGACAATGACTAAATGTTAACTTTTTACATCGTACTTGTGGCTTGTTGCTGTACTCAATCTATAATCCGCACAAATCTACTACAGACATATTTTTCATCACGTTTCTTATCATGCTTAAGTGTATGTGTTTCTAATTCACGCTCCCCCCCCCCTCCCAAATTCCCAAACTTTTAAGGAATTTTGTAGCAACAGCATGTGTAGTTACTGTACCCCTGGTATGTTAACCAGTGTGATATAAGGTAATTTTGTTTTGTTTTCTCAACACTTCTTTTTTCATTATTTTGTCTTAACAGATTTATATTGCACCTTACCTTATACAGCTGTTTACATCGTACCGTAGTGGTGTAGCTGTAGTCGAGACGAACAAATTGATATGGGACGCTTGTGGTGTATCAAGCCGCAGAACAGCGTGAAACTGACCTATAAAAGCAAACTAAGCTACGGCGTATGAGCGCCACACGAGATTTGGCTAAAGACGTCCTCGAATGTTGAAAATTCCTTGTTCTTCCACTTACAAAATGTAAGAGTGATGTTTGGGTAAATTTTAACTGAGACTATTTTGAATTTTAGCAGCGTAAAAATTAACAATTAAATCGTTTCGTTTGTTTGGTCTTGTTACTATGAAACTACTGTGCTTGTAAGCATTACATTTAGATGGTACTGTAAACGTAATTGTTACATAACGTTTAAAAATGTCTTTCCTCTCATTACCGTCATGGCAAAGTTTAAATTAATAATGATGACGAAATAACCAGCTAAACTGGGATCGTAAGAGTACGTGAGGGTATTGAAAACCTCGTGCCGCGCATGCGCTGAAACTTAGCCGACTTAACCAGCTTGGCAGGCCGCAAGTGCCCTGTATCAAATTTTTCGCCTCGACTCCCCCAACGTCACTGTGGTACGTTGTAAACAATTATCATTTACACACTAAATTCCATCATCCACAACAGCGCAATTTCTTAACACCAATCAAATCAGCTCATTAACTTGTGAAGGATTAACACAAAGTGTGTGAGAAAAGTAATGAGACTATCAAAGATTTTTTTTTTTTTCAGACAACAGTATTGTTCCCTTCAAAGTAGTTCCCTTCGGCAGCTATACACAGGCGTAGTCGTTGTACCCATCTTGATAGCAGCGCCGATAGGCTTCAACTGCTAGGGCCTTTAACATGTCGATCACGTTCTCCAGAGTCACAAAATGACGTTCTTTTAAGACAATTTTCAATTTCTGGAAAAGAAAAAAGTCACAAGGACTCAGATCAAGTGAACAGGGGAGCTGTGGAACAGTAGGAATGCCTTCTGAGGTAAAAAAATTCCTTGATGGTGAAACGTCCCCTTAGAAAAATTTTACAAGACTGTGCTTGTACTGACACACAATATTTTGTTAGCGCAACGCAATCTGACTTTCAAAATTCCCTACAAAAGAATGGCCCTGACTAACATTAAACTATACCTTTCACAAATCACTTACCTCACAAAAATCTTCGCTGCTCAAGCTACTGCAATACAGCGAGTGCCACTACTGCCAGCTAAATAAAAGATTCTAACTACGGAAGGCACTAACTACTGATAGGGATAGTTAGCAAATGAAAGATATTAGTAGAGAACAAACAATGTATTTACCTTGATATCATCATATATAAATATAGCAGTTCATGACAAATTACAAATCTCCGCCATCTCTCTCCCCACATCCACCACTGCTGGCGGCTCACCTCCAACTGCGCAACGCTACGCGCTGTTCACAGCCAGCTGCCTAACACTACAATGGCGAGTATTACAACAATGCCACCCAGCCACAGACTGCACACAGCACAGCCAGTGATTTTCATATTGAGCGCTACGTAACGTTGCCAATAAGAAAACATAAACAGCCTACTTACATAGAGAAAACATAAACAGCCTACTTACAATGGAAATGACCGTGTGACAGGGAACGTTGTTGTGATGCAGCATCCATTTGTCCGAATTGTCCGGTCTCACTCGATTCTCCCTCTTCCTGAGCCTTTCAAGGATATCTTCATAAAACACTCGATTGACAGTTTTTTCTGGAGGAACAAAGTCGTTATGTACAGTACGCCTTTTGTCAAAAAGCAAATCAACATTGTTTTGAACTTTGATTTGCTCAATCGACCTTTTTTCGAGCGAGGAGATTTCTCAGTGTGCCATTCCTCACTTTTGCCGCTTTGTCTTAGGACCGTACAAAAAAAGTCCAGGATCACACAACTGATCCACTCGTGGTCATTGGCTTTCTTCTCAAGAACATCAACGCACACGTTTCTTCTATTGTCCTTCTGCTCAGTTGTGAGTTTTTTCGACACCATTTCGGCACAAATCTTTCATATGTGCAAAACTTACGTCAAAATTTTATGTGCGGTGAAAGTGTTTAACTTTACCAGCTCATACATCATCATTGTTGTTAAACGTCGGTTCGATCTCACAAGAGCACGCACACGATCCAGGTTTTCGTCGGTTTTTCATTTTGAGGGTCTCACTGAGCGAGATACATCTTCATCTTGTTCTCAGCCTTCCAAGTACGATTTGCGCCAGCGAAAAACTTGTGCTCTTGATAAGGAATGTTCCCCATAAGCCTGTTTCAACGTTGCAAAGGTCACCCTCGCGGATTCCCCAAGTTTAACACAAAACTTGATGGCTTAACGTTGCTCTAAATTCCGCTTTTCCATTTACGCAATGCACAACAAAAACGCAACTTCACTGATGGCGCCCTCAAAAATCACGTGATGGCTGTACAGAGCTGAAACTCGGACTGATGATCTGGCAGGGAGGAACACACTGGTGAGCACAAGTAGACCAACGTTGCCAGATCGCTCGCAGTGTTATGAGTATTATTACTGTTCTCACACACCTCGTGTAAGTGATCAGTATTCGAAGTTTTTGAAAACGCCTGTATTTTAACCATTTTTGAATATTTATGACAACTGCTGTTACGTTTTATATGAAACCAATGGGCAGAAGGGAGTCTGTAGTATGTACTGCTGGTAGATCATCCTATAACCCATGAGACTGCTAAAGATGAAATGAAAAAAAAAAAAAACAAAAAAAAAAAACAACGATGTTTATAGCCTACTGTCACTAAAGTAGCGTGGCTGGCGACACTCTAAGAGAGAAGGAGAACTGTTAATGAGATGAGATAAGCCCTCTTCACAGACCATATTCTTATATAAAATGATATCATCTCCGACATTTGTCGTTACAAAGCGCTTTACAAGAGACGAAGAAAATTCCCGTCGCGCACATTGAAATACAGACGCGCTTTGGAAAGTAACAGTTGTGGGATGAGGTCGTAACTGTTTTGACTAATCGATTGTCTCTAGGACTTCGATTCTCACACCTGGCATGGCGTGTCTCTGCAGACTGTTCTCCTTCCCCGCCCTTCGAAGCGTACCACTCACACCTGTGACAGGTCCTGGATGTACATGGATGAATCACGAAATATGTCCCGATGTTGACCACAAGGCCTGCGAGTAAAATAATCAATATCGAGCCAGCTTACAATGAACGTGTGGCGACGATTAATGTCCAACAAAAGCACAGGTGCCACCAAGACTGTGGAGGCACTAGGGTATCGCTATTGACGCCGGAATCGTTTAGAATTCGCATTAACCATTTCTTAATGCAAGTCGAATGATGTTCACCAAAGGTCTAATTTAAGGCACTAAAGCAGTCCTGTATGTTATCGTTGTCTACAGAGATAATATGCCAGTTATAACACAACTTCACTGTCAATTGAACTATAAATTTCCAATTAAGGAAATGTAAAGCCAATATGAAAGCTGCTAACTTTTTTATATTAGCGGTTAAACTCCGTTAACATTTCTAAAATTTATATAGTTTAAATAAAAAATTACATTTTCACTGTAAAAGTAATATATCTATATTTATAAGTACCTAAAAGTAAAAATACGTTCTTCTAATTATTTCTTCATCTCACTTAGCACGGTGCCAAATGCTAGTGTTTTTTCCCGTTTCAGTCGTATATGGAACACAGGGAGAACGCCTGCTCAAATGCCTCTGTGCTCGCTGTAATTAGGACTGGTATAGCCTGTGGTAGAAATTCTACCTGTTGGGTTTATAAAGCAATGAAAGTAATTTTTTTATATAGAACCTAATTAACTGGTATTTGATCGTACGCAGATTCTTAGTTCTTACCTGAAACTTAAGAGGAAAAGAGTAAGAAAAAACTGTGTCTGACATTCTAGCCGCAGAAATTCTGCATTGAGCTACAAATAATGTTGGAATAATTCTTGCTATTTAATTGTTCGATCCTTTGAAGTGCGTCCTTGGTACAGAGTGTTGAAAAATAAATATTGTTTTATTGGCGACAAATTAACTTCTCTTCTGCGGTGCAAAAGCTTCATTGTAATTTCATCAAATCGCAATTATAGCCCTCAGAATTATTTGTAATTACGTTCAGCGAACATTTAAATGCGTCTTTCAAAACAATAACAGATTTACAGTTTCTACACACAATTCAACAAAACCTGACATTTTAATTTGTCAGAACGGGCACATGGTTAGTGAAACTGAACAGTTCAAATTTCTAGGTGTTCAGACAGATAGTAAGCTGTTGTGCAAAGCCCACGTTCAGGATCTTCTTCAGAGACTTAATACCGCCATTTTTACTGTTCGAACGGTATCAGAAGTGAGTGATCGTTCTACACGAAAATTAGTCTACTTTGCTTACTTTCATTCGCTTATGTCGCATGGTATTATATTTTGGGGTAACTCTTCCTATTTTAAAAGAATATTTTTGGCACATAAACAGGTGGTTAGGGCAATAAGTGATGTAAGTTCACGAACCTCTTGTCGACCACCCTTGTTAACGAGTCTGGGTATTTTGAGATTGGCCTATATATATATATATATATATATATATATATATATATATATATATATATATATATATATATAGTCATTTCTTGTTAACAGTATTAGCTTCTTCCCAAGAATAAGCAGCTTTCACTCAGTTAATACTCGGAAGAAATCAAACCTACATTTGGATCGGACTTCCTTAACTCTTGTTCAAAAAGGTGTGCAGTATACTGCTGCATCCATTTTCCATAAGCTACCACTCGAATCCCAGCTTTACTGTATGATTACATGATGATGGCGTCCTCTTGGGTAAAATATTCCGGAGGTAAAATAGTCCCCCATTCGGATCTCCGGGCGGCGACTACTCAAGAGGGTGTCGTTATCAGGAGAAAGAAAACTGGCGTTCTACGGATCGGAGCGTGGAATGTCAGATCCCTTAATCGGGCAGGTAGGTTAGAAAATTTAAAAAGGGAAATGGATAGGGTGAAGTTAGATATAGTGGGAATTAGTGAAGTTCGGTGGCAGGAGGAACAAGACTTCTGGTCAGGTGACTACAGGGTTATAAACACAAAATCAAACAGGGGTAATGCAGGAGTAGGTTTAATAATGAATAGGAAAATAGGAATGCGGGTAAGCTACTACAAACAGCATAGTGAACGCATTATTGTGGCCAAGATAGATACGAAGCCCACACCTACTACAGTAGTACAAGTTTATATGCCAACTAGCTCTGCAGATGACGAAGAAATTGAAGAAATGTATGATGAAATAAAAGAAATTATTCAGATTGTGAAGGGAGACGAAAATTTAATAGTCATGGGTGACTGGAATTCGAGTGTAGGAAAAGGGAGAGAAGGAAACATAGTTGGTGAATATGGATTGGGGGACAGAAATGAAAGAGGAAGCCGCCTGGTAGAATTTTGCACAGAGCACAACATAATCATAACTAACACTTGGTTTAAGAATCATGAAAGAAGGTTGTATACATGGAAGAACCCTGGAGATACTAAAAGGTATCAGATAGATTATATAATGGTAAGACAGAGATTTAGGAACCAGGTTTTAAATTGTAAGACATTTCCAGGGGCAGATGTGGACTCTGACCACAATCTATTGGTTATGACCTGTAGATTAAAACTGAAGAAACTGCAAAAAGGTGGGAATTTAAGGAGATGGGACCTGGATAAACTAAAAGAACCAGAGGTTGTACAGAGATTCAGGGAGAGCATAAGGGAGCAATTGACAGGAATGGGGGAAATAAATACAGTAGCAGAAGAATGGGTAGCTTTGAGGGATGAAGTAGTGAAGGCAGCAGAGGATCAAGTAGATAAAAAGACGAGGGCTAGTAGAAATCCTTGGGTAACAGAAGAAATATTGAATTTAATTGATGAAAGGAGAAAATATAAAAATGCAGTAAGTGAAACAGGCAAAAAGGAATACAAACGTCTCAAAAATGAGATCGACAGGAAGTGCAAAATGGCTAAGCAGGGATGGCTAGAGGACAAATGTAAGGATGTAGAGGCCTATCTCACTAGGGGTAAGATAGATACCGCCTACAGGAAAATTAAAGAGACCTTTGGAGATAAGAGAACGACTTGTATGAATATCAAGGGCTCAGATGGAAACCCAGTTCTAAGCAAAGAAGGGAAAGCAGATAGGTGGAAGGAGTATATAGAGGGTCTATACAGGGGCGATGTACTTGAGGACAATATTATGGAAATGGAAGAGGATGTAGATGAAGATGAAATGGGAGATATGATACTGCGTGAAGAGTTTGACAGAGCACTGGAAGACCTGAGTCGAAACAAGGCCCCCGGAGTAGACAATATTCCATTGGAACTACTGACGGCCGTGGGAGAGCCAGTCCTGACAAAACTCTACCATCTGGTGAGCAAGATGTATGAAACAGGCGAAATACCCTCAGACTTCAAGAAGAATATAATAATTCCAATCCCAAAGAAAGCAGGTGTTGACAGATGTGAAAATTACCGAACTATCAGCTTAATAAGTCACAGCTGCAAAATACTAACACGAATTCTTTACAGACGAATGGAAAAACTAGTAGAAGCCAACCTCGGGGAAGATCAGTTTGGATTCCGTTGAAACACTGGAACACGTGAGGCAATACTGACCTTACGACTTATCTTAGAAGAAAGATTAAGGAAAGGCAAACCTACGTTTCTAGCATTTGTAGACTTAGAGAAAGCTTTTGACAATGTTGACTGGAATACTCTCTCTCAAATTCTAAAGGTGGCAGGGGTAAAATAAAGGGAGCGAAAGGCTATTTACAATTTGTACAGAAACCAGATGGCAGTTATAAGAGTCGAGGGACATGAAAGGGAAGCAGTGGTTGGGAAGGGAGTAAGACAGGGTTGTAGCCTCTCCCCGATGTTGTTCAATCTGTATATTGAGCAAGCAGTAAAGGAAACAAAAGAAAAATTTGGAGTAGGTATTAAAATTCATGGAGAAGAAATAAAAACTTTGAGGTTCGCCGATGACATTGTAATTCTGTCAGAGACAGCAAAGGACTTGGAAGAGCAGTTGAATGGAATGGACAGTGTCTTGAAAGGAGGATATAAGATGAAATTAAGCTGATTCTTATTGTATTGTTGATTGCGTTTACTTAAACTTATGGACTGACTTTTATCGGGTTCACAAACATTTATTTTTATCTGGTATTACCTTTATGTTGCAATGTCGTATACTGACACGTTCCATGACACTGAAGATTTGCTCCTCGATTTGGTCCTATGGAACTTGATGTGTAAATAAATAAAAATAAAAAAAATTATCTTCATCAGTGTCCACATTACTCCTGCCTCTCTAGCTCTTCGTCTTTCATACCGACCCGATTAACTATTCTTCTTCGAGGGGTAGTGTGAAGCAAAAACTTGTGGTAACGGCGGTAAATGAACACAAAATTAGTTCCGTTTACCTATAAACAAAAGTAAGTGAAAAAACGACACTAATAAATAACGTTACGTATAGTCTATGTTGCCCCTTGAGCCTTTGTTACCGCCATGTTTCATTTACCACTGTTGACAACGTCAACGACCTAGCAGTTGTAGCACTACAGCTGCTCGGTATGAGTGTATTATTGCAAATGAATCATCTGCAAGATTTAAACATGAATGTACCTAGAATGTGATTTCACGAAACGTTGTTAGTTTCGTGTCATTTCTACCAGAGCACGTGTTCGGTATCGGGGCAGAAGTTGGTGGCAGTGTTGGAGACACAAGAAAACTTTTATCATCTACGTAGGTCAACTTTCATTTACCCCTCTTAATGGCTACGTACACACATGATTTTTTAACGCGCGTTTATGGAAAATTACTTTTCGAATTAAGCATTATTGGCCTACTCGTATGATTAATATTAATAATCGGTACTTCAGTTTTCGATTTTCACACGTTAAGTGTGTAACGTCACGGCCTAAGCTTTATTGAACAAGTAATAAGAAGTCATAAGTTAGCCACAAGAAGGACTGAATTAGTCACCACGGGCTGGAAGCCGCCCGTGTGCCGACATGTAAGACAGAATAAACAGGCAGGCAAGCGGGTTGCATAGGGGAAGGCAGCCAACCGCCGCATGAAACAGCGTAGCGCACAATAGCCACCGATATGGGTGATGCGATGTCACCACGCCAAGGCTGGTCTCTGTTACAAACGACATGACTAGCAGCGAGTTAGGGAAACAGATAAACTAGACAGAGGAACGAATAAGTGCTGTATTTTGAGGCAGGGCAGATTCATCGCTGACTCGTCGCCCGGTCGTCTTCTCCGTATCGCCGCCGAGTTCTGCAGTACCACCACGACGCCGGGACAGCGCTAAGCTGCGGGACGACGGAGCATCCAAGCAGCAGCCTTGGGTTCGAGTCCGGACTGCACTCGTCGCCTTAGTCGCTAAGTTCTTGGTGGGCGCCGAATCAGCATTCCTGTTGGACGCCGCCCATACGTCACTGTCGTCAACAAGGAGAGGCGTGTTTGCCTGAGGGAGCCAGATAGCAATACGTTCCAAAGTTAATGAAGATGATGTTCGATGTCAACAGTGTTTCACTGGGGACGTTGATCCCACACTCAAACTGCACCCTTCGTCTTCATAGTCCATACTGGAGCGATTTGCAAGGGACTGAAGTATATCTACATCTGCATCTACATACATACTCCACAATCCATCATACGGTGCGTGGCGGAGGGTACCTCGTACCACAACTAGCATCTTCTCTCCCTGTTCCACTCCCAAACAGAACGAGGGAAAAATGACTGCCTACATGCTTCTGTATGAGCCCTATCTCTCTTACCTTATCATTGTGGTCTTTCCGCGAAATATATGTTGTCGGCAGTAAAATTGTACTGCAGTCAGCCTCAAATGCTGGTTCTCTAAATCTCCTCAGTAGCGATTCACGAAAATAACGCCTCCTTTCCTCTAGAGACTTCCATCCGAGTTCCTGAAGCATTTCCGTAACACTCGCGTGATGATCAAACCTACCAGTAACAAATCTAACAGCCCGCCTCTGAATTGGTTCTATGTCCTCCGACCTGATAGGGATACCAAACGCTCGAGCAGTACTCAAGAATAGGTCGTATTAGTGTTTTATAAGCGGTCTCCTTTACAGATGAACCACATCTTCCCAAAATTCTACCAATGAACCGAAGACGACTATCCCCCTTCCTCACAACTGACATTACATGCTTGTCCCACTTCATATCGCTTTGCAATGTTGCGCCCAAATATTTATTCGACGTGACTGCGTCAAGCGCTACACTACTAACGGAGTATTCAAACATTACGGGATTCTTTTTCCTATTCATCTGCATTAATTTACATTTATCTATATTTAGAGTTAGCTGGCATTCTTTACACCAATCACAAATCCTGTCCAAGTCATCTTGTATCCTCCTACAGTCACTCAACGACGACACCTTCCCGTACACCACAGCACCATCAGCAAACAGCCGCACATTGCTATCCACCCTATCCAAAAGATCATTTATGTAGATAGAGAACAACAGCGGACCTACCACACTTCCCTCTGAAACTCCAGATGATACCCTCACCTCCGATGAACACTCACCATCGAGGACAACGTAATGGGTTCTATTACTTAAGAAGTCTTCGAGCCACTCACATACTTGGCAGCCAATCCCATATGCTCTTACCTTAGTTAGGAGTCTGCAGTGGGGCACCGAGTCAAACGCTTTCCGGAAGTCAAGGAATATGGCATCCGTCTGATACCCTTCATCCATGGTTCGCAAGATATCATGTGAAAAAAGAGCGAGTTGCGTTTCGCAGGAGCGATGCTTTCAAAAGCCGTGCTGATGCACGGACAGCAACTTCTGCCTCAAGCAAATTCATTATATTCGAACTGAGAATATGTTCGAGAATCCTGCAACAAACCGATGTTAAGGATGTTGGTCTGTAATTTTGAGGATCCGTCCTTCTACCCTTCGAATATACAGGCGTCACCTGTGCTTTTTTCCAGTTCTGTGTATTTACAGATTTTTCACTTAATACTGGTTCTGCAATGATGTTGAGAGAAGACGAGTCAGCTTCCCACTATTTTTCATATTCAAGCCTACTCTTTAATGTTGATTTTACACCCAATACATAATTTTTGTGAGACAACAGGATGTTATCAACATGAGCAGGCATTGATGGGAGTATGTGTATAGTTAATGCTTGTGGGATATTTATGGTGGCTCTCCTTCGAATAGTATTTTCTGGAGTTGACAACAAGCAGGCAGTTTGGTCATTTAACAGTAAATCTCGCAGTGGACGTTTTGGGCTTCGAAACCACGTGCAGTTGGTGCAGACAATGCTTTCGGTCAAACAGACGTAAAAACTGCCTATCTGGCTCTACCTGTTAGGCGGCTCTAGCTACGGCAGGCGCAGGGACATAAGACAAATGAAAGTCGCCTGGCCAACGTGTTTCGACAAAATCGTAAACGCACTTTGTGAACAGGGATCGTAAAAATTCGCGTGTTTCCATTTCACTGTGGACCGGATACTATCGAGGAAGCCATCAGGTGGTGTCATCCCTCTGTTTGCTGAGTTTTTTGGAGAGCCTCAGGCCTTCGAAAGAATTTTAGAACAAAATGCAACATTTATGGCGGCTCTGAATCGTATATGTTGGAATACAAAAGCACTTCACTTAGTTTAGCTGAGGCCCCTTTTCGGACACACTGTAATGTTCGGCCCATCCACATAATGATCTCTATGATAAATGTCTTGTTCACTTTAGGCATAAACTAAACTCAAAACACACTGTGTAAAGTGGTTGTGGGAAGAAAATGGTTCAAATGGCTCTAAGCACCATGGGAATTAACATCTGAAGTCCTCAGTCACCTAGACTTAGAACTACTTAAACCTAACTAACCTAAGGACATCACACATATACATGCCCGAGGCAGGATTCGAACCTACGACCGTAGAAGCAGCGTGGTTCCGGACTGAAGCGCCTAGTACCGCTCGGCCACAGCGGCCGGCGGTTGTGGGAAGAAAACAAGTCAGGAGCACAATGTGTTGTTCTCTCTGCTGGGAATTGATGAGTCAGGGATTTACTGCTTCTCCAGTAAAGAGAAGAATATTATTAACTTTTATTGGGATTGGCCGATTGGTAGAGGAGACAAGTTAGAGGAGGGAGTCTTGTGATTGGCATGAAGCCCTTGCGGGGGCAATCGCGTGAATCCTTATGGAGAGTTGACGAAGGTTTGATGGACAGGGAGGAGTGGAGAAATTGTGTCTTCTAGTTCAGACACCCACCTGGAGAGATTCTGGTCTTGATTCTTGTTATGGGTGGGTTGCTCTTAGGACAATCGTCCTGAGCGTGACTTTGCACTGGCATTCGTCTTGACTGGGGAGCCTGTGCTGAGGACTTAGCTGTACGGACAGTTTAGACCTCAGCCACCTCTGACAATTCGCAGTGCTGATAGCAATCTTAATTGCGTAATTGACGTTTGATTTCCTTGTGAGTATGGCAGTACGAGTGAGTCAAATTCGTCCACGGTGTTATCGGCTAGAGGGAGTGTCACACGTTGGAATCTGGGGAGATTTCAGGTCTCCATTAGAGAGTAATTGCAATCCGTCTAACAGATCGCCAGCCGGACTTTGCATATTCCGTACCCACGATAACGAATTAAAAGTGGCGCGCATTAGTAGTGTGCAGCGCTTGCACCGCGACCGTCTCCTGAGACAGTGATACACATCGAGAGAGGGCTACAGTATTGCTGCTCCAACTTGTTTATGCAAACAGAATCACACTCTCGCCACTTGGTCTGAGCTGCACCGGCTTCTGTGTGGAATAAATCCATCAAAGTCTATTCAGCGTTAGGTATTTTCACATTGTATTATCCATGTTTTGAGTCAGAGTAAATAGTTTGATCAGACAAACCTTAGTCTTTGCCAACCAGCCACTACCCCGTAGAGTGTTGACTATTTGTTTTCATCTGTCTGTGCTACCAACAGTTCATTATTCATTTGTTATCTCCCACAACTTGTGTTGTTTGTCCTATTTTGTGAACAATAAACTTTTGCCATAAGCTTTTTTAAAATAAATTGATTCTGTGTTGTTGTATTAATGACCCATCAGTAATTGAGTACAATAATGACAGGGCCGCCATTTCCTTAAATTATTTCAGCATTCAGTTTTATTTAAATTCTGTAAAAAATTATAATCTCTAATGCCGACTAACAAAACAACCACTGTCAAAGGGCAAAATCAATTTAGCAGATGCATGGGCCAAGTGGATGGCTCACTAGTTAAAGTGATTGCTGTGAGGCCGTAAACTCATAGTCACCTGTAGCCTTTCAAATCATACTGCAAGACCAATGTAGTCTTGCAACGTGAGTAAGCTTTCATAGGGTAATTGCCATTCATCGTCAAGTGTGTGCCTATTCAGATTTTTGGTCGTTTCAAACAAATTTGTTGTGAAAACATGTTCCTCATTTCCAGGTGTGCAGCATGGAAGCAAGCACCTACTACCTCCTCTCTGTCCTGACTGGGCCCAAAGTATTGCATTCATCTCTTAGTACAGGTGACACTCGACCTCTTCTACATGACCAGAGGGGAGTAGACACATCGTGCCGGCAGATAAGGGGCAGGAGGGAGTAGCACAAATCCACTGAAATAATGATCGACTTCACACTAAAGAAAAAAAAACACAAATCGATGCAAAAATTCACACGAGGCCATTGAAATAGGTGACGAAGTTGCCTAGGTACAAGATAATGATTATAGGACTGGGAGAGAACGCCCAGTCAGTCAAGAAAAACTACACACATGAATTATTAGAGAACACTTACAAAGGGGAGAAATGAAACACTTTTAAAGTGATAGTGAGCGAGATAAGTTGTCTAATCACGGCACACGCCAGCAGATCGAGGCAGATTACGTTAGCGGCGCCATGGAGGCATTAGTGGCCCGACCGCGTTCGTAATTACAATTGGACATCGTAATTCCATATGGTTAGATTTTCGCAACCAGCAGGAGGCAAGACAATGTTTCCGACTAATCGGTAATATTAGATCGATCACAGGATGCCTGTACCACCTGAACTATCTTCCCCATAGCACAAAAACAGTAGGGTCATGTGATCGGTAGGCTAACTGTACCAGCCGCGGAAACGCGTCTAGACTGCTGGAAAAGTTAGATCCGAATGACGCCGAGATCTTTCTGTGGTGGTTATTTAACACCGCGGGTTTCCCAGAAAACGGCTGACTGAGCTGGAGGCTCTAGTTTTCGTAACCAACCTAACAGTATTCATTTGCACCTGGCTACAAAGTTAGGCTGCCGAACTCTTAACAGTCAGGGCCTCTTTATACTACCCCTCTGGCACATCTCTATGCGGAGGACCGTCCAGACTAGCCATAAAAGGCTCCGTTACAACAATAAAAAAACGAACTTAATGATAATTACCAGCCTCTGAATTAATAGCAATCATGACCATCAAAATTTATGGACAAAACTTCTCCTCTTCTCTGGCATCATCACTGCCTGTTTGGTATCTCTCGTCCGCCTTCGCAACACACATAAACCACAAATAAGTTACACTCAGTATTAAATACTTTATGCAGAAATATCTTTGATAGCCTCAGAGGCTGTAATCAACCTAATCCAGATGTGGCAAGAGTAGTTTGCCGCCCTTAGAGGCTGATATCACACTGTGACCGTTCGTGTTGCCCTTCTTTCTACATCTACATCCATACTCCGCAAGCCACCTGACGGTGTGTGGCGGAGGGTACTTTGAGTACCTCTATCGGTTCTCCCTTCTATTCCAGTCTCGTATTGTTCGTGGAAAGAAAGATTGTCGGTATGCCTCTGTCTAGGCTCTAATCTCTCTGATTTTATCCTCATGGTCTCTTCGCGAGATATACGTAGGAGAGAGCAATATACTGCGTGACTCTTCGGTGAAGGTTTTGTTGTGGTTTTCAGTCCTGAGACTGGTTTGATGCAGCACTCCATGCTACTCTATCTTGTGCCAGCTTCTTCATCTCCCAGTACCTACTGCAACCTACATCCTTCTGAATCTGCTTACAGTACTCAACTCTTGGTCTCCCTCTATGATTTTTACCCGCTATGCTGCCCTCCAATACTAAATTGGTGATCCCTTGATGCCTCAGAACATGTCCTACCAACCGATCCCTTCTTCTAGTCAAGTTGTGCCACAAACTCCTCTTCTCCCTAATTCTATTCAATACCTCCTCATTAGTTATGTGATCTACCCATCTAAATGGCTCTGAGCACTATGGGACTTAACATCTATCGTCATCAGTCCCCTAGCACTTAGAACTACTTAAACCTAACTAATCCAAGGACATCACACAACACCCAGTCATCACGAGGCAGAGAAAATCCCTGATCTACCCATCTAATCTTCAACATTCTTTTGTAGCACCACATTTCGAAAGCTTCTATTCTCGTCTTGTCCAAACTATTTATCGTCTATGTTTCACTTCCATACATTGCTACACTCCATACAAATACCAGAAAGTTCCATAAAAATACTTTCAGAAACGACTTCCTGACATTTAAATCTATACTCGATGTTAACAAATTTTTCTTCTTCAGAAACGCTTTCCTTGCCATTGCCAGTCTACATTTTATATCCTCTCTACTTCGACCATCATCAGTTATTTTGCTCCCCAAATAGCAAAACTCCTTTACTACTTTAAGTGTCTCATTTCCTAATTAATTCCCTCAGCATCACCCGACTTAATTCGACTACATTCCATTATACTCGTTTTGCTTTTGTTGATGTCGGTGAAGGTATGTTCTCGAAACTTCAACAAAAGCCCGTACCGAGCTACTGAGCGTATCTCTTGCAGAGTCTTCCACTGGAGTTTATCTATCATCTCCGTAACGTTTTCGCGATTACTAAATGATCCTGTAACGAAGCGTGCTGCTCTCCGTTAGATCTTCTCTATCTCTTCTATGAACCCTATCTGGTACGGACCCCACACCGGTGAGCAGTATTCAAGCAGTGGGCGAACAAGTGTACTGTAACCTACTTATTTTGTTTTCGAACTGCATAAGTACATTGATATTTGAAAGAAAAATACTAAGAAAAATATTTGGACCAATCTTCGATGAAAATGTCATGGAGTGGAGGATAAGGAAAAATGAAGAACTACGGGAGCTGTACAAACATAGTACCATTGTGGAAATGTTAAAGAAGAGAAGACTGAACTGGGCTGGTCATGTAGCAAGGATGCCGGAGAACAGACTACCCAAAATAGCATCCACTAAGAAATTAGAAAGGAAAGAGAAGAAGAGGAAGACCTCGAATTAGGTGGATGGAGAATATCCGGGAAGATGCAGCTAGGATGGGCATCAACTCTGATTGGACAACAATTTCCCTGGATAGAAATAATTGGAAGAGGCTCGTAGAGCAGGTGTATGGTCGATAAGGCCTTAGCCACGTGTAAAGTAAAGTAAGTAAAGTAAAGTATAAGTACATTCAATACCTCTTGGCAGTCCTGTTTGGTATGACTGCCACACACTTGGGCAATATTCCAAGATCGGACACACAGGAGTTTTGCAAACAGACTCTTTTGTAGACTGCATTTTCCAGGTATCTTACCAATGAACGAAACCCGCTTTACCTTCGGCTGAGTCTATGTGACCACTTCATTTCAACCCTTACAAATTATTACTTGCAAGTAGTCGTACGAGTTAACTGATTCCAGTTACGACTCATTAATGTAGTATTCATATTTCAATGGAATAACACGTACATCCAAGATTGTTTTTAAGCCATGGCGTGCACATCTACATCTGCACTTCACAAGCCACTATATGGTGTGTGGCGGAAGCCAACTCACTTTACCCCCTTCCTATTCCAGGAAATACGGGAGGAGACAGACACTCAGTCACGCTTCTGCATGGCCCGATTTTCTTTAGCTTTTGCGTGGTAGTCGTTACATGAACTGCACGTTGTAGGAAGCAGGGTGTCTCATGACGGGTTTTGGAACGTGGGCTGTTGGATTTACGTGAGTGTGGCCCTCCGTGATGCGCGACGCATACATTTATCGCCGTTGTTCCCAACCTAGAAGTAATCACCACCTGAGGAGTAAAATGAAATCTTTTGAGGGGTACAAACAGAAGAGGTAGATTTTGTTTCAGTCATGAAATAAAATTATTTTTGTATTACCGTTACTATTATCAGTATTGCAGAACCTCTAATACTGATTACACGAGTTACCAGTAACTGCATTGCTTTTCCAAATACCAGCATTAACCCATGACACAATGTGGTGGAGGGTATAGCAAGGGTATAGCAAACAAACATATGAGCGACATCTTCCTCACATGGTCCATCAACTACAAACATACTTTGTACTACGCATCTATGAAAGTAAAATGTGGTATATGAATATCGCATTTGCTTAAGTGTCTTATAAAAATGCCTTCTCCCAGATGTAGTTAATTCTCGCAATGGACCAAAAATTGCTCCATTTTTCACTTTGCAACAGATAAACTAACTAACTTGTAGAGCAGTCACTATGTAATGACTACTACACCTCTCTAGGGCCTACACACTTCATTATTATTATTATTATTATTATTATTATTATTGTCGTTGTTGTTAATGGCTTTGGTCAGACACAAAACATTGGTAGCCTGAAATTTTCCAATTTTTGTCAGTTCAGAAGGAAGGATCCCAGCAATCAAGTGATTTACAAACAGTAAATGTAGTGCACACATTTTAACTTGGATGATTTTAAATGAGAGTACATGGTATGGTGAAGAAAGTGTCACTAGGGAGGGGAAAGGTGCAGAGAAAGCAAGTTTTGTAATAACTTGTCTACCCGCCACGTGCATAGTCAGCTTTCTTTCCTGCGATGAGTAGGTAGCACTTGCGATCCACTGAGAATTACTTCATCATTCAGTAAGAAAGTTGTTTTAAATAAACAGTGACAATTCTCGCATTGCCTCATTAGTTTTCGGTTTAATGAAACATCTGCAAAACTAAATATTATATATCATTCGTCATTTTTAAGGCAAAAATGTTCAGAGAAAATTACTTCTCATTCTAAAGTTTAGTTAGTTGCTAATGTAGATGATGATGTAAACACGGGCGGGGGACATGAGGGATATCAGCCAATACCTGACTACATTTTTGGGGTAATGGTCTCAGTAATGTTGGGAATCACTGTTTTAGCGTGTACCAACAAAATTCTTCAACATTTATGCGACACCATCATAATGACTGAACAACCCCTTGAAGAATCGCCCAACTCTTCTTTGAAATTCTACATCTACATATACATCGTTACTCTGCAATTCACACTTAAGTGCCTGGCAGAGGGTTCATCGAACCATTTTCATACTACTTCTCCACCATTTCACTCTCGAATGGCGCGTGGGAAAAAGGAACACCTAAATCTTTCCGTTCGAGCTCTCATTTCCCTTATTTTATTATGATTATCATTTCTCCCTACGTAGGTGGGTGTCAACAAAATATTTTCGCATTCGGAAGAGAAAGTTCGCGATTGAAATTTCGTAAATAGATCTCGCCGCAAAGAAAACCGCCTTTGTTTCAGTGACTGCGACCCAAACCAGTTTACCATATCAGTGACGCTCTCACGCTTATTGCGCTGTAACACGATACTAGCTGCCCTTCTTTGCACTTTTTCAATGTCCTCCGTCAATACTACCTGGTAAGAATCCCACACCGCGTAGCAATATTCCAGCAGAGGACGGACAAGTGTAATCTAGGCTGTCTCTTTAGTGGGTTTGTTGCGTCTTCTAAGTTTTCTGCCAACAAAGGGCAGTCTTTGTTTCGCCTTCCCCACAATATTATGTATGTAGTCTTTCCAATTTAAGTTGCTCGTAATTGTAATTCCTAGGTATATAGTCGAATTGACAGCCTATAGATTTGTGCGATTTATCGTATACCCAAAATTTATCGAATCTCTTTTAGTACCCATGTGGATCACCTCGCACTTTTCTTTGTTTAGTACCAATTGCCACTTTTCGCACCATACAGAAATTCTCTCTAGATCATTTTGTAATTGGAATTGATCGTCTGATGATTTTACTAGACGGTAAACTACAGCGTCATTGGCAAACAAGCTAAGGGGGCTGCTCAGATTATCACGTAGATCATTTATGTAAATCAGGAACAGCAGATAGCCCTGGTACAACCTTGCGGAACGCCAGATATCACTTCTGTATAGTCCGGAACCGCGCGACTACTACTATCTCTGGTTCGAATCCTGCCTCGGGAATGGATGTGTGTGATGTCCTTAGGTTATTTAGGTTTAAGTAGTTCTAAGTTCTAGGAGACTGATGACCTCAGATGTTAAGTCCCATAGTCCTCAGAGCCACTTGAACCATCAATTCTGTTCTACTCGATGATTTACCGTCTATCACTACGAATTGTGACTTCTCTGAGAGGAAATCACGAATCCAGTCACACAACTGAGACGATACTCCATATGCACGCAATTTGATTAATAGTCGCTTGTGAGGAACGGTATCAAACGCCTTCTGGAAATCTAGGAATATGGAATCGATCTGAGATCCCTTGTCGACAGCACTCATTACTTCATGGGAATAAAGAGCTAGCTGTGTTGCACAAGAACGATATTTTCTGAATCCGTGTTAGTTATGTATCAATAAGTCATTTTCTTCAAGGAGATTCATAATGTTCGAGTACAGTATATGCTCCAGACTCCTACTGCAAATTGAGGTCAGTGATATGGGTCTCTAACTCAATGGGTTACTCCTATTTCCTTTCTTCTGCCCTTTCGGAGCTACATCTGAATCTTCATCGCTAGTTCGTAGTTCACATTAAGTTGCCTGGGAGATGGTTTATATAACTACACTCCTGGAAATGGAAAAAAGAACACATTGACACCGGTGTGTCAGACCCACCATACTTGCTCCGGACACTGCGAGAGGGCTGTACAAGCAATGATCACACGCACGGCACAGCGGACACACCAGGAACCGCGGTGTTGGCCGTCGAATGGCGCTAGCCGCGCAGCATTTGTGCACCGCCGCCGTCAGTGTCAGCCAGTTTGCCGTGGCATACGGAGCTCCATCGCAGTCTTTAACACCGGTAGCATGCCGCGACAGCGTGGACGTGAACCGTATGTGCAGTTGACGGACTTTGAGCGAGGGCGTATAGTGGGCATGCGGGAGGCCGGGTGGACGTACCGCCGAATTGCTCAACACGTGGGGCGTGAGGTCTCCACAGTACATCGATGTTGTCGCCAGTGGTCGGCGGAAGGTGCACGTGCCCGTCGACCTGGGACCGGACCGCAGCGACGCACGAATGCACGCCAAGACCGTAGGATCCTACGCAGTGCCGTAGGGGACCGCACCGCCACTTCCCAGCAAATTAGGGACACTGTTGCTCCTGGGGTATCGGCGAGGACCATTCGCAACCGTCTCCATGAAGCTGGGCTACGGTCCCGCACACCGTTAGGCCGTCTTCCGCTCACGCCCCAACATCGTGCAGCCCGCCTCCAGTGGTGTCGCGACAGGCGTGAATGGAGGGACGAATGGAGACGTGTCGTCTTCAGCGATGAGAGTCGCTTCTGCCTTGGTGCCAATGATGGTCGTATGCGTGTTTGGCGCCGTGCAGGTGAGCGCCACAATCAGGACTGCATACGACCGAGGCACACAGGGCCAACACCCGGCATCATGGTGTGGGGAGCGATCTCCTACACTGGCCGTACACCACTGGTGATCGTCGAGGGGACACTGAATAGTGCACGGTACATCCAAACCGTCATCGAACCCATCGTTCTACCATTCCTAGAGCGGCAAGGGAACTTGCTGTTCCAACAGGACAATGCACGTCCGCATGTATCCCGTGCCACCCAACGTGCTCTAGAAGGTGTAAGTCAACTACCCTGGCCAGCAAGATCTCCGGATCTGTCCCCCATTGAGCATGTTTGGGACTGGATGAAGCGTCGTCTCACGCGGTCTGCACGTCCAGCACGAACGCTGGTCCAACTGAGGCGCCAGGTGGAAATGGCATGGCAAGCCGTTCCACAGGACTACATCCAGCATCTCTACGATCGTCTCCATGGGAGAATAGCAGCCTGCATTGCTGCGAAAGGTGGATATACACTGTACTAGTGCCGACATTGTGCATGCTCTGTTGCCTGTGTCTATGTGCCTGTGGTTCTGTCAGTGTGATCATGTGATGTATCTGACCCCAGGAATGTGTCAATAAAGTTTCCCCTTCCTGGGACAATGAATTCACGGTGTTCTTATTTCAATTTCCAGGAGTGTATTTTAACTATTTGTAGGCTATTTCTAGACCGTTCCACTCCCGGATGGCATGTGGGTAAAATGAACACACAAAATCTTTCCGTGCAACCTCTGATTTGTCTTATTTTTTCACGACGGTTATTTCTCCGTATGTGGCTAGGAGCAGAAAAATATTTTATCATTCGGAGGGATAAATTCGCGAAAACTCGCTGCAGCCGAAAACGTCTTTGTTTTAATGATTGTCACTCCAAAGCGCGAGTCATATCAGTGACTATCTTTCCCTGCTTCTTTGAACTTTCTCGATATCCTCTTTCACTTCTATCTGGTAAGGACCCCACACCGCGCTGCAATACACTAGATTATCTTGCCACTTTTTGCACCTTGCGGAACTTCTTTCTTCTACTTTCTTCTTGTGCTTTATCCTGTATCCTCATTTTATTTATTGGCTTTGGCAACAATAGTCGTAGAGGCTGGTCGGAAGCCATTCTTGTTGCCCTCCTCCTCCTCCCCCCCCCTACACACACACACACACACACACACACACGCACACACACACACACGCACACACACACACACACCTCGGGACGCAGTTTATCGTTGCGATGTCGGCGCGCCTCCCTGAAACCTGGAATCGACATGCCAACTTGCGAGGCTATCCGGTGGGGCTCTCGCTCGCGGCAGACATCTAAATAATTTTACAATCCATTTTGATATTCTGACGTTAAATGACAGCAATATCTGCAAACAATCTTAGAGGGTTGCTCAGATTATCTTGTAAATCTTTGTATAGATTATAAACAGCAGACGGCCTGTAACACTTCCATGGGGAGAAGATCACTTCTTCACGCAGTGATTTCCCATCAGTTATTACGAACTGTGATCTTTCTGATAGGACAGCACGAATCCAGTAGCACAGCTGAGACGATGCTCCACAGGTACGCAATTCTATTAAATGCTGCTTGTGAGGGATGGTGTCAAAAGGTTTCTAGAAATATGGAATCAATTGGACATTCCCAGTTGACAGCGCTCTTTACTTCGTGTGAATAAAGAGCCGCTTGTGTTTCACGAAAACGACATTTTCTGAATCCAAGTTTATTATGTGGCGTATCATTTCCTCTGGGGTATTTCGTAATGTTAGAACGTAGTATATGTATCAAAATACTACTGGAAATTGGTGCTAGTGATACGGGTCTACAATTCAGCGGATTACTTCTATTTCCTTTCCTGTATATTGGTGTGACGCAATAGACAGTATCTTGAAAAGCTGTTGTGAGATAAGCATCAACAAAAGTAAAACATTGGTAAAGGAATGTAATCAATTAAATCAGGAATATAAAATGCAGACTGGCCGTATCAAAAAAAGCGTTTCCGGAATGGATAAATTTGTTAACATTTGACGTAAAATTAAATGCTGGGAAGCCTTTTCTGAAGATATTTTTCTGGATTGACGCCTTGTACGGAAGTGAAACGTGGACAATAACCCGTTCAGCCAAGAAGAGAACAGAAGTTTTTGAAATTTGGTGCTACAGAACAATGCTGATGATTATGAGAGTAGGTCACGTATCTAATGAAAAGGTACGGAGTAGAAGTGAGGAAGAAAGAATTTTATGGCACAACTTGACTAAAAGAGGGGATCGGTTGATATGACACGTTTTATAGCATCGTGGAATTAATTGTAAATTTGGTAATGGAAGGACGGGTGGAGACCAAAGGATGAATAGAGTAAGCAGGTTCAACTGGATGCTGGTTGCAGTAGTTATTCGTAGATGAAGTGCCATGCATGGGATAGTCTTGCGTGAAAGCGTATATCATATCTGATCTTTAATTGAAATCTGAAATACAATAATTCCTGAATGTGATAAGGAAACAGCACGCTGCAATCACAGGTGATATGCAGAATACACACCAATGAAAAGAGGGAACTTGATTATGACATTAAGCTAAGATTGATTGACTGCGTTTGTACGCGCTGTTGTTGACTGTATAACATATGTTACTGTTTACGGCCGTGAAGGAGGATGGTGTTTATTTACATGACGCTACAATAAGAGTGTTGTAAATTATTTTATGATACCTGTGATCTGTACTTAATAAATAATTGTTTGATGAACAGCTCTGAAGTACGGTGTTTTCCAAACATTTTATGAGCTGTGGTGCAGAACCTACGCAAAATCTCTAATACTGGTACGATGTTCTCTCCGTCATCCACTGTACAGTGGCTTCCAGATATAAGTGAAATAGGAGGTTTTACTGTTTGCACCTTGCTGTTATAATGAATCAGAGACTATTATTAAGATTTCGTATCAGCGAGAAGTCATTTGTGGGTGAATTATATTATTTACAAGACATTTAATATGAAAATGGGGAAAGAAAAATAGATAAATTGTGTTGCAGAGTTATTGCATGCATAGTTTGTGTGCAGATCATAATGGCCTTTTCTGTTTGGACTAAAGAGACCATATCTGTAAGTGCTAATTGGAAAGGTCGACGTTGAAATCAGTGGGACTACTACCACGTAAATCCATTAGAGAAACTGTAGTAGTACAGCAGTCTGGGACAAAATTCACGTTTCTGTAGGAGCACGGTATTTATCTCAGCGTTACAGAAATCAATAGATAGGGCAGAAAAGACCAGCGAATGTCACCGTGGTTTGAGCTCTGACACAAACAACGTCAGGAAATATTTTTCCCAGTTATTTTCAGACTCTGGGATAAATGGAAACACATAAAACATTGCGTGCGCACAGACCATCGACCTGACTCGGCACATCAAGATATTCCCGGGCTGCCACAACATCCTCTGCATTAAAATTAAGAGCACGGAGACAGCCAATTCGCACTTCTCTATTCGCATAACAACTAGTACATAAGATGGCGTCCTGAGTCTTATGATTAATAACATGGATTTAATGCACAATACAGGCTTTCACGCTCGGTACTTGCGTCCTTAGTGAGTTTTGTTATATTGTTATTAGGCTGTAACCAAGGCAGATTTCTGCGCCTAACGCTTCACCTCCTAATGTGGGGACATCATCAGAGCCTACAATGACCCAGATAGCAACTTTCAATCTTATACAAGCTCAGCAAGTTGACCACTGGTGCATCGAACTAAAGGAATCAGCGAACCACGGTACTTAGAGGAAGAGCTCCATCGCTTAAGAATCACCCTTGTACTCTCATAAGAAATGGCTTCTCTCCAAAAAGAGACGAATAGGGTCTATGTGGAGATCCTAGTGGAAAAGAACCGACTAAAGGGAAAGTTTTCCTGCCACTCGTAAAAATGGCCGCAGATAGCATCAGCAGAGTACTACGAAGACAGGTGCCGACACAGTTTTTAAACTGACAAAGGTGCGTGAACATTTAGACACCGTATAGGATCGACACTCCCCACTCGCGACAGCAAGAGCATGCAGGGTAGAGAGAAACAGTCTGAAAGGCTTGTAAGGATGTTGTTAACAAACGAAATTCATACGCTGCACCGTTTCCGAGTTATTTAGCATTTAAGTTAGTCAAGCGCGAATAATCAAGCATTTACATGTGCTAAGATCCGGTAAAGCACAGACGTCTGTGGGTCCTCGAGTTACCACTAGTACAAACACTCATTATCAGTGTGTCCTTGAGTTACAACTAGTTCAAATGCTCATTACCAGTTATATGTGACTTTCTCGGAAGTGATAAATTTAACTTAAGAAACCAAACGAACACGTTTGGCGACACACTTTGACAGGCTGCTTGAATTTGGGAGCGCAACGGCCTCATTGGCTAACATAAATGCTAAATAAATTGGAAACTGTGCAGTGTATATATATATATATAAACAACGAAAAGAAGCAAGACCACCCGCCTTAAGGAACACAAAAGCAATTGTCTGGAAAATACTTGTGATAGTACAAATAACTTACGGGCTTGCTGCCGGGTGACTTCATCGACCACCGCCGATATTTCGACAGGAGCACACCCTGCCATTCTCAAGGTACAACTGTAAGGAGGAAGCAATGTGCAGGGGAATTTAATACCTCGGTTCACAGAGGAGAAACAAGGAAGATACCACACACAGAACAAGTAACCACAGAGTCAACACACAACCAAAGATAACCAACATCAGAAATATCGATAGTGACTATTAATCAACAGGTGAGGTAGCACTAATTCTGTCCCTCTGTTTTTTGATGAGAGACAGAGCCGGATTCCAAGCAGCATTTAAACAAAAACCACCATCTCTGTTTATAAGGTTGCTTGATATTTTGATTTCAACAGCTTCCTTAATAACACTATCCCAATAGCTGGACGTGCAAGCTAGAATCTCTGTGTTGTATTCCATAGGATGACCGGTGTCAAGGCAATGTTCTGCAATAGCGGATTTTCTCGGCTGTTGTAAGCGTGTGTGACGCTTATGTTCAATACACCGGTCTTCCGCAGTCCTGATTGTCTGACCAATATATGACATGCCACAACTGCAAGGAATACGATAGACACCAGCCTTACGCAAACCAAGATAATCTTTTACGGACGCCAACAGGTCCTTAATCTTAGAAGCTGGTCGAAAAACACATTTCACATCATATTTCCGCAACATACGGCCAATTCTGTTGGAAATGTTTCCTGCGTAAGGCAAAAAGTCCGTAGACTTAAGTGCCACTTCGCTGCTATCGTCACTCACCCGTTGCACAGAAGGCTGATAGCGCAACGCACGTTTGATCTGCCTCTCACTATAACCATTCTGACGAAAGGTGACTTTGAGATGTGTTAGCTCAGCTACCAAAACTTTCAGGGCCCTGTGAACCAAGGTACGAAGTACTCCTTCACGCTGAGCTGGATGGTGTCAACTATCAGCTCCTAGATACAAGTCATTGTGAGTAGATTTCCTATAAACAGAATGTCCCAACGTACCATCAGTCTTCTTTCTGACCAACACATCAAGGAGGGGAGGCATCCACTCTTTTCCACCTCTATAGTGAACTGAATATTCGGGTAGATTGAATTCAGGTGTTCCAAAACCGGTTTAAATTCTCACTACCATGAGGCCAAACAACAAAAGTAGGCCCCTATCGTCTATATATCTGAAAAAACATGCAGGTTTCAAGGTCGCTGACTCCAACGCACATTCCTCAAAGTCCTCCACAAACAAACTGGCCACAATAGGTGACAACGGGCTTCCCGTTGCAACTCCATCAGTCTGTTCATAGTACTGACCATTGAATAAAAAGTAAATGGAAGTCGGCACATGTCGAAACAAATTTGTTAACTCGACTCCAAACTTAGCCTCAATTAGCTGCAACGAATCAGAGAGAGGAACGCGAGTGAAAAGAGAAACCACATCAAAACTGACTAAAATATCAGAGTCATTCAAACGCAATCCCTTCAATCGACGTAAGTAATCTGCAGAGTTCCTAATGTGGTGTTCACACCTACCTACTAGTGGGCTCAACAAATTAGCAAGATGTTTAGCTACACGATATGTCGGAGCACCAATATTAGAAACAATAGGCCTCAACGGGATAGCCTCTTTATGGACCTTAGGGAGGCCATATAATCTAGATGGTACAGCACAGTAAGAATTAAGACTCTTGATAGTCTTCCGTGACAAAGAACTTTTCTTCAGGAGGTGATTAATCTTTCTCTCAACACTCTTAGCAGGGTCAGCACCGATTTTGCGATACGCCGAAGTAGACACTGTATCTTATGAATGTAATCGTGCTTCTACGATAAAACCGTGGCACTTCCCTTGTCCGCAGGTAAAATAACAATATCAGGATCCATTCTGAGTGAACGTAAAGCAGCCGCCTCAGCTGGTGTAATGTTACACTTGTTTCTAACATTGATCGCGTAACTGATGAAGAGGCACTGAACGGAATTAGGGAGAAAGGAACTTTGTCACAACATGACTAAGAGAAGGGAGTAGTTGATAGGGCACCTTCTGGGACATCAAGGAATCGTGAATTTAGTACTGGAGGGAAGTGTTGGGGCGGAGTCAAAACTGTAGAGGGGGAGACCAAAAGATGAACAGATACGCAGGTTCAAATGGATGTACTTTGCAGTTGTTATTTCGAGATGAAGAGGCTTCCACAGGATAGAGAAGCATGGGCAGCTGCATCAAACCAGTCTGCGGACTGAAGACCACAGCAAAGGCAACATATGCGGCCTGTTTATTTCGATGAATCACTAGGCTCTTCTGCTCTCTCTGCCGTTGGAAATGCCGGTTCCTGTTCCATCTTCGAGATCTACTGACCAGGCTTTATCTGTAACTCAATATAGGTCTCCCACTGTTGTCAGGCTTCATCTGTAACCCAAGGCAGGTCCCTCACTGCTACCATTAGAGCCTTCTGGGCACAGGGTCTTGTACGAGGGTGACACTTCTGCCTCCCCACCCCCTTTCCACCCCCGTCTCCATTATCCGAAGACCAGTATCAGTTGCAAAGCGATTTAGAAAAGATTGCTGTATGGTGTGGCAGGTGGCAGTTGACGCTAAACAACGAAAAGTGTGGGGTGATCCACATGAGTTCCAAAAGAAATCCGTTGGCATTCGCTTACTCGATAAATAGTACAATTCTCAAGGCTGTCAATTCAACTAAGTACCTGGGTGTTAAAATTACGAACAACTTCAGTTGGAAAGACCACATAGATAATACTGTGGGGAAGGCGAGCCAAAGGTTGCGTTTCATTGGCAGGACACTTAGAAGATGCAACAAGTCCACTAAAGAGACAGCTTACACTACACTCGTTCGTCCTCTGTTAGAATATTGCTGCGCCGTGTGGGATCCTTACCAGGTGGGATTGGCGGAGGACATCGAAAGGGTGCAATAAAGGGCAGCTCGTTTTATATTATCACGTAGTAGGGGAGAGAGTGTGGCAGATATGATACGCGAATTGGGATGGAAGTCATTACAGCAAAGACGTTTTTCGTCGCGGCGAGATCTATTTACGAAATTTCAGTCACCAACTTTCTCTTCCGAATGCGCAAATATTCTGTTGAGCCCAACCTACATAGGTAGGAATGGTCATCAAAATAAAATAAGAGAAATCAGAGCTCGAACAGAAAGGTTTAGGTGTTCGTTTTTCCCGCGCGCTGTTCGGGAGTGGAATGGTAAAGAGATAGTATGATTGTGGTTCGACGAACCCTCTGCCAAGCACTTAAATGTGAATTGCAGAGTAGTCATGTAGATGTAGATGTAGATGGGGCACTGGGTTTGGATCTGGAAATTTAGCAAATGCAATCAAGCATGTGGTCCCTGTGTCAAGAAGGGCGATATGCTAAGAAGTAAGAAACAGGGGGCACTTTCACGCTGTGGGCTTCCTGACGAAACAAAGGTATAGACGAGTACCTGATGATGTGCTCCAGGTAGCCGCCGTACAGCAGGCGCAGGTGGCGGACCGCCATCTCGTCGTCCCTGCTGGAGAAGTGCCGCACGCCCATCACGTAAAGGTCCGGCGTCCACAGGAGGGCAGAGTCGCGCGGCTCCAGGGCATAGTAGCGGCCCGGCTCCAGAGGCTGCTGGGGGCTCACGCGGGGCTCCAGCCAGCGCCGGTACAGCACCATGTCCACGCTGAGGTCCTGGAACACAGTACGTAGTACTCATCCTCCAGTACTGCTGCCAAGGGTCACGGCACGGGAAAGCAAACACTGTTCGAAGATACTGTGGCTGAAGGCATCATTTGAACATCGCTTTCCAAGTTTGCAGCTGTACCTTACAGAACAACTACAAGGGCTCGAGTACTGTACTGATCCCAACTTAGCAGCCACACTATGGCCTAGTACTAGAGGGGATCGTGTGTGAATAACACATGCCTGTGTCCTGTCTGTGAGCTGCCACTGGACAGATTAATGTGATCCCCACGCTCATACTCTATTATCTTTGTCAGAGTAGCTGAATGCGCTGTTTGTAAAATGCTTGCAGTTGGGCAGTGTGTCTCATTGAATAATAAAGTTAGGACTCCGTGGTGTAAGTTCAACAAATTAATCATACGAGAACTCTTGCTGATCTTAACAGTTTGCAATACTTTTATGTCTGAGCCCTGCCAAACTGTTGAAAAGGATGTAGAATACCAGCCAGTCTTTTTATCTCATTAACCAGAGTGGTATGCACTACAGTGTCGAAGTGCCCATAACGAAGAATCTAATAGAAGAAGATCACAAGAGCAAGTAGGCGTAAGTAATGCATCTCAGTGCTCAATGTGATAAGCTCAGGAGGGCAGGTAATGTGTGCAGTGGACCTCGACGCTCAGTGGAATGTCTGGAGATAAGGCATTGCCAATGGACCATGATAGAGAATGGAATAAGGTCAGGAAAGCAGGTAGGGGGATGCACTATACACTGGCAGCCAATGAGCGCTTAAGAATAAACATTGGACTTCGATGTCCAACAGAATAAGGCCCAGTGGGTATTGGACCTCGATGCCCATTGCAATTAGGAGAGCAGACAGGTATACGCATCCAACCTAGACATCAAACGCAGTATGGTCAGGAGACCATACATGTTGCCAAGACTTTCGACTACGGTGCAGAAATTTCCTTGCAAAGACTTTATACAGACCCGAGTTCTCTCCATGCTATTTTCATATTTTTGCAGTCCTGACAAAAGACATTTGTGGCTATCAATTTTCTTCGGACAAAGAGGTGCAGGCCTGGGTAGTACAATCATGGTTCTGCAGGCAACGATAAACTATTTTCCATCAAGGCACAGTCTTGTCTCACAGTAGCATACTTATGGTGATTCCTTTGAAATAATACATAATTTACTGACTTTTTGCCCGTATGTCTCGTATTCGTTTGACTGTCCCTTATAGTCGTATACTTACATTTTTAAGGTAAATTACTTTTCTACTAAACTGGTAAGCAAATTTAAATAGTTTATGGAAACTAAAGATTCTTGTGTTTGTGTTATTTAATATGAAAAAGGATGCCATCTTTTTGACGGAACGAAATTTCATCCTCCTACGACTGAATCAAAGATATCCAATGAGTTTTGAAATAAAGCTATAAAATACTCACAAAAGATCATCCATATATCCATGTTCTGTTATAACTGGAAATTGAAAATCGGAAATAGAAAAACGTCAACACGTCTGAGAACATTCTGCTGGATGCCAATAGAAATAAACAATAAAAATGTGACATTGATACTCATCAATGTGGAGGAAGAAGCAATAAAATTTGCAAAAGGCTTATTCAACTATGGTGCTATTTGTTGCTTACAGAACATCGCAGCTGATTACGTTAATGGATTTATTTTATTACTTTCAGGACTTTTATTTTTTGACCGGAATAAGCCTGTTGGCTTCTGTCTTGGGTTCTTTGGCCGACGTTTGTCTGCTAATTTTCTGACGTTTCGCCAGCACGAGTGGCTGGCATTTTCAAAACTTCCCCTTCCATTGCTAGTGGTGGACGGAGTCGAACTCGCGGGGACAGATTACGCTCGTACACTGTGCTGCCGATAGTCATGGCATAGCGATGTGCACATATGTAGGTGGCGACAGTATCGTGTACAAAAGGTGTAAGAGGCCACTGCATTGGCGGCGCTGTCATTTATACTCAAGTCATTCATGTGAAAAGAGATTCGATGTGATTATGACCGCACGACGGGATTGTACAGGAGTTGAAATGGGGACTGCAGTTGGAACTAGACTCATGGGACATTCCATTTCGGAAATCGTTTGGGAATTCAATATTCCAAGATCCACAGTGTCAAGAGCGGGCAGACATTACCACATTTCAGACATTACCTCTAACGACGAACAATGCAGTGCCGACGACCTTCACTTAACGACTGAGAATACCGGCGTTTGTGTAGAGTTGTCAGTGCTAAAAGAAAAGCAACACTGCGTGAAATCATCGCAGAACTCAATGTGGAGCGTACCACGGACGTATCTATTGGGACACTTTGGCGAAATTTGGGCTATGGTAGCATACGACCGACGCGTGTTCCTTTGCTAACAGCATGACATCGCCTGCAGCGCCTCTCCTGGGCCTGTGACCATGTCGGTTGGGCCCTAGACGACTGGAAAACCATGGCCTGGTCAGATGAGTTCCGATTTCAGTTGTAAGAGCTGATGGTAAGGTTCGAGTGTGGCGCAGGTCCCATGAAGCTATGGACCCAAGTAGTCAACAGGGCACTGTACAAGCTGATGGTGGTTCCAAAATGGTGTGATCTGTGTTTACATGGATCAATGTACTCTGGCCCAGATGAGCCGAGCATTGACTGGAAATGGTTATGTTCAGCAACTTGGAGACTGTTGGTAGCCTTGTTCCCAAACGGCGATGTCATGTCACAGGGTCACATTGTTCGTGATTGGTTTGAAAACCAATTTGGACAATTCGACGAATGATTTGGCCACCTAGATCGCCTGACGTGAATCTTATCGAACATTGATGTGATATAATCGGGAGGTCAGTTCGTGTACAAAATCCTGCACCGGCAACACTTTCGTAATTATGCACGGCTATAGAAGCAGTATGGGTGAATATTTCTGCAGGGGACTTCCAACGACTTCTTGAGTCCATGCCACGTCGAGATGCTGCACTAGGCCGAGAAAAATGAGGTCCGACACAATATTAGGAGGTATCCCATGACTTTTGTCACTTCAGTGTATATGTACTTGGGGCACCAACGTCCAAATGCTTTTCCTTGTTCATTACCGTCGCGGTTCTCACCTTACTACCCGTAACGGTCGTTCTCTGCAGCACGGGAATCCATGATTCAGGCTTTCTTCGTTTTTATTGAAATAGTTGTCATGTTGGTGTATTTCTACAGCTTCCCTGAACAAGCGGGTGTCTCTTCTCTGCAGCAACAACAACCGTGTCGGCAAATTTCACTATGCGGTCAGTCCCACACAGAGCGTACCCCACCATGGCCGATTTCTCTACCCGCATCACTCTGCAATTCCGCTTACGTTGTGTGATGCTAGAGTTGATTGATCGTCCCGTCATTCCAAAATAAACTCTTTCATATATATAGGGTGTATGGTACGTTCTCGACATTGCAAGTGGGTCCCTTTTCCGCTTTCCTGATCTGTGACACTCTTGGATCTTCTTTGTCGGTTTATAAATAGCGTTTACGACGCGTTTGCGCAATATACGGCCGATTCTACCTGCCACACTAAGAGTGTGTGTTAGAAATACCGTACCCAAGATTTTCTTTTCCGATACGTCATTTTGCCGAATATTTGATTCTGTGAGTGAAGTACCCATTGCTGCTCAGGTGCTTCATCTCGCGTCTGAGGTGCTGTGGTTCACATATTCTTCTTGCTCTCATTACGAGCCTGTAAATCATGGCTCTTTTTTCGGCTCGGTTGATGGTTTGATAGTTTGTGCAGGTATCGCTGCGTGCGTGACAGTTTTCGATACATGCTGTATCTCAGTTTTTCACCATCTCTCGTGACCAGCAAGCATATCTAGAAAGGATGGCTGCTGGTTATCTTCTACTCCCATGGTAAATGTTATGTTGCCATGGAGACTGTTCGGGTGTATTAGGAAGACGCTGAGCTGTTCCTCATTTTCTCACCTTGGCTCGACATCGTATCGTCGACGTATGTGTACCATATCTTAGGTCTGCAAGGTGTCAAGCCCAGCACCTGATTTTCGAAATGTTACATGAAGAAGTTGACCACAATTGAACTTTGTGGATTAGCCATGGCGATGCCTTCCAGCTGTTCGTAGAAGTTCCGTTTTACATGAAGTAGCTTGCGGTGAGTGAGGCATACATGAAAGACCTTGGTGACTCTTGCGGGAAAATGGAGCCGAAATACTCCAGAGAATCACTAAGTGGACTTTGCTAAACAAAGAAACAACATGAGCCGTACGCGGGTCGTATTCTTGCCGTTTATTGCTTGACATCTTGTCTCTCGGTACTGCCGTCTCGTTTATTATTCGATTTACTGGCGTCACTAAGTTTCTGGCTTGCCTGCCCGTGGGTGTCAGCAGCAGTGCTTATCGGTAAGACCACTGTCGTATTATCTTTGGAGCGACCGCTAGTATTTCTAGGTTCTCGTGTGTCTGGAGTTCAGTGGGGGACGGACCAGCAATGAGGTCCAGATAGCCATCACTCCCCCGACCGTTGCTGGCACACTTGACTTCAGTGGGGACGACCTTGGTTGGTCGTTCGGTCGGTCGTCTCATTGGACTAAGTCTATTTGGTCGCCAACCGCTTCTGTGTTCTCGGTGTGTGTCGACTTGTGACTCCTCCTAGATGTTCCACAGCGGCTGGTTTTAGTACTGTTCGAGTTATTTGTGGAAGTGTTTTCGCCGAACCGTGTGTAGCTTGTGCGGTTTTGACTGAGCAATTATTTTAATGCTGTCTGCGTGCTGGATTGAGTTGGTCGGTTGGGACAGAGCAGCGAGGAAGTCCCCGCAGCGCAAGGTCAGGCCGGGAACGCTGGCAGTGTGCACGCAAGGTTGGATTGTGAGGCGCTAGCCGCAAGAGCCACAAAGTTCGTTGCCCACCGAACCTGGACACTCAAGTTGAGTGATCAGTTCATGAAACCTCAACTGCTGTGCATCTCTTTGTTCATTGCTGGTTGTTGCTTCCTGGGCCGTTCCGGCTAGCAGCAACGTATGGTGTGTTGGAGTTGGTAAAATATTGCAGCCGTCTTCCTGTATGGTCTTTACCTATTAAATTGGTTGTTACTTATCAGTGAAGTGCACCAGCGGTATTTTCTGCCTTGTGGCCGTTAACGCCCGAGTTACCATCGCTGGTCGTTAGCTTAGTTTTCCGGCAGTGTGTTTTCCTCGCTGTGTTGATGCTGTCCAGCACGGCGTGTAGTTCGACAGCCTTTTAGTTGTTTGTTCACATTTTTTTCTTAAGTGTGGTTATTGTGCCTTGGCTAATTTTAGACACCAATTTTGAAGACGTAGTGCGGCTGGTATCTTCGTCCTCGGCTGATATTTTCCGTTGTCGTACAGTTGGTCGGGCGACAGGGAATTGATTAAGTTGTTGGTCGGACCTTCAGCCGTCCCTGGGTCGGGTTGCCATCTGATTAAGTAACCTTACTCTTGGCTGCCTGTCTCACCTCACCTTACGTTACAGCTACCTCCTCAGGCCGACCCTAGGAACACTTCTCAGCACCACTGTTCTCTTGGTTTTAGAGTGTGATTTTTATTTTAGTCTGATGTATTGTACGAAACCTTCAGCCGTCTATTAATTTAGTTTGCTTGAATTTTAAAATAAGGCCTTCAGCCGACTCAAATTAAAATTTGAAGATTGATTTGTTTAAAAACTAAACTTTGAAAGTTTGTTCTATCTGAAGTTCTTGTTATCCAGGCCTTAAGCCCTGAGTTGTTCAATGTCAGGTGTGTGGCCTTCAGCCGACCTTTTACGTGAAATGTTTTTAAGATAAGGCCTTCAACTGTCTTAAATTAAAATTTTAAAAATTTATTTGTGTAAAACTAATTTTTTTAAAAAAATTTGCTCTATCTGAAATTCTTGTTATCCAGGCCCTAAACCCTGAGTTGTTCAGTGTCTTGTGTGTGGCCTTCAGCCGAGTATTTAGGTGAAATATTTTCTGTTAAGTAAGGCCTTTTGTGGCGTGTATTCTTTAAAGCAAATTTTTATAACTTGTGTTCAGGCCTTCAGTCGTTCTTGTTTTTGGTGTGGTTTTGGGCCTTCAGCCCAGGAGGTATCACAAGTTTTCTTAACTAGGCCTTCAGCCTTATTGTTTTAATTTGATCCTTTTAAGGCAATATGTAATTAAGTGGTTCTTACTAAAATAAAAGTTTGTGTGTTTTGTGTAACTAACAGTAACTGATTGCGGCCATTTCCACAACCATAACCCGATCCGCTCTATCCTGCGAAACCAGATTTCACAACATTAAAGCCGACCAGGATATCGTTTGGCCCAAGTTTTAGTTTCTTTAGCTTCTTACTGAAATGTCCTGAGTCTTTTATGTATGTGTCAGTCTTTCTTCAGTCTTGCTTCCATTGTGAACCGCAACGTCAGAAGTAGCCTACCTCCCCAGTGTCTTTACCTTTCCCTATCCCAAACTGATCGTCATCCAACAGATCCTCAGCTTTCCTTCCCATTCTTCTCTATATTATTGTTGTCAAAAACTTGGACGCATGCACTGTTGATTGTGAGAGAATTCTTACACTTATCGGCTCATGTTGTCTTTGAACTGGATAATGTTTATCCAAAAGTCTGATGGTATGTCACCAGCCACACACATTCTTCAAACCAAAGTGAACAGTCATTTTGTTGCCACTCCCACGAATGATTTTAGAAATTCCGATGGAATGTTATCGAGCCCTTCTGACTTATTTTATCTTAATTCGTCCTAAGCACTTTTAAATTCTGATTCCAATACTGGATCTCTTCAAGTCGACACTTGTTTCTTCTTCTGTCACGTTAGCAGACAAGTCCTCCATGTCATAGAGGCCTTTAGTATACTCCATACACCTACCCGCGCTCTCCTCCGCATTTAACAGTGGAATTCCCATTACACTCTTCATATTACCGCTAATGTTTTGATTTCACCTGAAGTTGTTTTGACTTTTCTATACTCTGAATCAGTCTTTCCGACAGTCCTTTGTTTTTCATTTCCTTCACATTTTTCATTCAGCCATTTCGCGTAAGCTTCCTTACACTTCCTATTTGTTTCATTCCTGAGTGATTAGTATTTCTGTATTCCCGGATTTCCCTGAACATTTTGTATTTCCTTGTTCTGTCTTCTGATTTCTTCGCTGCAACCTTCCCTGTATCTGCGGCTTTGTTTCCAACTTCTGTGACTGTACTTTTTAGAGATGTCCATTCCTCATCAGCTAAATTACGTACTCGCAGAGTCAATAGCCTCAGAGAAGTTCAAACTTATCTCTTCATTCCTTAGTACTTCCGTATCCCACTTCTTTGCTCATTGATTCTTCCTGACTAGCCTACTCTTCATCATTACTGAACTGTGATATTAGCCTTTATCTGCTCCTTCATACGCCTTATAATCCAATATCTGATTACAGAAGATCTGCCGGACTATGACGTAATCTAACTGAAATCATCCGGAACCTCTTGGCCTTTTCCTCCTTTTGTGATTCTTGAAGACAGTATTCGCTATTCTTAACTAATATTTATTGCAGAACTCAGTCTTTTCGCTCTCTCGTTCCTGCTACCAAGCTCATATTCTCCCGTAACCCTTTCTTCTGCACTCTCCCCTACTACCAAATTCTAATCCCCGTGACTATTACATTTTCGTCTTCCTTCAAGTACTAAATTACCCGTTCACTTTCCTCATATACTTTATCTCTTCATCCTCTGCTTGCGACGTCGGCATGTAGACATGTACTGTTATTGTCGGCGTTGGTTTTCTGTCGATTCTGATGAGAACAACCCTATCAATGAACTGTTCACTGTAAATGACTTTCTGTGCCATCTTTCTATTCATAACGAATCCTACTTCTCCCATTTCCTCTCTCTACCTACTCATCTGACCAGAAATCCTAATCTTCTTTCCATTTCACTTCACTGTCCGCCTGGTTAGCTGGGTGGTAACGCGCTTGCCTCCAATGCACTAGGCACTGGTTCGATTCACGACCGGGTTGCAGAATTCCTCCGTTCGGGGAAAGGGTGTTGCGTTGACCTCCTCCTCATCTCATCCTCATCACCGGCCGTAAGTCGTCCAGTGTGGCGACGAATGAAGTAAGACTTTCACTTGGCGGCCGAACCCGACTGGGACATTCCGGCCAACAGTGCCATACGATCATTTCATTTTTTTTTTTTTTCACATCACTGACCCTGCTATATCTAGACTGAGTCTTAGCATTTCCCTTTTCAGATTATCTAGCTTGCTTACCTCGTACAAACTTCTGACATTTCATGCCCCGACCCATAGAACATTATCCTTTCGTTGATTATTCAATCTTTTTCTCGTGGTAGCCTCCCCATTGACAGTCGCCTCCCAGGGATCAGAATGGGGGACTAGTCCCGAACCATTTGCCTTTGGTGAGATCATGATGACACTTTTTTCAGTTATAGACCACATGTCCTGTGAATAAACATTATGTGTCTTTGGTGCAGCAGTTCCCACTGCCTTCTGCATCCTCATTCCGTTGATCATTGATCATTCTTCCGTCTTTTAGGGGCAGTTTTCCACCTCAAGGGCAAGTGAGTGCACTGAACCTCTTTCCGCTCCTCCACCCTCTTTGACAAGGCCTTTGGGAGGACGAGTGGGACTTCCTATGCCAGAAGTCTTCGGCCACCATTTCAGATGATTTTTATTCAAAATTTAAACAGTGGCGAAGTTCGAATCCGGGTTCCAGGACGGGTTCAATGACGCTACCCCTAGACACGGGTGAACCATTAAATTAATGGAAGAATTGTGGCGACTCGCGAGTGACAAAATATCGGAATGATTCCTTGTATGCCGGCCGGTGTGGCCGTGCGGTTAAAGGCGCTTCAGTCTGGAACCGCGTGACCGCGACGGTCGCAGGTTCGAATCCTGCCTCGGGCATGGATGTGTGTGATGTCCTTAGGTTAGTTAGGTTTAAGTAGTTCTAAGTTCTAGGGGACTGATGACCACAGAAGTTAAGTCCCATAGTGCTCAGAGCCATTTGAACCATTTTTTTGATTCCTTGTAGCAGTAGGTGTGATGTTAGGCTGCCAGGTTCTGGAGGATTTTACCACAGATTTCACCTTGAAGGAATTTCCCTGCACTCTTGCCCACAAAGACTCCGTTTTAACAATGATTTGCAACTTATTGACGCCAATATTCATTGAGGCACAACAACCGGAGAAAATTGCCTCTGTACGCCAGGAACGTCATTACATTATCGTCATCTTTCGGTCGCCCCTGTAACATAAATAAAATTAATATTGAAATTTCTGTGCTTAGCAACTGAGGAGGTGGCATGGGAAAGGCAGTAAGTCACAACAAATCATTTTCCAGCTTTTCATCGAAAAGGTAGTAACCTAGTAAGGAGTTGTTAGAATGACAAAGTGCCTCCGAAACCAGTTCCACACAAACTGCTAAGTCTTATTTTCCGTCTGCAACGAAATTTGCTTGCTTACATTCAGTGGTAACACCTACTTTTGTGTTTTATTATATCCTAACCGATTTGTACACTTCCTTTGTGCAGCTACTTGGAAATACAAATATAACTGCCATAGTCTTGAAGAGAATGACGTACAGCATCTGCACTCAGAGCCTTGGAACCAACATTGCATAAATAAAGGTAATTTTCTTTATGGTTTAATCAACATAGTTCAGATAGAACAAAGAAGGCTGCGTAAAATGGACGATCATGCTTTGAGCAGAAGACAAGTATTTGTCACTGACTCTGACTTTGTAGTGTGACAACTGCACCAGTCAAAATAAAAATCAGGTTCTTTTATAATCCTTAACCTACGTAGTAATAAACAGTTAATAATGTCTATGTCGGTTCCTAGGATTTTACCTCGGTTTGCGATAAATTATTGCATACATCACCAGTGAAGATCAGTTCTGCTTCTAGGATTGTGATGCATGAGCTGCCCATAATAGAAATAGAAGATTCGTTCAATGAAATGGAACCGCGGAGAGTGCACAAAAGGGTAAATCTATTCTCTATGACCAGCTGGATAGAAGATTTCTTGGCGATGATGGACTACATGGACATCAAATATGCACTTTACCGCAATGTTCGTCCACTAAAATTATATTTCTTTTACAAATGGGACAGCTTTCTGCAGATATACTTTTTTGCAAAGTTAATTTGGAGTTTCTGTAACCATTTCGTAAACACAATTTCGTATTTCGTAGTGACAAAACCGTTTCTTGCTTCTGCTATCAAATTTGATTTGCAGGAGTTACTCCTTTCCCCATGCCAACGCCTCATATATTACCGTAGTTTAATTCAGCATCAGCTTTGATCACTTCCTCTAGTTAATTCTAATTGTTAATTGAAAACATACTTGCTATCGCTATCCCGTGAGGGCTCGGTATCGCAACCTGATCGAAAACAAATGAAGACTGTATTACAAAGTGACAAAGAGAGTCTGTAAATTAAGAATGTTTTCATGGTTTGGTCAATAATTAAAAATTAATACCCTTGACAGTCGGTTTATCATAACTTTCACTACGGCGGTCGTGCTCGAATGCTCTGCGTCCTTGTTAACAAGAGACGTTTTGCTTGTCAATGATTTCTCAGTCGACCTGGAGACGAGATTAGTTAAAGTGTTTTCTTTAAGAGGTGCCGGTGCGATACTGAATCCAAAGAAACTACCCAGATTTCGTCGACCTGTACAGAGTGATTATTCTCCTAGATGAATAATCAATCTGCGGCCCGCGGGCTGCATGTGGCCCGAATCAACCGCTCGTGCGGCCCATGGATCTCCACCTTATTTTGTAATTAGTATAAGGCCTTCGCAGCAAACTTCTATGACTTTTATAGGGGAGTGAGTACATAACATTTTGAATAGGAGGCAGTGTCCGGGAACGTAACGTTTCCGTTCCACAACGGTTTCAATTCAGATGTTTAGCTCATTCACTTCTGCTTGAGGAATTGAATTAGGCGTGACGCGGAACAAGTATTAGGTAACAATTGGAAAGGAAACATGACGAAACACCGATTTATCATTTACGCACATTTGTTTGTCTTAACACTTAAACATTACGTTAACTGTATTGGAAACGCACTGGCATTGAATAGGTCTCGCAGCAAGGTAGACGCTAAGTGACATCAGGTGACCGTCTGATGTAGTACACGTCATCCTGTCTACCCTATGGCATACTAAGACAAGCAGCTCTGACACTATTCTCTTTCCCTCAGCAGACGTGGACGCGTTACACACCCGAACTGAAACCGCTGTAGGACGATACATTTCTGGGCATGAGTTTCTATTCAAAACACAGGGTGATTCAAAAAGAATACCACAACTTTAAAAATGTGTATTTAATGAAAGAAACATAATATAACCTTCTGTTATACATCATTACAAAGAGTATTTAAAAAGGTTTTTTTTCACTCAAAAACAAGTTCAGAGATGTTCAATATAGCCCCCTCCAGACACTCGAGCAATATCAACCCGATACTCCAACTCGTTCCACACTCTCTGTAGCATATCAGGCGTAACAGTTTGGATAGCTGCTGTTATTTCTCGTTTGAAATCATCATTGGTGGCTAGGAGAGGTGGCCGAAACACCATATCCTTAACATACCCCCATAAGAAAAAATCGCAGGGGGTAAGATCAGGGCTTCTTGGAGGCCAGTGATGAAGTGCTCTGTCACGGGCTGCCTGGCGGCCGATCCATCGCCTCGGGTAGTTGACGGCAACTGTTTATACCAACGTTTAATACACCACCTATCAGGAGGTTTAACACCATACTTCGTTCGAAATGCACGCTGAACAACTGTCGTCGATTCACTTCTGCCGTACTCAATAACACAAAAAGCTTTCTGTTGAGCGGTCGCCATCTTAGCATCAACTGACGCTGACGCCAAGTCAACAGCGCCTCAAGCGAACAAATGTACAACTAAATGAAACTTTATAGCTCCCTTAATTCGCCGACAGATAGTGCTTAGCTCTGCCTTTTGTCGTTGCAGAGTTTTAAATTCCTAAAGTTGTGGTATTCTTTTTGAATCACCCTGTATTATGTACTCACTCACCTCCGCAAGTCCGAGAATTTTATAACGGGACTTTCCGAACACCCTGTATACATCGAGCAATCCAAAAACCTACACTAACAAAAAATATTCAAATGTGAGTAAATTCCTAAGGGACCAAACTGCTTAGGTCATCGGTCCCTAGACTTACACACTACTTAAACTAACTCATGCTAAGTACAACACAAACACCCATACCCGCGGGAGGACTCGAACCTCCGGCGGTTGTGGCCGAGCAGTCCGTGACTGCGCGCGGCCCTACAGTAACGTTAAGAGTTCCTTAAGATTGTTGTTTTCCTTGTCAGTAAGAAATAATACTTACAGAGACAGTAATATTTTTAAATGAGCTTAATTTTTATTGACGTTGGTGAAATCGGACGTGAGCTAAGAAAAGTTGGCCACTTATCTCAGAGACAGAGGAGTAAATAGCAAGGCCACTGCGGGCTTAGAAGATGTGTGAGGGGGACTGTTTTGTTGTTTGTTTTCCGGTACTGACAACTCAAGAGCCCGGGTGGCATGTAATGATCGACTGCTATGGTATAAATTCTGATACGGAAGTAACGCGGATTCGTGAATGTACATTCTAGAGAGTTCTTCATATAGTTGTAACAAGGAATTTGAAATTAATTTAAGGCCGTTGTAATAAAGCAAACTGAGAGCTGTTTTCTCAGGATGAGGCAGGATAAAGTTATGATTGTGGATGGGGCCGTAATCAGTTACTCTCAGTTGCACAACAAATACGTAAACTTTATTTAAAGAAATTAAAACTTTAAAACAATCTCTTAAAAAACCACGGTTGAATGTATGACGGCTGAAGGCCTTAACACAGAAAAAATTTTTAGGGCCGAAGGCCACCAACAATAACCTCAAACAACAAATGGATGAAGGCCTGAATTGCCAGCCAAAGTGGCCGAGCGGTTCTAGGCGCTACAGTCTGGAACCGCGCGACCGCAACGGTAGCAGGTTGGAATCCTGCCTCGGGCATGGATGTGTGTGATGTCCTCAGGTTAGTTAGGTTTAAGTAGTTCTGAGTTCTAGGGGTTCATGACCTCAGAAGTTAAGTCCCATAGTTCCAGAGCCATTTTTTTGAAGGCCTGAATTAGAAGTCAGAAGAACAATTCCAAATAGCACATATTAAGATAAATAATTCGTTTTAAAACAAACTGTAACACGGCTGAAGGCCTTATTATAAAAGAAATTAAATTATTACTCGGCTAAAGGCCACAAACAATTTCAAATAACAAACGGCTGAAGGCCTGAATTAGAAGGCAGGAAAACAATTCCAAATAACACTTTTAAAATAAATCCTTTGCTTTTTAAAACAAGTTTGCTTAATAAAACTTACTGTAACACGGCTGAAAGCTTTATCACTAAAGAAGTGAACTTATTGCTCAGCTGAAGGCCACACCAACAATAATTAGAAAATTACAACAAACAAGCGGTTCTCAGCAAGTGTACCAAGGGTCGGCCTGGGACTATAACTCAAACATGAGGTAAGGTGAGACAGGCAACCAAGAGCTGTACTCACGTAACAGGACGGCAACACAAACTAGGGGCAGCTTAAGCGCCGACCGACCGACTAACAAATCCGCCTAAAGTCTGATCACAGGTACAGCGATGGAATATTTTTAGGCAAGGGCGAAGAGACAGACAGCACTACGCCTTCAGAAAACACCCAAGGCCGACGGAAACACTAGAACCAAGGTAGACCTCCCAAAAAAATATGCACAGTACAATACAAGAGGCTGTCGAACTACACGCCGTGTCGGACAGCACCAACACGACGAGGAAAGGTACACTGCCGGAAAAGTACGCTAACCTCCAGGGCAGGTAACTGGGGCGTTAGCGGCCACAAGACAGAAAATACCGGTGGTTGCGCTTCACTGATAAGAATAACACTAAATTCAGTGATGAATAACAAGAAAATGGCTCTGAGCACTATGGGAATTAACTTCTGAGGTCATCGGTCCCCTAGAACTTAGAACTACTTAAACCTAACTAACCGAAGGACATCACACACACCCATGCCCGAGGCAGGATTCGAACCTGCGACCGTAGCAGTCGCGCCGTTCCGAACTGAAGCGCCTAGAACCGCTCGGCCACCGGATGAATAACAAATAGAGAAGGACGGCTGGAATATTTCACCGGCTCCAAACACTTCACTTGTTCCCGCCAGGCTCAGCGGCTCAGGGAGCAACAACCCACCGACCAAAGGCGAGACCTCAGGATAGTCAAGGTTGCATTAGCAGTTAACTCTTCACTCAACTTAAACGTCCAGGGTACGGTGTGCAATCGCAGCTACCTCTCCTCGATCCGGCAGTGGCAGCACCCCGCCACCAGCCCCAGATTGCCCTAGCGCTGCACGGACCAGCTCGCTGCTGCGCCCCAAACCGACCTGATCCGTTCGCCACTCACTCCACACAACGCGACCCTCCAAAGATAGTACCACAGTACTCGTATCGATAAGCGCTGCTACTGCCACTCAGGGGCAGGCAAGCCAACAACTTAGTGACGCAAATAATCGAATAAGAAACGAGATGGCAAATCGCAATGACAAGATGTCAAGCAATAAACGGCATGAACACGAGCCGTACGCGGCTCACAAGTGAATAGAAGAAAACTGACTTTTAAAATGTTTAGTAAACATTTGTGATCATGTCTCTCGTTGCAAATGCATTTAAATATACTGATGGGAAAAAAATTCGCAGCACCAAGGAAATGTTCGACTTACACGAAAGTTGGTAGGCGTCTATCTACATCTGATAGATGATGTCAATTAAAATTTCGCGTCAGTTGTATAACAGTAGCGCTATTAGCGTCACTAAGAGAATGCAAATCAAGTTAGCTTCAGATCAGAGTCGGTCACGGCATGCCAAACATCACGCGTGCAGTGTGTACGGGCCTCGTGCGGACCATGGCCCGGCCTGTCACTTGGCTTCGCTCGGTCCTTCTCGGAAGTTCAGTTCCCGAAACAGCACGACATTTCATTTAGCACTGCAGTGCGGCTTTTTGCGGCCGGCACTGTTCTCTGAGTTTGGCAGAATCGTTATGTCAGTGCTGTTTAACCTTTGCTATTTGTTCGTGGTGTGAAGAACGTTCAAAGGTCCAGCGGCTATTTGCATAAAAAAGGCAGTCTACCGATCGATTGTCACAATCTTTCAAAATGAATGGGATTGTCAGAAGAGAGGGATGAGAATTCTCAGTTATTTGCTACGAAGCAATGTTATAGAACCATGCAGAAAGAAATTAAACTTTTCGATGAGAATGAAAGAGCAAAAAATTATAGCGATCGACAGACAGGATTCATTTTTCTGTACATCAAATTTTCAGGCATCGAGAACTTGAAGAAATTTGTGGTATGAAGAATAAAGTTTCTGACGTCACATCTGTTATTCCGTTTTCAGTTGCAACAGTTTTCAAAGGAAGTGAACAAAGAGTATGGAGACTTCATATAGTGTATTCGTATTTAATGCATTTGTTAAGTCAAGGGGATTACCTGGAACGATTTTTCGATTTGAATCTCGCTATTGATGACCCTATAAAGGAAAAACAGGAGTGCAGGAGCCGAAATTAGAACATCCGGAATGGAATTCAGACTTCGCAATTTAAGTGGACTTGACTGTACACTGCCCACAGTAAGACATTGCAAAGTAACTTCTTTCTGATTTGATGGAGATGCATTTAAAAAGAAAATCGCACGTAGAAGTGACGCACACTGACAAAGACAATACAGCTCCTTAAAATCACTGGCTTTGAAAAAAGCACGAGGTTTGAAGTACTCATTGCGGCCTTGCAGAAATTACTAGTTTTATAAAGGTTTTGAGGACACTTAATCTTACACCAGTTTTCGAGCTGTTTTCGAGACAGTTTTCTGTTTCAGTTGAAAGCATGTGCTGATGCAACTAATTGACCTGCAAGGTAATTCCAGTTTCAATTACAAATTTTTTTACGTTAAAACCGTCCAGGATGTCAACATTTCTATTCTCAGGTAGGTGCTACAAGTCTGCATAACGAGGATGGAAAGTGCTGCAATACTTTGGTCGAAATATTTGTGTGAAAGACCTTTCTTCGATTATGAAACAAAATAAGTCTCAATTACGTGGCAACTTGAGTGCGAAACTCCGTGAAATTGTCCGCGTCTGTCCGTATGCCAACAGTTTGTACCTGATGAAAGTTGTATTACGTTTCAGGGCGGCAAAAATAATTAATTAATACTGAACACTTCTTTTGTTCGTGGGCTGTGTTGTTGAGAAAATGGTTCAAATGGCTCTGAGCACTATGGGACTTATCTTCTGAGGTCATCAGTCCCCTAGAACTTAGAACTACTTAAACCTAACTAACCTAAGGACATCGCACACATCCACGCTCGAGGGAGGATTCGAACCTGGGACCGTAGCGGTCGCGCGGTTCCAGACTGTAGCGCCTAGAACCGCTCGGCCACACCGGCCGGCTGTTGTTGAGAAATGGGAAATATAAGACCAAGTCACATACTGCCATTTCAATGCGACGTGTTCACCGTTTTCCCCTCTTCCCACACCTCACGCTCAGACAGCGTTGCGTGGCGGGGTTGGTGGGAGGGGAGGTGGGTGGGGGGGCGGAGGTACAAATGTGAAGTGAGACTCAGTGCTTTGACACTTGGGCGCGGGCATGGCCCGTGTACCGAAATATTGTCCACTTCTGCATTAAGTAACACTGTAACGGTCGTTAGCATTAGCTACCTCTGAGATTGGACGTGGCGAGCTGATGATAGTGAAGCACGCCTTTAGGGCGACAAAGACGCAATTATCAACACCTTTCTGAGGTCGTATTGTAAAGATAAGCTGGATGTTTCCTCTGCGATATTGCAGAAAAATTGGTAGGAATGTAGCCACTGTACATGATTGCTGGCAGCCGTGGTCACGAGAATGTACAGCCACAAGAAGACCGGGCTCTGGACGGCACTACCGAGAGGAAAGACCAACGTGTTTGACTTACGGCTCTCGCGCATCGTATTGAATCTGCAGCGGCAATCTGAGCAGCAGCAGGCAGCACAGTAACGCAACGAACTGTTACAAATCAGTTACTTCGAGAACAGTTCCGAGCCAGACACCCTGTAGTGTGCATTCCACTGACCCCAAACCACCGCCATTTGCGACTTCAGTGGTGTCAAGCGAGAACTCGTTTGAGGGGATGGTGGAGGTCTGATGAAAGCTAATCCTGCCTCGGTGCCAGTGAAGGCCATGTGTTGCTTAGATGGAGGCCAGTTAAGGGCCTGAAACCAACCTATTTGCTACACACACTGGATCTACACTTGGAGTTACAGTCTGAGGTGCGATTTCTTATCACAGCAAGAGCACTCTCGCGGTTATCCCACGCGCCATGACTGCAAATTTATGCGTCACTCTGGAAATTCAACCTGTTGTGCTGCCATTCGTAAACAGCATTACAGGGGATGCTTTTCCAAATAGATAACGCTCGCCCACATACCACTGTTGTAATCCAACATACCCTACAGAGCGTGCATGGGGGCTTAATTATATAGAATGCAAATAATTTTAATTTTAGTAGCTGACTGTCCGATTACGCAGTCTCGTAACCGGTTGGCCCTGACTAGTATTACTCCGCAGTCTGACTGCATAGAATAACAACAAAGAATGAAAGAAAATTTCCGTTAACACAATTAATTAATTAAGTCCCCAGCAACTATAAAACCTAGGAAACAACACAAGTGTAGCTGTTCTGTCTGTGGAAGTGTGATTCAACGTACACATCTGCCACGGTTCTTCCTCAATAAGACCAGATATTTTAAACACCATTTATACTGAAGTAATTAAAAAAAACAGAAATACTATAATTGCACATAGAAACCAGAAATACAGTCTAATACAAGAACACGAGCCAGATGCTTTGTTGACTGAACCTGTGACCAAGACGCATTATTGTTTAAGACATTGAAATAATGAAAGAAAAGGAATTTTTTACCTTCATATATATTGACGAAAAGCACACTCTGATCATTACAGCATCCCCAATCCAACAACATCTGGTGTCTAGCCCATCAAAACAATACTACAAGTTCTGAACAAGCACTCCCCATGGGAACTTCTCAACAACGACTCACGACTGCTACATCTCAACAAGCACTGCCTACTGCTACTTCTCAATAAGCACTGCCAGTGGAGGCGGCGGAATAAAACTCTTTGGCGCAATCTCTGGCGCTGTGGCTCAGTGTAGCCACCTTTCAAGCGTCGACATGTTTCCTTGCCCTACTCAATCACCAGATCTGCCTCCAATCGAGCACATATGGGAGATTATCGGATGACAACTTCAGCGTCACCCACAATCAGCATTAACCGTCCCTGTATTGACCGACCAGGTGCAACATGCGTGGAACATCATCTCAAAAACTGACATCCGGCAGTAGTACAACACAATGCTTGCAAGCTTGCGTGCTTGCATTCAACATTCTGGCAGTTACACAGGTTATTAATGTACCAACATTTCACATTTGCGATGGCTTATCTCTCGCCCACGTTAACCTGTGATCTTGCATGTTAATCACTTAAATATGTTACTTAGACAAACGTATTCCAGAAATTTCATTACTCTACGCTAATTATTTTTTGGTGTTCCGAATTTTTCCGTCAGTGTATAGATACAACTACTGTTTCCAGAATGAGATTTTCGCTTTGCAGCGAAGTGTGCGGCGATATGAAACTTCCTGGCAGATTAAAACTGGGTGCCGGCTCGAGACTTTCACGGGCAAGTGCTCTACCAGCTGAGCTACCCAAGCACGACTCAGGCCTCCTCCTCACAGCTTTACTTCTACCAATACCTCGTCTCCTACCTTCCAAACTTTACAGAAGCTCTCCTGCGAACCTTGCAGAACTAGCACTCCTGAAAGAAAGGATACTGCGGAGACATGGCTGAGCCACAGCCTGGGGAATGTTTCGAGAATGAGATTTTAACTCTGCAGCGGAGTGTGCACTGTGAGGACGGGAAGTGAGTCTTGCTTTGATAGCTGAGATGGCAGAGCACTTGCCTGCGAAAGGCAAAGGTCCCGAATTCGGGTCTCGGTCCGGCACACAGTTTTAATCTGCCAGGAAGTTTCATATCAACGCACAGTCCGCTGCAGAGTGAAAATCTCATTCTGGAAACATTCCCCAGGCTGTGGCTAAGCCATGTCTCCGCAATATCCTTTCTTTCAGGAGTGCTAGCTTTGCAAGGTTCGCAGGAGAGCTTCTGTAAAGTTTGGAAGGTAGGAGACGAGGTACTGGCAGAAGTAAAGCTGTGAGGAGGGGGCCTGAGTCGTGCTGGGGTAGCTCAGTTGGTAGAACACTTGCCCGCGAAAGGCAAAGGTCCCGAGTTCGAGTCTCGGTCCGGCACACAATTTTAATCTTCCAGGAAGTTTCACAATTACTGTTGTTAATCAGTTAATCACCCATTCACCCTACTATAGCTCATATATTGGTTACTCTTAACATACTAATTTTGTAGGTTACTAATTAATAATAAGATCGGTTCATATGCTGCCCGACGTGCCACCCCACAGTATCAGTATTGGCTTTTGACTAAAAAGTTTGACGTTATCGTCCTACGTTATTATTTCTTACAGTGGTTCTTGCTGTAGAATTGCGGGCTGACCTTCTAGGATTACATCGACAGTGTGTGAGCCAACAAAACACGGTGACGGACAAAAGCAACAGTAATTCAGGCAAACAGGTAGAGATGATTGCCATGTGCTACTAGGCTACTACTGCCGATGGGCCGGGGCCGCGCATTAGGACACGTTGCGTGGCCGCTGCAGGTACGCTACCCGCCGCACACAAGTTATAAATGCAGTCAGCTGTCACGCGAGACGCTCGTTCATCCTCAGGAATGGGGAATTCTGTGTGCTCCTTGTAAGCCGTCACAAAAGAAGCTCTCTGGAAGACGACTGCATAGGAATTTGAACTGTTCAATACTGTCACAGATGTGGTTTCCAAAATTTTCCGTATATCTTTTGTAGATCGTACACAGGATGACAAAAATTTAGCTCACTCATTGCAAATTTGTTTGAAACCGAAAAATGATAACATTGAAGGAAAGGTCCCGAACGAATGAATTTTTTTCACAGTGATATAGTGACAAAAACCATCGAGAATGCTCGCACAACTAAGGAACTAAGCACATCACAGAAAAAATTAGCCATTCCCAGGAGGCATCATGCTAACGCCGTGTAATACCGCATCTAGACTTGATCTTATTCTTATTGGTATTTATAACGTAGATTCGGGTGGCCGGATGCCCTTCCTGTCGCTCCCCCCCCCCCCCCCCCCCCAGCCAATCCAGTACGGAATTTGTGTATACCGAGTATCTGAGTCTAATGCTATACCATGTGGAAGACTGTGGACATTTTCTAAATGTAACGCGGGCGAGACGCTGGTACCAGCCCGGTATTCGTTCAGTCGAATATGGGAAACCGCATAAAAACTACATCTGTAAGAAATAATAACGTAGGACGATAACATCAAACTGTTTTAGTCAAAAGCCAATACTGACACTGGGGTGGCACGTCGGGCAGCATATGAACCGATCTTATTATTGATTAGTAACCTACATAAATTAGTATGTTAAGAGCAACCAATATATTAGCTATAGTAGGGTGAATAGGTGATTAACTGATTAACAACAGTAGTTGTGAACCTTCCTGGAAGATTAAAACTGTGTGCCGGATCGAGACTCGAATTCGGGACCTTTGCCTTTCGCGGGCAAGTGCTCTACCAACTGAGCTACCCAAGCACGACTCACGCCCCGTCCTCACAGCGCACACTCCGCTACAGAGCGAAAATCTCATTCTGGAAACAGTAGTTGTATTTATACACTGACAGAAAAAATCGGAACACCAAAAAATAATTAGTGTAGAGTAATGAAATTTCTGGAATATGTTTATCTAAGTAACATATTTAAGTGATTAACATTGCAAGATCACAGGCTAATGTGGGCTCGGGATAAGCCATCGCAAATGTGAAATGCTGGTACATCAATAACCTGTATAACTGCCAGAATGTTGAATGCAAGCGTGCATGCATTGTGTTGTACAGCTGCCGGATGTCAGTTTTTGGGATGGAGTTCCATGCCTGCTGCACTTGGTCGGTCAACACAGGGACGGTTAATGCTGATTGTGGATGACGCTGAAGTTGTCATCCGATGGTCCCCCATATGTGCTCCATTGGAGACAGATATGGTGATCGAGTGGGTCAAGGCAACATGTCGACGCTCTGTAGAGCATTTTGGGTTCCAACAGCGGTATGTGGGCGAGCGTTATCTAGTTGCGATCGTTTTAGCTATCAATCGTTTTAGCTATGCACAAAAAGTTCTGGCCTGTCAAAATAAAGAATGTTTATCGTAATGGTGCAATGAACAAGTATTAACTGACGTGGAATATTGTTGGCAAAGGTATTTTTGCTTCATGACAGTGAGCGACCTCATACATCAGCTTGACACAGCAAGAATAGCAACGCCTTAGTGGGAAATGTATGTCATCCTCCTTACAGACCTGACTTGGCATCAAATGATTTTCATTTATACCCAAAACTTAAGGAATTCTTGGGTGGAAAACAGTTCAAAACGATGAAGACCTCAAGCAAGCGGTGAGATCCTAGCTTATATGTTTGGCGGTAGAAAAGTACAACACTGGAATTGCTAAATTTGTCCCATGATGCAATAAGTGCTTGAAAGTTATGGCGACTGCATAGAAAATTAGAGTGAGGTACCGTAGCTTCGTAAATAATGTTTTGTGCTGATATCTTTCAATTTTATTTAGCTGTGTTCTTAACTTTCTGAGCCACCCTCGTACTCGTGTCTCGTCCGGCAGACTCATTAGCCGTGAAGTATTGGTATGCGACCGCTTTTTGCCAGAATGTGTGTTTTCAGGCTGAGATTTAATCAGTTGATCGACGAAGAGGTGAGAGGTGGGGGAGGCGGAGGAAGGGGAGACGAAAACGGCGGAGCTCCATTCCAACCTCAAAAATAGTGAGGCAAGATCAGAGCAGCGAAACGCAGGGAGATCTACACCGCAATAGGCTTAAGTTAGTCAGTTCTCTAATAATACTGATGAAAAAACGCAACTTTGTGGTGTCAGAGTAACCATTGCTGGTGACAAGCGACTATTTAGCATAGCGGACTATTAACGCTACCTGCCTCGAAGGAAAAGAAAAAAATTGGCCAGTACAAGTAGGACTCACACACTGAGGGTTCCGTACAAACTTAATTGTGTATGTAGACAGTTCATCCACTCCGAGAATCAAGCATCTCGAAGATTTTTTCCTGTTATCGACATCGATACTGGCAAGATATCGGTACCAGGGACCCCAAGGCTTCGAGAATGTTTGAATTTCAAGTTTGAAGTGGCATAAAAAATGACGAAAGAAATAATTTTTTTCGTGTTGTGTAAAAAACTAGGATTTTTACTTTACGTGTACAGTAGAAACTTCTTTCTTGCCATATTTCATGATTCTAGACCAATGGGGAGTACCATTATAGGTTTTGATATGAGGCTGGTCCCGGCTGAGCTTCGAGTCCTCCCTCGGGCATGGGTGTGTGTGTGTGGCTGAAAATGGCTCTGAGCACTATGGGACTAACTTCTGAGGTCAGCAGGCTCCTAGAACTACTTAAACATAACTAACCGAAGGACATCACACACATCCATGCCCGAGGCAGGATTTGAACCTGCGACCGTAGCGGTCGCGCGGTTCCAGATTGTCGCGCCTAGGACCGCTCGGCCACTCCGGCCGGCTGTGTGTGTTTGTCCTTAGGATAATTTGGGTTAAGTAGTGTGTAAGGTTAGGGACTGATGACCTGAGCAATTAAGTCCCATAAGATTTCACACACATTTGAACATCTTATAGGTATTGATAAGCGAGTTTGCCAGTATCAAAATATGTGACAAAAAGGGCTTCATCTTTTGATTGCACTGACGTAGAAGCTAACCTCTCAGTATGTGATATAAATTTCGACATGATGTACCTGAATGTTCCTGAGAAAAAGGGTCGTAACAGACAGATGGAGAGGCAGGTAGTCTGATAACAAATGACAAATTTTTTTTTCGTTTGATATCATTATAAATTCATAATTTTCGGATTTTTTTCTATGATCGTAGTATGAAACGTTGCTTATTGGCAAATTTCATGATTCTGGGTTAATGGGAAATGCGCTGTAGGTTTTGATAAATGGGTTTCCGAGTATCAAAATATGTGACGCAAATGGCCGTATCTTTTGATTGCATTGACTTAGAAGCTAACGTTCAGTATACAGCAAGGGTACCATTGACGTTAATATGTGACATAAATTTCAGCTTGATGCTGAGGAAGAGGGGTCTTAACAGACGGACTGACAGACAACGTGATAACAAAAGAGGAAAAAAAGTTTTTCGTGTGATATAATGACAATTTGACAATTTACTGATGTTTTCCTTTGGTTGTAGTGTAAAACCTTACTTTCCGTCAAATTTTGTGACTCTGGATCAAAGGAGTACCCTGTAGATTTTGATGACTGAGTTTACGAGCATTAAAATACGCTACATAAATGGCCTTATATTTTCGTTGCATTGACTTAGAAGCTTCAAGGGACTACAGACTTTGATATTGACATAAATTTCAAATTACTAATTACAAAAAGGGCTTATCACAGTCGGACAGAGAGATAGACGGACAACTAAGTGATCCTATGACAGTTTCGTTTTTACCGACTATGCTACAGAACCCTAAAAAAATGAAAATTCAGTTGGTCGTAAAAGAAATATTAAGGCTGGCGAAAGTGAACCGAGAACTGTACTTTTTAATAACTAGTCTCTTGCCTGACTAGTAAGATAAGACACAATGGAGATCTTACACAAATAACGATTTTTAAAGGCAAAAATAAAGGATAAAAATAAAACTCCACTTAGATACACACACAAAACAGCGTAAATTGGCAGGTGCGTGCAATATTAATTCCTACGAGCATGAATATTCTGGTACTGGCTCACAGAACATTGAAAAAATTGATAAATCTTTAAATAAACATTTTGACTAAAAGTTTTGAAAGTGATGTACACACCGAAAGGCGCAACAGAAATTTGGTAGCTACTCCGAAAGACTCTGTGACAACCTTATATGGGTTTACAAAACCAGTGAAGATTCCCAGGCCGAGATACAATCATAAACATTTTATTTTGATGACCGTAAATTTAATGATTCACAACCAAGGGTCGCAAAGGCAGCATATTAGCAGGACTAGCTGAACATAAATAAATGATCTTCTTCGTCGATAATTGATAATGAATGATTGTCTCCTATAGCGCGTGTCAATTACACTAACTTTGACGATGGAAAGTGTCTAACAATACAAGTCTAAGTCCAGACGAACCCAATCTGGCACGACAGTCCTCGAACGCAATCACAAAAATCAATAGCAATCGGCGGATACCAAGTCCTGCTGCTCAGAATTCTCGGAATGCTAATGTCATCGAGTTGGAGGTTCATAGATGCTGCTCGTTGTGGCTGCAGAGGTGTAATTTCCAAACTTGGTGTGATAGTTGAAACCATTGACGCGTAGTTTAGATCCAGATGTAGCTCTACGACTGAACTGCTTATACCAGCGAACTGAAGTGCCTGCTAGCGGTTGTGCGCTGTCTTAAATACTTGCCTGGCTGACAGATACCACTTCCGTGCTTGGTGGAAACATGATTGGCCACGCTGCCTGTTGGCGAAACGGACCCCACTCTTTCTTGTGATGTCCGTAGAGTTCCTCATAACAACGTGATAACAACTGGCCTGTTGCGGTCGCCCAAATGTTGTTTTCGTGCAGTCCTGGCGAGGTTACGTTGTAGATGGGAGCTAGAACTTCTGCAACCCGCTGGCCACGTGCGTATTATTGGTAGGTGGTGTTGCAGGCGATATTCTGAGACATAATAGAGTCAGTCTTTTTAATGAGGTGTGTCACATTCCAAGTAGCAATGACAGGCGTGCAGACAAGCGTTTTCTTTACCTATACTCTCACTTTATCACTGGTGTATCGCCTCTCAGCCAAAGCTGAAGTGCTATTGTCCATTCTATTATGGAGGGCGAACATTTTTATTATGAAATACAAAATAGTTATAAACTGAAATTACTATAATCTTAATAGAAAGATCGCAAACAAAAACCGGTACTCACAGCTTCAGATACAACTTTCTTCTGTTATCAATTACCATACATCAATGTCGCTGCGCACAAGATAACGTTGTCAAGTTAAGCATGAATTGCCTCATTACAAATTTTCTTTGTTGTTGTTGTTGTTGTTGTTGTGGTCTTCAGTCCTGAGACTGGTTTGATGCAGCTCTCCATGCTAATCTATTCTGTGCAAGCTCCTTCATCTCCCAGTACCTACTGCAACCTACATCCTTCTGAATCTGCTTAGTGTATTCATCTCTTGGTCTCCCTCTATGATTTTTACCCTCCACGCTGCCCTCTAATGCTAAATTTGTGATCCCTTGATGCCTCAGGACATGTCCTACCAACCGATCCCTTCTTCTAATCAAGTTGTGCCACAAACTTCTCTTCTCCCCAATCCTATTCAATACCTCCGCATTAGTTATGTGATCTACCCATCTAATCTTCAGCATTCTTCTGTAGCACCACATTTCAAAAGCTTCTATTCTCTTCTTGTCCAAACTATTTATCGTCCATGTTTCACTTCCATACATGGCTACACTCCATACAAATACTTTCAGAAATGACTTCCTGACATTTAAATCTATATTCGATGTTAACAAATTTCTCTTCTTCAGAAACACTTTCCTTGCCATTGTCAGTCTACATTTTATATCCTCTCTACTTCGACCATCATCAGTTATTTTACTCCCCAAATAGCAAAACCCCTTTACTACTTTAAGTGTCTCATTTCCTAATCTAATTCCCTCAGCATCAGCCGACTTAATTAGACTACATTCCATTATCCTCGTTTTGCTTTTGTTGATGTTCATTTTATATCCTCCTTTCAATACACTGTCCATTCCCTTCAACTGCTCTTCCAAGTCCTTTGCTGTCTCTGACAGAACTACAATGTCATTTCGCTCCCTGTATTTTACCCATGTCATCTTTAGAATTTGAAAGAGAGTATTCCAGTCAACATTGTCAAAAGGTTTCTCTAAGTCTACAAATTTTCTTTACCAAAATATATTTTACATGAAAAGAAGTTTTACATAAATGCACCGATAAAATTGTTCAGTCATAAGCACTTAAAATAAATGTTATTGATTCTTGATTTTGAAAAACTGTCTTTAAAATATATCACGTGAATACATATATTTCTTCCGACCTCTCCGAAAAGAGTGCTAGAGCTAGTGTGACCGAAATTTTTAAAAGAAAATAAGGGATATACTTATATCCTTGACAATAATAATGGAAATCAAGAGAACAGCGAAATTTCATGGAAAATGAAAGCAGTATTTGTAAAAGGAAACTATTTAATTGCACATCGCAAATACTTAGACATATTTTGCAACAGATTTTGCCTCGGTCGATAGTTTTATATCATTTTTTAGCTAATTGAAAGACTTCACTCCATGAATAAGGAGAAGTCATGGCAACATTCATTTCGCATTTGATTAGGTTCGTACTACTTCTATTCCTTACATCTGTCCACTTATTATTCAAGATGGGCCCACAGAGTCCGAAGGGCTTCGTGTGGTTCAATAGAACATGAAAATTTACAACCGAAGGTGTTAGTACTCAGCAGGCTGTTATCGAATACAGTCACGTCCGCAGTTGCAAAATGTAGATAAAACTAGACTAAATATTAGAGTTCCTATATGCGAATCTTCGTTATCTAATTCACTATGGAGAATTAATTAATTTGGCAAGGAGCAATACGGGAAGAAATACTACATAGTACATCTACCAGTACCACGTTCGCCGAAGAATCGTTGCAAAAAGATGTGCAGTTACACTTCAGATGAGGACGATTTATTGCGTACATACGTTAACCCCCTTACCATCATATCTTGTTAATGTCCTACATCTACAATCATAAAACGCAAGCTAGAGTGCCGTGCATGACGGAGGGTACTCTTGACCTGATCGTAATAAGCAAAATGAGATTTGTTGGTCGCAGGCCACTTCCAGGTACTTATAGGTACGTGGAAGCACTCACCTCGAGCACCACATTATGACAAATTACAGACTCGACTGCAGTCGACGCGTTAATGACCCGTGCGGCAGAAAGGGCGAGATGGATTAATTCCCGTGCAATGCACGCACCCTAACGTAAATCGACACAGTCATTAGCGCACTGTTCCAACAGATGCTCTGCCGTGTTTTCTACGGCAACGTGATTCCTCTTCGAATCACTGTGCAGTGCACAGCGAAGGGTACTTTCTATTGTAAATAAGAGTATATTCAGGTTTCTTCCCGTTCCATTCATCGAAGGGTTGTTTATTTGCCTCAGTACGATGTCTTATCTGCTTTATGTAATTCGCACGTTCTCTATGCAGACGCGTACCGAAGTGAACCCTTAACTACCACCCCTCCCCCCTCCCTCTCCCTTGTATCCCGTAAAACTACATTTCTGCAATTTTTTTGAATTTAGTTTTTGCAAATTATATTATTTTATGCGTAGGTTTAAAAAAAGATAAGTATTATTACTTAAGGGGGGGGGGGGGCTCTACTCATGTTTGAAAGTTTAATTTTCTTACATTAACGGTACATAAATGTGATAGTAAAATATACAAACTAAATATTCTATTATATTAATACACAGAAGTATGCAAGTACCTCAAGAATACTTTCTGCAAAAATTTATTGATGTTAGTTAATATTTAGAATAAAAAAGTTGCTACTGCAGTTAAAACAACAAACTTACATGAAAATGGGTTTTAAAGTTATATTAAAATCGAATGCTAGTACATGACACATACCCATTAAAATTCACCAGCATGTCCGTTTTCCCTTCCTAATCGAGTAACGCTTCTTCTTCTTGTAATTTCAAAACCAGGGTAGCATTTTTCTTGAAATTTTCCTTCTCGACGCAGCATCTTATGGACTGCCTGATCCGTCGTCGATCTCTAGATAAACAGATCGTCTTCTGGAAAGGTGATAAAGGAGTGCTTTGGCTCCTGTTTTCTTCAGTCTTAAAACATTTCATGCTGAACTGAGAAACAGCTTCTGCAAGTCCCCTTTTTATGACATTGCATAAATTTTGGCCTGCATTTTCCGTCTTGCCGTCAGCGCATCTTATCATTAGTGCATCAGATGCACGTCTCCAATAGACAGGTACTCTCTTGACCACTCTGGCAGCAGACAGTGTCCCACGGCCTCTCGCACAGTCCATATTTCAAATATTTCTTAGACTTTCTTGAAATTCGAATACAGTCAAATCATTTTGCGATCTAGGAGTAAGCACTTCAAAGGCGTGAAATAAACATTTTAAAAAAATCCAGGCTTTAGGATGTAGTTTCTCCTTAAATAACTATATTGCTGAAAAATATTGCACACAACATATTACACATGGCTTGGTAGTAAGTAAATAACAGATTGTATAGATTTTCTAAAAGAAATTGAAAAGTAAACAAAATAATATCTTACTATTTTTGGCAGCTAATGAACATTCCTTGTAGTATGATACATGGTACAGAACAGATTTTATTTTCTCTACTTAAATTATTAATGGTGCAATAACAGTGAGTAAGTATCAGTAATAAAAGGAAAAGTATGAACGAATATAGTTGTATACAGGCACAACTGCCAACAAATCCCGTAATATTATCAACCCGCCATAGAAGGTTTACCCTATAATCATTTTTTTTTTTTTTTTACACTGCGAATCGCACCAACTGAGCCCCCAAAACTATTGCTGGAGGGGCAGTTAATTACGTGTCCCCCTACTGGTTTAGCTTGCGTCCTCCACCGCCGCGTCTCGTTGCAGTCCTCAGCCGGCAGAAATCTCAAGCCTTCGATCAAACAGAATATTTCCTTCAGTGCATGCTCGCCGACAATAGCGAAGTATCAGCATGATCTCCGGAGATGAACATAAGCGATCTCTGCAGGTGGCAGCTGTGTGAAGCAGGTGCACTTTTGCCACGTAAACCGTTCTAGCGACATACGTCTATACAGTGGTAGTAGTTTGTTTATAATGCTACTGCTACATCTACATCTACATGGATACTCTGCAAATAACATTTAAGTGCCTGGCGAAGGGTTCATCGAACCATCTTCACAAATATCTATTGTTCCAATCTCGTATAGCGCGCGGAAAGAACGAACACCTATATCTCCCCGTACGAGCTCTGATTTCCCTTATTTTATCGTGGTGATCGTTTCTCCCTATGTAGGTCGGTGCCAACAAAATATTTTTTCAGTCAGAGGAGAAAGATGGTGACTGGAATTTCGTGAGAAGATTCCGTCGCAACGAAAAATGCCTTTCTTTTAATGATGTCCAGCTCAAATCCTGTATCATTTCTGTGACTCTCTCTACCATATTTCGCGATCATACAAAACGCGCTGCCCTTCTTTGAACTTTTTCGATGTACGCCGTCAGTCCTATCTGGTGAGGATCCCACAACGTGCAGCAGTATTCTAAAAGAGGGCGGACAAACGTAGTGTAGGCAGTCTCCTTAGTAGATCTGTTACATTTTCCAACTATGCTGCCAACAAAACGCAGTCTTTGGTTAGCCTTCCCCACAATATTTACTATGTGTTCCTTCCAATTTATGTTGTTCGTAATTGTAATACCTAGGTACTTACTTGAATTTACGGCTTTTAGATTAGATTTATTTATCGTGTAACCGAAGTTTAACGGATTCCTTTTAGCACTCATGTGGATGACCTCACACTTTTCGTTATTTAGGGTCAACTGCCAGTTTTCGCACCATTCAGATATCTTTTCAAAATCGTTTTGCAATTTATTTTGATCTTCTGATGACTTTATTAGTCGATAAACGACAGCATCATCTGCAAACAGCCTAAAACGGCTGCACAGATTGTCTCCCAAATCGTTAATATAGATAAGGAACAGCAACGGGCCTATAATACTACCTTGGGGAACGCCAGGAATCACTTCTGTTTTACTCGATGACTTTCCGTCAATTACTACGAAGTGTGACCTCTGACAGGAAATCAAAAATCCAGTCACATAACTGAGCGATATTCCATAATCACGCAATTTCACTACAAGCCGCTTGTTTGGTAGAGTGTCAAAAGCCTTCCGCAAATCCAGAAATACGGAATCGATCTGAAATCCCTTGTCAATAGCACTCAACACTTCATGTGAATAAAGAGCTAGTTTTGTTTCACAGGAATGGTGTTTTCTAAACCCATGTTGACTGTGTGTCAATAGACAGTTTTCTTCGAGGTGATTCATAATGTTTGAACACAATATATGTTCCATAATACTGCTGCATATCCACGTTAACGACATGTGCCTGTAATTTAGTGGCTTACTCCTACTACCTTTCTTGAATACTGGTGTGACCAGTGCAACTTTCCAGTCTTTCGGTACGGATCTTTTGTCAAACGAACGGTTATATATTTTTCTCTTATTTTTGGAGGATTTGAGTATTACAACATTCAGTCTTGCTACGGCAACCCTGTATTCACTAATCCCTGTATCGGTTTTGATGCTGGTTATTAAGTCAGGATTAGTTGTTGCTAAGAGGTCAAGTGTGTTTTCACATCTGTTTAGTATTCTTGTGGGCTCATGAACTAGCTGCTCGAAATAATTATCAGAGAATGCGTTTAGCACAATTTCGGATGATATTTTATGCGTACCTCCGGAATTAAACATTTATTTTCGCCAACAAATAGAGGGTAAATTAAAGTCACGACCAACTATCATCATATGCTGCCAATAATTTGTTCATTAAGTGAAGTGTGGCAGCAGCAGATTGAGAGAACACCTATCATATAGGCACACAGTTATAGACAGCGACAGTGACACAGGTACCTCGAGAGTTTGTTTGTTTACGTACAACATGCTCCATTACACAGTATTTGTAATACTACATGAATGTATTTTGTCTGTGTTTTTTGTTTGCATGTGTGTGTATGTGTGTGTGTGTGTGTGTGTGTGTGTGTGTGTGTGTGTGTAGTGCAGTGCAAATGTTTGTGTTGTATGATAATGATGGGGTGAAACCGGTGCCTGCACATAACCTACTCCTCGCGAGTAGCACCAAGGAGACCGCCATGCTTAACGTCCCCATCCGACGGACGCATCACCATCAACACTGTCACACGCCCTCACTAAATGAGGCTCTGCGGAGAGGTGTGGCATTTAAAAGAAGAAGTTGGTGCAAAGTCTGGTGATCAGGTACTCTACGGCACCACCTCTCCTGTCCTTACCGGCCAAATACTGGCAGTGCTGTACGCAGCACACAGTGCTATAAAAAGTGTTCTATCCTCCTGTATTTATCACATCCTAACCACGAAAAACACCCTCATACCGTAACCCAACCTCCTCTCTACTTCACGGTTCTCACTACACAAGATGGCAGCTAACGTTCTGCAGTCATTCGTAAAATCCAGACCCTACCATCGGATTTCACAAGATATACGCCATTCCTCACTCCAAATCACCCGTTCCCAGCCCTCCACAGTCCAGTGACGATGCTCAAGAGTCACTTAGCATTGACTACAGAAACGTTTGGGTTGTGAGGAGCTGCTCGCTCATTGTATCCCATTCTCTTTAGTTCCCTACTAACAGTCACTGTGTCAGCCGGTGTCCTAGTAGCACTTTGGAATTCACGTGTGATTCTTTCTGCTGAACTCCCGCAATTTTTTTACAACTACAATCCACAATGTTCAATGGTTCCAGTCCGTGTTTACATGAGGTATGCCTGGTCTTGGATCAACTGCTGTGATTGCCGCTGGTAACCTTTCGCGGTATAAGGTCGTGGTCCACGAAACTCTTCTGTTCCTAACGTTTCGTCCAAAAATGCACAGGACGTCTTCAGAGGCGTTGCTCCTCCGGGGGTCTTCCCGAAAGGTTTCCCAGCAGCAAAGTCATCCAGTCGTGAAATCCTTCATTCTATCATCAGCTGCGGTTGTTCCCTCGTATTTCCACTTGACAAACACATCACTAACAGTCGGCCGGGTAGCTTTAAATGAATTTAAATGTCTTTGATGGATTTGTTACTCTAGTGACATCCAGTTTGTAGTCCACTTCCGAAGTCACTGATGTCTCCTTACAGACCCATTTTGTTGTTATTGTTTCTCTATCGACAACAGAATACTTCCCGCCCCCCTTTTATACCAGCTGGTGCGCCACACCCGATATCTGGTGGTCAGTTACATAGGGGTCTCTGGATACTTTAGACCAGATAGTCTATATTAGACAAGACGCCATAGAAATGTTGTTGATTTCAGCGTGCCAGTGACAGTTCCCATTGTGTCGTTTAGCTGGGTACAAACTTGTTGACTGCTTCCAGCCTTGACAGGACGCACACAGCAGCGATTGTGAAACTGTACGAGAAGTATCGAGTCAATATTTTGATAATGTTCCTTTCAGTTTTAATCTTCTGTCTGTTGTTTCATGATCTTTATCACTCGTAGAGAGCTGTCAAGCATTACCTTAAAGTTACACATTGATCAGCCAGAACATTATGACCACCCACCTAATAGCCGGTATGTCCACTGTCACGGACAACAATGGCGACACGTCGTGACATGGAAATAGTGAGGCCTTGGTACGTCGCTGGAGGGAGTTGGCACCACATCTACACTCACAAATCGCCAAATTCCTGGGGGGACAATGACTCCACGTTTAATCACAATCCAGATGCGCTCGAGGGGGTTCAGGTTTGGCAAGTTGGGGGGCTAGCACAACAATTGGAACTCCCCACTGCGGTCCTAGAACAACTCCATCACTCTCCTTGCCCTGTGAAATGGCGCGTTAACTTGCTGAAAAATGCCACTGCCGTCGGGAAACATGTTTGTCATGAAGGGCCTCCAACCAGTGTACGATACTCCTTGGCCCTCATGACGCCTTGCACGAGCTCCACTGGGCCCATGGATGCACACGTGAATGTTCCCCAGAGCATAATGGAGCCGCCGCCAGTTTGTCTTCGTCCTGCAATACAGATGTGATGGAGTTGTTCCCTGGAAGGCAACAGATTTCCACCCTCCCATTGGCATGATGAAGAAGGTATCGGGATTCATCAGACCATGCAACGCTCTATCACTGCACCGATGTCCAATGCCGATGGTTGCGTTTGGTACACTGTGTGTTGAGACACGCTTGTACTCTCCCCATCACAAAAATCTGATGTTAGTTCCGCCACAGTTGGCCGCCTGTCCTATTTTAGCGGTCTGCCCAGCCTACGATGTCCAACATATGCAATGCCGTGCGCCGCCCAATCCCATGACGTCTGGACATGGTTTCACGTTGGTTTCGCCATGTCTCGAAGACACTCACCACAGCTCTCCTTGAAGTTGCAGTTTCCGGATTGCTCGTGCCGAGCCTCAGGGCCATCAAAATCTGTCCTCGGTCAGACTCAGATAGATCGCGCGCCTTCTCCATTCTACTCTCGGACAACATGCTCACTGATACCACATGCATCGTGGGTGGGTCTGACTAGCAGTCATTCCTCGTGAGGACGGGTTCACACCGATAGCAGGTCGGTGGTCATAATGTTCTGGCTTATTGGTGTATGTTAATTTCAATAGACGGTGAAACGCCGGCATCATCTACAAACAAAATAAGAGGACTTCTCAGATCATCTCATTCATTTAGTTTTACACGGATCAAAACCAGTAAAGGAACTATCAGACACCTTTGGAGACGGCAAATACGGGAGTTGGAACTTTAATAGTGGCAACTATTTATTTATAGCTCGTACAAAATAGATACGTGTTTCAAAGTTTTATTGACCTTCAAAGCAGTCACGAGCATTCCGTATAACCCGTTGCCAGCGGTGTGGAAGTCGTATGATACCCTCAGCAGTGCCAGTTGTGTTGCCAGTTCGAGCGGCGCGGTCTATTGCCCGACGAATTTGTAGCAGATCTGAATCGAATGCCGTGAAGTGTTTCATCCATTTTAGAAATGGAGTGGAACTCACGAGCGCTTAAGTCAGGGGAGTGCAGTAAGTCGTACAGCACTTAGCAGCCCTATCAGTCAAACAAATCAGTAACAGCTTGCACTGCACGTGCTTGAGCATTGTCCTGCAGCCGGCCGGTGTGGCCGTGCGGTTAAAGGCGCTTCAGTCTGGAACCGCGTGACCGCTACGGTTGCAGGTTCGAATCCTGCCTCGGGCATGGATGTGTGTGATGTCCTTAGGTTAGTTAGGTTTAAGTAGTTCTAAGTTCTAGGGGACTGATGACCACAGCAGTTAAGTCTCATAGTGCTCAGAGCCATTGTCCTGCAAAATGATGGACAGGTCCTGCAGGAAGTGTCATCACTTCTGTCTCCAAGCTGCTCGTAGGTTGTGTTCCGAACATCAACAGGAAGCTGTTACTGATTTGTTCGACTGGTGGGGCTGCTAAGTCCTATACCACCTACTGCACTCCCCTGACTTAAAAGCCTTCGTGAGTTCAACTCGATTTCTAAATTGGAGCCGGCCGCGGTAGCTGAGCGGTTCTAGGCGCTCAGTCCGGAACCGCACGACTGCTACGGTCGCAGGTTCGAATCCTGCCTCGGGCATGGATGTGTGTGATGTCCTTAGGTTAGTTAAGTTTAAGTAGTTCTAAGTTCTAGCGGACTGATGACCGCAGATGTTAAGTCCCATAGTGCTCAGAGACATTTTTCTAAATTGGATGAAAAACGTCACGGCATTCGCTTCAGAACAGCTACAAATTTGTCGGGCAATAGACCGCGCCGATCGAACTGTCAACACAATTGGCACCTACGACTTCCACATCGCTGGCAATGGGTTATACACAATACTGAGGACTACTCTGAAGATCAGTAAAACTTTGAAATACGTAGTTTGTACGAGCTGTAAATAAATACTTGCCACTATTAAAGTTCCAACCCTTGTACAGCTCGGGTTTCGATAGACGTGTTCCTGTCGACTCCTACATGGGGCTTACTGCAAAATCTCTGACAGGAAATCACCAATCCAGTCGCTTAGGTGCGCAGTTTAATTAGAATGAGCGTATGGCACCGTTGGCGTAGAGGCCCCATCCGGGGAAGTTCGGCCGCCAAGTGCAAGTCTTATTTCAGTCGATGCCACATTGAGAGACTTGCACGCCGGTGATGAGGAGGAAATGATGATGAAGACAACACAACACCTAGTCCCCGAGCGGAGAAAACCTACAACCCGGCCGGGAATCGAACCCGGGCCCGCTTGCATGGGAGGCGAGCACGTTACTACCCACCTAACAAGAGAACTTCCCCATCGCACCCCCCTCAGATTTAGATATAAGTTGGCACAATGGATAGGCCTTGAAAAACTGAACACAGATCAATCGAGAAAACAGGAAGACGTTGTATGGAACTATGAAAAAAATACGCAAAATATACAAACTGAGTAGTCCATGCGCAAGATAGGCAACATCCAGGATAATGTGAGCTCAGGAGCGCCGTGGTCCCGTGGTTAGCATGAGCAGCTGCGGAATGAGAGGTCCGTGGTTCAAGTCTTCCCTCGAGTGAAAAGTTTAATTTTTTATTTTCAGACAATTATCAAAGTTCAGGCACTCACACACAATCAACTTCACTCTCCAAAATTCCAGGACATGTTCAGATTTGCTTGGACATATGCAGGATTTGACGGTCTAAACACGGAAAAATTTGAAAACATTAAAAACATATGTTTTGACAGAGCACAGGGAAACTGTTGCATTCATTTGTTGCAGTTTATGTGACAAACTCTTATGTTTTCATCACTTTTTTGGGAGTGATTATCACATCCACAAGAAAATCTAAATCGGGCAACGTAGAAGCATCTTTTTACCCATTCGCCAAGTGTACAAGTTAGGTGGGTCGACAACATATTCCTGTCATGTGACGCACATGCTGTCACCAGTGTCGTATGGAATACATCAGACGTGTTTTCCTGTGGAGGAATCGGTTCACCTATGACCTTGCGATCAAATGTTTTCGGTTCCCATTGGATAGGCACGTCCTTTCGTCTACTAAGCGCACGGCTTTGCAGTGCGGTCGCAAAACACAGACACTACACTTATTACAGTGAACAGAGACGTCAATGAACGAACGGACAGATCATGACTTTGCGAAAATAAAAAAAGTAAACTTTTCACTCCAGGGAGGACTTGAACCAAGGACCTTTCGTTCCGCAGCTGCTCACGCTAACCACGGGACCACGGCGCTCCTGTGCTCACACACTCTTTGATGTTGCCTATGTTGCACATGGACTACTCAGTTTGTATATTTTGCTTTTTTTTTTCTTAGTTCCACACAGCTTCTTCCTGTTTTCTCGATTGATCTGTGTTCAGTTTTTCAAGGCCTATCCACTGTGCCAACTTATAACTAAATCTGAGGGGGGTGCGATGGGGAGGTTCCCTTGTAAGAAGGCAGACCAGCTTAATTAGAATCTGCGGCGTCAGAAGCTTGTCAGATCGCACAGCACTGTGCTCACCAGCAAATGTTCTGTATATTCAAAACAGAGAGCACGAAATTTAGTGTGCGGACCATGTTTGTTAGCCCGGCAGAGTTAACTGACGGTGACGCGCGTTTTTAGGGGACTCTGCGAAACAGACTACTGCAGTATCCAGCAGTTGGTAGCCGGTCATGTAGTGAAGCGTGTTTTAGCGCAGTGTAGTGACACAGAGCAGGACGCGGGAAGCACATAGCGTAGAGAGATGCCATCAGTCACAGTTAAAAGCCTCCAGGGACAGGTGCAGGGAAAACACGCTTCGGCACTCTACCTCTGCTGGAACTGGGCCACTAAGTCATGTCGCAAGCGCGCCAATACACACACACACACACACACACACACACACACACACACACACACACACAAAAGGACGTGGACAGTCTTGTTGTATCCAGTTTAGTCAATTTGAAATACGAGGCGACGAGAATTTATTTAGTTATTTATGCATTTATCTTACCACACTTGTTTTCCCGAACCATCAGTGTGATAAGTCAGGGATGCAAAATACACGAATTATTTACGGATTAATGGAAAAACTGAAAGAAGCCGACCTCGGTGAAGATCAGTCCCAGTTTCATAGAAATCGACGAATATGAAATATTGACGCTGTGACTCATCTTAGAAGACAGACTGAATAAAGGCATGCCTATATTTATGGCATTTACAGATTTAGAGAAAGCTTTTCATATTGTTGAAATTGTGAAGGTAGCAAGGATAAAATGCAGTTAGGGAAAGGTTATCCACGACTTCTACACAAACCAAATTGTCGTTATGAAAGTAGAAGTGCATGATTGAGAAGAGGCGGGAGAGGGGGGGGGGGGGGGACGAACGCAGAGTAGAAGCCTATCCTCAGTGTTAATTCAATCTACACGTTAAGCAAGGAGCGAAGGAAAGGGAATTAAATTTCAAGGGAAAAATAAGAACTTTGAGGTCTTCCGAAGACACTGTAATTTTGTCAGAGGCGGCAAAAGACTTGGAAGCTCATCTGAATGGGGGGATAATATATTGGAAAGTGTTTATGATATTAATGTCAACAAATGTAAAACAAACGTGACAGAATGTAGCCGCATTGTACAGTGTCGGGCAAATGAAGGTGTACCGGACGAGTGGATACCATTGGACGTGAATCCATGCATACAATAACATCCTGTGACGCGCACACTACACGTACGCCCGTCCCGTGATCCACACCGGTGTAGGTTGTAGTGCGGGCTATGTCAGTGTAAGTGGAGCAGTGAAAAGGGACGATGGAACTCACAGTGGAGCAGCGGGTTTGATTGTAGAAAGGTATGTGGCAACTAAGTCGTGGAAACGGAGCGGTTAGATGTTTGCTGAGAAGTTTAATGGTGTCAAAGTGCCAGCAAAGAGTACCATGCAATACTTACTCCGAAAATGGCGACAGACAGGATCTGTTCTGAGTATCACGGTATAACTGTATATGGGTGGATGGGTGTATGGATGTATGGGGTCACTTATCACGGGATAATTATATATTTTTATTTTTATAATTGTATTGTATGATTTTGGTTGGAGTGTCTTTAAATGTTTGGGTTAGCATGAGACTTTTAACTATAACACCAGTGCGGTCATCGGTTGCCCCGAAGTACGTACGATATAATATGTTTTAAACATAACCCGCGACTCACCGCCTTCTAATAAGTAGTTTGCGTGAGCGCTGCTATTTAAAAAATAAGATATGCGCATTCTTAAGCAAACTGTACTTATTAATATGGGTCTCAGGGGCTACTGGTTATTTATGTACCAAATTTCACAAAGATTAACTGAAATATTTCGAGCTTATTGAATGGAATGATTTTCAATATTTCTTGTTCATTATTTGCAAGGCAAAACTGGAAAGAATCTCATTTGCCGTTAAGCGGCCAAAATGAAACATACTGAACTCATTCAGTGCTGTGAATTTTAATAAACGAAATACATCACTACTCTTTTTAACTTTGAAATTAATGAAAGGTCAAAATTGAGAATGTTGCTAGGGAAGAAGAGCTCCCCGCAACTCGAACTTCTGAAAAAACTTTGTTAATTATAGTTAATGTTTACTATCATGAGAGGTGCCCACTAAGTCAATAATATATACTTTCTAATAACAAGTTCTATTATATTTTGCAAAAATACAGAAAAACTTACATTAATTATTATCCAGCGCTTCAATGGCGGCCTACCTCTAGATAAAACAAAAACAGGAGTGAACTCCATCAAAAGCATTTTCTCTGATATTCATGGCCTATGTTACACATAGATTATACAAAAAACTGTGTTTTGTTAATTAAATCGATATCTGTGTTTTTATAATAATAATTTACGATCTTCACTATTTGTTATACATCGCGCAGACGTTCTTAGTCTTTAGATAATTTATGGTTCACATGTCGCATATTAAAAACTTCTTTTCCCTTTCTCCAAACGTCCATTTATGTGACGTACCGTCACATGAGCAAGTCAAAAACATATTCCGAAACATGCCTGAACACCAAACAATGTCGCTGCAGTTCACCCTACATCAACCCGGCGCCTGACGCAAGAGACCAGCACATCACGTCGATCATGCTGACGAATATTGCACCTGGACCTGCACATGCATCCCTACCGACAGTCTGTTGTTCATGCAGCATAGCCGGTCCGTGTGCGATTACTTTGTGTGGGGAGCCCTCAAGTCTAAAAGTGTATCGCAACAACCCTCATAGTCTTCAAGAACTGCAGCAGAACTTTTCGGATGAGGCTGAAGCAATTCCAGCAGTCCAGCTTCGATCCGCCTTCAGCAACTTGCTGACTAGGGTCGGATGAATGGTGGTCACTTTCAACATCTGCCACAGTCGAGTTTGTATGGTATTTCCTTTCCTCTGCTGTGTTTCTTTGCACCCTGGAATTCTGTTCTCTGGGCCACTTTTAATTGCCCCATCCTGTATTAGATGATGCTAAGGGACAATGTTAGGAAATGAAACACTGATAATAGGAGACGAGTTTTGCTACTTGGGTAGTAAAATAGCTGACAATGGTATAAGCAGAGAGGAGAAAAAATGCAGACTGTCAACACCAACAAATGCGTGTATGAATAAGAGAAATGTTTTAAGATCCAACATAGAAAAATGGAAATGATCGTACGGCGTCAGTGGCCGGGAGTTCCCAGGCGGGAAGTTCGGCCGCCTTACTGAGTGCGACGCCACATTGGGCGACTTGCTCGTCGACAATGGGCATGAAATGATCATGAGAACAGCACAACACCCAGTCCCTGAGGGGAGAAAATCTCCCGACCCAGCCGGGAATCGAACCCGGGCCCAGAGTGTGGCATTCCAACAAGCTGACCACTTTTTTTTCATTTTGTTCGTTATGGTTCGTTGTATTTCGTAGTAGCGGACGTCACATGACATCCGTTCAAGCTCGTTGTTGATCCTTTCACTCAGTTTTTTTATTACAGAGGCCAGCCAGCTCTCTGACCGAACACGCTGGGCTACCATTCAGCTAATGGGACGGGCGATCTAACATAAATTTAAGACTTAGAAACTGTTTTCTGAAAGTCTTGGTTTGCACTATAGCTTTATGCGGAAGAAAACATGGGCAGTGCAGGGTACAAACAAAAAGAAAATAGAAGCTTTTGAAATGTGATGCTGCAGAAAAAAAGCTGTATATTAGATAACTTATGAAGGGGTATTAAATGTAATCACGGAAAAAAGAAATTCATTGTACAACTTAGCTAAAAGAACGGATACGTTGATATGAGGCAATCTGAGGAATCAAGAAACAGTTAATTTCGTAATGGGGGGGGGGGGGGGGCGGAGGGGGGGGGGCGGAAGTATGAGAGGTGAAAATTGTATAGGGAGCCCGCAGGTCAAAGTAATTAGGTTGAAATTTGAAGAGATTTCTACATTATAGACTAGTGTGGGGAGCTGCATCAAATCATACTTCAGACTGAAGACCACAACATCAACAACAAGAAACATTTCTTTGACCTGACAGGATTAGAGGTTTCAGGCCCTGTCTTACATCTAATTAGAGATTCTTAGGGTGTTGATGCGCATAATAAAAGAGCAGCACATAATAATAGTAATAGGAAGGAGAAGAAGAAGATTTGATTGTGGCTCGCCAGTGGAACGCTTAAAAAGCAAACACAAGAAATGATTTTGTTAGCGCAGGGAGTAGTCATCAGAACGAATGCTGTAAAAGCGGGTTTGAGAGATCAGCAGAAGATGCGTTGTTCGGACCTTGCATAGAATCTCGTGACACAGTCGACCCTATCCTGAGCTATTGCCAAAAGATCACCCAACAGAGAGATAACTTCATCGTGCATTTGATATACTGAAACTGGCAACAGAATGCCAGCTACACAACAGAGACATAATGTCGTCGTGCATTTTATGTACTGAAACTGGTAACAGAACACCAGCTACTTGTGGCAAAGAACTTGGGTGACAATAAACCAGAATAAGTGGTCGAAAATGAACAACCCGACAAGTGTGGAACTTCATACTGGGCAATCATTAGGACAAAATAATCCTGACATCAAAATCGTGGATAAAGAGGAAATATGCATTGTCGCCACTCCTATTCCGGACGACAGTAGGACGAGCGACGAAAACAATTACTTCAAAAGCTTACAAGATGTCAATACGTGAAAATTGGACTTGAGCGGCTCTGGCGTAAACCAGTACGACTGGTCCCGGTGCTTCTTGGCACAGTGTGTGTAGTGTTAAAAGATCTGAAGGAGTACTTGTAAACCTTTGGTATCCATAATGTACCCATCTGCCAACTACAAAAAGCGTGTTTGCTTCGATCTCTGATCATCATACATCACAACATCACGGAGTCTTAGCCGTTTGGAAAGTGTGTGAGCGGCAATACAATACGAAATACGACACAGTGATCTCCTATGCTGTGTTTACTGCTGTCTTTTATCTCAGTAATAATAATAACAGTTGCTATCCTAACGAATGTACTGATACAGTAATGTCAGTCTCATTAACATAGTGATTTTACGAAATTTGTATATGACAAAATGTTCCTGTCGATAAGAGGAATGACGTACTAACCGAAGTTGCATAGCAGCGATACAGAGGAAACCAAATCTAGAAAACAAACGGAGCGAGTCGAGAAATAATATTGAGAAGTAGTAGGTTCATTGTTGTTGGTGAGATGGAAGTGGAATAAAATACGAAATAAATAGGGATGAGTGACGTGAAATTATGAGAAACCAGATAGTGGAGAGAGAGACTGTGTTTTTACAGCTCGCAACGGCTATCCAACTGAGCGAGAAATGCAGGTATAGCCCGGTAGTGGCCGGCGCGCAGTGACCAGTTTTCGTCCAAAGCGCTGGACGAATTCATTCTTTTGTTCGGAAGGGGAGGCCGACAAGAGTTTTCCACCTTTCACCCTGTCGACGATGACAGAATCAAAGCGCACGCCCTGCAGTCTTGCTCAAACCAGTGTACAGAAACTATTCGGTAAAAAAAATCATTATTGCTTTACTTATAGCTTTATATGTCAGATTCATGATGATATGCTCATCATTTCGTTAATGGTCATAGTTATTGTGATGTTTACGTGGAAGTAAGAGACTGCGCGAAATTTAGAAAAGTGCGTAATTAAAAACAGAGGTCGCTATGATTTTGAGTTTTATGCATTTTACATAATATCTTTGTTGCGTGTGAAATTTTGCTAGCATATTGAATGTTTCTTTAGACTTGGGTAGAGGTATCTATCTGTAACCAATCTCAAAGAAACTGATCCGATGTAGCACATTCGTTTGCGATCGCGTCGCGCCAGCGATAAAGCCAGAGTTAAATATCTACAACATTCCTCATATTTCGCAAACAGTTTTAGATATCGAAATGAGATTTTGGCAAACGATAGCACACAAAGAAGAGAGTATTTTACCTAATCGTTTTTATGTACAACTTCTCTATCTACGATGTTATTTCAATAACTACAGACTTTTTCGATGAAAGAATGTAATTTTAATGGCCATCGATAGCTGGTGTAATGAGAAATGCTACTGGTTTTGGAACAACATTAGTGAAGACATTACAGGGCGTTTTTTTTTTTTTTTTTTTTTTTTTTTTTTTTTTTTTTTTTTTTTTTTACCGAGGATGTGGTTTTTTCATAAGCAAGTGACCTCACTTTTCCTCAGTTACTTACTTAACAAACTTAATAAACAACTGTTTCAGAATTCTCTCGCAAATGTGTCTGCACAACTCCGCTGTGTTTTTGCAAAAGAGGCAAATTCTAACATACCAACCAGAGAAATGCGTAGGTTTTACTCAACATTCGCAACTCATGATGCTTCTCTGAAAGTTACAAATGGCTAACAAGTCAGGCGAAAATAAATCGCTGTATTTTCAACGGAATTCTTTTTAGATACCAATGAAAGCAGAGGTAACAGCAGGTCTTTTTGAATGGCGACCAGGCAAGTGTGAGCGTGGAGGGACCCCAACTAATATTTAAAAAGAATGTGGGCGTAGGCTTCAATATAGAGCAGCACTTCCCCTCCAGCGCTCGGCATTTCTCTTCCAACGCCTGCCCATAACCATCACCACTACCGCTCTCCCCATGTCTACGCATCTACCGGCCACAGCTTGGCATTCTGCGCGAACTATAAGCTGATGGCTGAGCGATCGATGTGGGATTTTTCCTGAGGCCAGGGTGTGAGTGCTGAATGAAGGATACTGACGACTCAGTGATGGCTAAGGTGAACAAAATGACAGATAAATATTATATTTCAATGAAACTGCAGTATAAACCCTAAAACCATGTCAGTGCCATCGTAACTGCTGTCTGCTTCACATCTACTGTGCAGCAAGCGACGTTAATTTAAGTATTACCTGTATTTTTCTTACTTGTCACTTCTTCCGTGTGTTTTTGCTTTTAGGAAGCTTTAATTGTCGAGTGCTAGTAATAGTGTTCCATAGATTTCGTGTTTGTTTTGCTGCCTCGGAGTGTAGCGGCAGTGGGGAGTCTGGTTCGCTGCATGGTAAAACCGAGGTGTTACATGCTTCACCCACGCTCCCTGCTGTCGAGATATTTTCGTGAGTACCGGGCGCGGTTGGACCACCCTCTCCCCAATGGGAGTGGCGGGTTCAACGGCGTTTGCGGCGCACGGGGCGGAGGGTCAATGTGGAGGTTGGCCGTGTGGCTTCGCCCGCTCTGCCTGTGAGTGGACATGTGGCCGCTCCTTCAGCAAGTTCCGAGCAGGCACACGGGGGGAGGGGTTTATTAGTGATTGGGAGCTACAATGTTAGGAGGGTGATGGAGCCCCTTAGGGAAATAGCGGAAAGGTCGGGGAAGAAGGCCAGTGTTCACTCTGTCTGCTTGCTGGGGGGTCTCATCTGAGATGTTGAGGAGGCCCTGCCGGCGGCGATAGAGAGCACTGGGTGCACCTGACTGCAAATTGTTGCTCATGTCGGCACCAATGACTCCTGGTGTCTGGGTTCAGAGGTCATCCTCAGTTCGTGCAGGCGGTTGGCGGTGTTGGTGAAGGCGGAAAGCCTCGCTCGCGGGGTGGAATCTGAGCTAACAATTTGTAGTATCGTTCCCAGAACCGATCGCGGTCCTCTGGTTTTGAGCCGAGTGGAAGGCTTAAACCAGAGGCTCAGACGATTCTGCGAAGATCTGGGGTGCAAATTTCTCGACCTCCGCTATCGGGTGGAGAAATGTAGGGTCCCCCTGAGTAGCTGAGGCGTGCACTACACAGGAAGCGGCTACAAGGGTGGCGGAGTACGTGTGGAGTGCACGTGTGGGTTTTTTAGGTTAGAGAATTCCCTCCCTAGGCCCGTCAAGACACCTCCTGAGACACGACAAGGTAGTAGTAGGCAAAACGCAACAGGGAATAACAGTATTAATATGGTAATAATAAACTGCAGGAGCGTCTGCAGAAAGGTCCCAGAACTGCTCTCATTAATAAACGGTCACAATGCCCACATAGTACTAGGGACAGAAATTGGCTGAAACCAGATGTAGACAGTAATGAAATTCTAAACTCAGATTGGAATTTATACCGCAGAGACAGGCTGGACAATGAAGGGGGAGGCGTGTTTATAGCGATAAAAAGTGCTATAGTATCGAAGGAAATTGACGGAGATCCGAAATGTGAAATAATTTGGGTGAAGGTCACGGTTAAAGCAGGCTCAAACATGGTAATTGGAAGTCTCTATAGGCCCCCTGGCTCAGCAACTGTTGTGGCAGAGCACCTGAAGGAAAATTTGGAAAATATTTCGAGTAGGTTTCCCGACCATGTTATAGTTCTGGGTGGAGATTTAATTTGTCGGATATAGACTGGGAGCTTCTGGAGTTTCATTGTTAAAAGAAGAGTGCAAATTACAGGCCATCAATTAAGACGTAAAGGACTCCTGAACACAATCATACAGGGATACGTCGAGGGAAAAAGACCAAGAGGAAGACCACGACTGAGGTACATGGATCAAATAGTGAAAGATGTGGGATGTAACACCTATAAAGAAATGAAGAGAAAAGCTGAAAGACGCACAGAATGGAGACAAACTGCCATTGTAGCTGTTGCAAACCAATCCTTGGATTGATCACTACAGAAGAAGAAGACTGGGAGACTCAAACGTTTATAACGGGTGGCAGGGACAAAGAATCCAGTGATTTTTTTTAAGTGCATTATCTGAAAATTACCTTGAACAGTTAAACAGAGAACCGACTCGTGACGATAACATATTATACCTTCTGGTGACAAACAGACCCGAACTATTTGAAACAGTTAACGCAGAACAGGGAATCAGCGATCATAAAGCGGCTACTGCATCGATGATTTCAGCCGTAAATAGAAATATTAAAAAAGGTAGGAAGATTATTCTGTTTAGCAAAAGTGACAAAAAGCAGATTACAGAGTACCTGACGGCGCAACACAAAAGTTTTGTCTGAGGATCAGTTTTGTTTGAGGATCAGTGGACAAAGTTCAAAACCATCGTACAATATGCATTAGATGAGTATGTGCCAAGCAAGACCGTAAAAGATGGAAAAGAGCCACCGTGGTACAACAACCGTGTTAGAAAACTGCTGCGGAAGCAAAGGGAACTTCACACAGCAAACATAAACATAGCCAAAGCCTTGCAGACAAACAAAAATTACACAAAGCGAAATGTAATGTGAGGAGGGCTATGCGAGAGGCGTTCAATGAATTCGAAAGTAAAGTTCTATGTACTGACTTGGCAAAAAATTCTAGGAAATTCTGGTCTTATGTCAAAGCGGTATGTGGATCAAAACAAAATGTCCAGACACTCTGTGACCAAAATGGTACTTAAGCGGATGAGGACAGACTAAAGGCCGAAATACTAAATGTCTTTTTCCAAAGCTGCTTCACAGAGGAAGACTGCACTGTAGTTCCTTCTCTAGACTGTCACACAGATGACAAAATGGTACACTCCTGGAAATTGAAATAAGAACACCGTGAATTCATTGTCCCAGGAAGGGGAAACTTTATTGACACATTCCTGGGGTCAGATACATCACATGATCACACTGACAGAACCACAGGCACATAGACACAGGCAACAGAGCATGCACAATGTCGGCACTAGTACGGTGTATATCCACCTTTCGCAGCAATGCAGGCTGCTATTCTCCCATGGAGACGATCGTAGAGATGCTGGATGTAGTCCTGTGGAACGGCTTGCCATGCCATTTCCACCTGGCGCCTCATTTGGACCAGTGTTCGTGCTGGACGTGCAGACCGCGTGAGACGACGCTTCATCCAGTCCCAAACATGCTCAATGGGGGACAGATCCGGAGATCTTGCTGGCCAGGGTAGTTGACTTACACCTTCTAGAGCACGTTGGGTGGCACGGGATACATGCGGACGTGCATTGTCCTGTTGGAACAGCAAGTTCCCTTGCCGGTCTAGGAATGGTAGAACGATGGGTTCGATGACGGTTTGGATGTACCGTGCACTATTCAGTGTCCCCTCGACGATCACCAGTGGTGTACGGCCAGTGTAGGAGATCGCTCCCCACACCATGATGCCGGGTGTTGGCCCTGTGTGCCTCGGTCGTATGCAGTCCTGATTGTGGCGCTCACCTGCACGGCGCCAAACACGCATACGACCATCATTGGCACCAAGGCAGAAGCGACTCTCATCGCTGAAGACGACACGTCTCCATTCGTCCCTCCATTCACGCCTGTCGCGACACCACTGGAGGCGGGCTGCACGATGTTGGGGCGTGAGCGGAAGACGGCCTAACGGTGTGCGGGACCGTAGCCCAGCTTCATGGAGACGGTTGCGAATGGTCCTCGCCGATACCCCAGGAGCAACAGTGTCCCTAATTTGCTGGGAAGTGGCGGTGCGGTCCCCTACGGCACTGCATAGGATCCTACGGTCTTGGCGTGCATCCGTGCGTCGCTGCGGTCCGGTCCCAGGTCGACGGGCACGTGCACCTTCCGCCGACCACTGGCGACAACATCGATATACTGTGGAGACCTCACGCCCCACGTGTTGAGCAATTCGGCGGTAGGTCCATCCGGCCTCCCGCATGCCCACTATACGCCCTCGCTCAAAGTCCGTCAACTGCACATACGGTTCACGTCCACGCTGTCGCGGCATGCTACCAGTGTTAAAGACTGCGATGGAGCTCCGTATGCCACGGCAAACTGGCTGACACTGACGGCGGCGGTGCACAAATGCTGCGCAGCTAGCGCCATTCGACGGCCAACACCGCGGTTCCTGCTGTGTCCGCTGTGCCGTGCGTGTGATCATTGCTTGTACAGCCCTCTCGCAGTGTCCGGAGCAAGTATGGTGGGTCTGACACACCGGTGTCAATGTGTTCTTTTTTCCATTTCCAGGAGTGTAGATAGCGAAATAGATGATAGAGGGATAGAAAAACATTTGAAATCGCTCAAAAGAGGAAAGGCCGCTGGACCTGATGGGATACCAGATCGATTTTACACAGAGTACGCGAAGGAACTTGCCCCCTTTCTTGCACTGGTGTACCGTAGGTCTCTAGAAGAGCGTAGCGTTCCGAAGGATTGGAGATGGCACAGGTCATCCCCGTTTTCGAGAAGGGACGTCGAACAGATGTGCAGAACAATATACCTATATCTCTAACGTCGATCAGTTGTAGAATTTTGGAACACGTATTATGTTCAAATATAATGACTTTTCTGGAGACTAGAAATCTACTCTGTAGGAATCAGCATGGGTTTCGAAAAAGACGATCGTGTGAAACCCAGCTCGCGCTATTCGTCCACGAGACTCAGAGGGCCATAGACACGGGTTCCCAGGTAGATGCCGTGTTTCTTTACTTCCGCAAGGCGTTCGATACAGTTCCTCACAGTCGTTTAACGAATAAAGTAAGAGCATATAGACTATCAGACCAATTGTGTGATTGGATCGAAGAGTTCCTAGATAACAGAACGCAGCGTGTCATTCTCAATGGAGAGAAGTCTTCCGAAGTAAGAGTGATTTCAGGTGTGCCGCAGGGGAGTGTCGTAGGACCGTAGCTGTTCACAATATACATAAATGACCTTGTGGATAACATCTGAAGTTCACTGAAACTTTTTGCGGATGATGCTGTGGTATATCGACAGGTTGTAACAATGGAAAATTGTGCTGAAATGCAGGAGGATCTGCAGCGAGTTGACGCATGGTGCAGGGAATGGCAATTGAATCCCAATGTAGACAAGCGTAATGTGCTGCGAATACATAGAAAGAAAGATCCTTTATCATTTAGCTACAATATAGCAGGTTAGCAACTGGAAGCAGTTAATTCCATAAATTATCTGGGAGTAGGCATTAGGAGTGATTTAAAATGGAATGATCATATAAAGTTGATGGTCTGTAAAGCGGATGCCAGACTGGGATTTGATGTGTTGGCAAATGTGCCAACACCTTGTAGACAGAGGAGGCCGAAATGGAAGCTATCTAACGCAGACGGGCGTGAATTCTGGAACAGGATAAGTATTGAATGCTAATAAGAAAAGTATGCAGCTCCTCGAATACTTAACTTTTATTTATCCTTGTTGTGAATACAGCATTCCGGATGAGACATTTCATACTATAACTATCAAACTATCACTTGCTATGTAAGGCTAATGGCGCCTTGCTAGGTCGTAGCCATGGACTTAGCTGAAGGCTATTCTAACTGTCTCTCGGCTAATGAGCAATGCATGCTAACTATCTGCTCGGCTAATGAGCGATGCTTCGTCCGTGTAGTCGCTAGCAAAGTCGTCGTACAACTGGGGCGAGTGCTATATCGTATCTCGAGACCTGCCTTGTGGTGGCGCTCGGTCTGTGATCACACAGTGGCGACACGCGGGTCCGACATGTACTAAATGGACCGCGGCCGATTTAAGCTACCACCTAGCAAGTGTGGTGTCTGGCGGTGACACCACAAGATTCATTGGAAGAATCCTAAGGAAATGCAATCCGAGAACAAAGGAAGTAGGTTACAGTACACTTGTTCGGCCACTGCTTGAATATTGCTCACCAGTGTGGGATCCGTACCAGATAGGGCTGACAGAAGAGATAGAGAAGATCCAACGGAGAGCAGCGCGCTTCGTTACAGGATCATTTGGTAATCGCGAAAGCGTTAGGGATATGATAAACTCCAGTGGCAGACTTTGCAGGAGAGACGCTCAGTAGCTCGGTACGAGCTTTTGTTGAAGTTTCGAGAACGTACCTTCACTGAGGAGTCAGGCAGTATATTGGTCCTTCCTACGTATATCTCGCGAAGAGACCACGAGGATAAAATCAGAGAGATTAGAGCCCACACAGAGGCATACCGACAATCTTTCTTTCCACGTACAATACGAGACTGGAATAGAATGGAGAACCGATAGAGGTACTCAAAGTACCCTCCGCCACACACCGTCAGGTGGCTTGCGGAGTATGAAGGTAGATGTAGATGTAGACCATGGTACAGAAAAAACTGAGTGCCCCAGAGAAATAGTGCTAATGAGACGAATTCACTGCAACTTCAACCATAGTTCTAGGGATAAATATATGAAATGTGAAACTTTTTCATTACTATTGATCATAAAAACTAATAACAACTGAACCACTGAAGCAATATGATCATATGAAGGATTCAATGGAAGCTAATGACGTCAGCAACATTACAACAAGCTACTTTCACTTCAGGCGTTGTCTAAAGAATTATAGAGGAGTTAATTAAAAGTCTACATGCAAATATGCCAATACTACAACTCCTCCATTGTGACTAGTAAAATTGAGTCACCATTGAGTGTGTCAGACCGTAATCTCGTATTTCTCGTGGATGATTACCCAGCATTTGGTATATCGTATTTATTTATGATTTTATGTAAATTTTATCACACTGAAAAACGATATGGGCATACTTCATTTTGTAGTAGTATCTTAACATGTCTGTACCAAGTTTCTAAGACGGTCGTTACTCAAGTGTCTAACTCGTGTAGGGGTACCATTGTCGATATAAGTAATCGAGCATAAACATCTACCTCCGGTGGATATTACATCGCTGTCCTTCTAGAAGGTACGCAACGGTTCGCGCCTATGGGCGGGGGTCCCTCCGTTAGACCGCGTACACTACTCAGGCAGACGCGGAAGAAGCAGTTCAGTCTGGGACGAGTGGCCAATGATGGCGTCAGTGTACGGCCGAGTGTCGGAACGGTTTACGTTAATTTGAAGAAATATCCGCACGATTAAGGTTTTGAGGACTTCTGTGAACGTAGGAGGTAATTCTGCAATTGTGGAAGAAGTTTTGTCAAGTTATTTGCAAGAAATCGAAAGTTATAAGTGGAAATTAAATCTCCAAAACTACATTAACGAAGTGATCGTTGATATTATGTGATTTGTAAGAAGTTATAATGTGTGTCAGTAAGTTAGTTCAACCTTTCAGAAAGACTTCTCAAGATAAATTTTACGTTCTCGCTAGACGGAGTGAGTGGTCTGAATTTAGGTATGTGTCGAATTAGAGACCGTTTACTTACCTCAAGAATTAATAAACTGTTTCCATAGAGCTACTTTTGTCATTTGAAAATATCATTAAATATAGATCCGTATGAGCTTAGGAAGCAGTACGTAGATTGACTTCAGTCACATGGAAAATTCGACAGCCACCTCGTATTTGGGTGTAATGGATAACCCCTCTTCTCTCAATTGTCCGCTAGCCTAAAGAACTAATAAATAACAAAGAGGGTGGTTACAGTTGGATTCAGTAGTGTGTGACGTGACAAAGTATTTGAGGGTGGGCAGTAGGGCGCGGTGTCTTTCTGAGGGCTCTTTGTGCGTTGATCGGTCTTCGTTGGTGAATCTGTCTAGTGGCTGAGAGGCCGAGCAGCAGCGTGAGTTACATATTCTAAAGTTACCTTATATTTGGGATAATTTTGTCAGTGCGAGTTAAATACTTTAACGTTTTTGTTGAGCAGTAATGTCAGATACGCCAGAACCGAGCGAGGTGGCGCAGTGGTTAGCACACTGGACTCGCATCCGGCCATCCTGATTCAGGTTTCCCATGTTTTACCTAAATCACTGCAGGCAAATGCCGGGATGGTTTCTTTGAAAGGGCACGGCCGACTTCCTTCCCCATTCTTCCCTAATCGGAAGAGACCGATGACTGCCGGCCGCGGTGGCCGTGCGGTTCTAGGCGCTGCAGTCTGGAACCGCGGGACAGGTTCGAATCCTGCCTCGGACATAGATGTGTGTGATGTCCTTAGGTTAGTTAGGTGTAAGTAGTTCTAAGTTCTAGGGGACTGATGACCTAAGATGTTAAGTCCCATAGTGCTCAGAGCCATTTGAACCATTTTTTGAAGACCGATGACCTCGCAGTTTGGTCGTACGACATCCGCAAATTATTGATAAATAGGTTTTATCTTTTTGTAATCGACCAATTATGTGGGTTCGCTTAAATTGTATATGTGTAAGCATTGTTTAATAGAGATTTATTTACTTTAAACAATAGCCCTTTGATTTCGTCAACATTGATGACCCTACGAGGTTTACCGAATGATTTACTTATTTATATACACCTATACATTTAATTCGAATAATATACGAGGGTTGGAACTTCAATAGTGGTAACTATTTATTTACAGGTCGTACAAAATAGATACGTGTTTCAAAGTCTTACTGACCTTCGAAGTAGTCACCAGCATTGTGTATAACCCGTCGCCAGCGATGTGGAAGTCGTAGGATACTCTAAGCAGTGCCAGTTGTGTTGGCAGTTCGAGCGGCGCGGTCTATCGCCCGCCGAATTTGTACCAGTTCTGAAGCGAATACCGTGATGTGTTTCATCCATTTAGAAATCGAGTTGAGCTCACGAGCGCTTAGGTCAGGGAAGTGCAGTAGGTGGAATAGCACTTAGCAGCCCCATCAGTCCAACAAATCAGTAACAGCTTGCACTGTAGGTGCTTGAGCATTGTCCTGCAAAATGATGGTCAGATCTTGCGGAAATTGTCATCACTTATGTCTCTATGCTATTCATTTTTGGAACGCAACCTACGACCAGCGCCGCTCGAACTGTCAACACAACTGGCACTGCTAAGAGTATCCTACGACTTCCACACCGCTAGCAACGGGTTAGACACAATGCTGGTGACTACTTTGAAGGTCAGTAAGACTCTGAAACCTCTGAAACCCGTATTTATTTTGTACGAGCTGTAAATAAATAGTTGCCACTATTAAAGTTCCAACCCTCGTATATTATTCGAATTAAATGATGGTGCACACTCGACTCATCTGACAATGACTCGAATCAACAAATTACCCACACCTACAGCAGGCTATAAAACCATCAGTGTGCTCGGACTGGGATTCTGGGAAGAATGAGTGAAATGCTGCGACGCTGGTGGACTGAAGAAAGACAGCTGGGACATATCGAAGTGAATTCACCAATATGTAAACAGATAAGGATTTAATTTCATGCTGAATGCAGCGACGTTTAAATCAGATACAGTGTGGTGAATGTTACAGACTCATAAGGCTGAACTGGAGAAAGAAATGGAGAAAGATTTAGTGCTATGCTCAGGTAGAGCCAAATACTGGACGTATCAGTTAATGTATTACTCCTACGGATAGTGATAGACATTTGATATGCGAGAATAGATTCTGAGGAAACCAGTGACTAAGAAATCAACGAAGAAACGAAGTGTGTGAAAAATCGCTTCCTGTGTCAGATCGATACAATGATAACATTCATTTTCACAGTGACGGTAAAAAGGAGGAAAGGGTGAAGAGAGTGGTTTCAATAGCCGTCAATGAGAAGCATAGAAGAGAGAATTATGACTGTGCAAATTACAAATTACGGCCACGAAATTATCTTTGTCGGAGCTTGTTGTTGTTGTGGTCTTCAGTCCTGAGACTGGTTTGATGCAGCTCTCCATCCTACTCTATCCTGTGCAAGCTTCTTCATCTCCCAGTACCTACCGCAACCTACATCCTTCCGAATCTGCTTAGTGTATTCATCTCTTGGTCTCCCTCTACGATTTTTACCCTCCACGCTGCCCTCCAATACTAATTGGTGATCCCTTATTAAATTGACGATCCCTTGATGCCTCAGAATATGTCCTACCAACCGATCCCTTCTTCTATTCAAGTTGTGCAACAAACTTCTGTTCTCCCCAATCCCATTCAATACTTCCTCATTAGTTATGTGATCTACCCATCTAATCTTCAGCATTCTTCTGTAGCACCACATTTCAAAAGCTTCTATTCTCTTCTTGTCCAAACTATTTATCGTCCATGTTTCACTTCCATACATGGCTACACTCCATACAAATACTTTCAGAAACGACTTCCTGACACTTAAATCTATACTCTATGCTATCAAATTTCTCTTCTTCAGAAACTCTTTCCTTGCCATTGCCAGTCTACATTTTATATCCTCTCTACTTCGACCGTCATCAATTATTTTGCTCCCCAAATAGCAAAACTCCTTTACTACTTTAAGTGTCTCATTTCCTGATCTAATTCCCCCAGCATCACCGGACTTAATTCGACCACATTCCATTGTCCTCGTTTTGCTTTTGTTGATGTTCATCTTATATCCTCCTTTCAAGACACTGTCCATTCCGTTCAACTGCTCTTCCAAGTCCTTTGCTGTCTCTGACAGAATTACAATGCCATCGGCGAACCTCAATGTTTTTATTTCTTCTCCATGGATTTTAATACCTACTCCGAATTTTTCTTTTGTTTCCTTCACTGCTTGCTCAATATACAGATTGAATGACATGGGGGAGAGACTACAACCCTGTCTCACTCCCTTCCCATCCACTGCTTCCCTTTCATGTCCCTCGACTCTTATAACTGCCATCTTGTTTCTGTACAAATTGTAAATAGCCTTTCGCTCCCTGTATTTTACCCCTGCCACCTTCAGAATTTGAAAGAGTGTAGTCCAGTCAACATTGTCAAAAGCTTTCTCTAAGTCCTCAAATGCTAGAAACGTAGGTTTGCCCTTCCTTAATCTAGCTTCTAAGATAAGTCGTAGGGTCAGTATTGCCTCACGTGTTCCAACATTTCTACGGAATCCAAAATGATCTTCCCCGAGGTCGGCTTCTACTAGATTTTCCATTCGTCTGTAAAGAATTCGCGTTAGTATTTTGCAGCTGTGACTTATTAAACTGATAGTTCGGTAATTTTCACATCTGTCAACAATTGCTTTCTTTGGGTTTGGAATTATTATATTCTTCTTGAAGTCTGACGGTATTTCGCCTGTTTCATACATCTTGCTCACCAGATGGTAGAGTTTTGTCAGACTGGCTCTCCCAAGGCCGTCAGTAGTTCTAATGGAATGTTGTCTACTCCGGGGGCCTTGTTTCGACTCAGGTCTTTCAGTGCTCTGTCAAACTCTTCACGCAGTATCGTATCTCTCATTTCATCTTCATCTACATCCTCTTCCATTTCCAGAATATTATCCTCAAGTACATCGCCCTTGTATAGACCCTCAATATACTCCTTCCACCTTTCTGCTTTCCCTTCTTTGCTTAGAACTGGGTTTCCATCTGAGCTCTTGATGTTCATGCAAGTGGTTCTCTAATCTCCAAAGGTCTATTTAATTTTCCTGTAGGCAGTATCTATCTTACCCCTAGTGAGATAAGCCTCTACATCCTTACATTTGTCCTCTAGCCATCCAAGCTTAGCCATTTTGCAGTTCCTATCAATCTCATTTTTGAGACGTTTGTATTCCTTTTTGCCTTCTTCATTTACTGAATTTTTATATTTTCTCCTTTCATCAATTAAATTCAATATATCTTCTGTTACCCAAGGATTTCTACTAGCCCTCGTCTTTTTACCTACTTGATCCTCTGCTGCCTTCACTACTTCATCCCTCAAAGCTACCTATTCTTCTTCTACTGTATTTCTTTCCCCCATTCCTGTCAATTGTTCCCTTACGCTCTCCCTAAAACTCTGTACAACCTCTGGTTTAGTCAGTTTATCCAGGTCCCATCTCCTTAAATTCCCACCTTTCTGCAGTTTCTTCAGTTTTAATCTACAGATCATAACCAATAGATTGTGGTCAGAGTCCACATCTGCCCCTGGAAATGTCTTACAATTTAAAACCTGGTTCCTAAATCTCTGTCTTGCCATTATATAATCTATCTGAAACCTGTCAGTATCGCCAGGCTTCTTCCATGTGTACAGCCTTCTTTTATGATTCTTGAACCAAGTGTTAGCTATGATTAAGTTGTGCTCTGTGCAAAATTCTACCAGGCGGCTTCCTTTTCATTTCGTAGCCCCAATCCATGTTCACCTACTACGTTTCCTTCTCTCCCTTTTCCTACTACCGAATTCCAGTCACCCATGACTATTAGATTTTCGTCAGCCTTCACTATCTGAATAATTTCTTTTATTTCATCATTCATTTCTTCATCTGCGGAGCTAGCTGGCATATAAACTTGTACTACTGTAATAGGCGTGGGCTTCGTATCTATCTTTGCCACAATGCGTTTACTATGCTGTTGGTAGTAGCTTACCCGCATTCCTGTTTTCCTATTCATTATTAAACCTACTCCTGCATTACCCCTATTTGATTTTGTGTCTATAACCCTGTAGTCACCTGACCAGAAGTCTTGTTCCTCCTGCCGCCGAACTTCACTAATTCCTACTATATCTAACTTTAATCTATCCACTTCCCTTTTTAAATTTTCTAACCTACCTGCCCGATTAAGACATCTGACATTCCACGCTCCGATCCGTAGAAAGCCAGTTTTGTTTCTCCTGATAACGACATCCTCTTGAGTAGTCCCTGCCCGGAGATCCGAATGGGGGACTATTTTACCTCCGGAATATTTTACCCAAGAGGACGCCATCATCATTTAACCATAAAGTAAAGCTGCATGCCCTCGGGAAAAATTACGGCCGTAGTTTCCCCTTGCTTTCAGTCGTTCGCAGTACCAACACAGCAAGGCCGTTTTGGTTAGTGTTACAAGGCCAGATCAGTCAATCATCCAGACTGTTGCCCTTGCAAGTACTGAAAAGGCTGCTGCCCCTCTTCAGAAACCACACGTTTGTCTGGCCTCTCAACAGATACCCCCCGTTGTGGTTGCACCTACGGTACGGCTATCTGTATCTCTGAGGCACGCAAGCCTCCCCACCAACGGCAATGTCCATGGTTCATGGGCGGGGGGGGGGGGGGGGTGTCGTAGCTTATACACCTATAAATGAGATGAATTTTACCCGAAATTAACAAAAGTGCTAGAGAGAATACTCGCACACAAAGAAAAAATTTTAATAGGAGATTGTAATGGAGGAATATGGATGACCACCGACAATGGATTAGATATATTTGAGGCACTGGCCTTGAAAATTTTAAATGGTTCCTTCCCTTACAAGCAGATCCATACGTATGCATGAGACAGTCCTTCCAGAAATATCAGATCAGTAATAGATTACATTATTCAAAATAAAAATTGCAACATAAAAAAGTGGTGTTAGAGTGTACATGGGTGCAATTCAGACCACTTCTTGTTAAATGCAAAGCTGGTAGCAACACCTAAGCGGCAAAGATAAATTAAATACGTAAATATTCCTACGAGAACAATGGATACTATGAAATATAATTTAGATAGTCTAAAACAAGAGCATGTAAATTACTTTATAAATTACGGTTAGTAAGCAAAGTGGAGCACCTAGAAGAAGGAAGAGCGGAGCATATGTATCAAGCAGTTAAAAAGTGCGTACATGAAGCAGCGTTTGAAACACTGGGGCAGCCAAAACGACAGGTAAAGCTGCCCCCCCCCCCTCCCTCACGATGGTAGACTCGAAGCATTCAAGAAAAAGTACAGAAGTGAAAAAGGACACGTACAAAAGAAAAAATGAGGATGCATGGAAAGGGCACAAAAATGGCGGCAGCATGGAAAATACTTGTAGGGTTGAGGAAAGAGGTATAACAAAGAGTAAACATGCTATTATCAGTCTGAAGGGGCGGGGAAGCTTTTTAAAGGCCCAGTGAGGCCTTTAGAATAACTAAAGGACTGAAACGAGGATGTTGTCTCTCTTCCACACCCTTTAATACATATGTGCAGAAGGCACTAGATCTCTGGCGTAATAGGTACATGAGAATCGGATTGAAGTAGGGAAACAGTGTTTGTATACACCATTCTATGCTGTTGATCAGGTCGTTGAGGAGGGGGGGGGAAGTAACTTGCAGAATGGGGGACATCAAATCAAAGCCTGTAAAGAGTTTAAGTATCTAGATAGTATTCGATCACATGGGAAAATGTGACAGATAATCCAAAAATTAAATCCTGGTTCTCCAAAACGAGTTTAAAGTTTAAAATGCGATTACACAGATCGATAGTGGAACCAGTAACAAGTTGTGGGAGACAGGGTTGGGAACTCACTCAAAGAAATAAAGAGACATAGAGCCTTAGAAATAGACCGCTTGAGGTTGAGCATATAGAATTTACCGACTTGATCCCGTGAGAAATTAGTAAATAAGAGAAATGACGCAGACTCATTATAGTATTAAGGACAGAACAGAAAAAAGACAGCTAGGATGGTTAGGACATGTCAAAAGAATGGAAGAAGACAAATGACAAAAGAGAGTTCTTTCATGGCACCCTCCTAGAAGAAAAGGAAGAGGAAAACCACAAAAAGGGTGGCTTAGGAGTTTCCAGGAAACAATGAGGAGAAGAGGAATAGAAGAGTATGAGGAAAAATAGCTAGATCGAGGCGGTTTTTCGACAGTGATACCAGATGTGGCGACAGCTGTATGAAGCCCACGACAAGAAGTAGTATACGGTCACATCCAGTCCAACAGAGCATAGGAAGGACTGACGAGATCAGACAAGAAAATGTTACACAGACATCTTACGCAAGCAAACATGGATAACTCGATTAATGATTCAGCAGGACTAAAGACTGGATACAGCCCAGTACAGTAGTGCAAGTATATATGTGTATTAACTCTACAGATGAACAGAGTGGAAAAATACATGATGAGCTAAAAGGAATAATTCGTTACCCTAAGGGAAACGTAAAATAAAATGGTTTGGAGACTCGAATTTTATAATAGGAGAAGAAGGAGAAGGGAGAATTGATCGGGGAAAAGTAATGCAAGGCGATACTACATGGCATAATTTCGTACAGAGCAAAATTGCATCACTGCTAACACTTGGTTTAAAAATCGCAAAAGATATTTGTCTAGGTGGAAGTAACCTGGAGATATCGTAAGATTTTAGATTGATTATGAGAGGGTTATTCGAAAGTACGTAACGATCGAACATGAAATCGAAACCACAGTGAAAATCAAAACTTTTTTATCTGCAGTAATCAGTTATACCTTCCAGCTACTTCTCTACATAGTCACCACTTCGACTTAGACTTCTGTCAAAGCGTTGTACCAACTTTGCAATAACCTCGTCGTAGAAGGCAGCCTGCGGAGCTTTCCGATAATGTTCACTGCTTGATTGCAGCTAGTTGTCTGCTGTTGTCTTCATAGCCAGCAGTTCACTTGAGCAGAGATGAAAATCAGCGGAAACCAAGTTCGGGCTGTATGGTGGGTTATCAAACACTTCCCATCGAAAACGCCGCAGGAGCCTCCTCATTGCCCCTGGACTGTGCAGATGAGAACTGTCATGAAGAAGAAAATGCATGACAGTTTCGTTACGTGGGATTACATAAAATCAGGCGAAATCTCTCGGCAGACACCCATACTGGCGGGAGATACTATTTTCTTGGCATCTCTACGAGCTGACTTTGCTCTCAGAACCGAGAACAGCTACCTAACACTATCCATACCAGAGACATTGTACAACGCATCTATGCATAGCTTCATCGTATTTTCACTGTGGTTGCCTTTTCATGAGCCATTATCCCTTACTTCCGAATAACCCTCGCATAATGGCAAGACAGATTAATACTACTAAACTTTTGACAGGAGATATCCTGAGGCATCAAGGAATCGTCAAACCAGTCCTCGGACCGTGGAGCACAACAATAACAAAGCAGGGATTTTGAAAATAGATTTTTAAACTGCAGTAAATTTCAAGGAACAGATGTTGACTCTGACCATAAAGTATTGTTTATGGAAAGCAGATTACAACTAGAGAAATTAAAGAAAGCTAGGAAAATAAGTACATGGAACCTGGACAATTTATAACAACTGTAAGTTGTTGAGAGTTCCAAAGAGACAGTTAGACAATGACTAACTGAAACATGGGAAAGGGACAGAACAGAGAATGAGTAGGTTGTTCTGAGATACGGAACAGTGAAGGCGGCAGAGAGATGACTACGAAAAAGACAAGGTCTACAAGTAGTACAAAGCCTTGTGTAAGGCACGAGTTGCTAGGTATATATTTTAGGAATACAAATCCTACACTCGCTGTAATTTGGTTTTTATTTGCTGTACGTTTTAGGAGCGCTCAATTGAGACTTCTTCTCTGACCTGGTGAAGCAGTTTTTGTTTTTATTTGCACTTTGCGTTACCTACTTCAAGGAGAAGAGCGGACGGTTTGAGATCCGGCTCATCGAAGAGCTATTGTTCTTTTCGTCAAATTCCCAGCTAATTAGGTGCAAGTGTGCCTGTTTGAGACTGTGAGTGTGTTGTATCAAGGATCGTAGTGAAATGGTGAACTTGGTAGAAACTATATGTTGTATAAATGTAAAATACACGTGAGCGCCAGTGAAAAACAAGCTACAGCGCTGTAAACATGTATTAAATAACAAAAAAGTTGTGCAATACTAACAAAAAATTTTGACATACTTTTAAACTGGCTAGTTCCAACAACTAAATTAGAATTTTTAGCAGTACCAGAAAATCTTGAGGAAGACTTCCACCAAGAAGATTAGAAATTGATGAAGTCGTCAAAACACTCAAAAACAACAATTCAAGTGTTAAAGAATCAATTACAGTGGAATTATTGAAATGGTCAAAATCAAAGATAACAAGAGATATACACTTGTTTTTGAGGAAATTTGGAAAACTGGAAAATCCTGAAGAACGTGGAAAATGGCATTAATTCACCCACAACATAAAAATGGAGGCAAACAAAATGTCAACAATTACACTTGAATGTCACTTCTACCAGTAGCATCCAAAAGTTTATCAAAAATTCTGCTGACCAGAGATAAAGAAACTAAAACTGTGAGAATATCAAGCTGTTTCGCGAAAGAGAACATCCTGCAGAGAACTTAAGTCGATAATTTGCAACAGAATTTTAACCAGCAAACCTGTAACTGTCTCATTTATTGATTTCAAGACAGCATGTAGACAGAGAAATAATAGATAAAATCATTAGCTACTTAGATCTTAAGGCAGAATCAACAAACAAAATTCACGAAACTCAAAAAATACGAATCTAAAGTAAAATATATGAAAGAAATATTTCAACCATATGAAATAAAACCGATGTTATCTGCACTGTTTAACTGTGTTTTATAAAAAAAGGACGTGGATTTTGAGCTAAAGATCACATAATTGAATCAACAACTCCGGGAAGGAAATCGAACTCAGTTATACTGTTTCGCTTCTGTAGATAATTTTGTAATAATTTTAGGAAATCAGACAGAAGCAGTTCCACAAATAAATCTTCTGGAAAGAACTGCTATGGAACTGCTCATATAATTTTAGCTGGAAAACGAAGTTCGCGACAAATGTAATAAAGTACATCAAAATACATAGAAACACAAATAGATAAATAGATTGAGTTAGTAAATTTAAATACCTTGGAAGAACCTACAGCGGAATAGACTAGAAAAATGTATGGATTAATAATATGGAAAGAACATATGGCTTGACTAAAAATAACTGCAACGTAAACACTGTGCCACATCGATATTACCAATATGTTTATATGCATGTGAAGCTTAAAGATAAACAATAGAAACTTTCTAAATAAATCTATAATATTTCTTTATTTATAAAAATTTTTGAAAGCTTTTTAAACTGTCCAGTTCCAACAACCAACTCAGAATTTTCAGCAGTACCAGAAAATCTTGAGGAAGATTTCGCACCAACAGGGTTAGACATTCATAAATCCATCAAAACACTCAGTGAGAACAAAGGAACTGTTAAAGAATCAATTACTGCGGAATTATTGAAATGGTCAGAGTCCTACTTTTTACGCCTACTAAAGTGGATCTTCATTGATTGGGACAAAAAAAATGGTTCAAATGGCTCTAAGCACTATGGGACTTATCATCGGAGGTCATCAGACCCCTAGACTTAGAACTACTTAAACCTAACTAACCTAAGGACATCACACACAGCCATGCCCGAGGCAGGATTCGAACCTGCGACCGTAGCAGCAGCACGGTTTCAGACTGAAGCGTCTAGAACCGCTCGGCCACAGCAGCCGGCCATTGATTGGAACACGTCCAGCTAACATAAACAGATGTGCTACTGTGAAATTTAATGTGTACTGTGATTTTAATGCTCTACATACAGGGTGTTTCACTAAATGTGTTTGGCTCTGTAAGTTACGAAGTAATAGACGACGGAAATATTTATTGCGGTAGGTCATCATAAGAGACGTTACACTGTCTGCGGAGCTATGAACGTAGTTTATTGTGTTATTATCAAAAAGAGTTACAGTAAAAGGATACAATTTTTTAAATGGAACAATAGTTGTTTCAATCATGCACTGGAATCAGTAACACCAGCTGTGTGTACATCAATTTAAATTACATTCCTATCACTTTCAGTTTGGGAGCTACAACCCTTCAAAGTTTCAGGGGCAGATACCACACGCTGTACATAATACGTGGCTGTGCGGTGGGTGATGGATGTTCTGGCGGTGGGAAGTTGATTTAAATGAGATGTTCAAATGTGCGTCCATGTTCCTGAATGCACAATGCAATGCGCCTTCGAAAGGATCTGCGGACGAGATGTAACATCGCCGGTGTCACGGAGCAACATGCGTCCCCGATGCGCCGTTTTAGATCATCTGGCACGTGGTCACAGTGACATAAACGCTATCCTTTGGACATCCCCCAAAAAAGAAATCTAATTGTGTTAAATCGGGCGACCTTGCGGGCCATGAATGAGGACCATGGTGCTCCAACCACCTTCCTGCAAACCTGTTGTTTAGTTCTTCCACAACAGCAGGCAAAGAATGAGCTGGGTGACCATCGTGCTGCATCCACATATGGACTCCCGTGTGTAGACACACATGTTCAAGGAGACCACCCAACTGTCGACTATAAACGCGCGATATAACTCACCTGTCAATGTACCTGGGAAGTAGTGTGGACCGATGATTTCATCCCCAAGGATTCCACACCATACGTTAATAGACCACCTACGTTGATGGTCGACAGGTCGTACCAACCGAGGATTGTCTGCGGCCCAGTAGAGCATTTTATGGCGATTCACTGCACCATCATTTGTGAACGTGGACTCATCAGAGAACATAACACCTTGTAAAGACTCCAGCGTGAAATTACGTATGGCCCATACACAGAATGTAACTCTCGCACGGAAATGGTTCCCATGCAGCTCCTGGGTCAGTGACAGGCAGTACATGTGAAACCTGTGGCCGTGTACTACACACCACACAGATATGAGACTGACACCAGCGACTGCAGCAACGGCTCGTAAGCTGACATGAGAATCGTGGTGTACTGTAGCTAAAACAAACACCTCCGTCGCCTCACTTCTTGCAGTTCTTCGTCTGTTACTGCGGCGCATTACCAAGCTGCCTGTTTCCCGAAGTCGTTGTTCGGCACGTAAGAACGTAATGGCTGCCGGAGCTCTTCGCCTCGGATATCTCACGGCGTACGCCATGGTTGCTTCAGTGGCATCGTGTCGGCAATCGCCGAGCATCAGCAGCGTGTCAACGTACTCGTTTTCGATGTCAGTAACTGTGGTATATTGAGCCCCGTTTATGTGGCTCGAACTGTCGGGTATACGGCCGTGTGCGGCGACAGTCGGCAGTCTAAACAGCGCATCGAGGAAGCTTCTCGCTCCGTGACACCGGCGACGTTACAACTCGGCCGCACCACATTTAGAAGGCGCATTGTGATATGCGCAGCTTGTGTAGTATTTGCCCCTGAAACTTTGAAGGGTTGTAGCTCCAAAACTAAAAGCGATAGGAATGTAATTTAAATTGATGTATACACAGCTGGTGTTACTGGTGTATGATAGAAACAACTATTGTTCCATTTAAAAAATTATATATTTTTGTTGTGACTCTTTGGATAATAACAAAATAAACTATGTTCACAGCTCCGCGGACAGAGTAACGTTTCTTATGGTGACCTACCGCAATAGATATTTCCGTCGCCTATTGCTTCGTAAGTTACAGAGCAAACACATTTAGTGAAACACCCTGTATATGGACATGTGCACCATGTGCTTTTTGATATTAATTGTTTTATTTATGACAAACCTTTGTATGATGTACTACCTTTTGCCACTAACATGACAATTTGTCGTGAAGCTCCTACTCAAGATGAACACGTTTTATAACAAAATTTTTAAAAAATTGAAGATTTGGACATCCGAAGACGACAGCAAAGTCTCTGGAAACCGGTTGGTGTAAATAAAGAAATATTTATGCGATCTTGACCTTAGAAAATTTTTACCGAGTAAAATAGATCGTTCCTTCTGTTTTCTGAACATGAGAAAATTCGATAAACCATAATCTGGAAAAAATAGAGATATCTGGAATACGAATTATTAAGAAAACAGTAAACAATACATGTAATACAAACTACAAATGGTTGGAAAATGAGAAGTAATGAGAAGATCTACCATGAAATGCAGGGAAAATCAGACGTAATGGCGAATGGAACGTTAACCTTTGTTGGACAACTCTACTGAATTAAGGGGAACAAGATAATGAAGCAAATATTCTTTTATGTCAAGAAAAAGAAGTCAACAATAGCGTGGATTACAGCAATAAGAAAAAAATTAGAAAGAAACAACATCATATAATCTGAATAACAGAAAAAAAACTTTCTTAGAAGAAGATACTAAATTTAGAAAGCTTTCATAACAGAAGGAGAACAAGAAGAGAGGGAACAACATGGTATAATAAAGGAAAAGACAACATGGAGATAATGTAAAGGAGTACTGTAGAAATAGGAAACAACAAAGAAAGAAGAAGAAGAATAGTTGTTATTATGTGATCCTAGTTGCTCGATATGTAGATTTTTTTTAAAAAAAAAAAATCTCGAATTTTGTGGTATATTACGGCAAGTCAGAGTGCTGATTTCACTACATGTCATAAATTCTGATGTACTTTGGGACGAAAATGTCAGGTTATTTTCACAAAGCTGGGAGGCAATAACATGCTATACTGAACTCCATTGGGCTTTTATTTACATATCTGCCGCAAACGAGCCTTGGCGTGACAGGTGATTATCACGTGCTACAGCTTTGGCGGTCGATGTGTCCACCGATCGAACATGAGCCTCCTGTGTCTCGCACCACGGTTTGGATTTTGCCTGCTCTCTTTCCCATGCTATCTCAGGGGTGATTGAAGCCAATGGCGCTTATAACTAAATCAAACGGTTCCATCATTGAAGCTACTACCTGTCAGTCACTGTTAAAGTCTTGTAATTCCAACTACATTCTCCGTTGTCTTGTCATAAATTTCCGCGAGGGAATGGAAGACACTGTAAATCGGAATAGTTTGTATCTTATCCGTGGCAACATTGTGAAGAAAAGATGGCAGCGTTCTCTGCTATGACTGCCGTAGGTCTTTCCATATAATGAGCAATAGAAGAGAACAAAAAGAAACTGCTTTCGTAATGGAATGTTCTCGTAAGTGGAAAGAAGCTACAGAAAAGTTCAAAATACACGAAAAGAGTCTTTTTCAACTAGAATCTGTCGCAAATATTTAGCGACGTGCAAAATGGCACTCCTGCGACTGATCAACTAGCGTGACATCTTCTGGAGAACGAGGAGAAAAATGTTCAAATGTGTGTGAAATCTTATGGGACTTAACTGCTTACACACTACTTAACCTAAATTATCCTAAGGACAAACACACACACCCATGTCCGAGGGAGGACTCGAACCTTCGCCGGGACCAGCCGCACAGCCCATGACTGCAGAGCCTCAGGCCGCTCGGCTAATCCCGAGCGGCGAACGAGGAGAAAGCTAGAACAGTTTTACTAGCATATATCGGTTCACCCTCGTTACAGGATCGAAGAGGAAACGCACAAGGAGGTCATGAAACCGTTACTGGAAATCTCATGATTTCTCTCGATGAAAGGAAGAACTACGTGCCAGAATCGAAGATCTGGCTGTGTGCCTCGATACTTGGTTGGCGCCAGAAACACAAAACGAAGTACAGGAAGTTACGGCTAACATGATACACTATGCAACTAATCAAATTTTCTTCATTTTACGAAATTGTGGCAGATTTAACGTCGGCCTTGGCAGTTCACTCTTTCTGTACGTCTGTCCAGGTTGAGGCAGTCGAAGTGAAAGAACTTTATCTGGGATTATACAGTTCGCTGAATTCCAGGGCACAAACGTTGGCAGCAAATACACACATCAGCAAAAGTCGGGTGATGCTGAGGGAATTAGATTAGGAAATGAGACACTTAAAGTAGTAAAGGTGTTTTGCTATTTGGGGAGCAAAATAACTGATAATGGTCGAAGTAGTGAAGATATAAAATGTAGACTGGCAATGGGAAGGAAAGCGTTTCTGAAGAAGAGAAATTTGTTAACGTCGAGTATAGATTTAAGTGTCAGGAAGTCGTTTCTGAAAGTATTTTTATGGAGTGTAGCCACGCTTTCGAAATACAGTGCTACAGAAGAATGCTGAAGATTAGATGGGTAGATCACATTACTAATGAGGAGGTATTGAGTAGAATTGGGGAGAAGAGGAGTTTGTGACACAACTTGACAGGAAGAAGGGACCGGTTCGTAGGACATGTTCTGAGGCATCAAGGGATCACCAATTTAGTATTGGAGGGCAGCGTGAAGGGTAAAAATCGTAGAGGGAGCCCAAGAGGTAAATATACTAAGCAGATTCAGAAGGATGTAGGTTGCAGTAATTACTGGGAGATGAAGAAGCTTGCACAGGATAGAGTAGCAGAGAGAGCTGCATCAGAGCTAAACCAGGACTGAAGACCACAACAACAACAACAACATGCTTGGAGTAATACAGGGTGTTTCAAAAAGAATACATGTATTACAAAGTATTATTTTGTCCAAACTATCGATCGCTGCGCCTCGGCACGGCTATTGGAGAAACGAATTCATAGTCTAGTTAATACGAATAGCCGCCAGATGTCAGTTGTCTTCTATTTTGCTTGGTAACCGTCATATGTTTAAAATGGCTGCTCCACAGCAGAAATCATTTTGTGTTCTCGAGTTTGTGAATTGTAATTTAGTGATTACAGTGCAAAGACGTTTCAGGTTGAGGTACCAAATTGATCCTCCGAATGGGTGGAACATTCGCAGATGGTATCGACAGTTTTTAGATACAGGATGTGTATAAGGAAAGAGTCCTGGCCGCCCTCGTGTTCCTGAAGAAAATATTGCACGAATTCGAACTGCTTTGCAACCTAGTCCTCCAAAATCAACTCGTCGTCCCACTCATGAGTTACAACTGCCTTCAACAATAATTTGGCGTGTTTTGATTGTCGGTTGGTTATGAAGCCGTAGAAGTTACATCTGTTACAAGCTCTGCGTCCTGATGACAAACGCAAACGTGTGGCATTTTGTAACGAGATTCTTGATGCTATTGGCAATGATAGATAACACAACGCATCGTGTTCAGCGATGAAGCGACTTTCCATATTAGTGGTCAGGTAAACAAACACAATGTTCGAATTTGGGGCCTACAGAACCCACATGCAGCCATTAAACATGTACGAGATTCGCCCAAAGTCAATGTGTTTTGTGCGATATCCCGATCATCTATTTACCGCCCATTCTTCTTTGATGGAAACACGGTTAACGGTCAGTAGTATCTCGCTATGTTACAAAACTGGTTGTTTCCGACGCTGCACGAAGACAACTTCATTTTTCAACAAGACGGGGCACCCCCTCACTGGAGTCACCAAATTTGTGAATATCTGACTGAAACTCTACCGAACCGTTGGATGGGTCATCAAGGAGCTGGCGACTCAGCATGTCTCAGCCTGGCTCCACAGTCACCGGAGTCGACACCCTCTGACTTCTTCCTGTGGGATTTCGTTATAGACAACGTTTATGCACCACCACTCCCACAGAACCTGGAAGAGTTGAAGAACCGGATCCGTACTGCCATAACATCAGTGACGAAGGTCATGCTCGCCCGACTATGGGAGGAATTTCAGTATCGATGTGATATCGTTCGTGTCCCTGATTGGGGACATATTGAACATCTGTAATCTGAACTTGAGAGATTCGTAAATATGTGTGTAAAGTTTCATATTCGTATGTCTCAATGTTTAATAAATATATGCATTCGAAACACGTATATTCTTTTTAAAACACCGTGTAAATCTTCTGTTTGCTGTGTTAACTTGTCCGCTAGTAATTTCTACTCCTGTCCAACTCTCCTTCGACTATAACTGCCGCACCAATCTGTAGCCCCCCCCCCCCTCTCCTTACTATTGCGTACAAAGTCGCACACAACAGGAATCAGTCCCTTTCGAGATGTAGTGTTGACAATTTACACTGCACAGGCTATTCACGTTCGACAAGTGCACAGGGTTATCGATATCTGTGGCTTATGAGTGGGGATGCTGTTTACAGAATGTTGTTCTTCACTGGTGTAAATGGAGAGTGACGCAACGATAGTTACTTCGTATGAGCGGAAACCGAACTGGTGTGACAACACTGCAACCTGTCATAAAAACCAAGAGAACAGTGCCATCTGGCAGCTGGGTAGTACACTAAGCCGTACTGCCTTTCTAAAGACAACTAGAATTAAAGTGCTGATACTTACTATCTGACCCTCCTACAAGGTGTGATTAAGAAAGATGAGTTTCAGTTTTAATTCTATATGAGTGCAGAGATATGAGATACTAACGACCTTCTGAGATTTGCGATAGTCGTCAGTACCAACAATTGGTGCCCGTGAAGTCGATTTTACTTTATACGTGTTTGATGTACATTTAACTAGCTATTTTTCTGTAGTGTAATTGTTGAAATCAGTTGCAACAATAAACAGTTTTCGTGTTAGGTTTTTACGGCTTGTATCAAGTTTCGCCATACGTCCATCACAGAACAGTATTGTACACATTTCTCATCGTACTGCCCACTGAACATCTCCTCAATAAATCTCTACATTGGGCATGTATGCAAAAGTAGCAAAGTATAAAACTATTGTTTGGCCAGGCAGTCTTAGATTGCTACGTCTTCCCTAAAATAATTCAGCCAATCACCAAGATGAGTCCTTCAAGGGCTGGTCAAGGAGCAGGTTGTCCGGAGGCGCCATTGCAGTGGAAGTTATTCGACTTCATCCAGTTGAACAAGAGGGATGGAGACGACAAATTGTACCACGGAACTGACTGCCTTGTGTTTCCGTCAGAAGCCTTCGATGCTTTTGCATGCAAAAATCTTCAAAGATATTCGTATGCGTGCGGGCATCAGATGGATCACAAATGTAGAGAAGAAGAAAATTGTTCAATGTCTGCTGTTTTCTTTTGAACACATAAAAACAGAATGTCCAAATACGTGACAGTGAATCCTGTACAACAACTAGCTGGTATACAGCGTGGCTGAGAAGTCTCTGTATCCCTAAGTCGAAATAGCATATCTTGTATTGGAGTAGTTACAGGCGAAAACTACGTAGCCAAACGTTCTTAACAGGACGACCGTGCCTTAATGAGAGGTCTACGTGCCGCCATGCCCTCATTGACACATCTTGCGGAGCATCTAAGGAGTAACACTTTAAAAGACTTTCTGAGCACTTGAGCATAACCCTTCATTGTCCTGACGATTCGCCACATGGGACTCATTACTGCCCCCAATGAGATCCCTCATGTGATATAGCCTAGGCTTCATGGTGGCAATTGCAATGGGGTTGGAGATGTTACTTAATCAAACCCAATCCAGTAGCCTATAAATTGTTCATCAAGGAACTCACACAGTCATGTGAATAACAAAGTGTGTTGGATCTTCACAGCGCAGAGTGGAGCCCGCTTTGAGGCGTCATGTCACGGGCATGGTTGTGTGTGTTGTTCTTAACATAAGCTAGTTTAAGTTAGTTTAAGTAGTGTGTAAGTCTAGGGACTGATGACCTCAGTAGTTTGGTCCCTTAGGACTTCACACACATTTGAACATTTTGGATCTTCATCCTACTGTAGTCAGACATAATCCATAATTCCCTTGTCTGACTCATTAATCACGTTCACATCATGTCAAGATAAGAACATTCACTCACATACTCTTTAAAAAATATGGGTCGAGCAGGTAATGTGATGCCATCCAACTCCCTATTATAAGATGAGACACTTTCCTTGCCAAATTCTGCACAAAATGAGGATTCCTCCTGTGTGGACTGAGATATCGCTCACATTCGTTATAAAATAACACTCTTGAACGATACACGCCATTTGAAAAATGCCCGAACAAATCACGACAGGCTGCAAGTCTGTGCTACACACTGCTGTTGGACAATACATTCGCAACCATTTTAAAATATTTTTAAAAGTGGTCAGGCACTGCTGATAGCGATATGTGAACTTCGCTGCTCTTTTATGAGTGGATTTCTTTGGAGACTGCTCAACTGATCGAGCGACGATGGCTCATCTTTCCTTTGACATCCAACATGACATGTATTCGACACTACCTGAAATAAAAGCATGTTTCTCCCAACCACGTAGTGTGTTGTTTCACGAGGTGAGTCTGTCACTGTTTGCCCTGTCTGTGGACGGTTGTGGGCGCACACACACACACACACACACACACACACACACACACACACACACGCCACTAATTGCTAATGAACAGTAACTGCACCCACATCGCATCGGCCATGACTTCACAACCGAAACAATGCAATACGGAAGCAAAACAATACTGATCACAATAGAAGTCGTCAAAGCAGGGATGGTAATGAAACAATGTTCTTCCTAATTTAGGAGTTAGAGTGGGATACAGGGACTTCTCATACATCCTGTACAGTAGGATGGACATAAGCGGATTTTATTGTGAAAGACGGTGAAAGTGCTGGAAGGGTCTGGGAAGACCTGTTCATCATGACTGAATCTGAACAAACAATAGTGCTGTTAACATTGACGTGGAGAAAATAAGGGTCATTACCGATTAAGGAAAAGAAAACTATTTATACCTGATATAAACGCAGTTTGGTTCTCAGAGAAAACATAACTTTAAGTGGCGTGGAAAATTAGTATAGGGGAACAGCGGGCCACTTAAGCCAAAATTGATATAAAATTTTTATTGTTGTTTTGAACTGAGGTATAACGACATAAACCTTTAGTTGAAAATTTGTTTTGTTGTAAATGGTGAAAAAAAGAATTCTAATGAAAATGACACACAGCATGTAAAGATATGAAAGATTTAAATTTCCAGATGGTGTTGAAAATGTCGGGCAATTTGTGACATATAAGAAAATAGAGATATTTAAATTAAAAAAATGTTTGCTTGTTTAAAAAAAACCGTAAGCTGTTTATATATAAAAAACACAATGTAATAAAAAAGTACAGTAAACATTTTCAACGGAGACGCAAATTCTACTACGGATAATAATATTTTGGTTTTATCACACGACACAAGTTAGGAAAACAATACTTCTCTAATTTTCTGAGTTGAAAACACAAAAGAACTGTTTTCTTTATAATACAATGAATCCTTAATGTACGCAGAAAGTTCATGAGTCCAGCACTCACATGTTTCACACTGGATCCAGTTCTCCACGAAAAACGTTGGTTTAAAAAAAACCATTTGAGGAGTCATAGAAGTCTGTTATTTCCCTACAACTGATTTTAAACATCTTTTCAGCGGACAAGGGTCATTCAGTAATAAAAAAAGGAAAAATTTTTAAAGAATCTATTACGAGTATGGAATACAACACTTACTTATTTTCCAACATTATCCTGCTTCTAGTTCTATGCACTTACGCTAGCGCTGTACAAGTTGCTCAGTTCCACGTGCAAAGAAGTCTTGGTAGCGTGTCGGTAACTAGTTACGCACTGCTACCTGGACTTCCTCATCATCAGCGAACCTTGAGCCACTAAGAGCTTCTTTTGGTTGGTTAAAAATGCAACCAGCTTTTATCTCCCGTTACAGTACGGTGAAGAAAGTGAAGAAATGCCACCTCTTTAGCCTCGTACTGTTGTAAAAGCTCCCTGCACATATCCATCTACCTTTCTTTCATTTCTGATGTCAAATGTTTTGGAACCCATCTCGTACACACTTTCTTGAACATCATCAGTAAGTCAGAAACAATGTGGTAGGTAGATCGGACACTAATGTTAATCGGATGTCCAGCATGCTGGGATGTTGAAGAGTCAGCAACTTATGGTGCTATTTCAGTATCGAAATCAGCCAAAGTTTTAGTTCTCTTTGTTACTTGATTATGACTAGTTTCGGGTTTTTATTATTCGGATGTTTGTCATATTGGACTAATGTTCATTGTTACTGCTATATCACTCACGATAATACTCATGTCTTCCCATATCAACACATAAACACTCATAATTTTGTTCTCCGTGACTGCACAAACAGAGCGTCCTGAACGTGGCGAATCTTCAACACTTGTCACACCCCGATCGAACTTATCTGCCCATTCGAATATTTGTTTCCGACTGAAACAACTTTCGCCATATTACACTGCCATTTCACGGTGAATTTAGATTGCTTTCAGCCCTTCAGCTAATAGAAATCTAATGATACTCCGCTGTTCGACTTCGTTGCAAGCCTGCAAGGGTGCCGCCATCTTGTTTCACTGATTCCCAGCATCTCGTTCGCGCGGCAGGCGTGCCAACCCACCTGACAATAGTTCCAGGATTCACCAAAGAATAAAAATTAGTACGAGCTTTGTCGAAGTTTCGTATTGTATTTCTAGGAATATTAAAACAATCGACAGCAGCCCATTCAGTCATTTCGCCTTCTGTAAGACTTGAAAGCGCTTGCTTCGTTGCAGTCTCAGAACACTCCCTCAATCCTCACCAGCAGGTTTTGTCTTGAACCTTGGTGTCCTGTCCAACAAGAAAAAAGAAGAAAAAAGATTTACTTTTATGGCCCATATCATCCGTAGTTTTGTTATGGTCCATGCTACCCACCTGAAACTGCACATTAAAACTTGACAGAAACACTACGCGGCCTGCCTTAGTGAACCGGATTTCATTATTGCAATACAATCTACATTAGACTACTGAAATATTAATACTAGTATAGTATTAACTATAAACCGGTGCTGAAAATTACACTGTTCACCACCTTCGACACAAAAAACAAATAAAATTTGTGACACCCACTCAACAGCCACATCTCTCAAGCTATAGCAAATGGCGAAGTGATGTCTGCGTTTTATTCCAAGCACAGCATGCGTTCGCTGTCTAACGCCAAACACTAGAAACTCAAAGTGGCCGTTCCGCTGCTGGAAAACACAGTGTCAGAGGGTCAGTTCGTTGTCATTTATCAAACTAGAGACTTCTCCATTTTCTCACCACTTCCTATCGAGAGGTGGCGTAGTGACTCATTCTGGAGAACTGTAGTTCCACTTAACAGTTCAATTTAATCGTGACTTCCTTAAACCGCCTAGGAAAATGCCTACATAATTTATTTGGAAAGAACATGCTAGTTTACTTCTCCACCCTTCCCAACCTACATCTACATACATACTCCGTAAGCCACCGCACCATATCAACATTACCGTTTTTCTGTGGTATTTCATTTACGTATTGAGCGAAATGTGCCGATGTAGGCGCCTTAATCTTTCTCATCTTATTCTCTTGATTCACCTGAGAAATAAACGCTGGTTGTAGCGTAATGGTGGTTGAGTATTTCTCAAATACAGCTTCCCGCCGCTCAGGTTCCTACAGTCTTTTTTTTCCCTGCTCCACAACCAGTTTAGATTAATTCAGTGCTCAGTTGGGGAGCGGCAGAGTGCCCTAAAAATGGAGAAACCACTAATTTCCCAAGCATTTCTGTTAAGCTTTCAAAGGCTGTCTAGGCTGCCCCTCGAGCAAGGGCGTCCTCGGCACACCTCAGCTCGACCGCGGGCAGGCGCATGTTGAGTAGGCAACCGGCCAGCCAGAGCCACTGCGCTGCGGTCGTGCATTGTACTGTCGCAAGCCTGACGCTTGGCACCAAATAATTTACTAACGCTTCGCACTTCTTGGTGAACGTTGCTGTAACGATGACTTCTTCAAATAGAGCTTTGCCTGAAACCTGGTAGTCAAGGGAGGGGAGGGGGGGGGGGAAGGGGGGGCAGAATTCGGTTACGATTGTGGACGGGGCCGTAATCAGTTACTACTGGTTGCCTTTTACAGTTACACACAATTTATTTTAAACCAGTAATTCCAGACTATGGGAAAACTGGTAGAAGCCGACCTCAGGGAAGCTCAATTTGGATTCCGTAGAAATATTGGAATACGTGAGGCAATACTGACCCTACGACTTATCTTAGAAGATAGATTAAGGTAGGGCAAAAATACGTTTCTAGCATTTGTAGACTTAGAGAAAGCTTTTCACAATGTTGACTCGAATACTCTCTTTCAATTTCTGAACGTGGCAGGGGTAAAATACAGGGAGCGAAAGGCTATTTACAATTTGTACAGAAACCAGATGGCAGTTACAAGAGTAGAGTGGCATGAAAGGGAAGTAGTGGTTGGAAAGGGAGTCAGACAGGGATGTAGCCTCTCCCCGATGTTATTCAATCTGTATATTGAGCAAGCAGTAAAGGAAACAAAAGATAAATTCGGAGTAGGTATTAAAATCCATGGATAAGAAATAAAAACTTTGACGTTCACCGATGACATTATAATTCTGCCAGAGACAGCAAAGAACTTGGATGAGCAGTTGAACGGAATAGACAGTGTCTTGAAAGGAGGATATAAGATGACCATCAACAAAAGCAAAACGAGGATAATGGAATGTAGTCGAATTAAGTCGGGTGATGCTGAAGGAATTAGATTAGGAAATGAGACACTTAATGTAGTAAAGGAGTTTTGCTATTTGGGGAGCATAATAACTGATGATGGTCGAAGTAGAGAGGATATAAAATGTAGACTGGCAACGGCAAGGAAAGCGTTTCTGAAGAGGAGAAATTTGTTAACATCGAGTATAGATTTAAGTGTCAGGACGTCGTTTCTGAAAGTATTTGTATGGAGTGTAACCATGTATGGAAGTGAAACGTGTACGATAAATAGTTTGGACAAGAAGAAAGTAGAAGCTTTCGAAATGTGGTGCTACAGAAGAATGCTGAAGATTAGATGGGTAGATCACATAACTAATGAGGAGATATTGAACAGAATTGGGGAGAAGAGGAGTTTGTGGCACAACTTGATAAGAAGAAGGGATCGGTTGGTAGGACATGTTCTAAGGCATCAAGGGGTCAGAAATTTAGTATTGGAGGGCAGCGTGGAGGGCAAAAATCGTAGAGGGAGACCAAGAGATGAATACACTAAGCAGATTCAGAAGGATGTAGGTTACAGTAGGTACTGGGAGATGAAGAAGCTTGCACAGGATAGAGTAGCATGGAGAGCTGCATCAAACCAGTCTCAGGACTGAAGACCACAACAACAACACAACAACAATTCCAGACTCAACAATAAATAAAAATACCACACGTTATTAATGTAGGAATGAACAACTATGTAAATAATAGCGTTTTCAGTGAGTTACAATTTAGCAAATCACCATTAAATACAGATACACCAGATAAAGTTATCTGGGCTGCAGGCCTTACACGCCAAGAATGGCAATAAATTAAGAATTGTTTAAGAACTCGCTGCAATTTACAACTTACAGGTACTGAAGAATTAAAGGTAAGTCGTCAGAAATACAGCAGAAAGCGTCAGACGCCAGGAATGGCAGTAAATAAGGTTTTAAGGCTTACTGCTAAAATACAAATACCAAGTTAGAATTTTAAGGCAAATAATCACAATCACGGCAAAAGGCCTTACACACCAGGAACGGCAATAATATAAAAAAAATTAAAAACCTGCTGTAAAACAGTAAATACCGGGTGAACGAAAAGTCGGTATAAATTTGAAAACTTAATAAACCACGGAATAATGTAAATAGAGAGGTAAAAATTGACACACATGCTTTCAATGAGATGGAGTTTTATTAGAACCAAAAAAAACAAAGTTCACGAAATGTCCGACAGATGCGCGTCGTTTGGTGATGATCCAGTGCTCAGCCGCCACTTTCGTCATGCTTGGCCTCCCAGGTCCCCAGACCTCAGTCCGTGCGAATATTGGCTTTGGGGTTGCCTGAAGTCGCAAGCGTATCGTGATCTCCGACATCTCTAGGGATGCTGAAAGACAACATCCGACGCCAATGCTTCACCATAACTCCGGACATGCTTTACAGTGCTGTTCACATTATTCCTCGACTACAGCTATTGTTTGAGGAATGATGGTGGACATATTGAGCATTTCCTGTAAAGAACATCATCTTTGCTTTGTCTTACTTTGTTATGATAATTATTGCTATTCTGATCAGATGAAGCGCCATCTGTCCGACATTTTTTGAACTTTTGTATTTTTTCGGTTCTAATAAAACCCCATGTCATTCCAAGCATGTGTGTCAATTTGTACCTCTCTATCTACATTATTCCGTGATTTATTCAGTTTTCAAATTTATACTGACTTTTTGATCACCCGGTACAATAGCAAAGGTTAATTAAAAAAAAAAAAAAAAGCAACTGATCACCAAACGGGTGAAATAACATGATGGATGATGGTAATCTTCGTAACACAGCCCTTAACATCCACTGAACACTAAACTGCTAGATTTATTCCAGAAGGCAACCAGAACTATTATCTAGACATATATAACCTTTAGTATAGGCATTACCAGGTATTGTAATAAATAATACAATAATAAAACACAAGGACCAGTACATAAGTTCCTTAAAGGGTAGTGAGGCAGATTATACCAGCAGAAGGCGTCGGCTGAAGGAGCGCTACAGTGAACCACTGGCCATCAGACCTCCTTTTAGAACACACATGTCTTACAAGATCCAAGGGGCCACAGACGGTGCTCCAGGAATCGACCTCTGGGAAGGTCCGGCAACAAGCACTTTCGCGAGCGATGAGAAAGGCAGCCAAGAGTTGCATTCACTTCACAAGATGGTAGCTCAGACTAGTAGCAGTATAACGAATGACTAATGACAATCTTGCTGAAGCTACCTGACTTCCGATAAACCAAATACAACGATGGAACAATACGCTAAAGCAGGAACCGGCGGTCTATACTACGTCCCCAGAATACTGTGTTTAGAGCACCCGGAGCGAGAAAGGAATCACTATCACCAGAGTAGAAGAATCACCAGCCGGCCTACGCTCAAGAAATCTGTTAAAACTACAAGCCTTACCGGACAGCAGCGGCAAGGCGAGGAAACGTACACTGCCGTTACATACACTAACCCCCAGGGCAGTTATCTGGGGACTTAGCGGACACCAGGCAAGAAAAAATACCGCTGGTTGAACTTAACAAACAGTAACAAGTTGAACGCAGTAAATAGTAATAAGAAGTCGAGGAAAGCAAATCAAATCCGCCTTCCCCAAGCTGCTCTTCGCCACAGCGACACTACGAGCAGCAACACGAACCCAAACACTGGAGGATCGCGAGATGTCACAATGGTGGAGGTTTCTCTACTTGGATTGAAATGCACTCATCTTAAAGCTTGCTGGATCCGGTTTACGACGAGGTCGTGCACCCTCGTGACCGGCAGTCTATGTGTGCCGCCAGCGGTCCCGGCGTGTTCTGGCACTGCGCGGACCTGGCGTCTCCTGAGTCCCCAACCGAACTGGCGCACTCACACGACCCGGAAAAACAACGACGTCGCCCAAAGATAGGGCAACAGTTACTACATATCGATAACCGCCGCTGCTGCCGCTAGCGGACAGGCAACGCCTGCGAAACCGAGTGGCGCCAGTCAACACGAGAAGAAGACAAACAACCGTAACCATTCCAACTAAACGATACCGTCAGACCTCCAACAGAGGGCGGAAACCTACAAATAGCACCAACGCGAGCCGCAGCACGGCTCAATGCCATTTCCTCTTTGTTGAAGAGAACAATTCTAGTTTGTTGAAAACGACGAATTGCCTTAGTGCCCTGTATTCCATAAGACGCTTAACAAACTGGCGTGCAAAACTTAAGGACGAACCTAACTTTCTCATGAAACGCCACCACCAAGTAGCACAGATCGATGATGCTTGATACAGTATGGCACAGAAGGTAGCTGAAAGAAATGCGCAGTGAGACGAACAGACATGACGCTTTTACTCAAAGACAATAATTACGCTACTGGCCATTAAAATTGCTACACCAAGAAGAAATATAGATGATAAACGGGTATTCATTGGACAAATATATTATACTAGAACTGACATGTGGTTACATTTTCACACAATTTGGGTGCATAGATCCTGAGAAATCAGTACCCACAACAACCACCTCTGGCCGTAATACGGCCTTGATACGCCTGGACATTGAGTCAAACAGAGCTTGGATGGCGTGTACAGGTACAGCTGCCCATGCAACTTCAACACGATACCACAGTTCATCAAGAGTAGTGACTGGCGTATTGTGACGAGCCAGTTGCTCGGCCATTGTCCATACGTTTTCAGTTGGTGAGAGATCTGGAGAATGTGCTGTCCAGGGCAGCAGTCGAACATTTTCTGTATCCAGAAAGGCCCGTACAGGACTTGTAACATCCTTTTGAAATGTAGGGTTTCGCAGGGATCGAATGAAGGGTAGAGCTACTGGTCGTAACACATCTGAAATGTAACGTCCACTGTTCAAACTACCGCCAATGCGAACAAAAGGTGACCGAGACGTGTAACCAATGGCACCCCATACCATCACACCGGGTGATACGCCAGTATGGCGATGACGAATACACGCTTCCAATGTGCGTTCACCGCGATGTCGCCAAACACGGATGCGACCATCATGATGCTGTAAACAGAACCTGGATTCATCCGAAAAAATGACGTTTTGCCATTCGTGCACCCAATTTCGTCGTTGAGTACACTATCGCAGGCGCTCCTGTCTGTGATGCAGCGTCAAGGGTAAGCGCAGCCATGGTCTCCGAGCTGATAGTCCGTGCTGCTGCAAACGTCGTCGAACTGTTCGTGCAGATGGTTGTTGTCTTGCAAACGTCCCCATCTGTTGACTCAGGGATCGAGACGTGGCTGCACGATCCGTTACAGCCATGCGGATAAGATGCCTGTCATCTCGACTGCTAGTGATACGAGGCCGTTGGGATCCAGCACGGCGTTCCGTATTACCCTCCTGAACCCACCGATTCCATATTCTGCTAACAGTCATTGGATCTCGACCAACGCGAGCAGCAATGTCACGATACGATACACCGCAGTCGCTATAGGCTACAATCCGACCTTTATCAAAGTCGGAAACGTGATGGTACGCATTTCTCCTCCTTACATGAGTCATCACAACAACTTTTCACCAGGCAACGCCGGTCAACTGCTGTTTGTGTATGAGAAATCGGTTGGAAACTTTCCTCATGTCAGCACGTTGTAGGTGTCGTCACCGGCGCCAACCTTGTGTGAATGCTCTGCAAAGCTACTCATTTGCATATCACGGCATCATCTTCTTGTCGGTTAAATTTCGCGTCTGTAGCACGTCATCTTCGTGGTGTAGCAATTTTAATGGCCTGTAGTGTAGTACTGCACTGTCGCTTGTTCCAATAAGTGCGCGCTTACGGTCTATCCGATGACATACGCGGGTGGATAAAACGTTTTCTAACAGACAGAGAGCTGTATGTCGTCCTGAATGGGGTGACTTCAACAGAAACAAGCGTAACTTCAGGTGTCCCCCAGGGCAGCTTAGTAGGTCCACTGCTTTTTACGATTTACATAAACGATCTGGTTGATGGTATTGACAGCGGCATTAGACTGTTTGCCGATGATGCTGTAGTCTGCAGGAAAGTAGTATCACACAGAAGTTGTGACTGAATCAGTGAGGATTTGCAGAAAATAAATGCATGGTGTAATAACTGGCAGTTTTATCTCAATATTAGTAAGTGTAACCTACTGCGTATAACAAGACGAAAATCCTCACTGACGTACGAGTACAAAATAAATGCCCAGTCTTTGGAAGCGGTAACATCCGTCAAGTATCTGGGTGTGACTATTCGAAATGATCTCGAATGGAACGATTAGATTACACAAGTAACGGGCAAGGCGAACTCTAGATTGCGGTTTATTGGTAGAATCCTGAAGCGATGCAGTCCTTCAACAAAGGAAATTGCTTACAATACGTTAGTTCGTCCAGTATTAGAGTATTGTTCGTCTGAATGGGACCCTTACGAATTGGGTCTGATTCAAGAGACTGAGAAGGTCCAAAGAAGAGCGGCAAGATTCGTGACTGGTACATTTAGCCATCGCGAGAGCGTTACAAATCGCATAGAAAGTTTGAAGTGGGACACACTTGCAGATAGACGACGCGCTAAACGGAAGGAGCTGCTCACTAAATTCCAAAATCCGATCTTCGCCGAGGATGTAGAACATACACTTCTGGAAATTGAAATAAGAACACCGTGAATTCATTGTCCCAGGAAGGGGAAACTTTATTGACACATTCCTGGGGTCAGATACATCACATGATCACACTGACAGAACCACAGGCACATAGACACAGGCAACAGAGCGTGCACAATGTCGGCACTAGTACAGTGTATATCCACCTTTCGCAGCAATGCAGGCTGCTATTCTCCCATGGAGACGATCGTAGAGATGCTGGATGTAGTCCTGTGGAACGGCTTGCCATGCCATTTCCACCTGGCGCCTCAGTTGGACCAGCGTTCGTGCTGGACGTGCAGACCGCGTGAGACGACGCTTCATCCAGTCCCAAACATGCTCAATGGGGGACAGATCCGGAGATCTTGCTGGCCAGGGTAGTTGACTTACACCTTCTAGAGCACGTTGGGTGGCACGGGATACATGCGGACGTGCATTGTCCTGTTGGAACAGCAAGTTCCCTTGCCGGTCTAGGAATGGTAGAACGATGGGTTCGATGACGGTTTGGATGTACCGTGCACTATTCAGTGTCCCCTCGACGATCACCAGTGGTGTACGGCCAGTGTAGGAGATCGCTCCCCACACCATGATGCCGGGTGTTGGCCCTGTGTGCCTCGGTCGTATGCAGTCCTGATTGTGGCGCTCACCTGCACGGCGCCAAACACGCATACGACCATCATTGGCACCAAGGCAGAAGCGACTCTCATCGCTGAAGACGACACGTCTCCATTCGTCCCTCCAGTCACGCCTGTCGCGACACCACTGGAGGCGGGCTGCACGATGTTGGGGCGTGAGCGGAAGACGGCCTAACGGTGTGCGGGACCGTATCCCAGCCTCATGGAGACGGTTGCGAATGGTCGTCGCCGATACCCCAGGAGCAACAGTGTCCCTAATTTGCTGGGAAGTGGCGGTGCGGTCCCCTACGGCACTGCGTAGGATCCTACGGTCTTGGCGTGCATCCGTGCGTCGCTGCGGTCCGGTCCCAGGTCGACGGGCACGTGCACCTTCCGCCGACCACTGGCGACAACATCGATGTACTGTGGAGACCTCACGCCCCACGTGTTGAGCAATTTGGCGGTACGTCCACCCGGCCTCCCGCATGCCCACTATACGCCCTCGCTCAAAGTCCGTCAACTGCACATACGGTTCACGTCCACGCTGTCGCGGCATGCTACCAGTGTTAACGACTGCGATGGAGCTCCGTATGCCACGGCAAACTGGCTGTCACTGACGGCGGCGGTGCACAAATGCTGCGCAGCTAGCGCCATTCGACGGCCAACACCGCGGTTCCTGGTGTGTCCGCTGTGCCGTGCGTGTGATCATTGCTTGTACAGCCCTCTCGCAGTGTCCGGAGCAAGTATGGTGGGTCTGACACACCGGTGTCAATGTGTTCTTTTTTCCATTTCCAGGAGTGTATATTATTACCACCAACTTTCAAATCGTGCAGTGATCACAATTCAAAGATAAGGGAAATTAGAGCTCGTATTGAGGCGTTCAGACAATCGTTTTTCCCTCGCGTGACCCGCAAATTGTGCCCTCTGCCACACACTGCTTGGTGGCCAGCGGAGTATATATGTAGATGTAGATGTAGATGTAGTACGATCCGACTGCCAACTATTATGCTGCCATAGTAACAACTTGCTGGCCCCCATAGATGTCACTATTAACAAACACGTTGTTCCATTACTCAGAAAGCAAGCAAATCAAATTATTATTTTTATGAGTCCACAGTGATGCTGCTACAAGGCTGCAACGCCCATGGGGACTGTGACGTACAGTTTGAAAACCTCTAACCTAGACTAACCCGTCCTAGCAGCGTGACTCTGAATTCACTGATGTTTGGTATCACGACTGCCCACTTGGTAAGGAATCCAAAAGCCAGAAGAATACTCCAGAATTCGCCGCGCTAGAGTCTTTGAATCAATTTCCTTGACAGATGCGCTGCAGTTTCCAAGGACATCTAAAAAAAACTACTCCTTCCATTCGTCTCCCCTGATACTGATTTCACGTGATGTCTCCTTTCATATCGCTACTTCGTATTACCTTTAAATGCTTATACATGTGACGTTGTAATCGAGTTTGTATGCCGACCCTAATGACATCGTCGTCTAGGAGGCTCCCTTCCTTCCTTTTTTGTAGCCCCCTGCGACAGTCCCAGGCGTAACTAGTCTAAGCACATTGACCGGAAAACCCTGATTTGTCAATTAACCGCAGCCTTTGATCAGCTCTGGTTACTTCAGACATAATTATTGAAAGAGATTTCAAAAAATACGTGGTTGCTTAAAAGCAGCGGCTGGTTTTCTCTGAATTTGCTTCTTAACTATCACAAGGCGTTTCGGGTTTAGCCCATCATCTGATGACCTATTATAAACAAAGTAACAGATGTTATGTTAAAAAAATTTATTGAAATGTAACCGTTGAAGTTCTTTACAGTAACTAGCATAACCATGTGTGCTGGGAGGCGGGCTCGGTCGTGCTAGGAGGCGTTCAGTATTTTGGGCTGTGTTAGGGTGATGTATAGAAGCACGTCTACATGCCCCAACGACAATCCAGCAGGTGACGAATGCAACGCCTTGGCGCAAGAACTCCTAACCAGCCTTATGGCCGCTCATCGAGAATCTGGAGACAGCCTCCAGTAACTCAACAGCACCAAGCAACATTCTCAGCAACAAAACAACAGCACATCAGTCACCATGGAATTCATCTTCATCACACCGAGATCATCAGCTTTTGATTTCAGCAGTTGTTTCATACCACTTATCAATGTTTTACTTTCCATTGTGTAATTTTAAGCCCGTATGGCTGAAGAGCTGCAGTTTAAACTTGCGTCATTTTGTTGTTACAACTGGGTTAAACTATTACACACTAATGGCCATTAAAATTGCCACACCTCGAAGATGACGTGCTACAGACGCGAAATTTAACCGACAGGAAGAAGATGCTGTGATATGCAAATGATTAGCTTTTCAGAGTATTCACACAAAGTGTGACATGAGGAAAGTTTCCAACCGATTTCTCATACACAAACAGCAGTTGACCAGCGTTGCCTGGTGAAACGTTGTTGTGATGCCTCGTGTAAGGAGGAGAAATGCGTACCATCACGTTTCCGACTTTGATCAAGGTCGGATTGTATCCTATCGCGATTGCGGTTTATCGTATCGCGACATTGCTGCTCGCGTTGGTCGAGATCCAATGACTGTTAGCAGGATATGGAATCGGTGGGTTCAGGAGGGTAATACGGAACGCCGTGCTGGATCCCAACGGCCTCGTATCACTAGCAGTCGAGATGACAGACACCTTATCCGCATGGCTGTAACGGATCGTGCAGCCACGTCTCGATCCCTGAGTCAACAGATGGAGACGTTTGCAAGACAACAACCATCTGCACGAACAGTTCGACGACGTTTGCAGCAGCACGGACTATCAACTCGGAGACCATGGCTGCGCTTACCCTTGACGCTGCATCGCAGACAGGAGCGCCTGCGATGGTGTACTCAGCGACGAACCTGGGTGCACGAATGGCAAAACGTCATTTTTTCGGATGAATCCAGGTTCTGTTTACAGCAACATGATGTCGCATCCATGTTCAGCGACATCGCGGTGAACGCACATTGGAAGCGTGTATTCGTCATCGCCATACTGGCGTATCACCCGGCGTGATGGTTTGGGGTGCCATTGGTTACACGTCTCGGTCACCTCTTCTTCGCATTGACCGCACTTTGAACAGTGTTACGACCCGTGGCTCTACCCATCATTCGATCCCTGCGAAACCCTACATTTCAGCAGGATAATGCACGACTGCATGTTGCAGGTCCTGTACGGGCCTTTCTGAATACAGAAAATGTTCGACTGCTGCCCTGGCCAGCACATTCTCCAGATCTCTCACCAATTGAAAACGTCTGGTCAATGGTGGCCGAGCAACTGGCTCGTCACAATACCTCAGTCACGACTCTTGATGAACTGTGGTATCGTGTTAAAGCTTCATGGGCAGCTGTACCTGCACACGCCATCCAAGCTCTGTTTCACTCAATGTCCGGGCGTATCAAGGCCGGTATTACGGCCAGAGGTGGTTGTTCTGGGTACTGATTTCTCAGGATTTGTGCACCCAAATTGCGTGAAAATGTAATCACATGTCAGTTCTAGTATAATATATTTGTCCAATGAATACCCGTTTATCATCTGCATTTCTCCTCTTGGTGTAGCAATTTTAATGGCCAGTAGTGTATAAGACATTTGCTGCCACTGGAAGTACATTTATCAGAGCGTTTGAACTTACATGACAGACACTTACACATACCAATACTAATGCTCTTTACTAAATAAAATTCCCAAGACGAAATTAAGCGCTAGACACCGTTGGGTGATGCACGACTCTGTTTAGAATTGTGATCTGATATACTCATAGGGTCAAGCTGTTCATGTCTCATTTCACGCCCAGCAGCTAAACTCCCTGCAGAAAATATTGCAACCTGTGATCTTTTAGTCTAATTATTCAAGCTTGGCATGCAATGAAATTTTTAAATAAAACCAAGTCACAATAAAATAGAATAATAATAATAATGATAAATGGGTCACATACTACTGGATAATTGATTTATAGACGATGCCAATGGGTTTAAGCAGGACGAAATGACACTTTATTCAATCAGTCAAAGTAATGAAATGTTTAAAATGGTGGTCCTACAGTAATTCACTTAGCATGAAAATAAAATAATATAAACAATTAAATGTAATACAGTTTGATTGAATGCATAATTGGAATGCTAGCAGCTTTATCAAGTACTGTTTAAACTCCACTGGGACATGAGTTCTATACCGTTGCATTAAACACAAAATATTTGCTAGTCATAAATACATGAGGTCCACAATGCCGATCAACATACTAAAACACATGAAATCGTTTATAGATCCCACAATCTATCCACTGTTAATTCCAAAATGCTGCTGAAATAATTTAATATTCAATGCTGCACATCATCTAACGCTCACAATATGTTAAAGTTTGAGCGAGCTCTCAGATTGTAAGTCTCACTACGTTCGGAACTTAATATATATATGAACGAATAATACAGTATTCGCGCAGCCGCTTGCCGCCCAAAATCCGTCACTTTTACAAATCTGAAACTGCACTATCAGCTCCCCACACTTTACTTCAAGACCGATCTGTATAGACCAACCGCCAGATGCAGACTGCCCAGAATAGCGCTCGACTCAGAATGACCAGGACCACCCCTCGCCCGGACTTTTAAACCTTCAATTTCAACCTCAAAAATTCACGATGTACATACTTACAATATAGAAAATGGAGCACTACTGAAAATATACATGACTTACGGATATGACATATATGTTGAACTAAAGATCTTTCTCTTCCTGTCTCCCTCAGACCATACACATTATACTACATACAATAGTATAAGCATGATAAATTAAAACGTGAAAACTGAACATGAATGTTAATGACAAATAGTAAATAAAAAAATTGTTAAAACAAGCAGAAACATGTTTGCCTGCTGTATAGATGTGTCTTTTTATGCTCTGTTCAGGGTGGTGTCAAATCTTACATGCAAGCTACAACTTTCAAATGATGGGTGTCTGTAATAAGACTGAGTTAACATTTGATCAAATACACTAAAAATCAAGTAATAATTTTGACATACGTCACATGTTTAGGTATAAGGATTGCCATGCTGCATTCTTTTGCTACACACCTGTGGAGAATACTATGATCTGATACATTCACATAATTAAAAAGATACGAAAAATGTTTCTCAATAAATAAAATATTTATAAATAAGTAGTTACCAGAAATGATAACTAGAGTCCTAAGCTATCATTCAGTACCTAGTTTGTTAAGACCACATGAAGCGCTCAGTAAGGATTAATTTTCGTTGATTTTTTAAGAGTATTCATTTATTGTGACTACCTAACTTCTGTAGTTTTCATGATATTCACAATATTACCATATCAATACACGAACCTCAGCGCCATGAATATACTGATGTGATTAGTTTTGTGCTATGATGAAACTGTGAATTACTGCTGAATTTCGAAAGATCACAAAGTTGCCATGTTCTATCTCATTTTCGAAGGCCACCATCTTTGAAGCCAGTTACATTCAGACTATGGTGTTCAGATGGCTAACCGCCGTCCTCAAGCCCTGCTGCCTGAGCAAAACTACCGATTACCTGTCGCTGGGCACTCGGTTGTCTGGCAGCTGTATGGCTTCATCTACATCTACATCTATACTCCGCGAGCCACCTTACGGTGTGTGGCGGAGGGTACTTATTGTACCACTATCTGATCCCCCCTTCCCTGTTCCATTCACGAATTGTGCGTGGGAAGAACGACTGCTTGTAAGTCTCCGTATTTGCTCTAATTTCTCGGATCTTTTCGTTGTGATCATTACGCGAGATATATGTGGGCGGTAGTAATATGTTGCCCTTCTCTTCCCGAAATGTGCTCTCTTGTAATTTCGATAATAAACCTCTCCGTATTGCGTAACGCCTTTCTTGAAGTGTCCGCCACTGGAGCTTGTTCAGCATCTCTGTAACGCTCTCGCGCTGACTAAATGTCCCCATGACGAATCGCGCTGCTTTTCGCTGGATCATGTCTATCTCTTCTATTAATCCAACCTGGTAAGGGTCCCATACTGATGAGCAATACTCAAGAATCGGACGAACAAGCGTTTTGTAAGCTACTTCTTTCGTCGATGAGTCACATTTTCTTAGAATTCTTCCTATGAATCTCAACCTGGCGCCTGCTTTTCCCACTATTTGTTTTATGTGATCATTCCACTTCAGATCGCTCCGGATAGTAACTCCTAAGTATTTTACGGTCGTTACCGCTTCCAATGGTTCAAATGGCTCTGAGCACTATGGGACTCAACTGCTGAGGTCATTAGTCCCCTAGAACTTAGAACTAGTTAAACCTAACCAACCTAAGGACATCACAAACAACCATGCCCGAGGCAGGATTCGAACCTGCGACCGTAGCGGTCCTGCGGTTCCAGACTGCAGCGCCTTTAACCGCACGGCCACTTCGGCCGGCACCGCTTCCAATGATTTACCACCTATGGCATAATCGTACTGGAATGGATTTCTGCCCCTATGTATGCGCATTATATTTATCTACGTTTAGGGAAAGCTGCCAGCTGTCGCACCATGCATTAATCCTCTGCAGGTCCTCCTGGAGTACGTACGAGTCTTCTGATGTTGCTACTTTCTTGTAGACAACCGTGTCATCTGCAAATAGCCTCACGGAGCTACCGATGTTGTCAACTAAGTCATTTATGTATATTGTAAACAATAAAGGTCCTATCACGCTTCCCTGCGGTACTCCCGAAATTACCTCTACATCTGCAGATTTTGAACCGTTAAGAATGACATGTTGTGTTCTTTCTTCTAGGAAATCCTGAATCCAATCACAAACCTGGTCCGATATTCCGTAAGCTCGTATTTTTTTCACTAAACGTAAGTGCGGAACCGTATCAAATGCCTTCCTGAAGTCCAGGAATACGGCATCAATCTGCTCGCCAGTGTCTACGGCACTGTGAATTTCTTGGGCAAATAGGGCGAGCTGAGTTTCACATGATCTCTGTTTGCGGAATCCATGTTGGTTATGATGAAGGAGATTTGTATTATCTAAGAACGTCATAATACGAGAACACAAAACATGTTCCATTATTCTACAACAGATTGACGTAAGCGAAATAGGCCTATAATTATTCGCATCTGATTTATGACCCTTCTTGAAAATGGGAACGACCTGCGCTTTCTTCCAGTCGCTAGGTACTTTACGTTCTTCCAGCGATCTACGATAAATTGCTGATAGAAAGGGGGCAAGTTCTTTAGCATAATCACTGTAGAATCTTAAGGGTATCTCGTCTGGTCCGGATGCTTTTCCGCTACTAAGTGATAGCAGTTGTTTTTCAATTCCGATATCGTTTATTTCAATATTTTCCATTTTGGCGTCCGTGCGACGGCTGAAGTCAGGGACCGTGTTACGATTTTCCGCAGTGAAACAGTTTCGGAACACTGAATTCAGTATTTCTGCCTTTCTTCGGTCGTCCTCTGTTTCGGTGCCATCGTGGTCAACGAGTGACTGAATAGGGGATTTAGATCCGCTTACCGATTTTACATATGACCAAAACTTTTTAGGGTTCTTGTTTAGATTGTTTGCCAATGTTTTATGTTCGAATTCGTTGAATGCTTCTCTCATTGCTCTCTTTACGCTCTTTTTCGCTTCGTTCAGCTTTTCCTTATCAGCTATGATTCGACTACTCTTAAACCTATGATGAAGCTTTCTTTGTTTCCGTAGTACCTTTCGTACATGATTGTTATACCACGGTGGATCTTTCCCCTCGCTTTGGACCTTAGTCGGTACGAACTTATCTAAGGCGTACTGGACGATGTTTCTGAATTTTTTCCATTTTTGTTCCACATCCTCTTCCTCAGAAATGAACGTTTGATGGTGGTCACTCAGATATTCTGCGATTTGTGCCCTATCACTCTTGTTAAGCAAATATATTTTCCTTCCTTTCTTGGCATTTCTTATTACGCTTGTAGTCATTGATGCAACCACTGACTTATGATCACTGATACCCTCTTCTACATTCACGGAGTCGAAAAGTTACGGTCTATTTGTTGCTATGAGGTCTAAAACGTTAGCTTCACGAGTTGGTTCTCTAACTATCTGCTCGAAGTAATTCTCGGACAAGGCAGTCAGGATAATGTCACAAGAGTCTCTGTCCCTGGCTCCAGTTCTGATTGTGTGACTATCCCATTCTATACCTGGTAGATTGAAGTCTCCCCCTATTACAATAGTATGATCACGAAACTTCTTCACGACGTTCTGCAGGTTCTCTCTGAGGCGCTCAACTACTACGGTTGCTGATGCAGGTGGTCTATAGAAGCATCCGACTATCATATCTGACCCACCTTTGATACTTAACTTAACCCAGATTATTTCACATTCGCATTCGCTAATAACTTCACTGGATATTATTGAATTCTTTACTGCTATAAATACTCCTCCACCATTGGCGTTTATCCTATCCTTGCGGTATATATTCCATTCTGTGTCTAGGATTTCGTTACTGTTCACTTCCGGTTTTAACCAACTTTCCGTTCCTAATACTATATGCGCACTATTTCCTTCAATAAGAGATACTAATTCAGGAACCTTGCCCTGGATACTCCTGCAGTTTACCAATATTACGTTAACTTTTCCTGTTTTTGGTCTCTGAGGACGGACGTTCTTTATCAACGATGATAATGTCCTCTCTGGTAAGCCGTCAGGTATTTTATCGTTTCGCCCAAGGGGGGGTCCCTCTAACCTAAAAAACCCCCGTGTGCACGCCACACGTACTCTGCTACCCTAGTAGCTGGTTCCGGTGTGTAGTGCACGCCTGACCTGTCTAGGGGGCGCCCTACAGTTCTCCACCCAATAACGGAGGTCGATGAATTTGCAACCATTATAGTCGCAGAGTCGTCTGAGCCTCTGGTTTAGACCCTCCACACGGCTCCAAACCAGAGGACCGCGATCGACTCTGGGCACTATGCTGCAGATATTAAGCTCAGCTTGCACTCCGCGTGCGATGCTGGTTGTCTTCACCAAATCAGCCAGCCGCCGGAAGGAACCAAGGATGGCCTCAGAACCCAAGCGGCAGGCGTCATTCGTTCCGACATGTGCTACTATCTGCAGCCGGTCACACCCAGTGCGTTCAATAGCTGCCGGAAGGGCCTCCTCCACATTACGGACGAGACCCCCCGGCAAGCACACCGAGTGCACACTGGCATTCTTCCCCGACCTACCCGCTATTTTCCTGAGGGGCTCCATAACCCGCCTAACGTTGGAGCTCCCTATAACTAATAGGCCCGCCCTCTGTGACTGTCGGGACCTTGCCGGAGAATCGGCCACTGGCCCAACAGGCGAGGCATCCTGTGGTGGCTCGGAAACGATGTCATCACCACTAGGAAGCACCCCGTACCTGTTGGAAAGGGGTAAGGCAGCTGCCACGCGGCCAGATCCCACCTTCGCCTTTCGGCCAGGCACGCGCGAGCCCACCACTGTCCGCCATTCACCCTGGAGTGATGGCTGACCGGTAAGATGCTCACTGCCGGAAGACTGACAACCCAGCTGCCTCCCCTCACCTTGGTCTCACCAGCCGAACCAGCTGGTATTCAGATTACCGATTGCGGAATAGAAAACCAAATACAATCGTTTAACAGTGGAAAGGCACCAGGACTAGAGATACCTGTGAGAGTCTGTAGCGATTATGCAAAAGAATTTGCTTCCCTACTTGAGCAGTTTATCGTAGGTCGTTGGAGCACAGAAAGGTACCTCGCGACTGTAAAAAGCGCATGTTATTCCCGTTTTAGAGAGGAGTCGGAGTACAGATGCACATAATTATAGGTGAATATCGGTACGTCGGCCGCCCCCGGTAGCTGAGTGGTCAGCGAGTCAGAATGTCAATCCTAAGGACCCGGGTTCGATTCCCGGCTGGGTCGGAGATTTTCTCCGCTCAGGGACTCGGTTTTGTGTTGTCCTAATCATCATCATCATCATCCCCCTCCCCCCCCTATGAACCACGGACCTTGCCGATGGTGGGCAGGCTTGCGTGCCTCAGCGATACAGATAGCCGTACCGTAGATGCAACCACAACGGAGGGGTATCTGTTGAGAGGCCAGACAAACGTGTGGTTCCTGAAGAGAGGCAGCAGCCTTTTCAGTAGTTGCAGGGGCAACAGTCTGGATGATTGACTGATCTGGCCTTGCAACACTAACCAAAACAGCCTTGTTGTGCTGGTACTGCGAACGGCTGAAAGCAAGTGGAAACTACGGCCGTAATTTTTCCCGAGGGCATGCAGCTTTAATGTATGGTTAAATGATGATGGCGTCCTCTTGGATAAAATATTCCGGAGGTAAAATAGTCCCCCATTCGGATCTCCGGACGTTGTTATCAGGAGAAAGAAAACTGGCGTTCTAGACGGATCGGAGCGTGGAATGTAAGATCCCTTAATCGGGCAAGTAGGTTAGAAAATTTAAAAAGGGAAATGGATAGGTTGACGTTAGATATAGTGGGAATTAGTGAAGATCGGTGGCAGGAGGAACAAGACTTTTGGTCAGGTGAATACAGGGTTATAAACACAAAATCAGATAGGTCTAATGCAGGAGTAAGTTTAATAATGAATAAGAAAAATAGGAGTGCGGGTAAGCTACTACAAACAGCATAGTGAACGCATTACTGTGGCCAAGATAGACACGAAGCCCACGCCTACTACAGTAGTACAAGTTTATATGCCAACTAGCTCTGCAGATGATGAAGAAATTGATGAAATGTATGATGAGATAAAAGAAATTATTCAGATAGTGCAAAGGAAGAGAAGAAAACGTAGTAGGTGAATATGGAATGGCGGTAAGGAATGAAAGGGGAAGCTGCCTGGTAGAATTTTGCACAGAACGTAATTTATCATAGCTAACACTTGGTTCAAGAATCATGAAAGAAGGTTGTATACATGGAAGAAGCCTGGAGATACTAAAAATGGTTCAAATGGCTCTGAGCACTATGGGACTTAACATCTATGGTCATTAGTCCCCGAGAACTTAGAACTACTTAAACCTAACTAACCTAAGGACATCACACAACACCCAGCCATCACGAGGCAGAGAAAATCCCTGACCCCGCCGGGAATCGAACCCGGGAACCCGGGCGTGGGAAGCGAGAACGCTACCGCACGACCACGAGATGCGGGCCTGGAGATACTAGAAGGTATCAGATAGATTATATAATGGTAAGACAGAGATCTAGGAACAGGGTTTTGAATTGTAAGACATTTCCAGGGGCAGACGTGAACTCTGACCACAATCTGTTGGTTATGAACTGTAGATTAAAACTCAAGAAACTGCAAAAAGGTAGGAAATTGAAGAGATGCGATCTGGATAAACGGAAAGAATCAGAGGTTGTACAGAGTTTCAGGGAGACCATAAGGGAACAATTGACAGGAATGGGGGAAAGAAATACAGTAGAAGAAGAATGGGTAGCTTTGAGGGATGAAGTAGTGAAGGCAACCGAAGATCAAGTAGGTAAAAAGAAGAGGGTTGGTAGAAATCCGTGGGTAACAGAAGAAATATTGGATTTAACTGATGAAAGGAGGAAATATAAAAATGCAGTAAATGAAGTAGGCAAAAAGGAATACAAACGTCTCAAAATGACATCGACAGGAAGCGTAAAATGGCTAAGCAGGAATGGCTAGAGCACAAATGTAAGGATGTAGAGGCTTATCTCACTAGGGGTAAGACAGATACTGCCTACAGGAAAATTAGGGAGACCTTTGGAGAAAAGAGAACCACTTTTATGAATATCAAGAGCTCAGATGGAAACCCAGTTCTAAGCAAACAAGGGAAAGTAGAAAGGTGGAAGGAGTATACAGAGAGTCTATACAAGGGTGATATGCTTGAGTACAATATTATGGAAATGGAAGAGAATGTAGATGAAGATGAAATGGGAGATATAGTACTGTGTGAAGAGTTTGACTCAACACTGAAAGACCTAAGAAGAAACTACTGTGTTTGACACAGCACTGAAAGACCTAAGAAGAAACAAGGCCCCGGGAGTAGACAACATTCCATTAGAACTACTGACAGCCTTGGGAGAGCCAGTCCTGACAAAACTCTACTATCTGGTGAGCACGATGTCTGAGACAGGCGAAATACCCTCAGACTTCAAGAAGAATATAGTAATTCCCTACCCAAAGAAAGCAGGAGTTGACAGATGTGAAAATTACCGAACTATCAGTTTAATAAGTCACGGCTGCAAAATACTAACGCGAATTCTTTACAGACGAATGGAAAAACTGGTAAAAGCCGACCTCGGGGAAGATCTGTTTGGATTCCATAGAAATATTGGAACACGTGAGGCAATACTGACCCTACGACTTATCTTAGATTAAGAAAAGGCAAACCTACGTTTCTAGCATTTGTAGACTTAGAGAAAGCATTTGACAATGTTGACTGGAATACTCTCTGTCAAATTCTAAAGGTGGCAGGGGTAAAGTACAGGGAAGGAAAAGCTATTTACAATTTGTACAAATGTTCAAATGTGTGTGAAATCTTATGGGACTTAACTGCTAAGGCCATCAGTCCCTAAGCTTGCACACTACTTAACCTAAATCGACGCGCAAGTCGCCGAAGTGGCATCAAATCGAAAGACTTGCACCCGGCGAACGGTCTACCCGACGGGAGGCCCTAGTCACACGACATTTACATTTTTATCGGTCGGTACGTCAGTCGGTTGGAGAATTATGAAACATGTTTTACCTCGTTTTTGGAGAACGAAAATCACCTCCACAAAGATCAACATGGATTCCACAAACAGAGGGCCTGCGAAACTCAGCCCAGTTGATGTTGCGTTCCTAGGCTTCAGAAAGACATTTGACACCATCCCACCCCGCCGTTTGGTGAAAAAAAAAAACGCGAACTTACCGAGAGTCGAACCAGAGTTGTTCAAATGGTTCAAATGGCTCTGAGCACTATGCGACTTAACTTCTGAGGTCATCAGTCGCCCAGAACTTAGAACTAATTAAACCTAACTAAACTAAGGACATCACACACATCCATGCCCGAGGCAGGATTCGAACCTGCGACCGTAGCGGTCACGCGGTAACAGACTGAAACGTCTTTAACTTCACGGCCACACCGGCCGGCGAACCAGGGTTGTGACTGGATTCAAGACGTCCTTGCAGAAAAGAGCTCAACACGCAGCTCTTATCAGAACAAAAGAGACAGATGTAACGGTAATTTCAGTAGCACCGCAGGCGAATGTGATGAGATCGTTATTATTTACAGTGCATGTAATAATCTAGTAGAAAATGTCTGAAACTTTATAGGGCTATTCGCGGATGATGCCGTTGTCTACAAGGAGATAGCATCGCCAGTAGGCTGCAGCAGCTTGCAAATGTAACAACAAAGGAGAAGTAATCCACTACTGTGCAAGTACATCATTGATGACAAAGTGCTGGAAACAGTATCTATTGTAAAGTATCTACCAGCGACCGTAAGTGCAATCTTCAAACGCACTAAACAGCAGGAAACTCGGATATGGACTGAGATTCACAGGAAGAATCGGAAGGAAATGTGACTCATCTACGATAGGATTTAGTTATAAAACACTTGTTCGACAGATTCTTGAGTATTGCTAATCACTTGGGACCCTTACGAAGTAGGACTACCAGAGGAGATAGAGAAGGTTCAACGAAAAGCGGCGCCCTTCGTCACGGGATCGTTTAGTCAGTGCGAGAGCCTTAAAGAGATATTCAGAAAACTCCAGAGCAGACACTACAAGAGAGGCGTTGTGCGTCACTACTTACTATTGAAATTCCGAGAGAGTACGTTCTGGGTAGAGTTGGATAACATATTATGTCCTCCCACATACGTCTCGCGAAGCGAGCACAACGAGAAAACCGAGAACTCACAGCTACACTGAATCGCCAAACTGATATAGGCATGCTTATTCAAATGAGAGTTATTTAAATAGAATACGGCGCTGCGGTCGGCAACGCCTTACTGCTGCTACAATGGCAGGTTATCAAGATTTAAGTAAGATTGAAAATGGTGTTATAGTCGGCGCCCGAGCGGTGGGACACAGCATCTCCGAGTTAGCGATGAAGTTGGGATTTTCCCGTACGACCATTTCATGAGTGTATCGTGAGTATCAGGAATCCGGTAAAACATCAAATCTCCGACACCGCTGCGGCTGGAAAAAGATCCTGCAAGAACGGGACCAGCCACGACTGCAGAGAATCGTTCAACACGACAGAAGTGTAGCCCTTCCGAAAATTGTGGCAGATTTCAGTTCAGGGCCATCAACAAGTGGCAGTGTGAGAACCATTCAACGAAACATAATCGATATGGGCTTTCGGAGCCGAAGGCCCCCTCGTATACCCTTGATGACTGCATGTCAAAGGTTTACGCCTCGCGTGGGCCCGTCAACACCGACATTGGACTATTGATGACTGGAAACATGGAAACATGTTGCCTGCTCATTCGAGTCTCGTTTCGAACTGTATTAAGTGGATGAACGTGTACGGGTATGGAGATAAGCTCATGAATCCATGCACCCTGTATGTCAGTGGGGGACTGGTCAAGCTGGTGCAGGCTCTGTAATGGTGCGGGGCGTATGCAGTTGGATATGGGACCCCTGATACATCTAGATACGACTCTGACAGGTGACGTTATGAAACGTCCCCTTTGAAAAATTATACAAGACTGTGCTTAAACTGACACACAGTATCTTTTAGCGCAACGCAATCTGACTTTCAATAATCCCTACAAAAGAATGACCCTGACTAACATTAACCTATACCTTTCACAAATCACTTACCTCACAAAAATCTTCGTTACTCAAGCTACTGCAATACAGCGAGCGCCACTACTGTCAGCTAAATAAAAGATTCAAACTACGGAAGGCACTGTGATAAACCTTTTGCATTTCCTTTATGTTTTCGTCTTCCTTAAAGGCAAAGAGACAAGATGAAGCGGTAGCCCATCATAGAGCCTATGCCTACCGTCATGTATTTTTTGACTTTCAGTTGTTAATAAACAGAGGATTTTTTCTGGTACTGGTAGGAGGAAGGAGGGATTCGCGCTCAGCTAGTGAAAGAGTGAGAAGCACGTCAATTTTTTAGCGAGTAATTGTAGACCGCCATTTTGGGGTCGCTATGAATAAGTGAGGAGTGTGGATTTCATATGTGCGCCGTTTAGAAAAATACAGTATTGTTTTATTAACAGAAAGGTCGTGTGAGTTGTTATTTCAAATAGTACAATAATTACAATAACTGAAGCCCACCTGTGCACTTTGGAAAATTACGAAGATCCGATAAGCTTAATAGGAACACGGTCAAGACTTCAAAGGTGAACGCGGCGACCAAACGAAGTATTATAAAGAATGGTAAGCACAAATCTACAGCGGAGAAAGAAACTACTCCGCCCTGCAAAATAATATGAACTAATACGGACTTATTTCCAGGCATAGCTCAGCTTATTGTGCTTGTCATTCACGCCGAAAAATTAATGTCATTAATTCAATACATTTTAAAAAGCCACGCATTTTATTATCATCTATTCCATTATTTTATTATATTATAAAGTGGCGACCGTGACAGGACACGATACGCAGTGGGCAAAACTGTGAGTACTAGTATTGTTAGGAAAATGAATATACATGTATGTTAACGATTTCTTTATGTTCCATGTACGCTGATGATGTGACGGAGACGATGATGTGGTACTGAAGAAATGCTATAAAAAGGAAATAATAAATAAATTAGAAGGAAAAAAGGCGACAATACCAAGAGCACACAACAAAGCACAATAGAGGAAGTACGATTTACAAGACAACAATCAGGTAGGACTGCCCAATGCATATAGAGAATGCGTTCCCAGTAGACCTATTAGAAAATCCATCCACCTATTTCCTAAATTCCAGAACCTAAAGCTTCAGATATTAACGCTATTGTAGTCAAGTGGAGATAATGACATTTCTTTATTAGTATAGAAAGTATATTGACTAAAGAATAGCTGAGACTATAATTACATACAACTGTATATGCATTTTTTTCGCGTGAGAAGTAGCGCGGAAGTAAAATCTTAAAAAAGAAAATTTTTATTTTGATAACTGCAGTGGTATAAGGATTTCTATAATGGAGGGTCAAAACAATAAGGAAATGTCATTCGAAAATCATAATGCGAATGTTGTGGATGTTCATTTGCAAAATGCAACAATGAGTGGTTTGGAACTGTTTAACGGTGATTATTTGGATGCTGGGCGCGACATGCCATTGTTGCATTCGACGCCCGTGAATACAGAACATTTAATTACAAGCAATACGTTAATTACAGTAGACGTAACTAATGGCACCTCGAGGCCAGAGAATATTTTAAATGAGAGCAGTACGCGTAGTACGGACACAGACACTGACAGGCGTAGGCCGGAAGTGAATACGGAAGATATGCAAGCCTTATTTCGAGCCTTAACAGAATCCATACAAACAAGCATGAATGCAATGAAAGCAGACATAAATTCAAAAATGTCGGGCTTAGAGACTAAAATGTCAAGTTTACAAACGATACAAGCAGACATGACCACAGTAAAGTCCGAGATCGAGAAGGTTAATACAAACATGACACACATTTCAGACGACGTAAAAAATTTGCGCACAGAACTCAATAGTCTGGACACGAAGTTCACACAGCAGATTTCACAAATCTCCACGGAGGTGGATAGTAAAATTAATGAACAAGTACAAATTTCGGTTCACGATATGGGTGAGAAATTAAAAGGCATAGTGGGCGAAAAATTTGAAACACTAACACACACGTATCGACAGGAGCTATCCGGAATTAGAGAAACCCAAGAGAATTTACAGGCAATGCAAAAGAATACGCAGGTCAACTTAGACAATGTACAATCAGATGTAGCGAAACTACATTCTTTCTGTAACGACTTGCCAGAAAATGTAGAAAAAATCACATTGGAGGTAGGATTACTCAAGTTAGAACACAAGAGGATCAACTCAGACATTGTGCACCTTTATGAATCGGTAAAGAGCAATGCAAAGGACGACAATACAACGTTCGCAGAAAAATGCGTACGTGAACAGCGTACCTATGTGGAAGCGGTAAAGGAAGTAATGGGGGACAAGGAAGAAGAAATCTTAAAACGCGTAGAACATGATATCAGGCAGTTAGAACAACGGTTAAGAGACGAAATAGTTAACAAACAAAGTACGGTAATATCATCGCCTGGGGCGGTAAGCGGAGCGATAAACAGCCATCCGCCAGTGGGAGGAATCAGTGGCGCGGACAACAATGCCCAACCCAAGCCGCGCGACCGCATGTCGACGCGCGACGCGAGCAGCGGGCAAAACTTTGCTGAAACAAATATACCATCACCGCAGGGAAATGCTGTTCCGCCGTGCTGGACAGGGTTGTTAATGGATGAGAGCTTAATAAAACATCGACAGTTTCCCGTATTCTCAAATGAGAAAAAGCGAACGCACCCAGTAGTGTTTGTCCGAGCCCATAGAAACGTACTGCCCAGGACTTGGACAGAAGCTCAAAAAATTAAATATGTAGTAGGACACACCGAGGGTGATGCCCTTTTGTGGGCTCGGAGATGTCAGAACTTTGCGAGACATATGAGCAGTTTGAGAATGCATTTTTAGATAAATACTGGTGAACAGCTATCCAGGAGAGGTTAAGACGAGAGGTATTTAACCCAGTACCATATCATTCAAAATTCGGGGGGCTAAGAAGCTATTTTGAAAAATACCTAAACAAGACCCGTTATTGGAATAGTCCGACATCTCATATCGATGTACTGAAAATCTTAAAGAACAAGTTACCTGCAAATGTTAGGGAAAAATTAATAACTGTTCCCGAATATGATCTCGAGTATTTTCTTTCAGTGCTCGACTCAATAGATCTGATTCATGAGGATGAGCAAGCCACACCTAGTTATCGTAACGGTAATGGGCACAACCCAAACGGGAAGAACTACGGTAACGGCAACGGCTTTGGAAATTATAACGGTCGTGTGCGTATGAATGAATGGCATCCGTATGTACCGCCGCGCCACAACGGAAATCCGTACAATCGGTCTACCTACCAGCCACAGAGTGGCCGAGGGTCGTACGAAACTAAATATCAGCCCTATAGGTACGGTAATGGCAGAGACAATAGAAACTCGAAGGAAAACTTCGACAATGGGCGACAAGGAAATGCAAATTACCAGGAACGGAATATGCAACACAGGGATCCGAGAGATAACAGGCAGCCCGTACAGTCAAATCGAAACAACCGGGACACGAACTGGCGAGCACGCGAACATACAGTAAACATAGTAGAAGTGACGGCAGAAAATGAAACAATACCTTTACCGGCCCCACGAAATAATAATCGAGCGTGACTAGAGGAAGAAGGTAATGAACTGTCAGTGTACCACAGTACTAATATGAGCGACTTAAACACTAAAGCGAACAGGAACGGAAAGGAGGAAGCAGACACTGAAACAAACCTACACATACAGCATATCCGGAATCTATTTTTAAGGTATGATAAGGGCTCAGAAATGAAAGAAGACTTGTTTATCGAAGAGAAAGAAACAACACGCAAGGTAAGTGAAATTATTCAAGCAATAATAAAGGTAAAGGTGGGAAACATAGATGTACTAGTTGTTTTGGATACTGGCGCGTCGACAAGCCTGATGTCTACTAGCTTGTTCAAAGAGATAGCGAGGGAAGTAAATGTTCCCACACTACCTGTAGAGAACTGTAAGATCGTAACGGCGACGGGAAGTAAATCTAAAGTTATAAAATTACAGGCCAGCATACCCATTAGCATATGTGGCGTTTGCGTCACTGAGTAGGGCGCGTTAAACAATGAGCTGCTGCTGGCCGTAAGTGCAGCGAACAATGAGATAACGTGTGTCGAAAGGGCAGCTTATCAGAATGGCTAATGAACCAAACACCAAGGAGAAAAACAATTATTAAAATATGGTGAAAGGACAATGTAAGAAATGTAACATTTTCCTCCTGATAATACTGCTTAATAAATGTAAGGAGAAATAAGAGGCTACGACGTTAGCACGCCATGGACGTGCGATATGTAATATGAATATATGTGAATGTAATTACGTGATATAAGTATATGTGAATGTATTTATATGTATGAATTTGTAATGGCCAAGAAAATGAGCTTTTTAGATATATTTGTAGTAACATAAGGGTATTAAAACTCCATTAACGTGCACCAAGTGACTGAACTATGAGCCCCAAGGTTAATAAGACTACTGTATACTGTCTCCCTAAATAAAGAGACTTATTTCCGACAGTATACAGTAGGGGGGCATTTGTGATAAACCTTTTGCATTTCCTTTATGTTTTCGTCTTCCTTAAAGGCAAAGAGACAAGATGAAGCGGTAGCCCATCATAGAGCCTATGCCTACCGTCATGTATTTTTTGACTTTTAGTTGTTAATAAACAGAGGATTTTTTCTGGTACTGGTAGGAGGAAGGAGGGATTCGCGCTCAGCTGGTGAAAGAGTGAGAAGCACGTCAATTTTTTAGCGAGTAATTGTAGACCGCCATTTTGGGGTCGCTATGAATAAGTGAGGAGTGTGGATTTCATATGTGCACCGTTTAGAAAAATACAGTATTGTTTTATTAACAGAAAGGTCGTGTGAGTTGTTATTTCAAATAGTACAATAATTACAATAACTGAAGCCCACCTGTGTACTTTGGAAAATTACGAATATCCGATAAGCTTAATAGGAACACGGTCAAGACTTCAAAGGTGAATGCGGCGACCAAACGTAGTATTATAAAGAATGGTAAGCACAAATCTACAGCAGAGAAAGAAACTACTCCGCCCTGCAAAATAATATGAACTAATACGGACTTATTTCCAGGCATAGCTCAGCTTATTGTGCTTGTCATTCACGCCGAAAAATTAATCTCATTAATTCAATACATTTTAAAAAGCCACGCATTTTATTATCATCTATTCCATTATTTTATTATACTATAGCACTAACTACTGATAGGCATAGTTAGCAAATGAAAGATTTTGATAGAGAAGAAACAATGTATTTACCTTAATAGTGTTCAAAGGTCATAATATATATAGCAGTTCATGCCATCCAGTCTTACAAATTTCAAAACTCCGCCATTTCTCTCCCCACATCCACCACTGCTGGCGGCTCACCTCCAACTGCGCAACGCTACGCGCTGTTCACATCCAGCTGCCCAACACTACAATGGCAGACAACAATGCAAACCAGCCACAGACTGCACACAGCACAGCCAGTGATTTTCATACAGAGCGCTACGTGGCGTTACCAATAAGAAAACCTAAACAGCCTACCTACATAGCCCCCATGCTCCCCACAAAAAATTTTACAAATTGTTTTCGGCAGTGGCCAATACAGATTTGATAAAATTTTTCATAATTACAATAACAAAGATATCAAATGCACACACCTATTGATACAATGTTGGTCAAAAGCTAAAATTTTCTCACAGTGCATAAAGACAGTCCTGATCGTTCATCACAGTAAAATTGCAGTGTTTTTCTCAAAGTCTGAGCAGTAAAAGAAAATGCACACAGAAGTAGTGGACTTCCATGCAGTCTTGAAGACGTAGTGTTGTCCTTCCAACGAAAAGACAGTGCTGACTCTTGACATGCAGACAGGTAATGGGCCACAACAGAGCAAACCCACAACAGAGTCATTCGAAGTTTTGAAGACTATTGGTAGGTAGGTCATCACAGAGCAGACCCACTATAGTGCTGGTAGAGATTATGGTATTGGTGGGCCACCAGAGGTGCAGACCCACTGTAGTCCTGGTAGAGCTTGTGGTATTGGTGGGCCACCAGAGGTGCAGACCCACTGTAGTCCTTGTAGAAATAATGGTACTGGTGAGTCAGCAAAGGTGTAGACCCACTGTAGTCCTTGTAGAAATAATGGTATTAGTGGGTCATCAAAGATGCAGACCCACTGTAGTCCTTGTAGAGATGACCAGCAGCCATCTGTTGTGACTGTGCAGGTGCACAATCACCATTGAAGAGTCTTGCGGATAATATAGCAAGTCCATAACCACCACTTGTGCACTCACAAAGTTTTTGGAATTGTCCTTAGAACCAGCAATGCTGTTATCCAGTCCCTTGCTGAATTATTAACTTCTCACATATTGTGCATTACTGTGACCAACAGAAACGTGTGCAGTGAAATGTAACTTAATTTGAAGAACTGGTGTCTATACAATTACAACATAAGAATACAATTACAAAGGTACAAAATATATCATTAAAGAACATAACAGTACAGATAACATTTGTAGTAACACAGACTTTACAAAAGAATAGAAATAAACATATACATCAGTGTTACAGGAATTATGAAATAAGTAAATAAATAAAATAATGAGAATAGTTTTCGAAACATTAATTTAACACATGATAATTGAAACAGAACAGAATTAATAACGTCTAAACATCTTTACAAAGAAAATAACGTATTATAAATGCAAATTATATTTGAGGATAACAGTATTCCTCATCAGAGTGAATGTAGCTGAGTATTAGAGAAATTCTACAACATAAATCTTATTAGCTAAACACATAAAGACAGGAAGAACACAAATACACAAGGGTACACAAAAACATAGCGAAATAATACAAAAGGAAAGACAGGGTTCGTTTTCAGTGTGACATTTGGTACTGCAGTCCAACTCAAAACTTCGTTCTGTAGATCTTTCCTCTTACTTCAACATTTGTTTCCACCAAAAAAATCCTATCCAAGCATGCTTTCTATATTCTGTTCACATCCTCTTTCAAAATTCATTTTCTTATAGCTTCTCAATGCATTTATTCTAATTCATCACAACTCGTTCTCACATATAGCCTACCCCATCTTAAGCTAACTTAAATCTACTGAGCTCAGATGCTAAACTAAGGGACAAGGTAATGTAGCAGCACAAAACAATTAACACAAATAGCAATGACAAAAAAAATGCAGAGTGCAAAGCAAGCAGCAGTAAATCTAAATTAACAGATAAAATGCAAAATTACAACTAATATGAGCCAATGTGCAGCAACAAGAAAAATAAATCAATAGTAAAACTGGCTTAACAAAGTAATGTAAAGTGAAATTTAGTAGCACTATGCCTGGCAAACAGCAGCAGCATATGCAATAACTTATATCTAAACATGACATAGCTCAAGCAAAAAAAAAATAGTACACTAAAGACAACAATGCAGACAAGAGAAATGTATATTCACATCTTAATGTCTATATAATTAAATTGGTGCACCACAAAACTAATTCTACAAAAAAATTACCAAGTATTTGAAAATAAAATTATATATGCAGTTACTGTTATTAGTCCCTTCTTATTGTTCTTTCCATTCCAAGAGCTCCTTTTTCGAAGAATGTGGATCCGAAAATAATTATTTAATAGATCTGTTGACAGAAAGTGTTCACATTAGCAAATGCATTTAATTTTATTTTATAAAACCAATGCTGCAACACAGCTGGAAAACAGATATCAAATGAAATAAGCAATTGCGCAAACCAAAGCATAAAAACATCATTCAACAGCTATGTGGCATTTCATAAGTCAGTAGAAATTCTCTCAATTCTCGTAGAAAGACACTTGTCATAATCAGGTGTGCAGATGTACGAATATTTCCCATCAATTCATAAGCATTTCAATAAGTAGCACAAAGTATGAGTAATCATGTTTCCAAGTAATGAGCGTGTCGTATTTGCGATGCTTTCTACAAAGCAATGTCAATAGCAAGGATAACGGCCTCTATTTTTTCCACCTGTGCCTCTGAAAGGCACACACTAATGGCTTTTTTCCAGGCAGGTGGTACAGCTGGGCATCCACGACGCATTACATGAAGGTCACTTAACTTTCTTACCGAAATATTTACGACAGCAGTGACAGTCTCATATAAAAAATTTCACAGGTCAAGAATTTGCGTTACAAATCTATAGAAACAAAATCCTATTGATATAACTGTCCAAAAAATTTTCGTCGGCATTGTAATACACTCATGCATTTACATACATTTCATAACTCTTAAAGTACGATTCTTGGTTTCCAACACCCTTTTTCACAAGTCAGAGTCCATAACCACTAGTCATTATTCCTTACCTTATTACATATATACATATTCGTCGACACTTCTTCAATATTTCATCATAATAAATACATAGCATAATCAAATTCCTCATATAGCATCAGCTTATTGATCATAAACATACCTCAACAGCATAATACATATCGTCGTCGTAATAATGTCATAACACCTCAGTCAAATCTCAAAAACGTCATAGCTTTCTGCAATAATTTCAAAACTTAAAAAAAATTCTCTGCTCATTTCAATAGTGTCATCTACCTCAAACGTACTTTAAAAATCATGATCCCATACCAAATACATCATTCAAAGCTCTCATAGCATCACAATGGTTCCGAAAAAATATGAAGAGTTCACAAAGTACAGACAAAATACAATTTCATAAGTGTGAAGTTATCCAACTGTGTAACTGCGTAAACATCTGTCACTGATGTAGTAAAAAAAATGTTTATTTCTCTGTTAAATAATCAGATAGCTGTGTAATTCTGTTACAGAAACATGGTACCGATGTGTAAAGTTGTATAAGCAAATACCATATTAGCTAGGGCTCCTTGTGCTTGCCAAACACATGGTACACAAAGTAAGCGTGTACCCCCCTGAGGATTAATGTAATTATACCCTTAGGTGTTACAGATTACAGAAATGGAATGAAATGTATCACGGAAAACTTTCTTTGTAATTCAAAAATCTTTAAAAATAAATGTTTTAAGTATAAAATTAATCACTCAAATATGTGTACTGTAGCGCTAAACTGTCCATCTTGTTGCAACATAATCTCTGTGGAAGTGTCGTAGTTATCATCCTCCGAAAGCTAAGTTCTGCAGAAGTCAATGTACTTACCTCATGATAAACAAAAGTGAAATGCTTTGCGTATAGATATCGTAGTTATTATGCTTATTGGCGTGATGAAGAAAGTACTGTACAGTAATGTATTGTTGTGCCACGAAAAAGGCTGTCTCATTGTTGCTATACCACAAAAGTTACTACTAAAACATGTTTTACTTTCCAGAATAATGCAGAAAAACTGTGCAGATATAAAACAGAAACACTGCAAAAGCAACATTGTAAATTGTCATTCATTAGTAGCGTCATGATAAAATCGTGTAGTTGTCACAAAAACTAACCACTGTGTCGTCTGGTATCTCACAGAAAGTACTTTAAATCCAGAATGTATTTTCAAGTAAACCAAAATGTTGCATTAAAATCTCATTAGCAGTACCAGTATATGTTCTAAGTATGTCAGCCTTATAGTCGTTACGTAATCGTGCAACTAACAAGCAAGAATGTACACACACAATAACACTGTGACGTCTGTTCACTATAACAATGCATTCGTAATTTCTGTTTCAATAAGTTCTCTTGGTTCTTGACTGGATATTTAACTTCAAACATTGTTGCATGTTAACAGATTCTAAGTCTGACAAGCATACTAGTATTGTAAAGTGAAAAGTTTTATGGCAAAGACAAAGTTAAAAAACAGATTATCTCTCAATAAACGGTTTTACATGTGAAATGTGGTGCAAGCCTTTACTCTTCCTACTATGCAGTTTCAACTTCAACGCAATTATCATGTGGTATACGTCGGTAAAGAATACTGGAATTTTTCTCAAGGTTAGCGTCTATGTTATTTTTCCCTGAGCCAGCGGGCGCACGTGGCTGCCTGCGGTGCGAGTCATTGTCTGTTTCTTTGTTGGCGCGCGTCGTTACTGGGATTAGGAGACGTAACTTCTGCAAATTCACCTTGTCGAGAGTGCCCTGCTCTGTTTGAATGTCGCCAGTTCTGATGCAATTCAAGTCTGTCGTTACGAATATATCGTCTGTCGTCATGTCGGTAGTTCCCGTAATTTCTTTCTTGTCGGTTACGTGGTGGTGAATTTCTCCCTGAATCGTAACTGTGCACTGGACTGTTGCGTCTAAAGTTATTCTGTCTCCCTTGATAATAATTATTTTGGTTCCCATATTGTCTGTTTCTCTGATTGTCTCTGTGATAGTCATTACTGCGGAGAGGTGATCTTTCCCTGTAGTTATTACTACTCTGCCAACGGTTGTCATACGGGTGGTGTCTGTTTTGGTCACGATTTGTGTTGTGAGAATAGCCTTGTCGCGTCCAGTTATTATTTCTTTCATCGCGGAATTGCGACGGATGTGATCTGTAATTGTTGTGTTCCTGTTTTCGCATTCCGCCATTGTCAGTGTCAATTTCTAATTCTTGTAAGAGTCCCTGAAAAGCTTCAATGTCGTCTTTGCAACGTCCTGCCAAAATAATATGTCGTAAATGTTCAGGTAATTTGATTAAGCAAATGCGGATGAGTTCTGAGGGGCTGTATGGGTTTGACAGGTACTGATTCATGTGCAACATGTCTTCAAAATATTTCACAAGACTGGAAAATTCAGATTGTTCGAAATGTTTCATCATTATGATGCTATGTTTTACTCGGTCTAGTGTAGCTTGAGACCAATATGCTGAGAGGAAGGCATGACAAAATTCTCCTTCACTGTGACAATCGTGAATGACCGACCGCATTCTTACAGCTGGTTCATTCTCTAAATAGCCACACATAAATTCTAATCTGTGTTCTAACGAACAGTTGGGAGGAAAAAAATGAGAGAATTGATGGAGCCAGGCTTGTGGAAGAATGTCGTTGCCAGAATTCTTAAATGTTTTGAATTTACGTGTAGTAATGAACAGCTTACAGTCAAAATCATCATGTCGGCGAGTCGTATGTCGGTCATTGTTACGTCATTTCGGCGGTTCCATCTCAAAATTCGATGTGCCTTGCCAATTTCTTTCATAATTTCCGAAGTATCCTGTGTTATTATTTTGTGGTTGTTCCGTATTTCTAAGTCCCTCTTCCCGTGTTGGAGCACGAGTGTCCTCTGAAATATGTAATTCTTGTATTACTTGTGCCAACTGATCTTGTACTTCCCGGATTTCTCTTTTGTGTTGCGTATTAATTTGATTCTGATTTTGTTTGAATTTCTTAATTTGTTCATACTCTTCTGTGTCAGTGGTGGCTACAGGTCTTGTGTCATTCAGATCATCATCTACCTTTGTAGATAAGTTAGTGAACTGATCCGAAAGTTCGGCTACTTTCTCCGATAGTGTACTTATTTCCTCAGTGTGTTTTTCTGAACCAAGTTTCGGAGTATCTACTGTGTCCTTGAAGTTTTCCTGAGTTTTTGCAAGTTGCGTAACCGAATCGGTAGATGCAACTGAGTCAATTTTAGCTTGCAAGGTGTCGTGATTTTCATGAACAATGGTTTGCAATTCTTTTATGGCTGCTTTGTGATTCTGTAATGCATTTTCATGTCGCGAAAAAATAGGTTGAAAATGCTCACAAATTTGTGTTTTTACTTCATTACAGACTTTTTGACATTTCGATTCAATGTTATGTAACTCAGTAGTTAAATCTTCACGTGTTTGTTCAAGTGTGGTGTCTAACTTTTGAAGCTTTTGCTGTGTTTGTCTCTGATTTTGTTCCATTTGTTGCATTAGCTGTAATAACAATGCATTAGTGTCTGGAATCTGTCCTCTACGCTTTTCGGCAGTGCATTTGCACCGGCAACATTCAGATTTTGACAAGCAGAAAATGTGTCTTGGATTATTTGAGAAAACGGTGAGGACGCAAAACCTGAATCTACAGTATTTGCAAAATTGTGTCCTGTCATTTCGGATTCCTGAGGCGAGTTGTTGCCGAGCGATCGACCGATAATGCTTCCTTGTTCACTAATTGTTTCACTGCCTACACCATTGTTTGCCGCCCGCTCCATTTCCCTATGCACAATTACCAAATTACTATGTTCAACATTAGTTAATTTATTACACGGTGGCGCTAACACACTGCTTTCGTCTTCACTGTCATTTCTCAGATTACTTTGGAGCGTAGTATTACGTTTTTCACACGCCATAATTGTCACAATATTTCACACGATAACACAGAAAAGCACAATTTGAAGAGCAAAATAAGATAACATAGCAATGGAAATAATGTCTACTTAATTGCAAGCGCAGCTGCGAAATACTTGGTGCAAATCTACATGCATGTCACAACTGTTTTACTGTACAACAATGAATAACTACAATTACAAAGGAAATTCTCTCTATGATTACGCGCTAGCAATAAACAAAGGCTACACTAATTACACAAACTACAAGAAAAAAATCAGAAGATTCCAGTGAGGTATCCTCGGCTAAGGGTCGACATATGAAACGTCCCCTTTGAAAAATGATACAAGACTGTGCTTAAACTGACACACAATATCTTTTAGCGCAACGCAATCTGACTTTCAATAATCCCTACAAAAGAATGACCCTGACTAACATTAACCTATACCTTTCACAAATCACTTACCTCACAAAAATCTTCGTTACTGTCAGCTAAATAAAAGATTCAAACTACGGAAGGCACTAACTACTGATAGGCATAGTTAGCAAATGAAAGATTTTGATGGAGAAGAAGCAATGTATTTACCTTAATAGTGTTCAAAGGTCATAATATATATAGCAGTTCATGACATCCAGTCTTACAAATTTCAAAACTCCGCCATTTCTCTCCCCACATCCACCACTGCTGGCGGCTCACTTCCAACTGCGCAACGCTACGCGCTGTTCACATCCAGCTGCCCAACACTACAATGGCAGACAACAATGCAAACCAGCCACAGACTGCACACAGCACAGCCAGTGATTTTCATACAGAGCGCTACGTGGCGTTACCAATAAGAAAACCTAAACAGCCTACTTACAATGTACGTAAGCATTCTGTCTGATCACCTGCATCTATTCATGTCCATTGTGCTTTCCGACGGACTTGGGAAATTCCAGCAGGACAATGCAACACCCCACACGTCCAAAATTACTACAGAATGGCTGCAGGAACACGCTTCTGAGCTTAAACAATCGCTCTGGCCACCAAACTCTCCAGACATGAGCATTATTGACCATATCTGGGATGCCTTGCAACGTGATGTTCAGAAGAGATCTCCACTCCCTCGTACTCTACGGATTTATGGACAGCTCTGCAAGATTCATGGTGTGAGTTTCCTCCATTACTACTTCAGACATTAGTCGAGACCATGTCACGTCGTGTTGCGGCACTTCTGTGTGCTCGCTGGGTACCTACACGATATTAGGCAGGCGTACCAGTTTCTTTGGCTCTTCAGTGTAATACAGAGGCTTACCGACAGTCATCCTTACAACGCTCCGTTCGCTAATGGAACAGGAAAGGAGGATGTTTCCGATACACCCATCCACTCTTCACCCTTCTTCCGTAATATCGTACTTAATTATTTTCGTCTTTTCTGCACTGTTAATAGTGCATGTTTCACTGACAAAGAAGGTTACACTCTAAACTGCTACTTTCAGCAAAGGCTTCCTAATACTTAAATTTACATTCCGTGTAAACATTCTTTTCTTTTTCCGAAAAGTTTCTCTTGTTAGTGACAGTGCGCTTTTCATATCCTCTTTACTTGTGCCATCGTCAGATATTTTTTACCTCATTATCAAAATTCATTTACTACTTTCTGCGTCTCATCTACATCATAAATATTACAATATTACATGCTTTTCGACCGAGAAATCTTTGTTTGGTTTGACAAGTTACCCCAAAAACTAACACTACACGGTACGTTTAGACATTTTGCAAGTTCTGTTCTATGCTCCTCCCAGCTGAACCTATTGTCAATCTGTAATCACAAGAATTCTATACATACATTTTTGGATTCTAAACTGCATAAAATGAGTTTTTCATAGTTTAAAGACATCGAATTGTCTAGAAACCATTTATTGATGACCATGAAACTATCGTTAACAACTATTTGTAAAACTACATTTCATTTGCCATTTATCATTATGGTTTCATCATCTGCAAGCGAAACAGAAGTAGCATGTGGTAATGTTACTGTTGAAATATTAGTACAAAGAAAAAGTAATGCCCCTAAGATATCACCCTGTGGAACACCATACATAATTAGTTCTCATTCTGGTGAAGACCTGTACATTAACACACGACTATTCCTACTGACAATCTTTTCCTGTGAGAATAATACGATTTCAACCATTTTGCGTAATTTCCTGTGCCTTCATAATATTCTAGTTTCCTTGAAAGGATATCGTGATATACGCAGAGAAATTTATTCATACCGCTCAGTTACTCGCACGTGGCTAGAAATGCTTGTTTTTCCATCTTCTTACGTTTTAAAGGAAAATTTTTATCTGAGTTTGTTCACACATAGTTTGTTCACACACACTCACCGACTGGAACTCGTTGATGGTCAAGACGTCGATGACGCGGGCTTTTAGTTTCACCTCCAGCGGCGGTCCGGTCTCTGGACACAAAGACAACACAACTTTAGTTCAAACCAGCCACATACCTCGAGCACAACTATATTACGAAAGCAAGATCTTCGAGTACAAGAAGTGAAAGCTAAATTGAAAAAAATTGATACATGAATTGCTCATACACAACAGACACTAATGTCCACACAATGAAGTTATCTGCATCTATATCTAATGACTCTACATTCCATGAATTAATGAAAAATAATATAAGACAATTCTATTTAGTACGATGAAACATTCAAGGGGACCCTACCTGTTGTAAGCTATGGGTTTGGATGAAAACTCGCACAGAAGATCGTCACTGAAGAAAGACAGTGTACGCTGATTTCCGCCTTAGCCACAATGCTCTGTTGTCTTTGTGGACATCACGGAGGAGTTTCCCGTGTCGTCCAACCCATGATGGCTATAATCTCATTGCGAGTCAAGTTTTTAGTCTCTGCTGCCGGTTATAACGAATTTTTTTTCTGATGAGGCAAAATATTATGACCACATGCTTAATAGCGAGTCGGTTCACCTTTGGAAAGCAGTTTAACATCGATTCTCTGGGCCATGGATTCGACAAGTCCCTGGTAGGTTTCCAGGGGTAGTGACAACTCCCAAAATTACTGACCGGTGGTTAGTGAACGTGGAGCTGGCGTCCGTTAGCATCTTAAATGTGTTCCATGAGACTCAGACATGATAGACTTCGTACCCAAGACATTAACGCGAGTTCACTATCATGCTCCTCAAATCATTGAGCATAACAACTTAGGCCCTGAGACGTGGATAGTTATCCCACGGGAAGATGCTATCCCAATTGGGGACGATATCAAGCATGAAGAGAAAAGTGTAGCTCTGCAATGATGTTTATGTGCTCATCATCTGTCTGATACTACAGGTCCGATGGAAACCATAACAATCTGCCCTATGTCAAGGTCAGTCGGATCAGTGGATTTCCCCATTTGCAGTCCCTACCGACTCTAAAATAAGTCTTCGTTCGTTTCTACACCGTTCACATACTTTCCTTGACGTGTCACGTGCGTGCAGTGCCACCATATGTCCATTCAGACTTGCGATGGTCGATGTTCATAATGTTTTATTTCACCAGTCCTGTTGAAAAACGGTACCACGATACTGTCGAATGAGCGGTAACACATGAGGAAGCAGAATGTCTGTGACATATTGTTGTGCCATCGTAATTTCCTCAGTCGCTAACAGCCGCGGCCTGAGGTCATACCCAATAGCGCTCCATTACATGACGCCCAGAGCAACACCGCTGTGCCTCTCCAAAACATTGGAAGAATGGGGCCTCTCCTCAGGTCGCTGCCATACTCATCAACGATGGTCATCCGGGGTATAGCAGAACCGCGATCCATCGCTGAATACCGTATGAAGTCATTCGTTAGCAGTTCATGCTTCCTATTCAAGGCATCACTCCAAACGCAGCCGCTTGTCTCGTGGAGTTGACAGTGGCCTACGAGTGGGACAGTTATGCCCTAGTCCGGCTACTGTTGATCTCCGACCAATGTTATGGGATGACAGATTTTGTACGAAGTTTATTACTTGCTTTTGGGTGATAGGTGCGGACGTGAAGGCGTTACGATACACTCAGTGCACAGTACAGCGATCCTCGCTTATGGTGGTCAGACTCGGTCAACCAGAACCTTATGTCGTGTATGCAGGCCCTCACGTTACCATGCAGTCCAACGTCAGGTCACTGTCACATCCGAATGCCCCACAAATCTGGAATTTGCACGATTCGACCAGCCGGCCAACTGGAGGCATATAATGAGGCCTCTTGTAAACCCTTTTAGCTGCCGATGTCACTGTTGCAAATAAGCATGCAGCATCTCCAAGTGCGTCACAGTCGTCACTCAACGTCAGTTGGTGTTCACGCCCCTTACCTACCTTACCAGGCGTGCTAACAACGTTCAACACGAACAACAACGCACTCTGGGGGCCATTCTAGCTGTCACAGAGAAAGACAACTCTAATCGTTTGCATACGCGCCAATGGTGTGTACGTGTACGAAGTTACAATGATGTCCGACCGCGTATTCTGGATGGTTCATTTTTCTGTCAGGTAGTGTAGCTATACTCATTTTGTATGGAAGAAATAGTAAAATTTAACAGACTCTTCCGTTTCATTTCATTAGTAGTTAATATTAATTTCGTTTCATTATTATACGAGGGCTATCCACAAAGTACATAACGTTTTGGAATTAAAAATAAATAAAGTATTGGAATTTTTTTAAATTATATACAGATGAAAGCAACACTTAAATACTACTTTTCTACATAGTTGCCATTTAAATTAAGGCACTTATCGTAGCGATGAACGAGCTTGGAAATTCCTTCGTCGTAAAATTCGGCCGCCTGCGCCTTCAACCACGTGGTTACCTCTTTTGGGACAGAAAAGGTGTGATTTTTGTGGATTTCCTGGAAAGAGGCACTACAATAAACTCTCAAAGGTATTGCCAAACTCTGCACAACCTCAGAAGAGCAATACAAAACAAGAGCAGGGGAAAGTTGGGCTCAAAGACCTTGCTGATTCACGACAACGCCCGGGCCCACACGGCAAATGCCACTCGTGAAGTTCTCGAATCTTTTAAGTGGGAGTTGTTTCCTCATCCACCGTACAGTCCCGACCTGGCACCGAGCGACTTCCACTTATTCCGAGCAATGAAGAAGTGGTTGGCTATGCAGCGTTTTGATGACGACGCACAGCTTCAAGAAGAGGTAACCACGTGGTGAAGGCGCAGGCGGCCGAATTTTGCGACGAAGGAATTTCCAAGCTCGTCCATCGCTACGATAAGTGCCTTAATTTAAATGGCAACTATGTAGAAGAGTAGTATTTAAGTGTGTTTTTCATCTGTATATAATTTTAAAAAATTCCAATACTTTATTTATTTTTAATTCCAAAACGTTATGTACTTTGTGGATAGCCCTCGTATTTACCTCCACATCTGCACTCTGCAACCACTGTGACGTGCATAGGAGGAGGATTCCAGAGTGAATGCGCCACTCTGCAGCGGAGCGTACCCCTAGGCTGTTGCTAAGGCTTTCGTTCGCAATATCGTTTCATAAAGGTATGACTTTTATCCAGGGTATGGATGGGAACTTCTGTTCAGTTTGAAAAGTATGCTATAAGTTGCCACAATTGAAAGGGCATGGCGGGGAAAGGGGGGGGGGGGGAGTGAGAAGCTCTGTTGATGATGGATGATGAGAGCACTGCTCGCTGATAGTTGCATTTCAGTTCGAGTTCCGGTCCAGCACACAGTTTTAATTTTACGGGAGGTTTCATGGCAGAGGGTATTTCCCATTGTACTAGTATTAATGTTCGTCCTCCCTCCTTTCGTCCACGAAGCGCGGGTAGAATGATAGCTTAAATCCCTCCATGAGCGTTGTATTCACTCTGTGTCGTCTTCGTGGTCCCTGTGCAAACAGTAGGTAGGAGCTGTAGTATATTCCTAGATCTCTCACTAAAGCCTGGCTCTTGCAACTTTATATGTAGACTTTCCGTGGATAGCTGGTGTCTATGATCAAGTATCTGCGAGCATCTCTGCGATTCTCTCCCAAAAGGATCAGATGAAAACGTCATCATTCAAGCTGTTCTTTGAATGTCTTCTATTTGGTATGTGTACCACACACCTGATCAGCACTTTAGGGTGCATGAGTGTTTTGTAAGCAATCTCCTTTGCAGAATGATTCCATTTTCTCAGTATTGTAACAATGAGCCAAAGCCCGCTATCTGCTACGACTTAGTCTATGTGATCATTCCATTTCACGTCCCTACAAACTGATGCCCCCACTTGTTCCAACTGACTGATTGTAATTGCGAGAGTGGAAGGTTAAGGGTAGACCAACACCTTGTTGATTTCCAGTATTACCGATGGAGGGCGCCACGAAATTGTAAGTCATTTTAGCCAGGTGTCAGGGTACTTTTAATCACATAGTGCGACTAGTAATATATGCTGGGAGTTATTCACTTGGGTTAATTCCTTTAATTTATGTTCTTTTAAAACATACTTATTTTCAATTTTCTGTTTTATTTTTACATTAATGTTACAAATGGTTACTGTTAACATAATTTATTACTAAATACAAAATATGAGCCGTTGTATGTCACTATGATTATTGACTATGTACGACCTGTTTAGTGTTTCCAGGTAATAGGTCAAAAATTTGTGGCAATAAATTGAAGTGAATTGAATTGAACCAGAAATACACTACCGTATTATGTATTACATATCAGCTAGGCGCAACGAGCAACCGTGAATACAATTTTGTGCGACCCTTCAAACAGAGCTTTCTGAACAAATGAGATATCACACAATTTGTGATTAATTAAGTTCGATATTATTTTATGAGATCTCTCGTTGTTTTAAAAGAATGGACTTTCAAAATAAAAGGTCAGTATATTAAAATACACTGACAGAAAAAATTGTAACACCAAGATGGAGTTGTGTGACATAAACGAAAGTTAGTAGGCGTTTTTCTACATCTGGAAGACGATGTCTATTCAAATTTCACGCCAGTCGCATAAGAGTGGCGCTAATACCTTCACTATGAGGGTGCAAATCAGGTTTGCTTTAAATACGCGCTGTAATGGTCGTGAGCGTTAATTATCTTTGAGATTGGACATGGCGAGATGATGTTAGTCAAGGACGCTCTTGAGCCGAAAAAAAAAGCCGTTATCCACAACATGCTGAGGTTGAACGAGGTCGTGTAATAGGGCTACGAGAAGATGGATGTTCCTTCTGCGATGTTGCAGGAAGACTTGGCAGAAACATAATCACTGTACATGGTTGCTGCCAGCGGTGGTCGCAAGAAGACCGGGCTCTGGACGGCCACGTGCCATTACCGAAGGGGAAGACCATCGCGTTCGGCTTATGCCTCTGGTGCATCGTACTGCGTCTACAGCAGCAATCGGAGCAGCACTTGGCACCACAGTGACACAACGAACTCTTACACATCGGTTACTTGGAATAGAAGGGAGAACCGATAGAGGTATACAAGGTACCCTCCGCCACACACCGTCAGGTGGCTTGCGGAGTATGGATGTAGATGTAGATGTAGATGTAGATTTACATTGTAGTCAAAGGATTTACTGTTTTTCTTTTTTTTGAAGTGCACAAATTTAAATTTTTGAACTTTCAAACCACGTTTCCAAACTTTGCACGACTTTGTAATCTTATCAAGGTCTGATGATACATTTTTGTAGCTCTCGACAACTCTCCATTTAAGATAATGTGCTGGAGCCACCCTAACAAAAAATCCTCAGACAAATCACAAATTTCATTTGGGAGAAATGTGTTCATTGGTAGGTGGCTATGTTGAGAATTAAATACTTAGACATGAAGAATAAAGACGCAGAAAGTAAATATAGCGGTTGTTTTATTTTAAAAGCTTTGAGGGTTCTTACATAAAAATTTGGAGGCATTACTTTTCAGCACGCTCTCATACTACCGACTTGTTATTACAATGGCACACACCATATCATCAAATTTAAACATTTTCCTAGCAACAAAATATAGGATGCCAACTGTGTTCGTCTCCCTGCGCCACGACCACTCGCTAAGTGAAATTGCACCCACCGATAATACTCAGCGTCCACTCGTCCCTTTGTTAAGGAGAGCTGTGGCACATCAGTTATTGACCATAGTCAATCCAGCTTTATGTTGCGGCCGCATGTAGTAAGCGTTGCTTCACGCAGTGGAGAATGGCAAATAGAGGCACGCCGGCGACCGAGGCGTTGCGAAGTAGGCAGGCACAGATAGCCTTGCTGACAGCAGCAGTCTACCAGCAGGCTGACGAAAGGACGCACACAGACCGAGCGCCAAGCGAAGCCTGGAGAGTGCTGAGTAAGGGGAAGTGAGGCCAGCACGCTAAGTTACGCTGCAATATACAGCGGGAGTAATAACAAAAAGCTACCACCGAGGGTAAAAAACGTCCTCCTGCCAGATATAAATAGTGGAGCGCAGCCAGCAAGAGACAGAAGCCATTAGGAAGCAGTTCGGATCTGAGGACGGATGTGGTCCGTGTCCGAATGTTCAATCTTCGTATGTGACGATTCCGGAAGTCTGTTCCAGCTCGCAGGAGTCATCCGTTCGCCGCCAGATGTCAACTTCAGCTCTGGAGGTCGGCCCGAGTTCGGTCGGCACCATGGCTGACTAACTACAGCGACAACTTCCAGCAGGACCGGCCCCAGCGCGGTCTTCGTCACAGGCGCCGGCGGGGACTGACGCCCGGACTTCAGGGCAACCCGGCACCACGGCGCGTGGTCCGTCCGTGACGGGACATCGCGACTGACGGCTTCCCAGCCGCTGGTGCAGCAGGCGTCGGCAGCTGACCTCACGGCGACGCGGCTCCGTGGGCGTGCCGTACTGGGGCTCCGAGCGGCGACGAGTTCATCTCAAGCACAGGGCATCCTGGCCTCAGCGGAGCACTGGTGGCCTGAGGCTCCCGAGTGCGATTACCGGAGAATCTACACAGCAGCAGCCAGGCGGAGGGATCCGCAGGGCTGGGCAGCGACGACCTAAATCAGGATGGCCGGACGCGGGATTGAACCGTCGTCCTCCCGAATGCGAGTCCAGTGTGTTAGCCACTGCGCCACCTCGCTCGGTGCACAGCAGGTCTTCACATTACAGTTAATATCACAAATGCAGATAAATTAAACAAAAGAATTTAAGGTCTTCTCATATTCAACTAATATTACGAAAACACATTTATCCGTTAGAGGAAACGAAATAAACTGCAGTTACGTATTAACATTATTACCAAATATATGAATACTTTGTCTTAGAAAGCGAAAGAAGTGACTGAAAAAGGAGAAAAAATTTAGCTATCCCCAATAGCTATATCTTCAAAGCATCCACCCGAAAACGTTTTGTTGCGGAATTTGATACGTTACTCATCCTCTTGTAACTGCTTTTATGTGAGCTGCTACCTGGACTCCTGTCACCGACTAGGCAATCATAAAATCATCGTCCACCGACATTTCTTCCTCGACAGCTGTTAACTGTCACGTCTTTCTGAAGCCAGAGACAGTCCGTTGCATTCCTTGCCTTTTAACAACAACTTTTAGTGTGAGCAAAAGTGAGAACACAAGACGCCACGGGGAGCAATTAAAGGATAGTCATAGAAGCAACCCATGATTCCTGGAGGAGAAGAGAAATGAATCCTGGGAACTGATTATGGTTTTTAAATACTATAGTGAAATTTAACAAATTCTGGAGTGGTAGATAACTGCGATACACTGGGAGGAAGTAAGAGCTTTGAACGAGCGGAGCAGCTTCAAAAAAATGGTTCAAATGGCTCTGAGCACTATGGGACTCAACTGCTGAGGTCATTAGTCCCCTAGAACTTAGAACTAGTTAAACCTAACTAACCTAAGGACATCACAAACATCCATGTCCGAGGCAGGATTCGAACCTGCGACCGTAGCGGTCTTGCGGTTCCAGACTGCAGCGCCTTTAACCGCACGGCCACTTCGGCCGGCGGAGCAGCTTCCTTAGCTTCCGGAATAACATGTTGCCTCTGACCTTGGCACCATATTGACAAAACTGCAGACCCAGGAGGTCAGGTGTGGCAAGACAGAGCAAAGAGCTTAATCTTACCATCTACCCGGTGTCCCTCATCTCTAATCTGTGCAGATGGCCCTACGCAAAATCGCCCACTCGTCTATCATGCTCTGAGGACAAGCACCGCAACGAAATACGCAGTGCTTTGCAAGACACTGCTTCACACCTGAGAGAACTGCTTAGTGCGTCAGTGGGGAAAGCGCAACCTTGTGATGTGTCGATAAATGAAGAGATCTGAGAACAGGAGAGGAAGCATTAAACAACGACACTCCAGGCGTTTTCCCGAGAGTCACGGTAAGCGCAGAATAGGTCTCTGCTTGCGGTTTCATCTGTAGGCCAGCGATAGAGTACAATGAAAAAGCCAGGCCGTAGACCTGTCAAATTACGATCCATCAGGAAACGTAGTTCTGAGATTCTGAAGTCTGCTCACTTAATAGATGTGTAGCTAGTAGAAAAGTTTGTGGTGGATGGGACTCTCATGTTTCTTTAGCAGTTTCTTTCGAAGGAAACTGTCCCTCTAAGAAACATCCACTGCTGCACAGTAGGTACAAAAAAGAAACAGAGGAATATAGACACTGAGATCCCAAGGAAAACGAATTTGCCTTTCAGAAAGGGAAAGAAGGCCCTTAGCGACTACCATAGTAAAATATTATCGAAAGATCTATTACAAAATCAAAAGAAATTCTGATCATATGTGAGGGCTGTGTGTGGCATCAGAGATAGTGTACAGACACTCATTGGTGACACGTGTAATTAAACTGAAAACTGCAAACCAAAAGTCGAAATACTGAACTCCGCATTCAAATGTTCCTGTATAAAAAAAAGCATCCAGGAGTACTGCTCGATTTCAATTCAAAGTTTAGTGGTACAGGTATTAGAGTCGGTGTGGGAGGATAGCGAGGCCATTTCGGCAATTAAGGTAATGCAGAAACTGTTATAACTTAAATATTACGACTGCTGCACCACTTGTTAGGAGGAGACACAGTGGCTGCGCCAAAGACTGAGGCGGCGTGGAGTTTCACAACTATTTATTGAACTTTCTTTACAATTTCCGTGATTTCCCTAAATCGCTCCAGCAAATGCCGGGATGGTTCCTTTGAAAGGGCACGGCCGACTTCCTTCCCCGTCCTTCCATTATCCGATGAGCGGCTCTAGGCGCTACAGTCTGGAACCGCGCGACCGCTACGGTCGCAGGTTCGAATCCTGCCTCGGGCATGGATGTGTGTGATATCCTTAGGTTAGTTAGGTTTAAGTAGTTCTAAGTTCTAGGGGACTGATGACCTCAGAAGTTAAGTCCCATAGTGCTCAGAGCCATTTGAACCATAATCCGATGAGACCAATGACCTTTCTGTTTGGTCTCCTTCCCCAAACAACCCAACGCAACCCAACCCAACCCTGTTGTGTAAATGGTAGACATGAAAGCACGGAGAGCTGTATCGAAAGCACAGCGTTGCAGCAATATACGGTGAGAGAGAGTCAGTCAGCGTGTGTGTGTGTGTGTGTGTGTGCGGCAGCAGGGCGAGACGTGCATTGTTAATTTGAGATGCAAAAACGTGCCGAGACAGTGAATCGTGGAACTTAAAAGACTGGCGATTGGGATTACCGTCGCAGTGCGTAATGGAAGTTGAAGTGATCATTATGAACAGAAAGATCGTAAGGTTTGTGTATTACTGAGTGGATAGTGTCTCAACTGACACTCACAATGTTTACACGAGTAGACATTACAGTTATTGCTACCTTGCGAGTGAAACCGCATCGCGAGAGCCAAGGCTCCATAAAACGCCTGTTGTATTTGTCTTCTTAACGAACAGCAGAGTGTTTGAAGCTATAACCGTAGCGCTGAACATAATTACAATAATTGTGGATCAGGTGCAAGAACGGTTTTACTGACTATGAGTTCGCAATCGTGTTAATTATATGCAAACGTGATGAACAGTTATGTCGGAGCGCAAATTATCACCAACAGTGTAGAAACTGGACCACAGTGTGTATAACGAGTAATAAACGTGTAGATGCTACACCTGTAGAGTACCACCAACAATTACATCTATTCATCCATAGGCCTATTAAACTCCATTGCGGATGACCTTACAGCCTAACCGACAAGAGACTTCACTAACATACTTCCCCCTGGAAATACGACAAACGGAGTTGCTGTAGTAATTTCGACTGCGACATCAGAAGCCCCCGCCGTCAGCTCAACACGCCACCACGCATCTCCAGCAACGAACAACTAAGCTACTGTGTCATGCGCTCTCACCAGTTAAAGACTTAACGGAATTTCGCAGTTCAGACTGTAAATCGTTTGTTTCATTATAAAACTATTTTCTTTCTTTTTCTTTCTTAATTTTTGCTACGTGAATAAAACTGTTTGAGGTGAACTACTAACATTCAATGTGGCTTTGTTGAACCAGCATTAGTTATAAGTATTCTTCTGCTTAAACTATTTCTTTCTATTAAATTAATGCTGATGCTGTTGCATGTTCTTATGTGCCTTTTAAGAAGGAAATCGTGACGTCCACCATTCCTTTCTGTGCACCGACCAATGGAATTAAAGATGCTCGTTCGCTGTTGGTCTAAGCATCCCAGCGAGGGCAAACTGCATGTGGCAGCTGTCAAACCATGCGGACTGTATTTACATTGTACTGTTACCACACTTTCACGAGCAATAACTTGGTTGCTGTTGATTACAGACAGAAGTGAATGGATGTATCGTCTACCCTTACAGTGTTTAGGGGATTAGTAACAGAATTGTGCGTGATTTACGTAATTTAGTGATTAGGGTGAACGACATTCTCCACATCTACACATTTCGGGAGTAAAACGAGTTCTTCTGGGGTGAAATAATCAGACATAACTCAGTTAGGTTATTGCTAACGAAACCTCGTGTAAATACACGATCCATAGTCTCGTGAAACACACCCCAGAGAACCGTTTACTCCACAGTGCCCACGTCGTCAGTTCATTATAAAACCAATGTTTCGGCCACTAGCGCAAATGGACTTTATCATAAAATACACTGTTTGACAAAAAGTAAAGCACACAGAAGGGGACAAGGAAACGAAACATAGCTGCACCGGTTGGGAGGGTATGTCATGTTATTTCAGTCGTTACAAATTCGAGTGAGATTTACAAAGAACATGAAAGTATGGGCTAACTTATCAGTATGACACTGCACCCCCTCTTGGCCTGCATGCATACACCGAATCGATTGGTGAGGGTGTATGAAGTCTGCTGCATCCTATCCTGAGCCAAGCTTCTTGACCCCCACATAACGGCACTGGGGCGGAGTTGACGTCCGAGGCCGTCCCACACGTATTCTATTGGGGACAAGTTTCAAGATCTTGCTGCCTGTGGGAGGAACTCTACAACATCACGCAGATAGTTCACAGACACACGTGCCAAGTGTGTGTGTGTGTGTGTGTGAGAGAGAGAGAGAGAGGGAGAGAGAGAGAGCATTGATTGTCCTGTTGAAAAATCAAATGTTCAAATGTGTGTGAAGTCTTATGGGACTTAACTGCCAATGTCATCAGTCCCTAAGCTTACACACTACTTAACCTAAAACAAACACACACACCCATGCCCGAGGGACGACTCGAACCTCCGCCGGGACCAAACGCACAGTCCATGACTGCAGCGCCTAAGACAGCGTTGAGAAATGACACCACGATGCTGTCGCATGAAAAGTAACACATGACGTTACAAGATTTGGGTGACGTATTGTTGTGCAGTCATAGTGTGGTGTCACCGCCAGACACCACACTTGCTAGGTGGTAGCTTAAATCGGTCGCGGTCCATTTAGTACATGTCGGACCCGCGTGTCGCCACTGTGTGATCGCAGACCGAGTGCCACCACAAGGCAGGTCTCGAGATACGGAATAGCACTCGTCTCAGTTGTAGGACGACTTTGCTAGCGACTACACTGACGAAGCCTTTCTCTCATTTGCCGAGAGACAGTTAGAATAGCCTTCAGCTAAGTCCATGGCTACGACCTAGCAAGGCGCCATTAGCCTTACATACTTTGATAGTTATCGTATGAAATGTCTCATCAAGAACGATGTATACAACAAGGAGGAATTAAAAGTTAAGTATTAAAGCGGCTACGTACTTTTCTTGCTACCATTCATTACGTATCCTGTTTCAGACCTCTATCTAGCCTGCGTGAGATTACGCGTGCCTTTCGGCTACTTCAGTGTGGCGTAGCTGTCTTGTTACGCCACAACACATGGTTTTCGCAGTCATTACCAGCCGTATCTTGAAGTCATACCTGATGGCTCCCTGCACCACGACCTCAGTAGTAACACTGATGTGTGGAAGGATGTGACCTCTCCCCAGGTCGCCATCGTACTCCCCGATGATCCTACTCTCTGCAGAACACAAAGTGATGCTAGTCATCAGCAGTCCATGATTCCCAGTCATGGCATCATTCCAAACACTACCTTTTGTGCTGTGGTGTTAACAGCAGCCTACACGTGAGATGGTATTGGGTCCAGCTGCTGCTAGTCTCTGACTCATGCTGCAAGACGATGTAGAATGTTACAGAGAGTCCATTACTTGTTCTCGAATGGTATGTGCAGATAAGGAGCTAGGATGTGCCTGGTCTACAGTTTGGTGATCCTCTCTCGTGATGGTCGGCCGAAACTTTATGTCTAGTGTTCTTGCCCTCCCGCTCTCACATAGTTGAACATTGGGCATCTGTCACGTCCGCATGCCCCCAAATCTGGATATTTGCACGATTGGACTAGCTGGTCAAATGGAGACACACAATAATACCCCTTTCAAACTCTGTCAGGCGCTAATAAGGCTGTCTCACATGGGTAAGCAACATCTCCATGTCCTTCATAGTGACCACTCAACATCCGACACTGTTGACGCCCCACGACTGCAAATAACAGTAAACGCGAACAATACCATGTTTTCTGATGACCATTATACAGGGCGAGAATTATTAAACTATATGAAATAAAATCGTCATAAATTGTGAACGATTTGCGTTAGGATGTTCAAACTGCATGGTTGACCGCTGGGCATGATAGGAATTATGTGCTTTGGTTTAGCGACAAAGCTCAGTTTCATTTGGATGGGTTCGTCAATAAGCAAAATTTGCGCTTTTGGGGGACTGAGAATCCACATTTCGCGATCGAGAAATCTCTTCACCCTCAACGGGTGACTGTGTGGTGTGCAATGTCCAGTCACGGAATAATCGGTGCGATCTTCCTTGTCGGCACGGTGACTACCGAAAGGTACGCAAAAGTATTGGAAAATGATTTCATCCCCATTATACAAAGTGACCCTGATTTCGACGAGATTGGTTCATGCAAGGCGGAGTTCCACCCCATCGAAGCAGGATAGTGTTTGATGTCCTGGAGGAGCACTTTAGGGGCGGCATCCTGGCTATGTAGTATCTAGAGCCCACTGGCATGGGCCTCGATTGGCCGTTATGTTCTCCAGATCTGAACACATGCGACTCTTTTTTGTGAGGCTATATTAAAGACAAGGTGTACAGCAATAACCCCAGAACTATTTCTGAGCTGAAAACAGCCATTCAGGTGGTCATGGACAGCATCGATGTTCCGACACTTCTCCAGGTCGTGCAGAAATTCGCTATTCGTCTGCGCCACATCATCGCCAATGATGGCAGGCCTATCGACCATGTCATAACCTAAATCCTAATATCTGTTGTGATCTTTACGTGTTGAATAAAGTATGTGCACGCCACAGTTTGTAATTAATTTATTAATTTTTTCATATAGTTCAATAATTGTCACACTGTATCTCTCAGAGAGAACTGCAACTCTAATCATTTACATACCCGTCGATGGTGTGCACATGTACGAAGTTACACTGACAACCAACCATATCTCTTGGGTGCTTCACCTTTTTTTGTCAGGCAGTGTACATCTACATCCACATGGATACTCTGCAAATCACATTTAAGTGCCTGGCAGAGGGTTTCATCGAACCACCTTCACAATTCTCTATTATTCCAATCTCGTATAGCGCGAGGAAAGAATAAACACATATATCTTTCCGTACGAGTTCTGATTTTCCTTATTCCCTATGCAGGTCGGTGTCAACAAAATATTTTCGCATTCGGAGGAGAAAGTTCGTGACTGGAATTTCGTGAGAAGATTCCGTCGCAACGAAAAACGCCTTTCTTTTGATGATTTCCTGCCTAAATCCTGTATCATTTCTGTGACACTCTCCCATATTTCGCGATGATACAAAGCGTGCTGCCTTTCTCTGAACTTTTTCGATGTACGAGGTGTGGCTAGAAAAAAACCGGACTAGTACTGATGAAACAATAAAACGAATGCAATAAGGCTGAAAGTCGCGTGGCCTGTCACGTGACTCTCGCTCCGCCTACTGCTCGAGTTTCATCTGCCTCCTGCACTCAGTCTGCCCGTGGCGTCTGTTTTAAGTAGTTGACGTTTTGTCTGTGCGTCGGAAAATGTTGAGTGTACAGAAAGAACAGCGTGTTAACATCAAATTTTGTTTCAAACTAGGAAAATCTGCAAGTGAAACGTTTGTAATGTTACAACAAGTGTACGGCGATGATTGTTTATCGCGAACACAAGTGTTTGAGTGGTTTAAACGATTTAAAGATGGCCGCGAAGACACCAGTGATGACACTCGCACTGGCAGACCATTGTCAGCAAAAACTGATGCAAACACTGAAAAAATCGGTAAACTTGTTCGACAAGATCGCCGTTTAACAATCAGAGCAGTGTCTGAGTTAACAGGAGTTGACAAGGAACAAGTTTGCCGATTTTTTCAATGTTTGCATCAGTTTTTGCTGACAATGGTCTGCCAGTGCGAGTGTCATCATTGGTGTCTTCGCGGCCATCTTTAAATCGTTTAAACCACTCAAACACTTGTGTTCGCGATAAACAATCATCGCCGTACACTTGTTGTAACATTACAAACGTTTCACTTGCAGATTTTCCTAGTTTGAAACAAAATTTGATGTTAACACGCTGTTCTTTCTGTACACTCAACATTTTCCGACGCACAGACAAAACGTCAACTACTTAAAACAGACGCCACGGGCAGACTGAGTGCAGGAGGCAGATGAAACTCGAGCAGTAGGCGGAGCGAGAGTCACGTGACAGACCACGCGACTTTCAGCCTTATTGCATTCGTTTTATTGTTTCACCAGTACTAGTCCGGTTTTTTTCTAGCCATACCTCGTACTCCGTTAGTCCTATCTGGTAAGGATCCCACACCGCGCAGCAGTTTTCTAAAAGAGGACGGACAAGCGTAGTGTAGGCAGTCTCCTTAGTAGGTCTGTTACATTTTCTAAGTGTCCTGCCAATGAAATCCAGCCTTTGGTTAGCCTTTCCCACAACATGTTCTATGTGTTCTTTCCAATTTAAGTTGTTAGTAATTGTAATACCTAGGTATTTAGTTGAATTTACGGCTTTTAGATTAGACTGATTTACCGTGTAACCGAAGTTTAACGAGTTCCTTTTAGCACTCATGTGGATGACCTTACACTTTTCGTTATTTAGTGTCAAATGCCACTCTTCGCACCATTCAGATATTTTTTCTAATTCGTTTTGCAGTTTGTTTTGATCTTCTGATGACTTTAGTAGTCGATAAACGACAACGTCATCTGCAAACAACCGAAGACGGCTGCTCAGATTGTTTATATAGATAAGGAACAGCAAAGGGCCTATAACACTATCTTGGGGAACGCCTGAAATCACTTCTGTTTTACTCGATGACTTTCCGTCAATTACTACGAACTGTGACCTCTCTGACAGGAAATCGCAAATCCAGTCACATAACTGAGACGATATTTCCATAAGCACGCAATTTCACTACGAGCCGCTTGTGTGGTACAGTGTCAAAAGCCTTCCGGAAATCCAGGAATACGGAATCTATCTGAAATCCCCTGTCAATAGCACTCAGCACTTCATGTGCATAAAGAGCTAGATGTGTTTCACAGGAACGATGATTTCTAAACCCATGTTGACTATGTGTCAATAGACCGTTTCCTTCAAGGTTATTCATAATGTTCGAACACAATATATGTTCTAAAATCCTGCTGCATATCGACGTTAACGACATGGGCCTGTAATTTAGTGGATTACTCCTACTACCTTTCTTGAATATTGGCGTGACCTGTGCAACTTTCCAGTCTTTGGGTACGGTTCTTTCCGTCCCTTTACGACGGACCTGCACCTACCTGTGAAAATTGTCTCAGCAGATCATCAGTAGGAAAGCCGAGCGAAACCTACTGTACTTCGACGTGAACCAGGCTGCAATTAAAGTCACTACATCTACGTTTCGGGAGAAATTTTTCACACAAATGAAAGGTTGGAAATTTTGTCCTCAATTAATATATTCTGCAGCTTAGGTGAACAAGTATCAATGCCAAGCCCGTGCTAGTCTTAACACAGTCACTCATAATCCCTTTCACTGACGTTAGCAAGTTTATGGTGCTGCATTTCCCGAAAACGTAATAGCTACAAGAATACTGATTGTTTTTGATTGAGAATGCTCGCCAAATATTAAGTCTGTCGGTACCAAATGCAGTCACAGTTTTTTTTAGCCACCGACCTGCTCAATGCGCCACGCAGAATAAATGTCTTTTTTCGTCACAAAATTCACTTAAAATTTCCGAAATTACTACACTCCCATCGGAATAATTATGCCGTCGCTTTACCACACTTTCGATGTATGAAACACTGCTAGATTCGGCAACTTATCGTTTCCATCAGAACTACTACTACACACGTCTGAACTGTTTCATGGCTAGGCCCCCACTCTTCTTTAGAATACCCTAAGTCTTCTCTACCAGCAAAGAAAGGCGCGCGAAGAATATTGCTTTACCATTGGCCAGTTTACTCAACAGCCATTAGCAAAACAACATTCTCCCGCGTCAGTACGCGCTTTTCACCAATAACCAATCGCAAAATAGTAAACCTAACAACTGCAGTTTTTACCGACGTAATTATCTAATATGCTGAAGTTTCGCTTATAAATAAAGTTATTTACTATTGTTATTTATACCTGAATTAACTTTCCCTTTACTATAAACTTACTTTGCAAATCTATTCTACAAAACTCCCCTTCGTCCATATCCATATTTCTTCGAAATGTTCCCACGCCAAATCCTACTACATAGCTCGTTAAACAATTATCTTCATATTAACCTTAAACCACACTCACGCATCATTCATACTGCTAAAACACATTTATAATATTTTACATACACAAAAAGACATAATAACCCTTTATGAAAATACTAGAACAGTTTATGAAAAACATTCTATTACTTTAGTGCACTCTAGTGGGCACAATCGAAACTAAAATCACAGTCCCCCAATCCAATATTGTCCTCTATCGGCTGATACGTAAACTAACAAGGGGAGGCCGCCAATTGTGAAATTCAGATTCGATTCATACTGCGCATAATAAAAGCTCATGGCCAGAGGTGTAATGAGGTAAAGCACCAAGATGCACTTCTCAGCCGTTGTCGAGAAAATCGACAGTTAAAAGAAACCGTTGCGGTGAAATACTCACTACGATTAATAATTTTCTACAGCGTTGTGGCGCAGCGGTAAGCGCTCGGATTCGTAATCCCAAGGTCGCCGGGTCGAATCTCGCGCCATGCAATGTGTTTTAATTATTAGTTTTTTGTAATATATATATATATATATATATATATATATATATATATATATATATATATATGGCGCGAGATTCGATCAATTGGTTATGCATGCTGGTGAAAGCGGATCGCTCTCCAATTGTACCGCCTCCATTTTTCCGTTTTTTTAACAGGGTGCACCAAAGCTCTTCCGTCCGCACTGACTTTCGACGATGTTAAAAATTGCGCTAGGGACCGCATCTACCTTCTTTCGAAGTTAGCAGGCAACTACACTGTTATGCGGCGGCTCGTTTCGGCCCATTCAACATCTGTCCTTCAAGTGTAACGAGCGAGTAACGGAGTTTATACTTCATACCTTCCGCAGCAAATTTGTGTTCGTGGAGTCTCTATTCTAATTCGAACGTTTGACTTACGCTTTACGTATTCGTTTCGGAATACCGTTTCTACGTCTTCCGTTAACTATACGTGGTTAACATTATGAAGACAATTAATAACATATGTGAAATACAACTTTGTTTGCGGAAAACATAATGATGTTCGAAGTCGCCAGTTTTTCCACGACAAACGACTTTCAACAACTTATTATATGCGTAATTGTTGCAACTGATTGCCGGGAATTATATATATTTGAATTACAAAAAACAAATACAAAAAAAAAAAAAAGGTTGCATGGCGCGAGATTCGATCCAGCGACCTTTCGATTACGAACCAGAGCGCTTACCGCTGCGCCACGACGCTGTAGAATATTGCTAATCGTAGAGAGTATTTCACCGCAACGGTTTCTTTTAACTGTCGATTTTCTCGACAACGGCTGAGAAGTGCATCTTGGTGCTTTGCCACATTACACCTCTGGCCATGAGCTTTTATTATGCGCAATATGAATCGAATCTGAATTTCACAATTGGCGGCCTCCCGTTGTAAGTGCGCGTCCAGTCTCGCGTCACCACCTGTCACTCTCCAGCTCTGAGACACATCTCCGACTTAAGGTCGGGACACACATGTTAGGACCGTGTCTGTGCCGAGACACGTCCGAGTATCGGCCGTCACCCGGACTACGAAATACAACATTAAAACAAACGCAGCGGGCCCCACTTGACCGGGCCGTGCACGGGGAACGTCAACGGGCCGGGGCCGGGCCGAGCGGGATTCGCCGTGTTTAAATTTTCACGTGACGGACAGTGCCTGACGGTGGGGTTGTCTTGTGAGCTGTGCAACTGCGCAAAACTGTTCTGTGTACAAAACATGGATGTGGAACGACTAATAGAGGAAGTTCGTAAGTTTCCTGTTCTTTACGATCAGGGAAGTGAAAATTACAGGAATATCGAGTACAAAGACAGAGTTTGGAAGACAATTGCAACAGATCTACAAGCCAAAGGTAAGATAAAAACTATACAAGTTTTAATACCCGAAAGATATTTATTTACTTTTTATTTTACAAGCAGATGTTTGGTTTATGTTATCGTTATATCGCCAAGGCGAAATGTTCTTGCCATTCCACACTCCCTTGTAGAGAGTTCAGGAATTTTTTGAGTTGTTCTCGTACAGCAAATGCAGCATCTGTTGATCTCCCACGAATTCGAGGTAGGTTTCGAAGATTTGATGAACTTCCGGATCCCTCAGCAGTTTCCGTTTGATCCATCCTCTGTTCGGGCACCCTATAACCTTCCATTTTTCGAATAAAGTTGTACAGTACACACGCAGCCGTCACAATCATTGTAAGGTTATTAGGATCTCCCTGAAGGATTCTTCTAAATATTCGAAATTTCTGTTGCAATATACCGAATGCATTTTCGGATATTCTTCTTGCCCGACTCAAACGATAATTAAATATAGCCTTGTCATTTGTTAAGTTCCTGCCAGGATATGGTCGCATCAAGTATGTTTTGAGAGGGAAAGCTTCATCGCCTACAATTACCATTGGAAGTTCAATATCAGTTCCGGGTAAAGTTTTACTCTTTGGGACGCTATGCGTATTGTTTTCCAATGACTTTCCAAGATTTGAATTTACTAGAATGCCTCCATCAGAGTTTTTTCCGTACGCTCCCACGTCTATTGCAATAAAATTATAACATGGGTCAACCAGAGCAAGAAGCACAATGGAATATGTTTTTTTGTAATTCCAGTAGAGACTTCCTGAGTTGTTTGGAGCCTGTATTGTTACGTGCTTTCCATCTAAAGATCCAATGCAGTTTGGAAACTGCCATTTTGTCCAAAACTCCTCAGCTATAGCATTCCATATTTCTTCATTCGGCAGAGGCATCACCTCTTCTAACAATAAATCGATAACTGTTCTAGAGGTGTCATGGACGATAGCTGCAACTGTGGATTTTCCCAACCTGTAGCTGAAGGAAATAGTTTTAAAGGAATCTCCTGTAGCAAGGAACCTGAAAAAAATTGAATGTATAAGATGAGAAATACTGTATAATCTATAAAATATTTGCAGCATTTTAAACATTGTAATATAAATACGCGATTTAAAATATTTTTGCTACAGGTGGAATAGAGGAATGCAAAAAAAATGGGCATCTGTTCGTGACCAACTAAGGAAGACCTTGCAGAAAAGGAAAACTGTTTCAGGACAAGCTGCTGTTCATCAACATAAATAAAAGTATGAAGATCTCTTAACGTTCCTGCTACCTTACATGGTAGAACGAGAAACAGTTTCCAATGTTCCTTACACGCAAGACAATAATGAGCATAAACAAGAATCAAATACAGATTCCCAAGAGGAGCAGTCGATTGTTGAAAACGAAAAAGTGTCTACACAAGAAGACATTGCAGATGAAGAATGGATCATTAAAACCCAGGATAGTGAAACAGAGAATTTGATAGAGCGCACTCGGCATTCCCAGACGCCCTCAGCTCATTCGTCCGTCACTTCAAAGAAGAACACGTTTATGAAACCACCACTGAAACGAAAATTTCAGCGTGAGGTTAAACCACAAGAATCTGCATCAAGCCAGCTCATGGCTTACATTTTGGCAGAAAAAAAAGCTGAAAAACAGAGAGATATACAAAACCCAGTTGATGCTTTTTTGGCTGGTATAGCACCAGCCCTAAAATCATTGCATCCACTACTGTTTCATCAAGCTAAAAGTAGGATTTTTTCAATTGTACAAGACTTTGAACTGAAGCAACTCATGAATGACGTATCAGTCCATCAATTCACTCTATCATCCTCCAATTCCTCAGCAAAATCTGTTTCAACACCATATCCTTCACCTGTGGGAAACGAGTCAACAGAACCTACACAGCAGCTTTTGGACCTGCAAAGGGATTCGCCCAATTCGTATATAAATAACCAAAGCCATCATCCTCCAAGTTCCCCTGCATCCTCATCAGCTTCAGAAACTAATTCACTGAATAGTCCTCATTTGTTTTTCTTAGGGTAGTAGAAATTTAACTGTATTATTTACTAACTTATGTATTTATCTTTCAATTACTAAAGTAATAAAATAAAAATGCTGTCCTTAAAACTTCTTATTTATTTGTGTTCTGTGTACTTTTCTTTAACCTACCGTAAAAAAACAGCCAGTCGTTCTTTGGGTGAAACTGATACTCTCCAGAACGTGTCATTTTTTCTCAGCCTTGGTTCTAGTTTCTTTAAAAGTTCACAGAAGGTGTACTGCGTCATCCTAAAATATTCATAAAACTTAGTCTCATCATCTACGAGGTGAGAAAATAGTGTTCGAAACTCTCCCTGTACTGGTCTTGTTTTCCAGGCACTGTGGATCCATAATTTTCTTCTTCTTGTTTGCCTTCGTTCGTTTTCCTCTTCGTCTAAAGCAAGTGCTATAAGTCCTAATTCACTATTACGAAAATTAGTGAACATGTTTTACAGCTTTCACAAACAGAAACACAGCTCACCGCGTCCGAGTCACTACAAGGAACAACAGAGACACGGACGTGCCCCGGTCATGTGTGGCCCCTGCAGGAACGGACCGGAGTACGGCCCTCACTCGTCCGACGCTCGGCCCTGACACGGCCCGGACGTGTGTATCCCGACCTTTAACCGCCTCAAAGGCAGGATCGGTATACGGCGCTACGCCTCAACGGATCTTTCGTCGAGCGAACGGTTGTATATGATTGTTAGGTATGAAGCTAATGTATCAACTAATGCATCACCATCCTGAAGAAGGCCGAAACATTGGTTTTGTAAACGAAGTGACGACGTGGGTACCAGCGATACACAGCAGACAGTGAACTGTACTCACTAGTGAAGGCGGCAGGCGACTGGCTGCGGTCGTAGTCCTGTGGCAGCGAATAGCCGCTGAAGGCGGGACCGGCCGGGCGGGCGCACGCCAGTCTGAAACAGCCAGGGACGTAACTAGAACAGCTGCTCTGGACAGCACGGAGCCACCACGCACTGCGCGCTGTAAAATAAGTAAGGCCGGTATTACACTATCAAATTTCTTTGTCAAAGATTTGATCAAAGATGTGATCAAATATTCCGCCAAATATATTTGACAAAGATCTTTGACGTAGCGCTAGAAGGGGTATTACACTGTCATCAAATTTTTCGTCAAAGTTCAAGATGGCTGACAACAACTTGTTATTAACCGCAGCAGTTGCACGTACCGCAATTGCATTGTGTGCACATGCGGAAAAGAAGTGGGGGAAAAAAGGAACCATACATACGAGGTTGAGAGTCTTAAATTCCTGGGATTACAACTCGATAATAAATTCAGTTGGGAGGAGCACACCACAGAACTGCAGAAACGCCTTAACAAATCTGTATCTGTATTTGCAATTCGAGTGTTAGCAGACGTAGGCAACATAAAAATGAAAAAGCTTGCATACTTTGCCTACTTTCATTCCATAATGTCATATGGGATGATATTTTGGGGTAAATCTTGAAGTCAAACAAAAGTTTTCAGAGTCCAAAAGCGTATAATACGTATTATTTGTGGAGTAAATTCACGGACGTCCTGCAGAAACCTCTTCAAAGAACTGAGTATACTAACTACTGCCTCTCAGTATATTTACTTCTTAATGAAATTTGTCGTAAATAATATATCTCTTTTTCCAACAAACAACTCAGTTCATACATACAATACTAGGAATAAAAATGATTTGCTCAAGGACTTAAAAGCACTTACTTTAGTTCAAAAAGGGGTCCACTACTCAGGAACACTCATCTTCAATAATTTGCCAGCAAACATAAAAAATTTAGTTGGAAATAAAGATCAGTTTAAAAGGAGCCTGAAAGACTTACTACTGGCCAACTCCTTCTACTCCATTGGCGAAATTTTTAATGGAAACAAATGATGTATTGTATTTATTCATACTATTAGTATTGATATTTCAGCTTAAAAAAAACGACTTGTTCCACATCCACGAGGATCTCCTCAGCACGGATCTATGGAACGAAAAACTAATCTAATCTGGGTGAAGCCGTGGGTTTTACGACGTCACGATAAAAGCATGCAACAAAACTTGTTACGTGAGCTTACAGTGGAAGACGTCAAGTCGTACATCAATTACTTAAGAATGGATGAGCATACATTTCTGTATGTGCTCAATGAAGTGTATCCTCATATCACAAAGCACAATAATCACTTAAGAACTGCTACATCTTCAGAAGACAGGCTCACTGTAACACTCCGATTCCTTGCTACGGGAGAGGGTTATGTTATGTTAGGTTGGGTTAGATCAGGTCAGGTCTCCAAGCTCCTTAATCTCACGTTGTATAGCGCCTCATCAGCTTCAGACATCTCTATTAATTTTGTAGTTGTCGACACACACCAATTGTATTTACCGGCAATGGTTATAAAAACACTACAGACGACAGAACGCTGCAGCGATACTAGCGCTCCGTGTGGTAACCTGTCACATTGCAGTGAACAGAGGACGAGCGATTTCTTTGATCAAATATACAGCGAGGCCCTAGATTTGCTCAAATATTGGACGACATTTGACAAAGTCCCTATTACACTATCAAATATCTTTGACAAAGATATTGGACAAAGAAATTTGATAGTGTAATACCGGCCTAACCACAGTACAATGAAGACCCAAAATCAGTGTGACCACTGCCCACTATAAAGGCCGGTTCCCACTAGAGCGGGGCAGCGCGTCGTGCGGCAACGGCAGCGGCAAGAGTTTTCCGCTGTAAGTAATAAGTTATTCACGTAAAAAAAGATGTGAACTGTTTTATAATCTGCAAGTATCACATATCAAAACAAAACTGAGTCATTCTAGATTCCACCGAAGATGCCTTAAAGTAAAAGGCGAAAAGCGTCTTGAACCAATAAAGTACACAGGATAAAGAAAAAAACGTTTGTTACTTCCAAAGGAAATAATCAATAACTGTAGATACTTAGCAAATTACATCTTGTGACACACCAGTAAATTAGTCTTGGTTTAACTTCTCATTCCACATGCTATTAAATGCCGTTTAAAAGAATTCATCTATCCCTTCCGAAAAACTGTAGATTCTTTCATATCTCGGTAGATAAACAGATTTAGGATATTTATCATGCGACGAAATACATGACTTTTTACAAGTTATCGTTTGCAAAAAAAACACGTTTCCATTTCTTGAACCGTTTACGAAATTTGCGGTTGATACAACCACATGGTTTACGACGAGTAGGACGAAGTACGGGTCGCGCCGCGAGCGACCCGCGCGCGATCACCGCACAGCCCGTCCGCCGACATATCATTCAATATCTCGAGAACGGTGATAGCTATCGTTCTGCTCTCAGCTTTAAAAACAATTTCGATATGTTTACTAAATTTCATACGCAATAATGTATTACCTAAAATGACTGTACGCAAAGTCCACGCAATGCGTTTTTACCTCTGCACACCATTAAAATTTCGTGTAAAGGTTTACGTAAATGCGATACAGCAAGTAACCACGACGAATAACGAAAAGAAACTCGGTCCTTTATCGAGAGAAGATATCAGGCTGTTACATGCCCAAGAATCAAATTTTTCTACCGAATAGTTTCCTTGGAATCGGATGATAAGTATTTCATAGCTGCCGCCGCGTCCGCGCCAGCGGTTCGGCGAAAGTTCGTGTGGCCCGGGGTTCCGTACCTGACGTCACGCTCAGCGCGTTCTGTGATTGGCGGCGCGCACCTGGAGCGCGGCACGCGGCAGCGGAAGCGGTTCGACATGGTCAAACCGCGACGCAGAGCCCGCCGCGCCGTGCCGCTGACGCCGTTTCCATGGCAACCACGTCGCTGACGCGCGGTTTTGACGCGCAGCAGCCCTAGTAGGAACCGGCCTTAAGGCTTAATGCCACCTGGTGACGATGGCGAGGAAAGTATGTAAGCGGAGCAGAGACGTATGGGGAAAATTTCTAGCGACTATACGAGCATTTATTTTTATTTGGTATGCGTATTCCATGGATCCGTACATGCAAGTGATTCGCCTGGATGTGGAACGTGTCAATACAATTGTACAAATACAATTAATGCTACAGAATAGTAATGAAATGAAATGTCGTGTGGCTAGGGCCTCCCGTCGGGTAGACCGTTCGCCTGGTGCAAGTCTTTCGATTTGAGGCCACTTCGGCGACTTGCGCGTCGATGGGGATGAAATGATGATTAGGACAACACAACACCCAGTCCCAGAGCGGAGAAAATCTCCGACCCAGCCGGGAATCGAACCCGGGCCCTTAGGATTGGCAGTCCGTCGCGCTGATCACTCAGCTACCGGGGGCGGACAGAATATATATATATATCACTTTTTCTCATTTACAAGCTGTCATTTAACTAGTATAGCAATTCACACTGTAACATTAACACTTTAACATTAACATAATATTGTAGCGTCCATCTAATAACTAAGAGACTAAATACATCTATTATTAAGGTAGTGCATTACTTCTGGAAAAGAATTCATCTAAGGAGTACAATGGATGGTCAAGCAGGTATTTTTTTAACGTACCTTTAAGCAGCGTTTCATTTTCACTTGTACATTTAATATAATTAGGCAATGCATTAAAAGTCTTTACAGCAGCATACTTTACTCCCTTCTGTACAAGTGATAAATTTTTTAGTTCAACATGTAGATCATCTTTACCTCTAGTATTTTAGTTATGGTATGAACAATTTGTTTGATACTGAGGATAGTCTTTATTAACTACATACATCAGAGAGTATATGTACAGATATTTTGTGGTCAGAATACCTAACTATGTGAAAAGTTTTCTACATGAGGTTCGTGGAGGAAGCCCACACATGATTCTGACTGATCTCTTCTGAGCAGTTAAGTTTTTTTTTTTTTTTTTAGGCTGGTGAATTACAGCAGAGTATTATCCCGTAACTCATTAATGAGTGAAAGTATCCAAAGAGCAAAAGTTGCTGATGAAAGCCTTTTTAGAGTAAGGGACACATGCTGTTCCCATTTGAGCCTACTGTCAATGTGAACCCCCAGGAATTTAGTGGAGTGCACCTGTTCTAGTTCCTGGTTGTCATGAGCAATTACTATATTTTCTAGAGTTTTATTTTTGTGTGGAACTGTATAAAATTAGTTTTTTTAATATTAACTGGAAGAGAATTAATTGAAAACCCATCTGTAACTTCTGTATAAGCGAGTCTGACAAGTGGCAGATTGTTATAGCCCAGCGACTGGGAACGAGCGTCTTGGAAACGGCGAAGCTGGTCGGTTGTTGGCATGCTATTGTCGTTAGTGTCTGTGCTTAGCGGCTGAAGGACGGTGAATCTACGAGTAGGCGAGAGGTGTTCGACAACGAGCAACGACTGAAGGTGTGATAATTAACAACGCCCGTCACGTTATCGGAAGATCGGGCATACACTGATAAGCCAGAAAATGGCAATCACGTGCTTAATAGGGTGCTGATCCACGTTTGGAACACAACACAGAAATTTCCGGGGGTATGTGGCACTAGATGCCTACGCACATCACGGAGCATGGAAGTCGGACGCTTGCCCGCTCTGCAAAGCATGATAGGAGCGGTCTGCGGCAGATTTCACGACAGTGTTGGTGCAAGCGTGAGTGCTTCAGAACAGACCGTCGAGCGCTCATTGTTCAACACAGGGCACGGGAGCAGACGACCACTACACTTTCTCTTGTTAACGCAAAATCGTCGGTTACGATTGCAGCGGGCACGGAATCATCGCTGTTGGATTGTGAGTACATGGAAATGTGTCGCTTCTTCGGACAAATCACGTTTCTTTTTACACCTGGTCGATGGTTGTGGCTGGATAGGTCGTTATTCAGGTGAATGGCTGCTCGAAACATGCACCGCACCACGGACGTGGCAGTATTAATCTATGGTGGACATTCTCTTGGGCTTCCTAATGGATCTGTGATAGTAATCGAAGGAACTATGACGGCTGTGCACTACGTGAATAATGTGATGGACCACCTGCACCCATTCACGCTTGTTGTCTTTCCCGACGGCAATGGAGTCTTGCAGCAGGAAAACTGCCATGTTTCAAGGTCAGAACCACGCAACAGTAGTTCGAGGAGCTTGATAGTGAATTTAAGTTGATGCCTTGGCCACCAAATTCTCTTGATCTGAAACTGATGGAACACATCTGGGATGTTATCGGGCGCCAGTTCCGCGTCTACGAAACACCAGCCCGTAATCTACGGAAATCGCGTAGGCATCTGGTGCCGCATACTCCCGGAAATTTCTGTGTTGTTCCAAACGTGGATCAGCACCCTATTAAGCACGTGGTTGTCATTTTCTGGCTTATCAGTGTATGCCCGATCTTCCGATAACGTGACGGGCGTTGTTAATTATCACACCTTCAGTCGTTGCTCGTTGTTTGAACGTGCTATGACAGTCTTATCACCGTTCTCTAAATCATTCGAATAAAGGGTGCAGTATTTAAGAAGGAAAGATGGCTTGGTTGGGTCAAAAGGAATTTGTGTTACCTGTCGTTGGCTTTAGCCAGGGACATAATGGCTCCTGTGATGTCGAATCTTACTGTGTACATTGAATTACATTTCTTATAGCGTTATTTGCAGACATGTTATCGTTGGTTTAGAGAAAAGTAACTTCTTTATTCTTTGTCGAATGTAAGAAATAAAATACTGTCTTTTCGGCGTCTGTGGGAATCCTGACATTTCGGCATTCAAAATTTTTTGGAACAGTGCAGCAGTGTAATCAACGCCAGCCGAGACGGACCTGCTCCACGCTAGCGATTTCTACTGTCACTGAGGAATGTAGATCTTACGATGATCTCTGTAGTAGATCGAAACCGGTCATCCACAAGTAAAAAGTAAGAATTTGTATACTACAATGAAGGTTCTGACACTCCACTCTTTTTCACATTTGTCAGACATCAGCAAACACACCCAGTTAGTGCGTTAGCGTTTCTAAAATCAGTGACTGGGGTTAGGAGTGGACCCTTATTCTAGGACAGAACACATTGGTGTTTAGCTGTGCAAAATTTGTTTAATTTCAGAATGATTGTCAAAGAAGTACACGAATTTACATAGATTGTGACATTATCTGACACTTGTAGGACAGTTGTCAATACAATGCATTACTTCCTGTTTAGTTGAAATAACGCTGAACACAACAATATCAAATTTAAATAGAAGGTTCTCTACAAAATTAGTTTTACTACTACACCGTTAAGTTGGCCAATATTGCGACAGATTATCTGATTCCGGTTCTAAGTTCGGTTCTATTTAGGATGACAATCAAGTCTGTGGAGGATGGTTAGTTTTTGTGACAAGATCGAAAGATTACTCAAGGTTGCTCAAGTTCACAGCGGATGCAAGCTGGTGAACCAACAAGTTTATGCCTCTGTTAGTGGCATTTACCTTAGCTGCGATGAGTTTTCAGCTGCATTGCAGCTCTCGCCCTCTGAAAATCCTATAAAAGCGAATCAAAATCTTTACTGACTTTTATCGGCACAAACTGTCGCATGTTTCTCGTTAGGCGAGAAAACATGCACTCATCCCTAGTCTTGGAAATTATGGTGATATACACGTGCATAGATGGAGCAGCGTTTGTACTACAATGCCCTCTCAGTTCTAGCAAGAACAATTAACTATGTCGCTGTTTCGTTTCTCCGCTATCGGAGCTCAACAGCTCTTCAGCTAATTTCTAGCTGAATGTCAGCCAAAGTGAACGCAGTGTTCACACAAAATTCCTCTTTTGGCTTCGTACAGAGCGTGAGACGCCCAGTTCTGCACTGGAGGCTGGTTCAGAGAAGAGTCCCCAAAGTCTTGTGTCTTTCATAGAAAACTGTCCCCCACCTGCGTCCTTTCCTGCTTCACGTCATGGCTTCTTCAGACCAATGGAAGCATTCCTTCCATCTTGTGGAAACTGTGTCGAAATATCGCCACTTTTATTCCTTCCTAGTTTATTTCCACCAATCGGACATATTGTGCTTGTTCATGCCGCCTAAAAGCTACACACATACATCACGAGCGTAGCACGAGCATTTCACGTGATCAACTGCGTCATTGGTCTGTTTGTATCCATCTGGGAATTCCCCAACACAGTTTTCTAAAGAATTTGTCCATAGCAAGCAGCGCTGGACGACTACCTGCTCTCCTGTATGTATCGCCCGGCGCGTTCCTTGTCCCTCTCGCAACGGGTCACTAATCCCTTTATAAAACGTACTGTGTAAGGTGTCAGGCAAATCCAACACCTTCCATGAAAACCCTGACATGATAAGCAAATCCGGCAGTATGTCACATAGCTCCGAATAAATCCTGACATTAAATTAACCAAAGTAATACGATCAACGAGTGAGCAAATGGAATACCACAGACTAACACAAGAATGCCTAAATGCATGTCATACCCTCCCACCGTGAAACAGACGCAGTTCTGAGGGGAGAAACGAGAACAGAAGCCGAGAGCAGAACCGTGTTAAGCTAGAAGGCCCTACGATAAGGGACGGACACCCACGTCACCAGCTAACAGCCAGGACCACCCCCCAGCCCATGTTAAAAGCTAGAGCCCTCCAGAAGAACAGTATAGATCTTACGATAACACTAAAAGGGCCACACCAGCTGCAAGTTTTAGCGTTAGACTTTTTCACGTCTCTGTGACGTAGCAAACATTAAAAACATTGCCCCACCACGAAAAGCATAACGTTTGTCATTGGATAGGCAGAAGTTTTGTAGGCGGAGCGTGAGGTTAACATTGAGACCCTGATTGGTCAGTTGAAAACACAGCCAGATAGCTTTTTTTAAACCAACTTCGGTAAATTGTAGTAAGGAGAAGTTAGGGGGGAGTTGCTTCCGAGCTATGTCGCCTGCCGCCCCCTGACGCTGCCTAAACACCATCATGGTAATGAACGCACGCGGTGCCGCATAACAGCGCATAACGCTTCACTCAGCACTGCAGAAGTCTCATCTGTTACATCCCCTTTTTACGTAATACTAGTGTCGATCGTCAATTAAAGCTCATGGTATTCACATTTGCTACTTGAAGTTAAAATCTGAAACGCGATGATTTTTCTGTTATTTAATTATTGAGAAGCCACATCAGCCACTGTAACTTACGACAAGTTAAATAAGTAATTAAAGATAATTGAGGGTCACTGTAGATCATTTGGATAGTTTTCTCTTTTATGAAACTTAACTTAAACCTAGATTATAGATGTGATATGTAATAGGTCATCCTTCGATCCATTCTAGAACTTGGAAACCCATTCAGGGAATATTCATCTACATTTTTGTTGAACTCAGTTGGTGTTTATCATCCTGTATTAAAATACTTCCTTTTATCAATAGTGCATTACAATGTTTTGTGAGTAGAATAACATTTCCAATGGTAAACTTAACTGCTTTTTCGACGTTATTTTAGCAGCTAACTAAAAGTAGGAAAGCCTTGAACCCCTTCCACTAAATTTAGTTAGTATTAAGAACCTTTTACAGGGAGTGTAGTGGAGCTGACGCTGAAATCATTAAGTATTTGATGATATCATCGCTAGTCTCACTGAACTCTTCTGAACTCTACATGTCATGTGTGGTCTGGCGTCTCCTTACCAGCAACAGGTCCCAGGTTCAAACTAGCCAATTCCCTAAAAAACACGCTCAGAGCGTCGTTGCGCGAAAGTGGTAGGGAGACACGACTTAGAACAAACAGATACCACGCAGAATGTTAGAACTGTTGAAACTACAGCCTTGACAGTGCAACTCGCGTCTGCCCCCCAAGCTAAAATATTTTCTCCAGCAGCTTTTTTCACCTTTTGCTCATTGATATGCAAGATTTGCGTTTGGTGTGTTAATATCGTCGAATCGAGTGTCATCCCTTTGCATTACATACTGCACATTTTCATAGGCAAATCTGCTCATTACCGCCGAAGTATGGTAGGTGACATATTCACATTCTTGTTACAATGCATAAAATCTCACACGTAAGGAGCGAAATTGACATTCATTCAATCTGCCATCTTACATTGTGTTTACTGAGCCGTGTGCATAGGCCAGAGTAGTGCCTCTCTGGTTATCGATGATCGTTCGTGGTTTAGTCTTCCAATCTTTGACTGGAGGACTACTTAAGCACGTGCGGAGTGTCGGTTGCTCTCGAATCCTTCAAGTTTGGTTCCGCTGTGATGCGAAGATACTCCGCGAGGTGGCGGTCAAGCAGCGGCTGGCAGAGTGGGAGAGCGATCGGGCAGAGCAGTGAGGGGCGTATATTGTTCACTGTGACTGCATGGAGTCAGCGTGGTCGTTGATTAAGACGAGAGTACTGTACTAGAGTCTGAGGGGCCAATTTGCACTGGCGTTCACAAACAGCAAAGGCCGTTTGTTAGTTCGATTGGTTTGGCGGCTAAATGGCTGTTTAAAGCACTACTATGTCCCACAGCCTAGTTATAGTAGACGTACAGTACAGTTACGCTATTGTAAACTATCCTGTGACCGGATTGCGCTACCCCCCCCCCCCTTTATTGATTTTCAATTCCCCCCGAAAGAGGCGGGCTGGCAGCAGCTTAGTACGCTGCTCTGCAGCCTACAGACTTTTTTAAGAAACGGAAGAAGAAAACAAACAAGAAAAACAGGCGATAAAACGATGACTTAAAGTGTAAAATGGTGGAAAATTTGGGGAAAGTTAAAACCGAAAGCAAAGGGGTTGGCAATGTTAATAAAATACACCGGAATCAGACAAGTAACATAGTAAACACACAATTAAAAAACATGGCGACAGTCTGGTTTCTGTTCGCAACAGATAAAAAATCACACCCAGCGACAGTATGATGGCCGTTCGCAACGCTTCCCAAAAGACACACAACACGGAACACTCACTGTAAAACACTCACTGTAAAACACTGCACGAAAATGTCGGCACAAAGATGACACTCCCCAGCCAAGGGCAGATGGGGGTGGGGAGATTGCACTACTGGCAAGGGAACCTCCCCATCGCACCCCCCTCAGATTTAGTTATAAGTTGGCACAGGGATAGGCCTTGAAAAACTGAACAGAGATCAATCGAGAAAACAGGAAGAAGTTGTGTGGAACTATGAAAAAAATAAGCAAAATATACTAACTGAGTAGTCCATGCGCAAGGTATGCAACATCGAGGAGAGTGTTCCCTTACGAGCGCCGTGGTCCCGTGGTTAGCGTGAGCAGCTGTGGAACGCCAGGTCCTTTGTTCAAATCTTCTCTCGGGTGAAAATTTTAATTTTTTATTTTCAGATAATTATCAAAGTTCAGGCACTCACACATAATCAACTTCGCTCTCCAAAATTCCAGGACATGTTCAGATTTGCTTGGACATATACAGAATTTGACGGTCTACGCACGGAAACATTTGAAAACGTAAAAAACATATGTTTTGACACAGCACAGGGAACACTGTGCGACTCTGAAACTGTTGCATTCATTTGATGCAGTTTATGTGACAAACTCTTATGTTTTCATCACTTTTTTTGGAGTGATTATCACATCCACAAGAAAACCTAAATCTGGCAAGGTAGAATAATCTTTTTACCCATTCGCCAAGTGTGCAAGTTAGGTGGGTCGACAACGTATTCCTGTCATGTGACGCACATGCTATCACCAGTGTCGTAAAGAATATATCAGACGTGTTTTCCTGTGGAGGAATCGGTTGACCTATGACCTTGCGATCAAATGTTTTCGGTTCCTATTGGAGAGGCACGTCCTTTCGTCTACTAATCGCACGGTTTTGGGGTGCGGTCGTAAAACACAGACACTAAACTTATTACAGTGAACAGAGACGTCAATGAATGAACGGACAGATCATAACTTTGCGAAAATAAAGAAAGTAAAATTTTCACTCGAGGGAGGACTTGAACCAAGGACTTTTCGTTCGCAGTTGCTCACTCTAACCACGAGACCACTGCGCTCATCAGCTAACATCGTCCTTTATGTTGCCTATATTGCACATGGACTACTCAGTTTGTATATTTTGCTTAGTTTTTCATAGTTCCACACAACTTCTTCCTGTTTTCTCGATTGATCTGTGTTCAGTTTTTCAAGGCCTATCCACTGTGTCAATTTATAACTTAATCTGAGGGGGGTGCGATGGGGAGGTTCCCTTGTGAGCATATATGTTATGAAACAGCTGGTAGGACTAAGTGATTCGACATTAGTAATTTGCCCACGTTTTAATATTCATGTTTCATTCAGCCATTAAGAAATGTCTTAACTTCAGTTGACCATAATTTACCACAGTGTTTAAGGAACTGTTGTTGTTATTTTACCATACTTTAGATATTGTGTGCTTTAAACAGAGTTCCTTTTATTCGACCGTTACTTGAAGATTAGCTGAATGGATGATAACTGAACTGTTTATAATTCTAATTTCTTGTAGTAAATAAAAAAAATATCGGTAAACAGTGACTGGTTGCCGTTTGTCCATAAATTAGTTGTTATCTTGTAGTTATATACTTAAATGAGACGTTATGTTTATGACATAATGCAAAAGAAGTTGCGTTATAACCAAAGTCCTGTAAGTTTTCCAACACAATGGCCACCTTTCCAATTGTCCGCTGTTCACAGAAGACCACTTTACGGGATTGTGGGGCCTCGGGCGCGCCGCAATTTGGGCGCAGCCGCGAGGCGACGGGTGGAACCCGCTAGCGAGAGTGTGGGGACAGCCGTGGAGCTGCCAGAACTACAGGCGTCAAGAAGGAACCTGGGGACACCGCCCGAGAAGCGGGTCGTATACAGTCGTCCGGCATTATGAAGAGTGGGCTGGCCGAACGGTTGTGGTCGGAGGCAGTTTGCTTCAGTTCTCTCTGCCTGGCCTGTTCCCGCTAAACAACGCTGTAGACGGCGATGTAGGCTGTTCGATTATACGATCAGACGAGGCTATTTAACTGTCCGTGACAAGTGGTGGCTGGCCCTCTCTCTTATGCAATCAGTACCGTGTTCAGCTGGAGAGAGCTTAATGATTTCTAGCTGCAATATTTCTCGCCATTGGTAAACTGACCTGTAATTACTGCATGTTACCACTTCGGCACTTCTCTAAGGACATGCTCTGATAATTCTCTCTCGTACATCGTGCAAATAGTAAATGTGGTGTCACCGCCAGACACCACACTTGCTAGGTGGTAGCCTTTAAATCGGCCGCGGTCCATTAGTATACGCCGGACCCGCGTGTCGCTACTGTCAGTAATTGCAGACCGAGCGCCACCACACGGCGGGTCTAGAGAGACGTCCTGGCACTCGCCCCAGTTGTACAGCCGACTTTGCAAGGAATGGTTCACTGACAAATACGCTCTCATTTGCCGAGACGATAGTTAGCATAGCCTTCAGCTACATTTGCTACGACCTAGCAAGGCGCCGTATTCAATTGATATTGAGATTCTATTAATGTATCATCAAGAGCGATGTTCTACAAATGGGGATTAAAGTTAAGTATTCCAGAAGCTACGTACTTTTCTTTATAGCATTCATTACGTATCCTGTTTCAGACCTCACGCCAGCCTGCGTGAGGCTAAGCGCGTGCCTTTCGGCTTCCTCTCATTGTGTCTAGGCTGTCTTGTCTAGACACAACAGTAAATATTCGCCTAATATGGCGTAGCCGTCTAAAGTGCCATTGACATGTAAATACCATTCGACGTTTCGCAATACAACACAGATAGGAACGGTAAGACTAGTATCGTCGAATCAAGCAAATGTGAATGATGTATTCCTTCGAAGAACGACTCTATATGCTTCTCATTTACCGAGAATGCCAACGAAATTCAGTGAGAGCTAGAGACTTACACACTGAAAGGAACCCTCAATGTAGTCACCCTACATGTCGTACATTTAAATATGTGTATGATAAATTGAGAACAACTGAAACTTTAGCGCATTGGAAACATATCCGGCAAAGGAAAGTTACTAACGAGGAAACGGAAATTGGTACTCTTGCCACTGTGGTTCGAGATCCTTGTGTTAGTTCACGTCAAATCGCAAGGGAATCTGGCATGAGCCAGAGTAGTGTTGTTCGAGTTCTGCATCGCCACAAATATCATCCTTACCATATCAGTCTCCACCAAGAATTAACTGATACGGATTGTATGCGTTGCATTGAATTCTGCCGATGGGCTCAACTTCAGATTCAGAGGGAAGACACATTTATTAATTTGATTTTATTTGCTGACGAGGCTACATTCACGAGCCATGCATTGTTGGGCAGCTAAAAGACCATGTTGGCTGCGGCAAGTTGCACACCAAAAACCGTGGTCGGTGAATGTATGGTGTGGGATCCTGAACGACAGAATTATAGGCCCCTATTTCATCGAAGGAAATCTTAATGGTAGAAAGTACACCACATTCCTGCAAGAAACATTAGGTCTGTTATTGGAAGAAATACCTTGAGGGACAAGGAATAGAATGTGGTATCAACACGATGGGTGTTCGGCACATTATTCGCTGATGGCTAGAAGTTAGTTGCAGAGACAATTTCCAAATCGTTGGATTGAACGCGGAGGAGATGTGTCGTGGCCGGCTCGTTCGCCAGACTTGACGCCTCTGGATTTTTTCTTGTGGGGATTCTTAAAAGACATTGTTTATAAAGACGTTCCGACTACACCTGAAGATATATGAGAGAGAATTGTCAGGGCATGAGCTTCCATAAGTGCCGATGTTATAAGGGGTACCACTGAATTCATGATAAGAAGATTGCAGCACAGCATTGATACCAACGGTCATCTGTTCGAACACCTTCTGTAAATGGAATTTCATGCCTCCTTTGTGAGCATCGTTGACCTTCAAAGACCTTACTGTTACACATCATTGGATTCGTGACGATAGCCACTATCAGAAAATAAGTACCAAACTATAGCATCCCATTTAAAGTTGACCTTCATATTTCTGAAGCGAACCCATCAAGCAAAAAAGTCATATTACGGGGCCTCCACTGTCCCATGCAACATTTGTCCCACAAACGTTTCAGCTCCTATCACACTTTCGGAGTTATTCTAGGTGGCAATAGTTAGTGACTTACCCTGTATACAGGACGGTCAGAAACTGTCTCGAAAGATTGTAAGGCTGTTGCAGGGTAGTTTGTGCTGAGAAACAGTTGTAAAATAAAAAAAACTATGATACGTTACATCGTTTCCGAGTTAATTAGTACTGAAGTTAGCCAATCAGTCGGTTCCGTGCGCAAATTCAAGAGGCTCGCCAGAGAAAGTGTGACCAAACATGTCCTTTGTTTGGTTTCCTAAAACCGAACAAGTGAGCGATGCAAAAATTGGGCTGGGACGGTAGAAAGAACCAAACCAGAGCCGAAGGCTGAGCCTTGTCGTGCGTTATCATCTACGCTATGACGACAACTGACGCTAATTGTATCTGGCGGGGAGCTTGAACTTTGATTGCGCAACGGCATGACTGGCTAACTTCGGTGCTAATTAACTCGGGAAAGGCGCTACGTATGGAATTTTTTCTTAACAATTATTTCTCAGCATAACCTACCCTGCAGCTCCTTTGCAAGCTTTTCACATTGTTTCTGACTACCCCGTCAAGTGGCAACATACAAGTAGTATATTGTTTGATAGTCCACTTGTCTTGATTGGCTTCCTTCTCACTTAACTGAGTCATAAGATTGTTTCTTTTCTTTAATGTGTTCCATTGAAAACGCTCCTGAATGAATTTTAAGTTACGTATGTGGTTTTAAAATTTTCTTGGCTAGTTGTACCTGGGGATATTTTGGTACCCGGCACGTCTGATCAGATAGCCCATCCGTTAAAGTAGCTTAAGTGGTCAGATGATGTCTACAATTTCTGCAATAAGTTCCATGTACGAGCAATTACCGTTATTGTTAAACGTTGTTGTTTTCAGCGCTATGCTCCTTGCATGATTGTATTTCAAAGGACTGTACTAAGAGTTTTTGTCTTTTTTTAAAGGTTGTTTACGGATACCAGTGGTATACTACTTGCTTCTTTTTAATTCTGAATTTTGATTTTTTTAGTTTTTAATTGTGAAATTTGATTGTGGCTCTCTCCAGTGTTGAACAGTTAAAGACATTACGTTATATAATGCAGATTTAAACTGCGCCACATTAATTTGCTCAATATTTGTTGTAAAATTAATTCTGAGAATCTGCTGAATAAATTTTTTAAAGGTGACAGAGCATTCACAGGCACAAGTGGCAGCTGCTCGCTTCTTTTTCTTTAAGCCGCTGTAGGATATTGTTATCTTGCATATTCCGTTATCTTGAAATTTTTCTTTAACGATTAAGGTGTATGCACATTTAAGACCTCGTAAGTCTCTCTGACGCGATTTTCTAAAGTTATAGATTTGAAAGAGAGTGTTTGATTTCAAAGTTCTCTGTACTACTAAAGAATCTGTAATTTAAATTTTAGGCTCGGCTGCGAATAAGCATTGCTCATCCTTGTTGATTTTTAGCTCATCTTCTGCGGTAACTAAATAAGTTAAAAGGATTATTTTGTTTACACTCAGCACCTTGGCACTCCCAGATCAGAGGTTCCTACCATTTCACTTGTAATGGATATCTGTATACGTTGTCCACGTAGTATTAAGTGCAGACAGAATAATATACAAGCCGCAGTAATGAAAACATGTAACTAGTAATGCAGAATAAAGTAACTTAAAATACAGCCCAGTGGAATAACATCCTTCTTCAAATTTATCGAGGCTATGATGCCCATCCAGTAGAGAATGAAAACATCTAAGACTTCCTATTATACATGTAACGTGGTATAAAGATCGTAACTACATTCTCACTCAACTCTGTTCACTGACTAACGAAAGTCAACCGCCATTCACCCACCAAAAATGCCTTACCAAATTATGCTTCGTTTACGTATACAACAATCGCAACCAAGGATATAGCTATGGTCACAAAGACCTTTGAACATCTGTACGTCGATATCAAAACAAAAACTAATAGCATTCTTACACCTATGTCACACTCTTCGTCAATAGATGTGCGGTATTCATGAGATCTTCAGAGAACAACGGACAACAAGCAACGTTTTGTGGCCACCTCATTTTGCTTGTGACTTTCATCTCGGGAGGTTTTCAAAAGGCAAAATATAAGAAAATAAATCTAAAGCGGCATATCAATTTATTGGAAACATATGCCGAGTTTTGAAACAAATGATATTACAATCCTTCAGAAAGTGGATTTAAATATGATTTCCCCCATAGGAGGTTCAAGTCCTCCCTCGGGAATGGCTGTGTGTGTGTTGTCCTTACGTAAGTTAGTTTAAGTTAGATTAAGTAGTGCGTAAGCCTAGGGACAGATGACCTCAGCAGTTTGGTCCCATAGTCCTTACTACAAATTTCCGAAATTAAATATGATTTCACGAAAACAAAAATGTAGAGAAATGCAGGGCTACCACTTTGAACATGCAAATGATCAGCCAGTACATTATGATCACATACCTACTAGCCGATATGTGGACATTTGGCACGAATAACAGCTGCGAGACGTCGTGGTAGGTCACTGGAGACCATATTTGCACACACAAGTCACTTAATTACCGAAAATTCCGTGGAGGGGCTGGTGAGCTCTGACGCCACGTTCAATCACATCCCAGATGTGCTCGATTGGTTCAAATCTGGGGGCCAGCATATCAAGTGGAACTAGCCACTGTGTTCCTCGAACCACTCCACCACACTGCTGGCCTTGCGACATGGCGCATTATTTTGTTGAAAAAGCCACTGTCTTCAGGAAACTTGACCGTCATAAAGGGGTCTATGTTGTGACGTAACAAGACAGCTACGCCACACTGAAGTAGCCGAAAGGCACGCGTTATTTCAAGGAGGTTAGATAGAGGTCTGAAACAGGATACTTATTAATGTTATAAAGAAAAGTATGTAGCTACTAGAACACTTAACTTTTATATCTTCATTGGTTTACAACGTTCTTGGTGATACAAGTGAGACTCTATCTTGAGGTACATGCAATGTTACAAATGGCGCCTTGCTAGGTCGTAGCCATGGACTTAGCTGAAGGCTATTCTAACTGTCTGCTCGGCTGATGAGCAATGCATGCTAACTATCTGCTCGGCTAATGAGCGATGCTTCGTCCGTGTAGTCGCTAGCAATGTCGTCCGTACAACTGGGGCGAGTGCTATTCCGTATCTCGAGACCTGCATTGTGGTGGCGCTCGGTCTGCGATCACACAGTGGCGACACGCGGGTCCGACATGTACTAAATGGACCGCGGCCGATTTAAGCTACCACCTAGCAAGTGTGGTGTCTGGCGGTGACACCACAGTCTACGTAGTCTGCAACCACTGTACGATTCTCTTTGGTTGTCATGGTGCCTTGCTTCACTGGATCCATGGATGCCCACGTGAACGCTCCCAGAGCGTAATGGAGCTGCTGCCAGCTTGTCTCTGTTTCGCAGTACATGTGCTGACGAGCTGTTCCCCTAGAAGACGAAAGATTCGCGCCCTCCCACGGGCATGATGAAGAAGGCATCTGGACTCATCTGACATTGCATCGCTCTGCCATTGCGCCAACGTCCAGCGCCGACCGTCACATGTCCATTTCAGTCGTAATTTCCAATGTCGTGCTGTTAACATTGGTACATACATGGGTCGTCGACTACACTGTTCGGTACGCTGTGTTTTCAGATGCACTTGTGCTCTGCCCACGTTTAAAGTGTGTTCCGCCACAGTTCGCCGCCTCTCGTGAAGTACCAGTCTGCCCAGCCTACGGCGTCTGACATCAGCAATGAGGGGTGGCCGCCCAGTCCCACGACGTTTGGACGTGGTTTCACCTTGGTTTCTCCACGTGTTGAAAACACTTTTTATAGAACTCCTCGAACACACGGCAAGTCGTGCTGTTTCCGAAATGCTCGTGCCAAGCCTCCGCGCCATTACAATCTCCCCTCGGTCAAACTGAGATAGATCGCACGCGTTGCCCATTCCACACACGTACAGCACGCTCACTGGTGCTACACGCAAAGTGCGTGTGTCCGCCTAGCAGTTATTCTTCGCCAGGTGACGGTGCTATCTCCTGGACGTTTTATATCGATAGTACGTCGGTGGCCACAATGTTCTAGCTGATCAGTCTATGCTGCAATTTTGCAACGTAGCATTACGAACTATGATAATTAATTGAAACCCTCAGTTTACATGGCACACTCTATATCCATCTGAGCCACCAAGGACACAGATGAATAGCGCGACTGCAGGGACTTATCCCTTGCAAGCCTCCCGTGAGACCCACATTCCCAACTGTCCACAATTTACATACGTAATGTACGTAATAGATATTTGCCCATCCATATTGGGATGTGGGTCACACGGGAGGCTTGCAAGGGATAAGTCCCTGCAGTCGCACTATTCCTCGGTGGCTCAGATGGACAGAGCGTCTGCCATGTAAGCAGGAGATCCCGGGTTCGAGTCCCAGTCAGGGCACACATTTGTACCTGTCCCTATCGAGGTATATCAACAACACCTGTCGGTAGCCGAGGGTTTCAATTAATTATCATTTATTCTAGAGAAGCTGCACGGACATCAATGGTATCTGTTCTTTCGAGGGCAGCTACTATCTTCATATGTATAGTTATAGGCTATGCAGCCATTGACCTTCGTCTGTGCGAATGCGCACAGGTTGCCCGAACTCTTACGGGAATCGTCACCTTAGTGTTCGCGAGTAATGAGTGGATGGGCAAATACATATTAGGTACATTACGTATGTAGATTGTGGACAGTTGGGAATGTGGGGCTCATTTTGCCGGAACGGTAGCTCAGCCTCTTCGGTCAGAGGATTAGCTGCCATCTGTAATAAAAGAAAAAAAGTGAGTTAATCTATCGACGACGAACTTAAATGGGTGTCTTACGACGTCCGCCACAAGCAGATGCAACGAACGAAAGCGAACAATATTAGATTTTTTGAAAAATTAAAAAAATACCCAGCACAGTAGCTCAGTGTGTTCGGTCAGAGGGCTCTGGGGGCTCTCTGTAATAAAAAACTGAGACAAGGAATCAACGATCAACTTGAACGGAAGTCTTGTGAGGTTCGCCCAGACCAAACGCAACGAACTATATCGAAAAAAAAAAGTAGCCGTCACGGTAACCCAGCTTGTTCGGTCAGAGTGTTAGCTGCCGTTTGTAATAAAAAAACTGAGTTAATGGATCAACGACGAACTGAAACGGGTGTCTTGCGACGTCCGCCCCGAGCAGACACAACGAACGAAAACGAACAAAATGAGATTTTAAAAAAAATGGATAGAGAGTCTGCCATGTAAGCAGGAGATCCCGGGTTCGAGTCCCAGTCAGGGCACACATTTTCAGCTGTCCCTATCGAGGTATATCAACAACACCTGTCGGTAGCCGAGGGTTTCAATCAATTATCATTTATTCTAGAGAAGCTGCACGGTCATCAATGGTGTCTGTTCTTTCGAGAACAGTTACTATCTTCATATATTCGGAAGTATTTTTTATTTTAAATAAAATTTCGTTTATCTATAAATGAATGTGCAAAATATTGATTCGGTACTGTTTTAATCTTGGATATACTGTATAATGCTTGTCATGTTCGGAAGCATCTCGTTCAGAGAGAGAGAACGGTAGGAAAGCGTGCAGGGGCGAGGTCTGCTTACGCGTGACGGAAGGTCGGGGGAGACACCGTCCAAGTTACGTCCAAACAGAGTGTTACTGGGGACAACAATGGATAAGAGTGCACTGTGTGGCCACGCAACTGGCTTGAGAGGAACAACTGTCGCCGCTCAGCGTTTCTCATGGCAAGCCGTCTAGAATTCTAGACCTCACTGGCTACCTGCGGTTGGTGGAAGAATTGCGCAGAAAGTCTGAAAGTGAGCCCCTGTGGACGGGAAACTATTACAGAAGAGAAAGATGCGTGCAGCTGAGGCAGATGCACGGCCCGTCTTATGGAGGAAAGGCCAATATTACAAGAAGTGAAAGAAATAGTCGTTTGAAGCGAACTAATCGTATGGGCACACGCTATGTGATCAAAAGTAGATTAGATTAGAGATTAGAGTAGTACTTGTTCCATAAATCATGAGTACGACACTTCGTGATGATGTGGAACGTGTCAGGTTAATAAAAGGTGTCTATACAAGATATTACATTACAGAAAATATTACATGAAACTTAATATTTTTAATATTTTTTTGTGGCTGCTGGGGAAATTACCCACTTACTGTATCCAAAAATTCATCTAATGAGTAGAAGGAGTTGCCTTAAGAAATTCTTTTAATTTTCTTTTAAATGCTATATGGCTATCTGTCAGACTTTTGATGCTATTAGGTAAGAGACCAAAGACTTTTGTAGCAGCATAATTTTCCCCTCTCTGAGCCAAAGTTAGATTTAACCTTCAGTAGTGAAGATCATTCTTTCTCCTAGTGTTGTAGCCATGTACACTGCTTTCATAAGTGAATATATACATATATATGTTGAAACACGTATGTTGTGTGGCGGCGATGGCGAGGCATTGCAGAGTCTCTGACCAGAGAGCCATTTATCGTGGCTAGTCTGCGCTTGACCGCGTGAGAGTTGCGAGCGGTACTCTGTCAGTAGTAGTCGTGCAGTACAGTTGCGAGCAGTAGTCTGTTGGCAGTCTGTGAGCAGGTCTGTCTGTCAGTAGCAGTCCAGTGCAGTTGTGTGTGAGGAGTCGGCGGGCGTCGACATGGCACTCTGGTCAAGATTCAGGATGAGGTATATTATTTTTAAATGCGCTCAGCTAATAATGTAAATTAACTGTAACTAATTTGTGCAACAATCGCCCCAATAATAATTTTTGGTTTTCAAAGCAATTTTTAACAAAGAATCCTTTAATAAAAAAAAATATTCCCTTGATATTCCTTAAGGAAAAGTTTCCCTTAAATTCAAAATTTGTGCAATCAATTTCCTCGAAGCTATGGCAAAAATAAACAAGAGCAGATGCAGCTTTACTAAGGTAAGAATTTCAGTTTAATTAATGAACAGGGCCTAAGATCGACATTTCGGTCTGTTTTTGTTTTCATTGTCACTGAGATTTTATTATCACTGAATTGACTTTCATTTTGTGGGGAGCTTACACTAGGGACAGATTGCTAATTTTTGTTTAATTGTCATTGTCATTGAATTTATTTGCTGGGAGGTCACGTTAGGTTGTATTCTTGTTAACATTCATTTATTATTTTTGTGTTTCAAAATTTCTCTGGGGAGCTTACACTTAGCACAATGTAAATTAGCATTTAAAATAAAATATCCTTTAAAATTTCGGTGGGGAGGTTACAATGTATATACATATATTGTGAGGCTACAGTGAAGATCTCTAGCTGTTTAAATAAGGGCCTGTAGGATGATCTTGGATGAGCTCCAGCAATTATTCTGATTACACGCTTTTGTGCAATGAACACTCTTTTACTCAATTATGAGTAACCCCAGAATATGATGCCACACGAAGGCAGAGAATGAAAATAGGCGCGGTAAGCTAATTTACTGAGATGTATATCGCCAAAATTTGCGATGATCCTAATAGCATAAGTAGCTGAACTCAAACGTTTCAGCAGATCCTCTGTGCGTTTTTTTCCAGTTCAACGCCTCATCAATGCACACATCTAGAAATTTTGAATTTTCTACCTTAGCTACCGATTTCTGATCGAAGTCTATATTTATTAATGGTGTCATTCCATTTACTGTATGAAACTGTATAAACTGTGTTTTGTCAAAGTTTTATGAGAGCCCATTTGCAGATGACCACTTAATGATTTTCGGGAAAACATTGTTCACAATTTCACCAGTTTATTCTTGTCTGTTGGGTGTGATACCTATACTTGTATCATCGGCAAAAAGTAGCAGCTCTCCATCTTCGTGAATACAGAATGGCAAGTCATTAACATATATTAAGAACAGCAGAGGACCCAAGATTGAACCTTGCGGCACCCCATTCTTGATTGTCCCCCAGTTTGAGAAATCAGTTTTTTGCATATTATGTGAACAGCTTATTTCAGAATGAGATTTTCACTCTGCAGCGGAGTGAGCGCTGATATGAAACTTCCTGGCAGATTAAAACTGTGTGCCCGACCGAGACTCGAACTTGGGACCTTTGCCTTTCGCTGGCAAGTGCTCTACCAACTGAGCTACCGAAGCACGACTCACGCCCGGTACTCACAGCTTTACTTCTGCCAGTACCTCGTCTCCTACCTTCCAAACTTTACAGAAGCTCTCCTGCGAACCTTGCAGAACTAGCACTCCTGAAAGAAAGGATATTGCGGAGACATGGCTTAGCCACAGCCTGGGGGATGTTTCCAGAATGAGATTTTCACTCTGCAGCGGAGTGTGCGCTGATATGAAGCTTCCTGGCAGATTAAAACTGTGTGCCCGACCGAGACTCGAACTCGGGACCTTTTCCTTTTGCGGGCAAGTGCTCTACCAACTGAGCTACCGAAGCACGACTCACACCCGGTACTCACAGCTTTACTTCTGCCAGTACCTCGTCTCCTACCTTCCAAACTTTACAGAAGCTCTCCTGCGAACCTTGCAGAACTAGCACTCCTGAAAGAAAGGATATTGCGGAGACATGGCTTAGCCACAGCCTGGGGGATGTTTCCAGAATGAGATTTTCACTCTGCAGCGGAGTGTGCGCTGATATGAAACTAAGCCATGTCTCCGCAATATCCTTTCTTTCAGGAGTGCTAGTTCTGCAAGGTTCGCAGGAGAGCTTCTGTAAAGTTTGGAAGGTAGGAGACGAGGTACTGGCAGAAGTAAAGCTGTGAGTACCAGGCGTGAGTCGTGCTTCGGTAGCTCAGTTGGTAGAGCACTTGCCCGCGAAATGCAAAGGTCCCGAGTTCGAGTCTTGGTTGGGCACACAGTTTTAATCTGCCAGGAAGTTTCAGCTTATTTCAGCTTTCTTCACTCTTCCAGTTAGGTATGATTTAAACCATTTGAGCATTGTCCCGTTCATATCACGGTATTTGTGCTCATCTAGAAGTATTCCATGATTTATAGAATCAAAAGCCTTTGATAGATCACAAAAAATCCCAACGGGTGACTTCCGGTTACTCAGAGAATTTAATATTTCATTAGTGAAAGTATATATATATATATATATATATATATTGCATTTTCCGTCGAAAAACCCTTCTGGAAACCAAACTGACATTTTGTTAAAACTTTATTTTTACAAAGGTGTGATCACATTTCACACATACAAAGGTGTGAAGCTACTCTACAATACATTACTTTTTCAAGAATTTTGGATAAGGCAGTCAAAAGAGAGATTGGTCGGTAGTTGTTGAAATCAGACGTATCCCCTTTTTATGCAGTGGTTTAACAACGGCATACTTCAATCCATCCGGGAAAATACCCTGCTTCAGAGAGCTATTACATATGTGGCTAAGAATCCCACTTATTTCTTGGGAACAAGCTTTTATTATCCTGCCGAAAATGCCATCAATTCCATGTGAGCTTTTATTCTTGAGAGAGTTTATTATCTTCCTAATTTCAGAAGGAGAGGTGGGTGGAATTTCAGTTGTATGAAATGGTGTGGGTAAGGCCTCTTCCATTAACTACCTTGCTTCTTCTAATGAACATTTAGATCCTATTTTCTCTACAACATTTTAAAAATGATTATTCAAAATGTTTTCGACTTCCGGCTTGTTGTTTATCAAGTTTCCATTCGCTTTGATGGTGATGCCGTCATCCTGTACTCTTGGTTGCGAGGCGTAGCACCATATAACGATCCTGCCTTGGAGGCGGTTAAGTGGGAGATGTGTCTCAGAGCTGGATAGTGACATGGTGGCGCGAGACTGGACGCGCACGTAGTTTATGTATCAGCCGATAGAGGACAGTATTGGATAGGGGACTGTGATTTTAGTTTCGATTGTGCCCACTAGAGTGAACTAAAGTAATAGAATGTTTTTCATAAGCTGTTCTAGTATTTTCATAAAGTGTTATTATGTCTTTTTGTGTATGTAAAATGTTATAAATATGTTTTAGCAGTATGAATGATGCGTGAGTGTGGTTTAAGGTTAATGTGAAGATAATTGTTTAACGAGTTATGTACTAGGATTTAGTGTGGGAACATTTCGAAGAAGTATGGATATGGGCAAAGGGGACTTTTGTAGAATAGATGTGTAAAGTAAGTTTATGGTAAAGAGAAAGTTAATTCAGGTATAAAAAAAATAGTAAATAACTTTACGTATAAGCAAAACTTCAGCATATTAAATAATTACGTCGGTAAAAAGTGAAGTCGTGAGGTTTACTATTTTGCGATTGGTTACTGATGAAAAGCGCGGGTGGACGCGGGAGAATGTTGTTTTGCTATTGGCTGTTGAGTAAACTGACCAATGGTAAAGAAATATTCTTCGCCCGCCTTTTTCTGCTGATAGAGAAGACTTAGAGTATTCTACAGAAGAGTCGAATCCTAGCCATGAAACAGATCGGACGTGTGTAGTAGCAGTTCCGATGGAAACGATAAGTTGCCGGATCTAGCAGTGTTTCATACATCAAAAGTGTTGGAAAGTGACGGCATAATTATTCCGATGTGTGCGTAGAAATTTCGGAATTTTTAAGTGAATTTTGTGACGAGAAAAGACATATATTCCGCGTGGCGTATTGAGCAGGTCGGTGCCTAAAAACTGTGACAGCATTTGGTACCGACAGACTTAATATTTGGCGAGCATTCTCAAACAAAAACAATCAGTATTTTTGTAGCTACTACGTTTTCGGGAAATGCAACACCACAAACTTGCTAACGTCAGTGAAAGGGATTGCGAGTGACTGCGTTAAGACTAGGACGGGCTTGACTGTGATACTCGTTCACCTAAGTTTCAGAATATATTAATTGAGGACAAAATTTCCAATCTTTCATTTCGTGTTTCTCCTGAAACGTAGATTAATGACTTTAATTGCAGCCTGGTTCACGTCGAAGTACAGTAGGTTTCACTCGGCTTTCCTACTGATGATCTGCTGAGACAATTTTCACAGGTAGGTGCAGGTTCGTCGTAAAGGGACGGAAAGAACCGCGCCACCGCAGTTGCCCTGTCTCTGTCGGACACCCGTATGTAATGCGGAACTGACCAACAGATGTTACGAGAGGCAGACGCGCCAGTATATAATGAGGCGAGGAGTATTGTGCCGTCAGGAGAGTTCAGTGACTTCGAAAGTGCACTAGTCATCGGGTGGAACCGGAGTAACAAATCGATTAGGGACATTTCAGCGCTTCTAAAGCTGCCGAGTCGATTGTTGGTGAAATGACAGTGAAGTGGATTCGCGAAGAAACAACCCCGGCTAAACCGAGACCAGCGAGGTTTCATGTACCAACCGACAGGGACCGAAGCATTACGTGAAGTGGTCGTAAAAAATCACATGAAATCAGCGGAAGCAATAACTCGTGAGTTCCAAAGTGCTACCAGGTGGTCCAGCTAGCTCAGTGGTTGTGCGTAGGAAGTTAAAAGAATGGGGCACGACGATAGAGCGGCTGCTCATAACGCCCGTTTTCTGTTGTCACTTCAAAGGGACCCTTGGCGTGGTGTAAAGAGTGATGCCACCGGACAGTTGCTGATTGGAAACGAGTGATTTCGGGTGACGGATCATATGCATCCTGTGGTAATCCGAGGGAGAAGACGAAGTAAATATTCCTGAATTTCAATCAAGAACAACTGCCAATATGAGAAACATAGAAGTAGATATCCTCGGAGTAACGAAGCAGGTTAAATCACTTAATAAAGGCAAGGCCTCCGGTTCAGATTGTATACCAGTCAGGTCCCTCTCAGAGTATGCTGATAAAATAGCTCCATATTTAGCAATTATATACAACCACTCGCTCACAGAGAGATCCGTACCTAAAGACTGGAAAATTGCACAAGTCATACCAATACCCAAAAAGTGAAGTAGGAGTAATCCGCTGAATTACAGGCCTATATCACTAACGTCGATTTGCAGTAGGGTTTTTGAACATATACTGTATTCGAACATTATGAAGTACCTCGAAGAAAACGATTTATTGATACATAGCACGGTTTCAGAAAATATCGTTCTTGTAAAACACAACTAGCTCTTTATACTCATGAAGTAATAAGTGCTATCGACAGGGGATGTCAAATTGATTCCATATTTTTAGATTTCCAGAAGGCTTTCGACACCGTTCCTCACAAGCGTCTTCTAACCAAACTGCGTGCCTAAGGAGCATCGCCTCAGTTGTGCGACTGGACTCGTGATTCCGTGTCAGAACGGTCACAGTTCGTAGTAATAGACGGAAAGTCATCGAGTAAAACAGAAGTAATATGCGGCGTTCCCCAAGGAAGTATTATAGGCCCTCTATTGTTCCTGATCTACATTAACGACATAGGAGATAATCTGAGTAGCCGTGTTAGATTGTTTGCAGATAATGCTGTCATTTACCGTCTTGTCAAGACATCAGATGATCAATACGACTTGAAAAATGATTTAGATAAGGTATCTGTGTAGTGCGAAACGTGGCAATTGACCCTGAATAGAGAGAAGTGTGAAGCTATTCACATGAGTACTAAAAGAAACCAACTAAATTTCGATTACGCGATAAGTCACACAAATCTGAAGGCTGTAAATTCAACTAAATTCTTAGGGGTTACAATTACAAATAACCTAAATTGGAACGATCACACAGATAATATTGTGGGTAGAGCAAACCAAAGACTGCGATTCATTTGCAGAACACTTAGAAGGTGCAACTCGTCTACCAAAGAGACTGCTTACACTACGCTTGTCCGCCCTATTCTGGAGTATTGCTGTGCGGTGTGGGATCCGCATCAGGTAGGACTGAGGGATGACATCGAAAAAGTTCAAAGAAGGGCAGCTTCTTTCGTATTATCGCGAAATAGGGGAGATAGTGTCACAGACATGATACGTGAATTGGAGTGGCAATGATTAAAACAAAGGCGTTTTTCGTTGCGACGGGATCTTCTCATGAAATTTCAATCAGAAGTTTTCTCCTCCGATTGCAAAAACATTCTGTTGGTACCTACCTACATAGGGAGAAATGATTATCACGATAAAATAGGAGAAATCTGGGCTCGCACAGAACAATTTAAGTGGTCGTTTTTCCCGCGTGCCGTTCGAGAGTGGAACGGTAGAGAGACAGCTTGAAAGTGGTTCATTGAACCCTCTGCCAGGCACTTTATTGTGAATAGCAGAGTAATCACGTAGATGTATATGTATATGTAGGGGTTTGGGTTTGGAAGTGCCTGGAAAAACCTTACCTGCGGTCATGTGTAGTGACATCAATGAAGTACGGAGGATGTGGGGCAATTGTTTGTGGCCAATGATATTCCTGTAAAGAAATGGCCTGCCTAGAGTCCCTACCTGAACATGCTGATTATCAAGATCTTTGGAATGAGTTAGAACGTCGAATTTGCTCGAGGCCCCAGTGTCCAACATCACTGCCTTCTCAAGTCTGGGGTCCTGAGGAAAAATGGGCTGCCATTCTTCCATGGACATTCAGACACCTCGCTGAAAGCGTCCCCAGTGGAGTTCAAGCCGTCATATAGGTGAATGGTGAACACACCGCATATTAATATTCACTAACAGATGTCCGCATATTTTTCATCAGACAGCGTATGTTCTTCGCAAAAACAGACATAATGTCTGATGGGATAACAGCAATCAGTGATTTTATAATGTTACTTATAATCCGTATTGATTGCAAATTTTGTATGCATTTATTCATAGACAGGTTTCGGTTCATTCAGAACCATCTTCAGATCTGATATTTCAGTTACAGGAATAACCCGTCCAAATCCAGCAACTTTCACATGCTGCGTCACATTTGGACGGGTTACTCCTGTAACTGAAATATCAGATCCAGCAACTTCCACATTTTATGTGACGCAGCATGTGAAAGTTGCTGGATTTGGACGGGTTACTCCTGTAACTGAAATATCAGATCTGAAGATGGTTCTGAATGAACCGAAACCGGCCTATGAACAAAAAAAAAAATTGCAATCAAGACGGATTATAAGTAACATTAGCGTATGTTCTATTCTGAACCCTATCAACTGTAAAACGCAGTCCTTGAACATTTTCGTTACTGGTACGAATACACTGATGGAAAAAAAATTCGCAGCACCAAATGATAATAAATGTAGAGCAATGAAATTTTGGGGGTACATTTGTCTAGGTAAGATATTTAAGTGACTAACATTGCAAGATCATTGGTTAATGTAAGCGCGAGATAAGCCATTGCAAAAGTGAAATGTTGGTACATTGTATCAAATGGCTCTGAGCACTATGGGACTTAACATCTGAGGTCATCAGTCCCCTAGAACTCAGGCCTACTTAAACCTAACTAAGGACATCACACACATCCATGCCCGAGGCAGGATTCGAATCTGCGACCGTAGCGTTCGCGCGGTTTCAGGCTGAAGCGCCTAGAACCGCTCGGCCACAACGGCCGGCGTTGGTACATTAATAACCGGTGTAATCGTCAGATGTTGAATGTAAGCATGCAAATATTTATGCATTTTCTTGTACAGGTGCAAGATGTTAGTTTATGGGACAGAATGCCATGCCTGTTGTACTTGGTCGGCCAATACAGTGACGGTTAATGCTGGTTGTGGATGATGCTAGAGTTATCGTCCGATGACAATCCATATGTCCTCGATTGGAGACAGATTTGGTGACTGAGGAGGCAAGGCAACATGTCGACACTCTGTAGAGATGTTGGGTTATAATAGCGGTATGTGGGCGAGCGGTACCTTGTTGGAAAACACCCCCTGGAATGCTGTTCATGAATGGCAGCACAACAGGATGAATGACCAGATTGACATACCAACTTGCAGTCAGGGTGCATGCACCCCAGACCAAAACTCCATGTGTAGGTCCAGTGACCAGACAGGTTGGTTGCAGGTCCTCAACTGGCCTCCTTCTAACCAACGCAGGGGCTTCACTGATACCGAAGCAGAACATAACAGATCTCTACTCCGCCCTCGCATGGGCTCTCGCTTGAGGCCCTGAGGTAACAAATGGAGGTGGTGAGGGTCAGTAGAATGCAAGTTACAGGGCGTCTGGCTGGGAACTGTGTAAGGTGTCAGGCAAATCCAACACCGTCCCTGAAAACCCTGACATGATAGCAAATCCAGAAGTATGTCACATAGCTCCGAATAAATCCTGACATTAAATTAACCAAAGTAATACAATCAACGAGTGAGCAAATAGAATACCACAGACTAACACAAGAACGCCTAAATGCATGCCATACCTTCCCACCGTGAAACAGACGCAGTTCCGAGGGGAGAAAACGAGAACAGAAGCCGAGAGCAGAGCCGTGTGAGCTAGAAGGCCGTACAATAAGGGACAGACACCCACATCGCTGGCCGAACGCCAAGAACAGCCCCCAGCCCATGTTAAAAGATAGAGCCCTCCAGAAGAACAGTATAGATCTTACGATAACACTAAAAGGGCCACACCAGCTGCAAGTTTTAGTGTGAGACTATACGCCTCTCTGTTACATTGCAAACATTAAAAACATTGCCCCACAATGAAAATTATAGCGTTTCTCATTGGATGGACAGAATTTTTGTAGGCGGAGCTTAAGATTAACATTGAGACCCTGATTGGTCAGTTGAAAACACAGCCAGATACCTTTTTCTTAAACCAACTTCGGTAAATTGTAGTAAAGAGAAATTCGAGAGAGTTGCTTCCGAGACGGCGAGGTGTGTGGAGCTTCGCCGCCCGCCGCCCCCTGACGCTGACTGACCACCGATAAGGTAATGAACGCACACGATGCCGCATAAGAGCGCATAAGAGCGCATAAGGCTTCACTCAGAGATGCAGAAGTCTTATCTGTTACATCCCCTTTTTACGTAATACTAGTGTCGATCATCAATTAAATCTCATGGTGTTCACATTTGCTACTTGAAGTGAAAATCTGAAACGCGATGATTTTTCTGTTATATAATTATTGAGAAGCCACATCAGCCACTGTAATTTACAACAAGTTAAATAAGTAATTAAAGATAATTGAGGGACACTGTAGACCATTTTTGATAGTTTTCTCTTTTATGAAACTTAATTTAAACTTAGATTAAAAATGTGATATGGCAAAGGTCATCCTTCGATCCATTACAGAACTTGGAAACCCATACAGGGAATATTCGTTCACTTTTTTGTTTAACGTAGTTGGTTTTTATCACCCTGTATTAAAATATTTGCTTTCATCAATAGCGCAATTTATAAACAATGTTTTGTGAGTAGAATAAAAATTCCAATGGTAAACTTAACCGCTTTTTCGACTTTATTTTACCAGCTAACTAAAAATAGGAAAGCCTTGAACCTCTTCCACTAAATTTAGTTAGTATTAAGATTCTTTTACAGGGAGTGCAGTGGAGCTGACACTGAAATCATTAAGTATTTGATTATATCATCGCTAGTCTCACTGAACTCTTCTGAACTCTACATGTCATGTGTGGTCTGGCGTCTCCTTACCAGCAACAGGTGCCAGGTTCAAACTAGTCAATTCCCTAAAAAACACGCTCAGAGTTTCTTTGCGCGAAAGTGGTAGGGAGACACGACTTAGAACAAACAGACACCACGCAGAATGTTAGAACTGTCCTAGAAGTAACCGATTTGTAACAGTTCGTTGTGTCACCGTGGCGCCAGCTGCTGCGCGTATTGCTGCTACAGGTGCAGTACAATGCGACAGAGCCATACGCTGAACACGATGGCCTTCCCTCTCTGCAGTGCTACGTGGCCTCTGGGGCCCGGTCTTCAAGAGACCGCACATTCTCGTGACCACCGCTGCCAACAATCATGTACAGAATCTCGTTCAAACTCACTGAAGTGTTGATAATGGCGTCTTTGTCACCTTAAAGGCATTATTGATTAGCCTCAACTCACCACGTCCAATCTCAAAGGTAACTAATGCTCATCACCACCACAGAACGTATTTGAAGCAAACTTGATTTGCATCTCTGAGAGGCGCTGCTAGTGCCACTCTTGAGCGACTGTCGCGAAATTTGAGTAGAAATCATCTTTCAGATTAGCAAAACGCTTAGCAATTTTCGTTAATGTCGCACACCTCTTTCTAGGTGTTGCGATTTTTTTTCTATCAATGTATTTGCATTCATCTAGAAGAAATTTTCCTTGAAAAACTGGATGGCACTGCGTTGTAACGCAATGTAACTCCAGCGTGATAAAACACCTCCACTCTGTAGGAGGGCGTACTGAAAAGTAATGCATCCAAAATTATTATGTTAAAAGCCTTCAAGTTTTTTGAATAAAACAAATGTTATCAACATTCTACATCTTTATTGTTCATATCTACGAATTTGCAGCTACCTGCCGCTTGAAGGCTCTGAATTGCAGCGTGTAACATGGTGGTGTGTAAAGTAACTATGTCCATGCATGAGAAACAGCGTGGTCATCGAGCATCCTCCGTAGTGTCCCGACTTGGCCCCGTGTTATTTTCGTGTGTTTCCAAAATTTAAAGAACACGTTCGAGGACGTTACTTTGATAGTCATGAAGCGCTGCAAGCACAGGTGAGGTTGTAGCTCCATCAACAACGTGTACTAGTGCCACAGTGACGATATCAACAAACTCGTCTCTCGTTGGGAGAAATATGTTCGTCGCCAGGCTGACTATGTTGAGAAATAAATATGCAGACATGAAAAATAAAAATGGGAAATTTTAATGACGTTTGTATTATTTAAAAAGCTTTAATAGTTTTCACAAAAACAATTCGGAGGCATCACTTTTCAGCATGTACTCATTCCTCCAGGCGCCTCAATGAAAATATGTTAATTACTAGAATGCTTTGACACAGCCATCGATCGGAAATATTTAGAAGTTATTGATAATGACTGACGAGCGGAAAATGGTAAAGCTATTAAATAATTTACATTAGCATCGACGGAAATAAACTTTCTGGTTACTAGTTAAATGCTCACTGGTGCTCTCTGTCAATAATATGGGAAGCAAGAACGTTCTCTTTCCGATAAATTGCTTTTTGCTATAGCAGCATCGATTTTCTCCTTATACATACATGTATTCGTAATGTGAATCGAACCTTCCACTTCAAGTAAACAACTATAGTTAAAGTTTATTTTAATACGCTAGCTTCGATTGTTTAGAACAAATATTTTTTTATAGTTCGTATTCTGTAAATTATGGTCTTCAGTTCGAGTATAGAGATTTTAAGATATTCGAATCGTTCTCTTTCCGAAATATCTAGCTGTTACTGTGTTCTGTGCCTGAGCATCTTAGTTGAAATTCGTGTTAATGTTACTCTAATGCACAAATTCCCGTAATGAAAGTTTCATTTACCGTAAAAAATACGAGCAAAGACATGACTTACAGACATCATGTTGATTATGTAGTCTGACGCATTGTTCGTTATGTCACTGTCCAATCTACAAATGTTTTTTTTGTGTTAGCAGAAGAGCCAACACCGTGTTACGAGTGGAGGCCGAAATGCACGCGTTTTAGCTCAAGCAGGCTAGCGTGAGGAGGGAAGAACTATACTGACGCGAGGTCTGGAACATTACAAGGAATGAGAATTCAGAAAGCGGACGTAATTAGTGTGATACTTAACTTTAATCCATTAATGATGAACGTCGCCCTTGACGGTACATCATTCACAATATCTGTTCAGAATACATTCTTGAAGATATTATAGTAACTTGCTAGGTCGTAGCAAATGACGTAGCTGAAGGCTATGCTAAACTGTCGTCTCTGCAAATGAGAGCGTATGTAGACAGTGAACCATCGCTAGCAAAGTCGGCTGTACAACTGGGGCGAGTGCTAGGGAGTCTCTCTAGACTAGACCTGCCGTGTGGCGGCGCTCGGTCTGCAATCACTGATAGTGGAGACATGCGGGTCTGACGTATACTAACGGACCGCGGCCGATTTAAAGGCTACCACCTAGCAAGTGTGGTGTCTGGCGGTGACAGCACAGTTCTGTCACAGTCTCCACTTTTTCCAGTATTTTCTTCGTGCGTGACCGCTGGCAGTGATTGATCAGCCAGCGATGGGTTAATTATACAATGTCGGATATTTTCTTTTATCGTTACTGAAAGAGACAAGAAAGCGACTGAACAGGGGTATCAGCACATAGTCTATTTCTTGGGAATACACGAAATTGTACTTGGTATGCGCGCCTAATAGTTCATCGAGATGTTCATATGGAGTGTGAACCTACGTAGCTGTGAAAGCGCCTAGAAGCGATGGATAGGTAGTTAACGAGGATCAATTGGACAGAAAGAAATATCAATGAAAATGTACTGAAGAGGTCACTGATGAGAGAAACTTCATATTAACTGTCCAAAAAAGAAAAGAAAATATTTTGAAAATTTATGTAGACAGGGTAAGTTTTTAATAGACATACAGTTTTGGAAGGAAAAATTTTTGGAAATAAAACCAAGGAGATAACAGGAAAGAAAATAACCAAAATTATCAAGAAATGAAGAAGACAGTACAAAATATGTAACAGCTAGATTAGATTAGATTTACTTTCATTCCAATCGACCCGTAGTGAGGAGGTCCTCCAGGATCTAGAACATGGCAGAAAAACAGTAATACATGACAAATATTTACAACGGAAACAAATAAGCTAATGTAGCTTCCACAGGTCCCAAGTGGAATAATCGTAATTTTTTTAATGAACACTATATGAAAGAATCATTTTCATTCAAGGACTGATCAGTTCGTTTCGTGGTCATATCCGTAAACTCGTACTTCATCCATCACCTGCTGCGAGCCGTTTCAGAAGTTCTGCAGCGCTCAATGTCGGGTTCATTTAACGACTCCTGAGAAATTTGGTTTTGCCTCTGTTTTTGTTCCAAATCCCTCCATTTTGGAGCAGATTTTGGTGTCACACCTTTCATACCCAAAATATTCGAAAAATTCCATGGCATGAGCCAGTTCATAAGCCAACGCCGTCAACTACTCTTCTGCTTGTTATTCGACGATCATTGATATAATTTATTGCACTTTTTCGACGATTTCATCGGTTGATCATGTGCTGGAGCGTCTAGGGCATTAGTCATCTTCAACTTCTTCATGGCGTTCTTCTAAATGCTTATACCACTCATAAACAATTTACTAATATCGCATTAATGGGCTGAATTTAAAATCAGAAAAACATGTTTTTTTCATTTATAACGTAATAAACATATAATATAACTACTACAATACTTATTTACAATGAACACATTACTGCACTGAAATGGTGCAGAAAACACATTACTGCGCTGAAATGGTGCAGAAGTTGGTTCTGCTGGGAAATTCATCAATGGGGTATACGGAGTTGGCCACCAATAAATCCTTTAGGCTTCTCTTAAAGTGAATTTCATTGGTTGTTAAACTTTTTGTGGTTGCTGGCAAGTTATTGAAAATGTGTGTTCCTGAATAATGCACACATTTTTGTACAAGAGTAAGTGACTTTAAATCCTTGTGAAGATTATTCTTATTTCTATTATTGCTTCCATGACTTGAGTGGGTGCAAACACATGACATATGTTTTATAAGATGAGCTGATAATTAAGATGCAGAGAATTAGGAAAATGACTGCTCTGACAGAAAGAGGGAAGTAATTTCCTACAAGAATGATGCGCCCTTTTGGTATTAACAACTATTAGGCGCCATTAACAATGCTCTAAAACTGTTCAAGTGTGGCAATTACGTGTTTATTAACGATGATCGAACTAATCGACTTAGAATTGACTACAATACATCAGATTCAAATATTAATGTGAAAAATGCCTAGCTGCACCGTGATACGAAATCCACCTTAAACTGTATGTCTCCCTCCGAGAAGGAAGTCAGTTCAGAAGTGGGAAGAAGACATCGGCCTACCACCTACAGTAGGAGCATGCCTAGAAAAGCCCTGTCGTGTTCACATCAATCTTAGGGTTGATGATAGCTTTAGCTATTCACACTTTTTCCTTGCCTTGGAACGAGTTTTTTGCTTCATGGTGTTGGTGCTTCAAAAGCATTGTTTTTGAATGATTCGATAGCTTCTCGAGGTGAACAAAATCGCTGCCTACTTGCTTTATGTTTGACAAGAGAGAAGAAAAAAAGTGGCTAGGCAATAAATTAGGTGAAATACCGTAATGCGCTGTTTTTCCGTCAAATAATCGATGCGATGTATGACAGCAGGTACTGTCACCTACGCGGCATTTCCGATTCCTTCTGATTTGATCGGCAACTTGTGGCAAACAAATTGTTGTACACCATTTAGCATCAAATCTTCTTCGATCCCCTAAAGAACCGGACGCCACATGTGTAGTGTAACCAAAGAAATAAGCGCCAATTTCCTTGGTAGCTATTCGCGAAGAAAACACTTTTGTTGGTTTCAGCTAATCCTGGGACGCATAAACAACTGATTGCTGCTTAGTTTCCCGCTCGTTCAGGTATATTCAAGTTCCGTCTCGTGTTATGCTGTTGTATACTAATTTTCCATTTCCAAAGTCGAATTTATTTAGTATTTCGTTACACCAAATAGCACACGATTGTTTTGAGCTTCGATAAAATTGTGAAGAGTCCATCACGAACTGAACTTTTTCACTCAGCCGGGTGTAATACACTCATCGACATACTGTATTTAAGTACGCCTCCATCCCACGGTAAGTCATCTACCCTTCCTGTAACATAATGCGCATAGCATCTATGTTTCTTGTAAAAACAACCGATTGTGATCGACCTCCAAGAAATTCATCGCTGAAGGAAGTGATCAACGACGAAATTCTCCAATGCAGTTATTGTAATCAGTCTTTCCTGAATGTGATTGATTGCCGAAAAGTTGAACGAAGCGATTCTGGGCCTATTTGTTGTCTTTGGCTTTTACGAAAATCATCAAAACTCATCCAACGAAAACCTTCACGTGGAGTTCCCGTTTATTACCCTCAACACTGCTTTCCTAAACTCTAGAAAACAATCTACACGGACAATTTTTCAGCTGCCACTGTTTAAGTAATAACAAATTTTTGAAACAACGGTAATGGCACAACTCAATGCCGTCCTCGTCGTTTGTAAAAACTTGAATGCGCACCCATTTATCCTGTCACATACTTCAATCATCAAGTATGTCTTACACCGCTAACTCTCCTGCCCTTACGAGCCTATCTCTAGTAATGAAATGCCCTCCACCGCCAGGAGCAAAGATGGCATGCTTTTTTTCTAAACAAAGTTGGAAATTTTTGCGGAACTGACACTTCTAAACTGAACGAAGTCGGGATTTTTTATGAGTGTTGACAATGACATCGTTTTTGCCTCTGTCAGACGCGTTAATGTGGGAGGCGGACACAATACGTCGAGTATCACAATCTTATTTACCTGTGTTAAGCCATCAGTCTACTTTACACCATTTGTTATTTAACTTGAATATTAATTTTAACTCTTGCTTCTTTGGTACTGTCCGTCTCCGTAGGTGAATGGCCAGAGTGTCTGACTGCCATGCGAAGGGCCTGGATTCAATTTCCCTTTTCTGGCAGAGATGTTTTTCTAGTTGAGGATGGCCACGATGTGCGCTCCTCCAAGATCAGCAAAGCCGATAACGGCCGGGAGAGCGGTGTGTTGACCACACGCCCCTCCATATCGCATCCAAATGACGCCATGGCTGTGGACAACATGGCGGTCGGTCGATCCCGATTGCCCCGTGTACTTTGCTTCTTTTGCACTGAAAATTCAATAGTGTCGTTGTGTGACTACGGATCCATTTGTAGAACTTTCTCACGAATTGTAAAATGTCCTTTAAAACATCCAGTTGTTTAAAACATCCAATCTTTACTCAATACAAGTAAGATAGATGTAACGTCTGTTGAGTGCAGGTCTGCCGACTTAGCTGTCTTCGAACTAGAATCTGTATTTTTAATGGTAGGTTCGTTTATAAGGCTGTCTCTTATGGTTTAAACACCCACCTAATGAGAACATTACATTTCCGTTTTGGTGTAAACCGGATTTTTACGTATTCCGGTGAGATTGATGGCGATTCACACTTCACGGAACGGAACGGAAGGTGAAAACATTTCACGATGAATTTCAAATTGGGGCATTCACACAGGGCATCAACGGAATGGAAGGTCAACGTCTAGGTTTCTCGGGAAGCAGATTTCAAGGCGTACGTTGGTAGGGCGACACTGGCGTCGTCTGGTTACATCGCTAGTTAAACTGTTACGCCACGTTCACTCGTTGTGGTTTTATACCTTCTTTTACTTTATTTTATTGTTTACTTTGTGACCTAGACAAGCTGGAAAGCTTCCACGATGACTTGGATATTTTTCCTATGAATCCTCTTCCACAAAAGAGGTCAGAAACCTATAAACTATATTTTTCCCACTTTTTTGGCTAAAAAACCCTATTTTTCTACATAATTTCCTTTCGATAGGACAGCTTTAGTCCACCTTATGGGAGGGCCTCTATGCCCGTTGGAGCCAACGTCTTGCTGCATCAACAACCGCTCCATCATCCATGCACTGTTTCCCTCGGAGTGAATCCTTCATTGAGCCAAACATATGGAAATCGGAAGGTGCGAGATCCGGGCTGTAGGGTGGATGAAGGAGAACAGCCCAATGAAATTTTGTGAGCTCCTCTGGGATGCGCAGACTTGTTTTAGGCCTTGCATTGTTATAGAGAAGAAATTCGTTTGCATTTTTGTGGCGACGGACACGCTGAAGTCGTTTCTTCAACTTCCTGAGGGTAAAACATTACACTTCAGAGTTTACCGTTGCACCATGAGGGAGACCATCAAACAGAACAAACCTTTCAGAATCGCAGAAGGTCTCCGTAGACATTCTGCAAGCGCCTATGAATACCTGCGACGCCCTGGTTTTCCACCAAAAGAAACTGAATGACAACTCTCTTCTTGGAACACACCTCTGTTACCACGCCATTTTGAAGGCCACTTATAGTGCCGCCACGTATCGGAACTTCATGAAACTATAGGGGCTGAAGAGGGAATATTCCACGATGTCCCCTAACAAATTCCTCTTTTTTTTCCGCCCGCATCTCGTGGTCGTGCGGTAGCGTTCTCGCTTCCCACGCCCGGGTTCCCGGGTTCGATTCCCGGCGGGGTCAGGGATTTTCTCTGCCTCGTGATGGCTGGGTGTTGTGTGCTGTCCTTAGGTTAGTTAGGTTTAAGTAGTTCTAAGTTCTAGGGGACTGATTACCGTAGCAGTTAAGTCCCATAGTGCTCAGAGCCACTTTCCCTCTTTTTTCCACAGAAATTGTTCAAGCAAAAAGTGTATCGTATTAGTTCTAGAACACCACTCGTATTTCCTCTGTCAGATAAACACAGATGTTGTGAAATGTTTGTAAGACACTTGCTTCACTTCTCAGCAGTTTCTCTAATAAACTTTGTCAAGAACATCTGTTATGAATATTTCTTTGGCCATCAGTAAACTTTAGCACTGCTAGCTGATAATCTATCCCCACTTTTTGTATCACTTCGTACGGTACCTCATAACCTGAATTCCACCCTTCAGTGCTGGGCTGAGTGAAGCGATGTGGCGTTAACGATCCGTCTAGTGTGAGTACACAACTTGACGACCCAGTACCCTTCCGTTCCGTCGACGCCCAGTGTCGATCGACATTCAATTGCAAAGTTAGATTTTCAGCAAGCAAACCGGAACGATTCCGCCTACATGGGGATAGCAGGTAGCCCTGGTCAGAAACCGTTCAGCCTAGGGATGGCGGTTATCGGTAAAACAACCGGTTTTCGGTTCTACCTGTTTTTATTTCCTCGCCAGTTCAGCCAGATTGTTAAAACCGTTCGAAATAACCGGTTTATGAAATAACCGATTTTGGGTTTTTTATTTCCATTACTTCCTGTAATGTACGTAGAAATCAAGCAAAGACTGAAAAACGCTGACTCTAACGGTTTCAAGTTACATAAAATGAAAATATGGTTCAAATGGCTCTGAGCACTATGGGACTTAACTGCTGAGGTCATCAGCCCCCTAGAACTTAGAACTACTTAAACCTAACTAACCTAAGGACATCACACACATCCATGCCCGAGACAGGTTTCGAACCTGCGACGCAGCGGTCGCGCGGTTCCAGACTGTAGCGCCTAGAACCGCTCTGCCACCCCGGCCGGCATAGAATGAAAACATTAAATTAAACTGATAGATAAAAGGAAACTTAGTGCATCCACCGTTTGCTGATTTTCTGGAAAAGTGATAACTGGTTGCCGCGCGGGATTAGCCGAGCGGTCTGAGGCGCTGCCGTCATGGACTGTGCAGCTGGTCCCGGCGGAGGTTCGAGTCCTCCCTCGGGCATGGGTGTGTGTGTTTCTCCTTAGGATAATTTAGGTTAAGTAGTGTGTAAGCTTAGGGACTAATGACCTTAACAGTTGAGTCCCATAAGATTTTACACACATTTGAAGATTAGATAAGTGGTTGAATACTACCAAAAAATTCACCAGCATTATCCTATTCATAGTAATTTTTCGAAACTCTGCTCAAAAATCATGTTGTAATCGGGGATCATACAACTGTTTCGTCATTACGAATAGTCTGTGCTGAAAGGCGAAACTGAGGTTGAAGAACCCGTTCTCAAGGGCCACAAGCAGATAAGGCATACTACTGTATGTAGACGCAGACAGTAGATCAGCTACTCTCCATTTTTATTGTACACTATGAATGAATGGTTGTTAAGTTTTTGATTTGTCACCCTTGCCATAATTTCCTTTCTCTCTTTTTATTCCATAGGACGGCACACAAATCTTAAGCTTTGTACTTCACTGCTACGTCACAGCCGGCCGTAGTGGCCGAGCGGTTCTAGGCACTACAGTCTGGAACCGCACGACTGATACGGTCGCAGGTTCGAATCCTGCCTCGGGCATGGATGTGTGTGATGTCCTTAGGTTAGTTAGGTTTAAGTAGTTCTAAGTTCTAGGGGACTGATAACCACAGAAGTTAAGTCCCATAGTGCTCAGAGCCATTTGAGCCATTTTGCTATGTCATTTCCAGAATAGGGTGGGTGCCATGCTGCAATACAACAGATGTCCAGCGACAAAAGCGAGAAACTACCGTAGAGACCAGGGAGGGGCAAGTCTTGCTTATTGCACGTACACGCACACCTTAAGCAACTACACACGGCAACAGAGACATTGTCTTAGCAATATTGTACCAATTCTTATGGAATGTATTTGTTGCCGTTTCTGTTGGCTTGTTATTAAAACAGTACTGATTGCTTTTCCCATTTTGTATAATAGATCAATGCTTCAAACCGATGCAAATTTTACTTACAAAAATTACGCTCTTTATAACAAAGATTTATGCAAAAACAAAAAATTTTGGACTTACTCCAATTGCTAATTGATCTTTCGGTTTGTTAGTCAGTTATTAGTAAAAAATGAGAAACGCCTGTTATAATGGAGTCCACAGCTCGTGGTCGTGCGGTAGCGTTCTCGCTTCCCACGCTCGGGTTCCCGGGTTCGATTCCCGGCGGGGTCAGGGATTTTCCCTGCCTCGTGATGACTGGGTGTTGTGTGCTGTCCTTAGGTTAGTTAGGTTTAAGTAGTTCTAAGTTATAGGGGACTGATGACCATCGATGTTAAGTCCCACAGTGTTCAGAGCCATTTGAACCATTTTGTTATCATGGAGACCAAACAAATACCGCCGAGAATACCAAATTCCAGGCATTACCTCTCGCCGCGTCGACGTAGGGGCCGAAGGCCTTCACTTAACGCATGCGGCTTTTCGCGGATGATGCTGTAGTATACAGAGAAGTTGCAGCATTACAAAATTGAAGCGAAATGGAGGGAGATCTCCAGCGGATAGGCACTTGGTGCAGGGAGTGGCAACTGACCCTTAACATAGACAAATGTAATGTATTGCGAATACATAGAAAGAAGGATCCTTTATTGTATGATTATATGATAGCGGAACAAACACTGGTAGCAGTTACTTCTGTAAAATATCTGGGAGTACGCGTACGGAACGATTTGAAGTGGAATGATCATATAAAATTAATTGTTGGTAAAGCGGGTACCAGGTTGAGATTCATTGGGAGAGTCCTTAGAAAATGTATTCCATCAACAAAGGAGATGGCTCACATAACACTCGTTCGACCTATACTCGAGTATTGCTCATCAGTGTGGGATCCGTATCAGGTCGGGTTGACGGAGGAGATAGAGAAGATCCAAAGAAGAGCGGCGCGTTACGTCACAGGGTTATTTTGTAAGCGTGATAGCGTTACGGAGATGTTTAGCAAACTCAAGTGGCAGACTCTGCAAGAGAGGCGCTCTGCATCGCGGTGTAGCTTGCTGTCCAGGTTTCGAGAGGGTGCGTTTCTGGATGAGGTATCGAATATATTGCTTCCCCCTACTTATACCTCCCGAGGAGATCACGAATGTAAAATTAGAGAGATTCGAGCGCGCACGGAGGCTTTCCGACAGTCGTTCTTCCCGCGAACCATACGCGACTGGAACAGGAAAGGGAGGTAATGACAGTGGCACGTAAAGTGCCCTCCGCCACACACCGTTGGGTGACTTGCGGAGTGTAAATGTAGATGTAGATGAACGACCGAGAACAGCGGCATTTCCTCAGAGTGTCAGCGCCGACAGACAAGCTACACTACATGAAATAACCGCAGAAATCAATGTGGGATGTACGACGGGTTACTCAGAGCTAAAATACCGGCATCGGTTTTGTTTTCCCTGTCCGTAGTTGAGCCGCACTAGCCTGCGACTGGCGCCAGTAGGAGCAGAGCACACACTCACGCGAGCGCCAGCGCCAGCGCGCACACGGCGCCGTCCGGAGCTCGGCGCCCCATGCTGCCTCCCGTGGCTCGGCCGCTGCTGTCACCGCCGCCTCCGCCACACTGCGACTGCCACAGCGCGCGACCCTGGCCCCCGGGCGCGGCTGCGCGGCGCCTCCCTGACGTCACGCTGCCGCACTTAGACAATAGATACGTACAGAAGGTGCACGCCTTTACACTGAGGTGATAGGAGTACTGGGATAGAGATATGCACTATACAGATGACGGTGGTATCGTGCGCACAAAGTGTGAAAGGGCAGTGCAGAGCTGTCATTTGCACTCGGGGGATTCACGTGAAAAGGTTTCCGACGTGATTGCGGCCGCACGACGGGAGTTAAAAACTTTGAACACTGAATGGAAATTGGAGCTAAAGTGCGCGTCATTTACGACGGCGGCCGAGTTTACGTTCGTTCTGCGCATCTGACGTCACAAAACACAGTCAGCCAATGAACAGAGAACGACGTTGCCAGAACTCGACTGCAGTGCAGAGCCCAGACGAGTGTCTTCAGTTTTAGAAACGTTCAGTCATAAATAAAGTAATTGAACAAAAGCAATGTCTTGATAGCAGACTTTCTTTCATAGAAAGTTTGGAAAAAGCATTCTTTATACCAATTGCTTCATATTCTATTAACTAATTAAACCAAACAAGCAATAACCCTCCTAATTCCGGCGATAGCAAGGAAAGGTGTTTGTATCATTCTCACCAACCGCTTTTTCGCAATAAGGAACAGCGGTAATTGTGTATTTCCTATTGCACTTCGACGAAATGTGAGTAATTCATAGTCATACCAACAGTGTTTGTCGGTATTTTGCGTGACATTTTAAAGTGCTCCGTGAATTCTAAGGAGTGACGAGCTGCATTAGCATAAAGCCGGCACAGTAGCTCAGTGTGTTCGGTCAGAGGGTTACGTGCCCTCTGTAATAAAAAAACTGAGTTAATCGATCATCGACGAACTTAAATGGATGTCTTACGGCGTCCGCCCCGAGTAGACGCAACAAACAAAAGCGAGCAAAATGAGATTTAAAAAAATGGTTGAAGTGTTTAGCTGTGAAGCCAAAGGTTCTGAGTTCAAACCTTGCTCGGTGTTTAAAATTTTCTTTATTTAAAAGCAATATCGAAGTGTCTTACTTCATGAATTTTATTCGTTTGAATGTAATTTTTTGAAATTTCTAGTTACAACTAAAATCGACCATATGGAAAGTATATGCTATGGACTTTTACCTCTGCAAACTCTTCAAAATTTCGTGCAATGGTTTACTACATCTAATGCTGCACAATAACTGCATTGAACATCGAAACAAAATTAAGCCATTTATGGGGAGAAGGTATCAGTCAAGAAGATCTGTAAAAATCAAATTTTTGGGCCAAATAGTTTTTGTGAAATTGAATGATAAAGTGTGTCAAAGCAGTCGAAACACCGCGTATGTGTCTGCACAGGCGAGCAGTGCAGTGATGACAAAATCGCGGAATGCGAGGAGCACGTCTCCGTAGCAGCGAAAGGGTTCATGCGGCCGTGGTGGCTTTACTTCATAAACTGCACGCTCCCCCCTAAACGTAAGTTTGCGAACTATACTATACTATGGCGCTGCTTCTCTTGGCGCGTGCAACTGGCAACGCAGCAATCTCCCGCGTCTGGGCGGGCATGCGCGAACCGCCAAGATAAAAGAATTGAACTATAGACGCATGGGACATTCCATTTCTGAAATCGTTAACAAAGTCAATATTCCTAGATCAATAGTGTCAAGAGTGTGCCGAGAATACCAAATTTCAGGCATTACCTCTCACCGCATTAATGTAGTGGCCGAAGACCTTCACTTAACGACGGAGAGCAGCGGTATTTGCTTTGAGTGTCAGTGCTGATAGACAAGCAACCGCTAGATCATTAGTGTCAAGAGTGTGCCAAGAATACCAACTTTCAGGCATTACCTCTCACCGCGTTAACGTAGTGGCCGAAGACCTTCACTTAACGACCGAGTGCAGCGGTATTTGCTCTGAGTGTCAGTGCTGATAGACAAGCAACCGCTAGATCAATAGTGTCAAGAGTGTGCCGAGAATACCAAATTTCAGGCATTACCTCTCACCGCGTTAACGTAGTGGCCGAAGACCTTCACTTAACGACCGAGTGCAGCGGTATTTGCTTTGAGTGTCAGTGTCAGTTAGGACGGCGAGGCGAAATTTGCCGTTAATGGGCTATGACGGCAGACGACCGAAGCGACTGCCTTTGCTAACAGCACGAGGTCGCCTACAACGCCTTTTCTGAGCTTGTGATCATATCGGTTGGACCCTAGACGACTGGAAAACCGTGGCCTGGTCAGATGAGTCCCCATTTCAGTTCGTAAGGGCTGATGGAATGTGCACAAGTGTGTCGCACACCGTACGAAGTCATGGACCAAACTCGTCAACAAGGTTGCTTGAAAATCAGCCTTATGCAAACACAATTAATTTTTATATTTACCCAGAGATGTTTCGACACTTATATGTCATCTTCTGTGGGTCAAATTTTTATTTCTGTACAATACAATATCAAATTTATAATAATTTATCCATCGTAGGCCTAAGAATTACAATATGTGCATTTTGCTTTGTTTTGTTTAGACGTTAACCTTAAAATTACACCGCTAAGTGAACTGCATTGTTATACAACGAAAAAGGGCACAAAAAAACCGATGTATAATAATGCAGTTCACTTAGCGATGTAATTTTAAGGTTAGTGTCTAAACAAAATAATGCAAAATGTACATATTATAATTCTTAGGCTTACAATAGATCAGTTACTATGAAATTGATATTTTAGTTTACAGAAATAAAAATCTGACCCACAGAAGATCACGCATAGGTGACGAAATATGTCTGTGTAAATATAAAAACAATTTGTGTTTGCATAAAGCTAATTTTCAAAACAACCCAATTTTTAAATCGCAATTAGGGAAAAACATTAAGAGGAGTTTCAAACCTTAGTAAAATGAGTCTTGTCAACAAGGCGCTGAGCAAGCTGGTGGTGGCTCCATCGTTGTATTGCTTGTGTATACACGGAATAGACTGGGTCCTCTAGTCCAGCTAACCGATAATTGACTGCAAACGCTTATATTTGGCTACCTGAAGACCAATTGCAACTATTCATGCATTTCATGTTCCACTTCATGTTCCCAAACAAAAAGAAATGGTTCAAATGGCTCTTAGCACTATGTGACTTAACATCCGAGGTCATCAGTCCCCTAGACTTAGAACTTCTTAAACCTAACTAACCTAAGGACATCACACACATCCATGTCCGAAGCAGGATTCGAACCTGCGACCGTAGCAGCAGCGCGATTCCGGACTGAAGCGCCTAGAACCACTCGGCCACACCGGCCGGCTGTTCCCGAACAACGATGGTGTTTTTACAAATGACAGTGCCTCATGTCTCCGGGCCATAATTGTTCACCATGGATTTCAAGAACATTCTGGACGTTTCGAGCTAATAATTTGGCTTCCCAGATCGGCCGACATGTATCCCTTCGAACATTTATGGGATATAATCGAGAGGACAGTTCGTGCAGAAAATCTTACACCGGCAATACTTTCGCAGCTGTCGACGGCTATAGAGGCAGCGTGAGGACTTCCAACGACTTGCCACGTCGAGTTGCTGCACTGCGTCGGCCAAAAGGAGGTCCGACATGATATTAGGGGGTAATCCCATGACTTTTATCACCTCAGTATATCTGTCATGTTAAGCTTTAAAACCCACGTTTTACAGCCCCCTTAATTGATCAAACAATTTGTAAAATTTTACTATGTTTGCGAAGCATTTCACAGAATACGCTGTTGCTTCATGTGTTTGTCAAACTAAAAGCGTATTTTAGGTTCCTTCCAGAAATGTTGATTGACGAAAAATTTGACAAGATAGCGAACGTTGTTTGCGTTGACGTTTCGCCGCATACATTTCGTGAAAAATAGTTTAATTACAATGTATCTGATTGTATCGTGGGTTTCCACAACTATGGAACCTACGATCAAGGATAAAAATAAAATAGCACTGGCATTTACCAAAATGGAGAGCTGTCACATCTTTCGCAGCCATATATTATCACTGATTTGCATCATTTTTTACGTTTTTCGTTGATGTTTCGTGCATTCTGGATTCAGAAATGAAACTCATTTTGTTGATTCAGGTCAGGTTTTATTGCTATTCCACTTTTTAAAATACGGAATTCAAGATTTTTAATACAATATATTTGCCGTTATGGTTTTAATACAATACATATGCTGATTATGGTTTGAAAAAAGTCTTGCATTTGGGTGAATTTTAAATTACATATAAAACATCATACACTAACATTATTTTATGGAAGATCTTTTCAAGAACTATCATATGTGTTTTGCTTCTGCAAACTCTCTCCTGAGGCCACAAAAAAAGGAAAAAAGAAACGAAAATCCGCAAGCGCGTTCTCATCCCAGCGACCCTGGTAACTCTGCTCTATCGCTCTAATATCTCTATGATTCAACAAAGGATTAAACAGCCAACCGGTAGCACATAAACGGCACGTACATTGACTTAGGTTTCGACACCTACTAAGGGTGTCTTCATCAGAATGAACTGTTGCTAAATCGTAAAATTATATTGCTGAAAAGCAATAATCTGACGTTGTTCCCAGCTGGGCACACGTGGCATATGGTAGAACATTTTATTTTGCTTTTGACTTGAACGCAGCTGCTCCAAATTCTTACTTTTGCTCTTTAGCATTTTAATTTTACGATTTAGCAACAGTTCATTAGGGTGAATAGTACAGGTAGGCGTCGAAACCTAGGTCAATGTACCTATCGTTTATGTGCAACCGGTGGGCTATTTAGTCCTATGTTGAAGCTAGTATATGGTTGTTGAATAACAACCACGTTCAAAACTGTAATATCTCTATGAGAATGCTCAACCTGCTCCTCGCTGTAACCTTGCAGTTGTGACCCGAAAAAGTGCATGTTTATTGACATACGAGAATCTGAAAGTCTTGCAGGAGTTCCTCGACAGCATTTTCGTACTCTGGGCTCCTATAATTGCCAAGAAAGTTTTTGCTATTGATTTCAATGTTACCAGGCATTTCTCTCTGTATCCTCCATACTCTCATCGAACGGCGCATCTTTCATAAGCTTATTGACCTGATGACAGCCAAAAATTGCTGCGGTAAGTTTGGCCTTACTGACACATGGAAATTTCTGTTTTAGGAGAGCAAAAGCCCTACTTTTTTGTTCACTGCCTTTATAAAGGATCTCGTCAAACCCAGCTTAACGTGTAATGGTGAAAGTAGATTTTTCTGAGGATTCCTCAAGAGATTGTGAGTGTTGTGCGAACCTGCTGTGAGGTCTGGTCTTGTTTCCCTGATGTGTTGTACATACTCCTTCTTATCTACCCGATTGTCCCATAGGCACAGAAAGCATGAATATCTGATGTGGTCACCTTGTAGACACAACAGTCTGGCCACAACCTGTAACAAATAGTGCTAGTGTGTACCTGTATATGGTATGACATACTTACAGAATTAACACTTTAAGCATACAGTGTATTAAGCTCAAGTCTCCACATACCTTCCAATTGTGATGTTTACATTTCAGACAAGTTGACAAACGTTCCATCTTACTTTAGGTTTCACTCAATTGTAATGAATGATCCACTGGAAGAAATCACGTTATGAATGGGGTGGAGTCCAGCTTTCAAACTTCTAGTTGATGAATCTATGTGAAGCCACGATTCAGTTGCGATATACATTATATCCAAAGCTTCAATGAGACCACCAATATGTTGTTGTTGTTGTGGTCTTCAGTCCTGAGACTGGTTTGATGCAGCTCTCCATGCTACTCTATACTGTGCAAGCTTTTTCATCTCCCAGTACCTACTGCAACCGACATCCTTCTGAATCTGCTTAGTGTATTCATCTCTTGGTCTCCCTCTACGATTTTTACCCTCCACGCTGCCCTCCAATACTAAATTGGTGATCCCTTGATGCCTCAGAACATGTCCTACCAACCGATCCCTTCTTCTGGTCAAGTTGTGCCACAAACTTCTCTTCTCCCCAATCCTATTCAATACTTTCTCATTAGTTATGTGATCTACCCATCTAATCTTCAGCATTCTTCTGTAGCACCACATTTCGAAAGCTTCTATTCTCTTCTTGTCCAAACTAGTTACCGTCCATGTTTCACTTCCATACATGGCTACACTCCATACGAATACTTTCAGAAATGACTTCCTGACACTTAAATCAATACTGGATGTTAACAAATTTCTCTTCTTCAGAAACGCTTTCCTTGCCATTGCCAGCCTATATTTTATATCCTCTCTACTTCGATCATCATCAGTTATTTTGCTCCCCAAATAGCAAAACTCCTTTACTACTTTAAGTGCCTCATTTCCTAATCTAATTCCCTCAGCATCACCCGACTTAATTAGACTACATTCCATTATCCTTGTTTTGCTTTTGTTGATGTTCATCTTATATCCTCCTTTCAAGACACTGTCCATTCCATTCAACTGCTCTTCCAAGTCCTTTGCTGTCTCTGACAGAATTACAATGTCATCGGCGAACCTCAAAGTTTTTATTTCTTCTCCATGAATTTTAATACCGACTCCGAATTTTTCTTATGTTTCCTTTACTGCTTGCTCAATATACAGATTGAACAACATCGGGGAGAGGCTACAACCCTGTCTTACTCCCTTCCCAACCACTGCTTCCCTTTCAAGTCCCTCGACTCTTATAACTGCCATCTGGTTTCTGTACAAATTGTAAATAGCCTTTTGCTCCCTGTATTTTACCCCTGCCACCTTTAGAATTTGAAAGAGAGTATTCCAGTCAACATTGTCAAAAGCTTTCTCTAAGTCTACAAATGCTAGAAATGTGGGTTTGCCTTTCCTTAATCTTTCTTCTAAGATAAGTCGTAAGGTCAGTATTGCCTCACGTGTTCCAGTGTTTCTACGGAATCCAAACTGATCTTCCCCGAGGTTGGCTTCTACTAGTTTTTCCATTCGTCTGTAAAGAATTCGTGTTAGTATTTTGCAGCTGTGACTTATTAAGCTGATAGTTCGGTAATTTTCACATCTGTCAACACCTGCTTTCTTTGGGATTGGAATTATTATATTCTTCTTGAAGTCTGAGGGTATTTCGCCTGTTTCATACATCTTGCTCACCAGATGGTAGAGTTTTGTCAGGACTGGTTCTCCCACGGCCGTCAGTAGTTCCAATGGAATATTGTCTACTCCGGGGGCCTTGTTTCGACTCAGGTCTTTCAGTGCTCTGTCAAACTCTTCACGCAGTATCATATCTCCCATTTCATCTTCATCTACATCCTCTTCCATTTCCATAATATTGTCCTCAAGTACATCGCCCTTGTATAGACCCTCTATATACTCCTTCCACCTTTCTGCTTTCCCTTCTTTGCTTAAAACTGGGTTTCCATCTGAGCTCTTGATATTCATACAAGTCGTTCTCTTATCTCCAAAGGTCTCTTTAATTTTCCTGTAGGCGGTATCTATCTTACCCCTAGTGAGATAGGCCTCTACATCCTTACATTTGTCCTCTAGCCATCCCTGCTTAGCCATTTTGCACTTCCTGTCGATCTCATTTTTGAGACGTTTGTATTCCTTTTTGCCTGTTTCACTTACTGCATTTTTATATTTTCTCCTTTCATCAATTAAATTCAATATTTCTTCTGTTACCCAAGGATTTCTACTAGCCCTCGTCTTTTTACCTACTTGATCCTCTGCTGCCTTCACTACTTCATCCCTCAAAGCTACCCATTCTTCTTCTACTGTATTTATTTCCCCCATTCCTGTCAATTGCTCCCTTATGCTCTCCCTGAATCTCTGTACAACCTCTGGTTCTTTTAGTTTATCCAGGTCCCATCTCCTTAAATTCCCACCTTTTTGCAGTTTCTTCAGTTTTAATCTACAGGTCATAACCAATAGATTGTGGTCAGAGTCCACATCTGCCCCTGGAAATGTCTTACAATTTAAAACCTGGTTCCTAAATCTCTGTCTTACCATTATATAATCTATCTGATACCTTTTAGTATCTCCAGGGTTCTTCCATGTATACAACCTTCTTTCATGATTCTTAAACCAAGTGTTAGTTATGATTATGTTGTGCTCTGTGCAAAATTCGACCAGGCGGCTTCCTCTTTCATTTCTGTCCCCCAATCCATATTCACCTACTATGTTTCCTTCTCTCCCTTTTCCTACACTCGAATTCCAGTCACCCATGACTATTAAATTTTCGTCTCCCTTCACAATCTGAATAATTTCTTTTATTTCATCATACATTTCTTCAATTTCTTTGTCATCTGCAGAGCTAGTCGGCATATAAACTTGTACTACTGTAGTAGGTGTGGGCTTCGTATCTATCTTGGCCACAATAATGCGTTCACTATGCTGTTTGTAGTAGCTTACCCGCATTCCTATTTTCCTATTCATTATTAAACCTACTCCTGCATTACCCCTATTTGATTTTGTGTTTATAACCCTGTAGTCACCTGACCAGAAGTCTTGTTCCTCCTGCCACCGAACTTCACTAATTCCCACTATATCCAACTTCAACCTATCCATTTCCCTTTTTAAATTTTCTAACCTACCTGCCCGATTAAGGGATAAGAGTAAACCAGAGAAGCTTCTCCATCCTTTCTGAAATACTGTCGAAACCCTTCTTCACGGCTACAGTATCAATAGAAGGTTGTTCCAAGAGCTAATAATATTTTCACGAGCATGTGCTCCTAGTAACCGGGAAGATTCCTTGGATAAGCAAAAACCTCGTGTCAAATCACTCATTTCAGCTTAAGTTAGATATCTTGGTTGGCACGAACATGAGGTGGTTTGATATGTATCACAAATATCCGCAATATCCTCTTCAGACATTTCATCATCTGGGCCAGAAAAGTCACTGCGGATATCAGGGGGTGTTGCAGTCGGAATTCTTAGTCCATGAGGCACTAGTCTTACGGTACGGCACATCTCGATATTTTACACTCTTTGTTCTTTTAGTTTGTACCTAAAAATAAAGAAAGATATATTCATTAAATTAATTCAGTAAGGATGATAATTCTAATTAATTGAAAAGGCACTAATAAAGAGACACATTAAGTGCGTGTGAATCTAAGTCATTAACTTACACTGTAAAATTGTCGTGCAGAAATAGCAGTCGGTTGTACGATCTCTTCATTTCCTCCAAAGCATAGATACACCAAAACCGGGTCACTTGTGTGGATTTTTGCTCCAGCGCTTCAGACATTCAACATACGTTTTGCAGCATACGTACGGTTCGAAAGACTTGTCCTCATCATCAATTTTAACTCCAAAGTATGCATGAGACGTTTTCCTGAAAGAAAGGAGGATTTTTTTAACTTCCTGTGTGGCATTATGACTTTACCACGAATGCGGTCAGGATGATTCTTGCACTTTCGATTCATTTTGTAACAAGGATGCTTTCACTCAGCAAGCACAAGTCATACTAGCCTGCAGGTCGCAACAGATTACAAACAAAGTCAGTTCAACCCCCACCTCCCTCTCCTGCATTGTCTGTCACCTCCCTCTCTGTACAAGGAACTGCCAGCTATGACTGTACTTAGAGCGTCATTTTCAAGATCTTAAACAGAATATAGATAATTAGAAGTATCTTTCCGTCCTCGTTAACTACATTTATTTGAATATCATATATTTAATATAGCTATGTGACATAGAAATAATTCTGCTTTTTGATAACAAACTTAAAAATTTCAAACACTTGAATGGCTTATATAACTAATATAATACTTCCTAAATATTGACGTAGCGAAGAAACTTGACCTGACTATGCAAAGTGAGTTACATTTTTGAATTCAGGGTGTATCTAAAAAAATCTGCGATCTCAGAAAAAAATTTTTAAATGCACACCAGTCTTATACCGGAAGAAGTTAAGAAAAAATCAATACTCTATGCACAACAGACAAGCGGCATTGCAATAAAATAAAATAATACTCGAAGTTCTCCGGTTCTTCCACGGACGAAGTGCTAAATGTTCTCACGTTGTGATATTTTAATGAACAGTCATTAGAGGACCAAGTAGAAGAGGAGAACTTTTCGCATACTGGTGTCACCTTTCTCAATTTGAGGGCGAACAAATTCTGAACAGGTTATTAAATGTTTCAACGTCCATTCGCAGAAAGCTGAAGTAATCATCAGGTTCCACGTGTTACATTGTCTTTAGCAGGTTTCCATGTGTATATTTCTCTCTCATTCTAAATCATTCCCTGGACCACCATCTTGTTTTCTTCTTCTTTAAACATAGTGACAGAGTCAATGTTAGAAACGCTTTATCTGCATTTGTAGCTAGCGTCAAGTACAGCATACTCGAATAGCGTCTTCCTCGAGGCTTGTTTGACAAATCCGTTGCTAGGTAAGAGCAAATTTGACAAACAAATTTGATCGTTTACGAGGGCCGTAAGTCGCGTGACGGGAAGACTAAAAGCCGAGTTGGTGTCATTACACACTACACGAGATGGGCCCAACAGTGCGGCGTGGCGTATGAACATCTATTCGCTCGTAGGTCGAGGTTTCTTCTATCACAAAATACCGTTCATCGCCAATAACTGCAAGACTAATAACGCGCAAACAATGGTAAACAATAGTTGACCCTGCAACGGATTAATCATGTCTGTACGTGTCTGTCGCGTAGTAGTTTTTTTTTGTCCGTGACGTCATCGTACCAGGATAGATGCATACGCGTGGTTATTACGAATTAGCTTTGTGTAGGCCTGTCATCACTTAAACTGCTGACCCCGGTCAAACAATACGAAAACCCTGAACATCTGCGTCAAATCTGATTATTTTTCCTGGCGTGTGGAGTGAAATGTACAATTGCACAATTGGCTTCTTGCGCACAACTGTCTGGCGAGCAGGTCGGCGATGAGGTGGATGCGATCGTCGATTGTCAGTGGTAAAACATATCTTGCAAGAAGAATCTAAAATTTTACATTTTTACTACTAATAAAAGCTTGTTCCCAACAGATAAATAGGATATGGTACCTCATTGAAAGATAGCATTTTTGCGGATAGATTGAAATACACTATTGTCAAACCATTGATTTAAAAAAGGGGACAGATCGGATAGAAACAACTACCGCCCAATCTCACTTCTGACAGCTTTATCCAAAATTCTTGAAAAAGTAATGCATTCAAGAGCAGCTTCACATATAGTAAAAATTAAGTACCAACAAAAACTCAGTTTAGTTTTCAAAAAGGTTTTTCAGCAGAAAATACTATGTACACTTTCAGTGATCAAATATCAGATGCTCTGAATAACTAAACATCACCCATTGGAATTTTTTGTGCTCTCTCAAAGGCTTTTGACTGTATGAATCATGAAATTCTTCTAGATAAGCTTAAGTATTGTAGTATTAGTAGGACAGTGCACAAACGGTTTACTTCATATGTAACGTTCTTTAAGAAATATATATTAGTGTAATGTTCTTTAATAAAAAATCTTTTTGTTATCCAAATTTACTGTGTGATGCGTTGTTGAGCAAATCGTGTACTTAATCAGCTTTATTGTAATCCAAAGAAAATTAAACAACTTAATCTAGAAAGCCAGTATGTAATGCCTTTAATGGAATCAATCCCTCTGAAACTTCCTCAGTCTCGTGAGCACCGAGTTCTATGGCCCTGTGCAATAGACTGATAAATTCCCTATGCAAATAAACAATGAAATACATTTTTTAGCTCTTGAGTCCCAACGTATGTGATCTTGGTATTCTGTTCTCTCCATAGTAGGCATACAAAATATTCAATCATTGCTCAGCGAAGTGCAATGCCGGCCGTAAAATAGTTTCAGACAAATAGTGTCGATAAATTAGTTGATAAATGAATAACCTTGTAAATGTTCAGTGACAATTTTGGATATTATCTCAGCGCTGTGCAGTGCTGCCCACATTAGCTGTTACAAACATTAATACTTTTCTGATCCTGGCACATTAACATTTTTCTGACTCTGATTGAAAAATCATTTCTTTTAAGAAATACTCATTGGATTTCAACAAACACGACATGGAAGAGGATGAGGTACTGATAAGGAGATATGCTAAGACCGAATGCTTCAGTTCGAAAATTGAACAAAATAAAGTTTCTCCTTCACTAAATATAATATGAAACACATTTCATTAACTTCAAAATCAGTGAGCTTCTAGGCTTTTCCACAATTCTCACTTACTGTCGTAATTAAAAATGCTTGGGTTTTTACATGAGAATAAGTCTGACATATTTTGGCAACACAGGTTCCAAAATTTAACTTCTTTGTATCAGGATTACAAAACACACAAATTATTACAAATCAGGTACATCTAATCAAGCTATACATTAAATTTGATGGCAAATACTTGGTTCCCACATTCAAGGGTCGACACTGCTAGAATTAGCAAAATCCACATTGCGTTGCTGCGTACTTAAAACTAAATATACAAAATTTCATTACCTTACCAAACTGTCCTAGGCCAAAAGCTAAATGCTCACAGCTAGCCACTAGCTTAAAGTCTTACAGCCCACCTTCAAAGTGCAATGGCAACTGCTCCTGCGCTCTGCTCACCCCTACTTACAATCGATTCTGCCACTCAGGCAACACCTTTGCTTCAGTGGTATCAAAGATACAATCTCTTCTATATGTTATATGTCTTTTTCATGAAATATGTTATAAAATCGGGCTCCACGTGCAAGTGGATCTCTCACACATATATAACAAGAAGACTGCTGAAGGTTGAAACTGCTAGTACAGATATACTGCAAAATCAGCAGAGTCCTCTAAATGTGGAGGTATCGAGGATGGTGTCCCACAGGGTTCAGTCTTAACTTCCTTCTTGTTCTTAATATATATTAATGATTTGCCGCTCTATATTCATGATGATGCAGAGCTAGTTCTTTTTACTGATGATACAAATATAGTTATTATGGACACACCACTCCGTGATTCCAATACAACATTAATTTATTTCTCCCCAAGGAACGTACATCATGGAATATAAAACATTATTCAAGGATAATCAATATTTCCAGAGTGTCTATAATTACAAATATCAACCCGCAACACCCTCCCCACCCTGGTCAACTTCTAGAGGAATGACCAGTTGAAAGGGACGTGAGATTATGGATCCTTCTGAAGTTCCCATATCTTCCTTGGTTCAAAAAAATGGCTCTGAGCACTATGGGACTTAACTTCTGAGGTCATCAGTCACCTAGAACTTGGAACTACTTAAATCTAACCAACCTAAGGACATCACACACATCCATGTCCGAGGCAGGGTTCGAACCTGCGACCGTAGCGATCACGCGGTGCCAGACTGAAGCGCCTAGAACTGCACGGCCACAACGGTCGGCCATCTCTTCCTTCATGAAGATCTTCTATCCGCGCCTTCCTCCACATGTGTCGTGGACGAACATCCTCTTGTAGAAGAATGACATCACCCACCTGGATTCTTCCTGAACCTGGCCTTGGTTGATGAGCAGGATCAGATATTCTTTCTTCCATCTGTTCCAGAAGTGTTCTACCATCTTATGCAGCCGTTGAAATTCCTTGGACAAGTCCTTTCTAACTGGTGATTCTGGACCAGTAGGTAGTGTTGTGAGTCGATCACCTACAAGGAAATGTGCGGGCGTCAGTGGCTCAGATTCCTCTCCCCCTTGCGTAATTCGTCTAGAGTTTAGTGCTGCTTCTACGCTGACCAGGATTGTGTTGAGACCTTCTTCGTCCAACTGTGACTGTCCTAAAACTTTTCTCAGGCGGCGTTTGACAGATCCCACTATACGTTCCCAGAATGCTCCCCACCAAGGCGCGTGTGGGGCGATGAATTTCCAAGTGATGGCTTGCTGGGCGAGGTACTTGTGCGTCTTGCTTGCCATGAGAGCCTGCCAGAGCTCTTTCAGCTCTACGTGAGTGGCATGGAAGGTAGTAGCATTGTCAGTGTAAATTGTGCTGGGCACTCCTCGTCTTCCGACAAACCTTTGTAGCGCTTGAAGAAATCTGTCAGTTGACATATCTGAGCATAGTTCCAGGTGTATGGCTCGTGTTGTTGCGCATGTGAATAGAGCAATATACGCTTTCTTCGTAATATGTCCTTGTCTGACATATAATGGACCAGCAAAGTCAATACCTGTTACTGTAAATGGTTTCAGTGGTGAGACTCGTTCAGCTGGTAATGGAGCGTCAGTTTGTTGAACCACGTTAGCTTTCACCATCTTACAAGGTAGGCAACGGTGTAGAACACGTTCAATTGCCTGTCGAGCTCTAAGGATCCAGAATTCTGTTCTCAGTTCAGATAACACTATGTTTACTCCAAGGTGATGCAAACGAATGAGTCTGCTGATCAGTAAACGTGTGAAATGATGATGTCCTTCAAGAAGAATCGGGTGGCGTTGATCTCTGGGTAATTCTGTAATTGTAATATAGTTTCCTTGTTGATCTACGATTACTTTGCACCAAATAAACCTCGTGAGATCTCTGTCTTTCCTGTGAAGAACTAACTGTAGAAATGCTTGTTTGATATCGGCAATTAAGGCTACTTGATGTAGACGATATCTTAGTAACATTGAAAGAATGTCAGGAAGTAAATTAGGACCTATTTTTAAAGAGTCATTCAATGAAGGTGCATTCTGGTCGTGCGACGAACCATCAAATACAATCCTCCATTTGATGACACCTTACTTTTCTTTCTTTACTGCATGATGTGGCAGATAAAATGTGTCACGCAATTTCTGTCCAGAGGGGGTGACTTCCACATGTTTCTTCTTGATGTGTTCTATCATTTGCGCCTCGTAAATTTGTTTCAGTTTCTTGTCCTTCGTAAATTTTTTCTCCAGTGAAGTAAATCTCTTCTCTGCTTGCTGAAGATTATTAGATAACATAACGTTTGGTTTTCTGGGGAAAGACACCACTCTTCTTTTGTGTTCGATGCAGTAGTATTTTGAGAAATCTTGCAATAACGCCAATTCCTTCTGATTCAGAGTAGTTGTTTCATCTTCTGTGATTGCCATTGTTTCTAAATTCCAGAAACGTCGTAATATATCGTCTGTTGTTGTCACTGTCTCTAAACTGATGTAGTTTGCCGTCACAATGTTAGCCGTGGTGCTTGATTTGCTTCCACTAAGAATCCTACCTGGAATGGAAGGTATCAGAACAACTGATGACGTTAGTCGAATCGGAGGGGAATCTTTAACGATTTTCCAATGGTAATCTGCCCCGTTAAGAATCTCGATGGGAAGATCTTCTGTACCATCCCTTAAGTCCGCAAACGGAAGTCCCCGTGTGAGTACAAGTTTTCTTAAATTGGAAGGCACAGTTGGGTGCGCGGAAAATGAGTATGAGCTTTCAAACACAGTCATAGACGTCTTGGAATTAGTCCATGTACCCTGTAGTGTGAATGGTACGACTCCACGATGCGTTGAAGTTGCGGATGGCATTTCAAAGGCGTTGACAGACAGATCACGATGTTCTATAGTTCTTAAACCTAGCTCATCAATCAGGAACTTGGAAATGAAGCTTGACTGACTACCGCTATCCAGAACGCAGCGAGTAAGTTTGCTTAATCCTGCAGGTCCACTGACCCAAACTCGAGCTGTCTGAAGATAAGTAAAACCTGCTGAACTTACGTCGATTCTCCCTACAGATGTAGAGCTAATTTGCTGAGAAGATTAAGAAGAGGCAGCAATGTCAGTACATATAGCTTTGTGATGACTTTCCTTGCAGTTAGAACACGAGACCTTGCCCTCCTTACTGCAGTTTCTAGCATTATGACCTCGGTTTAGACATATAAAACAGCGATTATCTTGCTTTAGTTTATCGATACGTTGTTGGCTGTCAGTTACTATGTTGCAGTCTTGGACCCAATGAGAGCGAGCTTCGCAAAATACGCAATATGGTAGTACCGGTACTTTTCGTTTAGGCTTACGCGGATTTTTCGCTTGCTTTGAATTTATGTGAAGCGCTGCTGCAGTGGGCGTGAAGCTAGGAAATGACTGATATTCTGTACGAATCTTTTGTGCAGTGAGAGCACCACGAACTTCTTCTTCCAAAAAGATAAGTAGTTTCAGTACATCTCCTTCCGCTACTTTGGTTCTTCTTGCATGAATGACCCGTTTCTGGCACATTTCAGCGGGAAATGCACGCAGAATTTTCGGAGTGAGAATTTTACCGTACGCCACGACGTCTCCTCCTAAGGCACGGAGTGCTTGAATACGACGGTTACATTCCAGGAATGTACTGCTCAGCGTTTCAGGTGTCGCTGACTGTGCAGGCTTTAGCGCACCCAAATAATCGAGGTGCGCCTGTATAATGCGCTTGCTATCTCCGTATCTATTCAATAAAATTTTCTTTGTTTCTTCAAACGTGTTAGCCGTTATAGGTATTCCATCTACTAGCAACTTCGGTTCGCCTGACAGATACCCTCGTAGGAAAACATGTTTGTTTACTGTAGAAAGGGATGGGTCTTTATCAATGGTCGATTCAAATTGTTCCCAGAAGCGGGACCACATTTCGACATCTCCACAAAATGACTCGGCTTAATTGCTGGTAGCTTGACAGTGTGGAATACAGTTGGTTGTGTGAGTACTGGTGGTGACGTGATATTCATCCGCGACGTTGTGGCTGAAAGCTGGTAATCAATTGCTTTTGTAGCCTTCTGTATAGCGCGTTTGACTTTGTCTATATATTCCTCACAGCTCAGCACGTCTGCATTGTATTCATCGTCAGAGAGAAAATTATGAATAGCGTCATCTAATGAAACGAATTTCTCTAGAGTTTCTTGAAGACGTTCCCTGTAATGTTCAAAATCATCAAACGGGCTTTCTGTGGTAAGAACATCAACAGCCGCACAAAACCGCGTAGCATTAGTCCTCTCCCTAGTTCGCATTCTTTTGTAGTTTGCTAACTGTATCTCTGATTCGTCCTGCATTATGTCTTACTAAAGACGGCTGTTCTAAGAATGTTTACGAGTGCGCTCGTGAATAGCTTAAACGTTTAACAAGCAGCGTATGCGCAAACGTAAGTAAACGAAAACCTTTTAACAAAGCTAGCTACTCTTGAGTGCAAGTTTCAGGCTTGCAATACAAAGCCGCAAAAATTGTTTTGAAGCAACCAGTTCATGCGATCATATTATATTGGAATAGACTTAGCTTGTGATGCGGTCCGACGTCGTCTCTGGTTTCCTACAGCGTGAAGTAAGGCGTTAATTGTTGAAATCACGCAGGTAATCGCAATTTCTTCCCGGGTTTCGGCACCAAAATATTACACAACACCGTGATTCCAATGCAACATTAATTTTTTTCTATCCAAGGAACGTACATCATGGAATATAAAACATTAACTCAAGGATAATCAATATTTCCAGAGTGTCTATAATTACAAATATCAACCCGCAACAATAGTAATCACATCGAACAAACAAGAATTAGTTGCGGAAATTGTAAATAACGTCATTTAGAAAATCATTAATTGGTTCTCTGCGAATGGACTCTCACTAAATTTTGAGTAAACACAATATATACAGTAAATTGCATAACAGCATTGATAAGTATAGACTTTGAACAGACGTTTGTTGCTACAGCAGAATATTCAAAATTTCTATGTGCGCATTGATAAGAAAATAAATTGGAAGAAACTCATTGAAGATCTGCTGAAATATTTAGGTTCAGCTCCTTTGTTATTGCAAATTTTAGAGATAAACATATCAGTAAATTAGCCTACTACGCATATTTTCATTCACTGCTTTCATATGGCATCATATTTTGAGGTAATTCATCATCAAAAGAAAATGTATCCATTGCACAAAAGCGTGTAATCAGAATAATAGCTGAAGGCTACCCAAGATCACCTCGCAGACATATACTTAAGGAACTTGGCATATACACAGAAACTTCACAATACATATATTCACTTACGAAATTCGTTACTAATAACCCATCTCAATTCAAAAATAATATCAAAGTGCACAACTACAACACTAGAAGAAAGGATAATTTTCACTATTCTGACTTTGGCACAAAAATCTTTGTTCATTTACCAAATAGCTTTGAAAGTCTGACAACTAGCCAACCAACATTTAAAAGTAAATTAAAAGGATTTCTGAATGACAACTACTTCTATTCAATACATGAATTTTTAGATATGAAGTAGTAATTTTATATATGTAGTCTAATTCTAATGAAGGCCTGTTTGGCTGAAAGCTTTGTTTGACGGTCTTCCTGTTATGCCTATCTGCGACTCAGCATCTCCACTATATTGTGTGTAGCGACTATGCCTTTCATAATATTGTTAAAACCAGCAAAGATTATATTTAATTGCTATTCGTTTTTTAAAAACAAAAGTAAGGTAGCGTGAAACTCCTCTTCTGATCGTCATTCCTTCTTGTGTTGCACTGACGAATAGAGGTACATGTGACTGCTCTGTGTAATGTGTAATTATTAATGAATAATGATGTAGTTTCTTGCAAATGTGTCTGCAGTCATTCGAAGAATCCTTTGGAATCATGCATTTTAATCTGGTTTATGAGTTTTAGCATTTCAGATCTGAGTATCAGGTTTGTGCACATATTGTCAGGAAGCAAAACGGCCGATAGCTCATTGTGCCAGATCGGTTTACCATTACGTACATATAAAGTCGAACCCTTGCATTTTTTTTGTCATTTTGTGCGTGGAAGTCAATATAATATATTTTCACTGCCAGTACTTTCAAACAATAACGACGCACAATAGCAACCAGGGGCTGATACATCGACAGCACATCAAAATAGCAATGGCAAATCGTGCCATTGCACTTGTGACGCGTATTTCCCGAGGCAAACCTTTCTTAACTGCACTGTATACATTTTGGCTACAGCTACATCTACATCTACGTGATTACTCTGCTATTCACAATAAAGTGCCTGCCAGAGGGTTCAATGAACCACCTTCAAGCTGTCTCTCTACCGTTCCACTCTCAAACGGCGCACGGGAAAAACGAGCACTTAAATTCGTCTGTGCGAGCTCTGATTTCTCTTATTTTATCGTGATGATCATTTCTCCCTATGTAGGTTTCAATCACCAGTTTTCTCCTCCGATTGCGAAAACATTTTATTGGTAAACAATGTTTTTGCAATCGGAGAAGAAAACTGGTGATTGAAATTTCATGAGAATATCCTGTCGCAACGAAAAACGCCTTTGTTTTAATGATTGCCACTCCAATTCACGTATCATGTCTGTGACACTATCTCCCCTATTTCGCGATAATACCAAACGAGCTGCCCTTCTTCGAACTTTTTCGATGTCATCCGTCAGTCCCACCTGATGCGGACCGTACACCGCACAGAAATACTCCAGAATAGGGCGGACAAACGTGGTGTAAGCAGTCTCTTTAGTAGACGTGTTGTACCTTCTAAGTGTTCTGCCAATGTATCGCAGTCTTTGATTTGCTCTATCCACAACATCATCTATGTGATCGTTCCAATTAGATTATTTGTAATTTTAATGCCTAAGTATGTAGTTGAATTTACAGCCTTCAGATTTGAGTGGCTTATCGCGCAATCGAAATTTAGCGGATTTCTTTTAGAACTCATGAGAATAACTTCACACTTTTCTTTATTCAGGGTCAATTGACACTTTTCGCACCATACCGATATCTTATCAAAAAACATTTTGCAATTCGTTTTGGTCATCTGATGACTTTAGAAGACGGTAAGTGGTAGTATCATCTGCAAACAATCTAAGACGGCTACTGAGATTGTCTCCTATGTCGTTGATATTGATCAGGAACAGTAGAGGACCTACAACACTTCCCTGGGGAAGTATTTTTTGCAATTTTCATTCTGCCAGTAAGAAAGAATATGTTACAGCGGTTTCTCATTGTTCTCAATAAGGAAGTATGAAAAAAAAGTGTATAGGAGTGTGTCTAATGGTGCATGCCGCTGTTTTTTTTTTCTTTTTAATATGAAACGAACGAAGCTACCTACACGCCAGTCGTCATTTAGTGAATTATTACTAAGATTTATTATAATTTATTTCCAAAAAATCGAACTTCTACAGACACAAAAAAGACAAAAAAGTTCTGGGTTTCTCTGCCCGGACAGTTGTACTCAACCACCTATACCCCCTCCCCGGCGCCCCCCGCCCCCCAGCACCCGCCATCGCACCCCTTCCTCCCACCGCAGGACGTACAAAAACGCATTTAGATAGGACAATGATTCGGTTGTGAAACACAACTAGGAACCAAAGCGAAACGATAAAAACATTCGCCGGAATATGAGTAAAAAACGGTATTAAACCGAGTATTACAAAATAGTGATACGTGTCGAAACTTAATATTACAAAATAGTGACAGATGTTGTCTCAAGTGACTCTTAAATAGATTCGGAATTATAAAAAAATGCGACTCAGATGAAAGCTCGCGCCGGAAGGAATCCAAAAAGCCTAAAAAGTGCGGTACCGAGAGAATGCGGGAGCTACTGAACTGAACTCAAAAAACGGCGCAAAGTGACTACGGGCACACAGCGGACAACGATAGCCCATATGCCTCCAGATCACATGCATATGTCGTTGGACAGTACAGAAAACAAAATAGACCGCGAAGTGAGAGCGCGAGGCAAGTACTATCGCGACCACCAAATACCGTCGTGTTGTGAACCAGCGCTCACACGTGGGGCAACGGTTAGTGTATTTACCAAACAGTTAACCTAATTTCCTCAAAATTCCCAGTATTAGCGCGATTGTTATCGTTTTTAAATTTGGCCAGATGAAACGGTGGCAAACAGTTTGAAATATTGTACTGACAGTTCTCTCTTTACAAACGACAGATTTACAACTAATCAGTGAATTCTTGTTTTCCTTGTGCTGCCACTCATTTAGTTTAGATTCCACAGGAGTACAGGACGACACATAGATTTGGCAGGAAGCATTTAATTTTCTGATGATTTCTCAACAATACATGTAAAATGTTTCATTGTGATTTTATAAGAAATGTCATCCACTCTTATTAATAGTGTTCGGGTTTTTTCACTTAATAACCTTATATGTTTTATGATCGGCGGTAGGTCGCATAATACTCTGTCGGAAAAAAATATGCAACATCCTCAAGGGTAAAGGTTATTTTATTGACGAGTGAGGTGACAGATAATTCATCATTGCCGGAGTTTATCACTCGTGGGCTGCAGCAACAGTGGCACAACTCAAAAAATACGAATTTTGAGTTAATGCACTCTCCGGAATTTCAGATTGGTCTTCGCCGGCAGTAACAGAGGCATATCTTATAATACAGTATACCATCAACAATGGCAGAAGTGAAACTTCCTGGCAGATAAAAATTGCGTGCCGGGCCGAGACTCGAACTCGAGACCTTTGCCTTTTCGCGGGCAAGTGCTCTACCAACTGAGCTACCCAAGCACAAATCAGGCCCCTTCCTCACAGCTTTAATTCCGCTAGTGCCTCAGTACCTCGTCTCCTAAAGCTGTGAGGACGGGGCGTGAGTCGTGCTTGGGTAGCTCAGTTCGTAGAGCACTTGTCCGCGAAAGGCAAAGGTCCCGAGTTCGAGTTTCGACCCAGCACACAGTTTTAATCTGCCAGGAAGTATCATATCAGCGCACACTCCGCTGCAGAGTGAAAATTTCATTCTAGAATGGCAGAAGTGTCTCACTTCAGCTAGCACCTGGTGCTTTGCAGTGAAGGAGCGAGTTCTGTTCGTCACTAGTGAGACTTTTCAAGTATTGTGAGTGTTGTAGAGGTATTTGTTTTCTCAGGTACAGCTCCAATTGTACCGTTGTTTCAGATTGACATGGAGATGAAATATTCCCTATTTCTCTGTGTTCTCCGCCAAAAGGCATAATTAACATGAATAACCGAGAAGAAGGGATGCTTGCCACGTTTGCCACACAGTGAGTGCAAGTAACGCGTGTCTTCATGGTTTCTTCCTTGATTTTGAGTACTTTTCCACGTGCAATGTGGTAACTGCTTTATTTTTAGCATGCAGACAGATGGGAACGGAGATGGCTGGCGCATAACGTACTGTGCCACACCGAGTACCAGTAACAACAATTGCAAAACAGTTACGAATCGCAAACTGATAAGTTATCATACTATCTTGTCTCTATTTCTGAATAATAATTATGTTATTCCTTTTACTTTTATGAGAAACGTTATTATTATTAATTTCACAGAATAGGCAAAGTGTCCGTGTATGCAAAGTCTGTGGTGGTATTGATTCGCGTTCCCATATTAACGGAAGCTGCCTTCCGAATCCAGAGGCCTGTGGGAGTATAGGAATGTATAAGAGTTAACTTTACCATCCTCTAGACAACCGAATAGCGAAACAATAATTACTATGTGTTGGGTGGCTTTCGTGATCAAGTGTAACTTTGAGAAGATGGTGCGTTTGTGGTGGATCGTTATTCCCTCCCATGTAAATTGTTCAGTCGACTGCTTCTGCACATTTGGCGCCTTTATTTAGTTGAGGGAAGATCGATTGTGGTGTGTTAGGCACACGTTTGCCTGTTCTCTAGACATGGGAAAGACCTTTGTTGACTTGTAAACAATATTGATCATCTGGAATCTGTTACATCACCGACTTCGGCGAGTGCAAATATCAGTTTACTCTATTTGTTTCTAGTTACTCAGTGGTCTAGGGGACGCTCCACATAGCTCAACTTTCGGCTTTGTAGATAAATAATTTCGAGTCTATGTCTTGGAAATTATGTTTCGTGAGCGATCGGGAGACTACTGCTGTGTGCTTAAGATCGAGAAGTACGGCGATAATGAAATAACATTATCGTGAAGATAAGCGTGTTCTTGTAATCGACGAGTCTGGAGATGCGTGTAGAAAGGCAAGCAAGCAGACAGGTCCGGACTAGAAACAGTATGGCGCTTGTACCGATGGGGAAAGGAGACTGTCTCTGCACATCAGTTCTGAGAGTCACTTCGGTTCGCTGATTTAAAAGGGCTGATTTTGTATGGTGGGGGATATTAATTGCATGTTTACTAGATCGAGACTGTACTCGGTGATATATTGCGAGGATGGAGATCGGTTTCACGATCCAATATCTTTGCGAGTCTCGTATGTATTTGATGATGTGTAGACAACTTTGCGAGGTTTACTTGTCGGTGCAATATGGTGATCAGTGTAAAATATTTTATTACCGCTGCGTTTAGCGTCTGTAGAAAGAAAGAACAGGTTGGGGGCGTACAGATTTGAGGGAACTGTCGGTGTAATTTAGCAATCTGTGCAAAATAACCATAGAAAGCCCGAGAAAGAAAAGGTGGATGGTGCTTTGATACCGGCAGCGTTAGTAATTCGACTGGTAAATTCGATAAGAGCCAATGAGAACGCTCGATTGATTGTGGTGGGATATAGGATCGGTGAGAACATTTACATGTGTTGAGAGCAGGAAGGCTATCACGTTATGTCTGAGAGGAAGACTGGACTCGGCGACATTTTTGTAAACAGGTTCTGTTAGGGTAGGAATTTTCGCGCCTACAAGCTGAGACAAGAAGAAAGCGAGCGTTAACTATTTCTGGGGCACTATAAAATTACAGAGAGCTGGACTTGGCTGATATTTTTTTTCCCTAAGCTATGTGACGTAAGAATAACATTGAGAATGTTTTAGACGGCGAGGTGTCAGTCATGCTGGGGCGTGTAGGCGTGGCTGAACACATGTGTCAACACAGTGTGTGCTATTCTGCCTCCAATGGTAAAGACAAGTGGCGTCTGCAGATGCCTCGAATATGAATTGGCGTGAGCGCGCTTTGGAATGCTACGACGTCAGTATAACCGTGACTGTATAGAGGCATGCAACTTTCTCCGGTCTTGGGGACTGTGACGGAGCGCACGGGACCCGAGCTGCGGTCGCCTCACTTCACGGGGGGTTGTGGTGCGCGCGTTCCTAAATGGACGTCTGTGAGTGCTATGGCAGCTGACGGCCGCATCGACCGTACGTCCGATCACATCATCATCAGTGTCTAGGATTTTCTCAGGTGTTACGTATGAATGGGGGTGCCGCCAATTGATGCTTGCGGAAGCCAAGCACGGGCCAGTGCGCGGTTTGACATCTGAGGGATGTGTCACTTATCGCTACCTCCTGTGTAGTCTAATGGACAGGGGGCGGTGGACTGTGCTTGCGTGCATTGATTGCATTATTTCCTGATCGGGTCTGTAGGCCATGCTATGCACTATTTGGACAGTTTACGAGTGCTGAGCGTGTCTACACATAAGTGTGAAGAATTATTTAGGAGCAGTCTGCTATTGTGTACTTCGTTGCCTGTGTATGGGCTGTGCAACACGGCCCCAAGCACATCAGGGTGGATGTTTTGCATCGGTGTGACAGATATACTCTATCCCTAAATAAGATGTTTCAAAATAAACAGAATGCACTCCATCCTTACTCTCCCCAGCAGCCCAGAGCAGGCTGAGTCGATTTCCCATCATTTTCCCTCACCATCTTGGTTTACGTCACGAAACGGACGACAGCGTCCTGTGCTGGTGGTACTGAGTACCAGACCTCGTGGAGAACACACTATTTGCCGCCATCATGGATAACTGTACTTGCGTCATCAGCTGGTGTCACAGAGGCGTCCTCTGGCGGCGACTAAATGTACTAAGGCAGCTGGGGCTTGGAGCTCATGGTGAACCCACTAGGTGGCGCCATCTTAGATTACGGCACTTGCATCACCACCTGACGTCACGACAGCGTCCTCTAGTGTCATCGATATGAACTATGTCAGTTGGGCTCTGGACTCAGTGGCGAATACGCTGGGTGGTGGTGCTGCCTCTAATTGTTTAAATAAAAATCCATCTTTTAGATGGATTATTATTTTGACAATTTAGGAGTTGTTTGGCTATCTGGACGTAAATGTACTGCATTATTTACGAGTGGTTCACATGTCTGTAGGCTGTGCAATGCGTTATTTCTGACGGCTTACAATTAGCAAGCGTGTGTGTAGGGCCTTATACATGAGTTATGTAGGAGTGGTTTGCAGGTCTATATGCTGTGGGGCATGTCAGAGCGTGTGTTCTGTGATACATATACTCCAACCCTAAATAAAATGCTCCAAAATAAATAATGTACATTCCTTCCACTTTCCATCAGCCTAGTGCGGACTGAGTCCTTTAAGCAGCAACCCCTAGGAAGAGGTTGCGTCCTGGAGGCTTAGGTAGTGGTGGTGAGCTTGGTTTGCAACAATTTTGTTGGGTTGGTAGTGACAGCGCAAGTGACCTATCTTTAGTGCCAGAATTCAAACTTGGCGCCTGTTCCTAGGAAGAGGTGGCGGTCTGGTCCTTGAAAAGTAGTTGAAACTAGGTAGTTCAAAGTATAGTGAACCCCTTTTCTTACCTATATGAACACCACGCTGATATTGGGAAAATGTGGAACTTCTCATTTGATAATTGAAAATTGAAATTGTAAATTGACTTATTGAATATGATTAAAATTGAAATGGAATTAAGTACTTAGGTAATTGATAGGTTAGATGCACGAAGTGGGTGTTACTTTAGTTAGCATGTTTACAGAAGACTATGTACAATGCATGTATGGAGGTGGCGGCCGAGGGTGCGTGACGTAAGCGGTCGGATGCCCGCGGGCCGGTGGCGTGGCGCGAGAGAGAGCAGATGATCTTGTGCCATCACGCGACTTCACGGTAGCACCCTCTGGTGGCCACGATGTGAACTAAGACAGTTGGTCTCTGGAGCTTGTGGTGAACACAGTTGGTGCCGCCATGTTGAATAGCAGTACTTGTGTTATGATCTGGCGTCAGGAGAGTGTCCTCTGATGGCACCTATATCAACTAAGCCAGTTGGGCTCTGGAGCTCATGGTGGATACACCAGGTGCAGCCCTCTTGAATGACGGTACTTGTGTTATGATCTGATGTCACAGTGGCGACCTCTGATGCCACCAATATGAACTAAATCAGTTGGAGTCCAGACCCAGTGGAGAACACACCTGCTGAAATTGGTTAAATAATAAAGACAAGTACTTTTTCCCGCCATTTTCTTTGCTTAGTAGAGATAACCGGGGTGTGATGCATTATCATGTTGGAATTTCAACTTCGCGCCATTTTTCTGAGCGAGGGGGCGTGGCACTTTCCTGCCAAAATTCAAACTTCCCGCCAAAATCCGCCATCTTGATTGACGTCACGGCCGCCATCTTGGATGACGTCATTGCCGCCATCTTGGATAACGGTACTTTGGGGTAGAACGCAGGTTGTTCCAATACTTAGGAGAGAAGCAAGGCCATGGTGGTCTTCCTTAACTGCCATAGGGAATACATTCCAGATTGGTTCATATTTATTTCATCTGCATTTCTTTGATGCAATGCCATCAATCTACATCTACATTTACATCTACATAGATACTCCGCAAGCCAAAGTACGATGCATGGAGGAGTGTACCCTGCACCACTACTTGTCATTTCCTTTCCTGTTCCACTCGCAAATAGAGCAAGGGAAAAACAATCACATATAAACCTCTGTATGAGCCCTAGTTTCTCGTATCTTATTTCATGGTTCAAAAATGGCTCTGAGCCCTATGGGACTCAACTGCTGTGGTCATCAGTCCCGTAGAACTTAGAACTACTTAAACCTAACTAACCTAAGGACATCACACACACCCATGCCCGAGGCAGGATTCGAACCTGCGACCGTAGCAGCAGCGCGGCTCCGGACTGGAGCGCCTAGAACCGCACGGCCACCGCGGCCGGCTCTTGTTTCATGGTCCTTATGCGGAATGTATGTTGGCGGCAGTAGAATCGTTCGGCAGTCAGCTTCAGATGCCAGTTCTCTGAATTTTCTCAATGCCGATATTCGAAAAGAACGTCACCTTACCTCCAGGGATTCCCCTTTGAGTTGCCGAAGCATCTCCGTGGGACTCACGTGTTGTTGTTCGAACCTACATGTAACAAATCTAGCAGCCCGCCTCTGGACTGCTTCGTTGCCTTCCTTCAATCTGACTTGGTACGGATGCCAAACACTCGAGCAGTATCCAGGAATAGGTCGTACCAGCGTCCTACACGCAGTCTCCTTCACAGATGAACCACGCTTTCTAAATTCTCCCAGTAAATCAAAATCGACCATTCGCTTTCCCTACCACAGTTCTCACATGCTCGTTCCATCTCATAACGCTTTGCAACGCTACGCCCAGATTTTTAAATGACTAGACTATGTGAAGCTGAGCACTGGTAATTTGCTACCCGAACATTACAGGTTTGATACTCCTAAAACACTCGACGATGTCCTCTGTTGTTATGCAATCCTTTTCGAGAAGAGTTTGGTGTATATCTCCTGCGACTCCATTCATCAAATATCAGCTTCCGCCATCTCGGATTTACAATGTTGCAAAGAGCCAAACATGCTGTATGTATGACATTGTCGTTTGGCCATGACGTTGAGCCCCATTCTTCAATTATTCTTCTGCTAAACAGATTTGTTGTTGATTGTCACGAAATGTTTTCTTCTATTCGGCCTGGAATTTGTCTCGGCTATTGAGCTTCTCTTCATTGTTTTCTAACCACAGCTGGGCTGCACCATCTGAATTGTTTCTGACCCTCTTCTTATTTGTTTGAAGCCGAGTCAGAACACTCACATTTTGGCATGTCACCTGACATATCGTGTGCTAATTTGCCTTAAATATAACTCGGTCGCCATTAATAATTATCTTCGTTATGTGGAGGTCCTGCAAAGCAGTATCTCCGCAGAACCATGTGTCGCACTCGAACGACTTCAACTCTTCACCTTTGCAGCGGTACTGGTGAAAAGGAAAAACGATACCTACTCTAATTTCTAAACGACGAAACATTTCCTAAATGACTGCCTCCCTTTTTTCCATGGGTGTATAGATGACAAGTACTTCGTAACTTGGAGCAGTTACAATACAAATTAAATATAACATCCGCTTTGATAGTTGACAAGAAGAAAGTGACATTTCATTTTAGAGCTTCCTTTGTTCGTTGCTGTTTTCATTCCTGGAGAGGGTGTCTGCTCCTTGACAGTAAGACTCCGCCAAGCTGCGACGTCAGACCACAGAAGGCCCGCCCACAGCAGATGAAGTATATTCAGCGTCGCGCCTTGCCGACTACTCGCAGCGCACTCCTATCCGTTCAGCTCTGCACAAACGTGAAACAAAACGACGGCGCAATGTATGTCATTCGCAACTTATTCACTACCTTACGTTACTTTACTATTTGGTCAAAATCATGAGACACAAATGTCGTTTGCCTAAACGGCATGTAACATTACAGGTTCACCAATTTAAAGAAATATGTCTGGACAATCCTTTATTGCCGGCCGCTGAGACCGAGCGGTTCTAGGCGCTTCAGTCTGGAACCGCGCGACCGCCACGGCCGCAGGTTCGAATCCTGCCTCGGGCATGGATGTGTGTGATGTCCTTAGGTTAGTTGGGTTTAAGTAGTTCTAAGTTCTAGGGGACTGATGGCCTCAGATGTTAAGTCCCATAGTGTACAGAGCCATTTGAAGCATTTGAACAACTCTGTATTCTGCTAGATACAAATGAATTCTCATATCATAAAATCACAAAACACATAATTACTTAATGGTAATTGATCTGTTGGTAAGGCGAAAATACTCCATCTTTAATAACTAGGCACAAGTCTTCTGTAGTCCCATACGTTTACAGTTCTCAACACTATTTTTAGTATTGGCCTTTCAGTTTTAACCCTTTAAGAAAAAGGTGTGTCTTTTATTGAGCTTCAGGCAGATTCTGTTATGCAGTGTTACCTTACGTGCCGTTGTTGTTGTTGTGGTCTTCATTCCAGAGACTGGTTTGATGCAGCTCTCCATGCTACTCTATCCTGTGCTAGCTTCTTCATCTCCCAGTACCTACTGCAACCTACATCCTTCTCAATCTGCTTAGTGTATTCATCTCTTGGTCTCCCTCTACGATTTTTATTCTCCACGCTGCCCTCCAATATTAAATTGACGATCCCTTGATTCCACAGAATATATTCTACCAAGCGATCCCTTCTTCTAGTCAAGTTGTGCCACAAACTTCTCTTCTCCCCAATTCTATTCAATACCTCCTCATTAGTTATGTGATCTACCCATCTAATCTTCAGCATTCTTCTGTAGCACCACATTTCGAAACCTTCTATTCTCTTCTTGTCTAAATTATTTATCGTCTATGTTTCACATCAATACATGGCTACACTCCACACAAATACTTTCAGAAACGACTTCCTGCCACTTAAATCTATACTCGATGTTAACAAATTTGTCTTCCTCAGAAACGCTTTCCTTGCCATTGCCAGTCTACATTTTATATCCTCTCTACTTCGACCATCATCAGTTATTTTGCTCCCCAAATAGCAAAACTCCTTTACTACTTTAAGCGTCTCATTTCCTAATCTAATTCCCTCAGCATCAACCGATTTAACTCGACTGCATTCCATTACCCTCGTTTTGCTTTTGTTGATGTTCATCTTACATCCTCCTTTCAAGACACTGACCATTCCGTTCAGCTGCTCTTCCAAGTCCTTTGCTGTCTCTGACAGAATTACAATGTCATCAATGAACCTCAAATTTTTTGTTTCTTCTCCATGGATTTTAATACCTACTCCGAATTTTTCTTTTGTTTCCTTTACTGCTTGCTCAATATAAAGATTGAATAACATCGGGGAGAGGCTACAACCCTATCTCACTCCCTTCCCAACCGCTGCTTCCCTTTCATGTCCCTCGACTCTTATAACTGCTACCTGGTTTCTGTACAAATTGTAAATAGCCTTTCGCTCCCTGTATTTCACCCCTGCCACCTTTGGAATTTGAAAGAGAGTATTCCAGTCAACATTGTCAAAAGCGTTCTCTAGCTTTCTCTAAGTCTACAAATGCTAGAAACGTAGGTTTGCCTTTCCTTAATCTTTCCTCTAAGATAAGTCGTAGGGTCAGTATTGCCTCACGTGTTCCAATATTTCTGCGGAATCCAAACCGATCTTCCCCAAGGTTGGCTTCTACTAGTTTTTCCATTCGTCTGCAAAGAATTCGCGTTAGTATTTTGCAGCTGTGGCTTATTAAACTGATTGTACGGTAATTTTCACATCTGTCAACACCTGTTTTCTTTGGGATTGGAATTATTATACTCTTCTTGAAGTCTGAAGGTATTTCGCCTGTCTCATACATCTTGCTCACCAGATGGTAGAGTTTTGTCAGGACTGGCTCTCCCAGGGCCGTCACTAGTTCTAACGGAATGTTGTCTACTCCCGGGGCCTTGTTTCGACTCAGGTCTTTCAGTGCTCTGTCAAACTCTTCACGCAGTATTGTATCTCCCATTTCATCTTCATCTACATTCTCTTCCATTTCCAGAACATTGTCCTCAAGTACGTCGCCCTTGTATAGACCCTCTATATACTCCTTCCACCTTTCTGCTGGGACTGATGACCATAGATGTTAAGTCCCATAGTGCTCAGAGCCAGCCTTTCTGCTTTCCCTTTTTTGCTTAGAACTGGGTTTCCATCTGAGTCCTTGATATTCATACAAGTGGTTCTCTTTTCTCCAAAGGTCTCTTTAATTTTCCTGTAGGCAGTATCTATCTTACCCCTAGTGATATACGCCTCTACATCCTTACATTTGTCCTCTAGCCATTCCTGCTTAGCCATTTTGCACTTCCTGTCGATCTCATTTTTGAGCCGTTTGTATTCCTTTTTGCCTGCTTCATTTACTGCATTTTTATATTTTCTCCTTTCATCAATTAAATTCAATATTTCTGCTGTTACCCAAGGATTTCTACTAGCCCTCGTCTTTTTACCTACTTGATCCTCTGTTGCCTTCACTATTTCATTCCTCATAGCTATCCATTCTTCTTCTACTGTATTTCTTTCCCCCATTCCTGTCGAAGCCGGCCGAAGTGGCCGTGCGGTTAAAGGCGCTGCAGTCTGGAACCGCAAGACCGCTACGGTCACAGGTTCGAATCCTGCCTCGGGCATGGATGTTTGTGATGTCCTTAGGTTAGTTAGGTTTACCTAGTTCTAAGTTCTAGGGGACTAATGACCTCAGCAGTTGAGTCCCATAGTGCTCAGAGCCATTCCTGTCGATTGTTCCCTTATGCTCTCCCTGAAACTCTGTACAACCTATGGTTCTTTCAGTTTATCCAGGTCCCATCTCCTTAAATTCCCACCTTTTTGCAGTTTCTTCAGTTTTAATCTACAGTTCATAACCAACAGATTGTGGTCAGAGTCCACATCTGCCCCTGGAAATGTCTTACAATTTAAAATCTGGTTCCTAAATCTCTGTCTTACCATTATATAATCTATCTGAAACCTTCTAGTATATCCAGGGTTCTTCCATGTATACAACCTTCTTTCATGATTCTTGAACCAAGTGTTAGCTATGATTAAGTTATGCTCTGTGCAAAATTCTACCAGGCGGCTTCCTCTTGCATTTATTAGCCCCAATCCATATTCACCTACTACGTTTCCTTCTCTTCCTTTTCCTACTGTCGAATTCCAGCCACCCATGGCTATTAAATTTTCGTCTCCCTTTACTACCTGAATAATAGCCACGGGTAAAAACGCAACTGCTTTGCTTGTATGGGATGCTGCTTTAGAAGAGCAGCTCATCAGCAGAAAACCGTTAGGTAACATGACACACATCACACCACACCTCGGCTTGATTTGCGGCTATCGGCTGGCGGCAGCCTTGTGTCCAGTGTACAGCGGCCACGCGCCACGCGGTGTAAGTTCTGTTGCCTTGTTCGTTGATTTTCTTTTTTTTCCTTTTTCCTTACTTTGACAGCCGATTCTTTAGGTAATGTTGCTGATTATCTGGCGCGACACCAGTGTATCATTCCAACAAATCCGACCATATCAAGCGAATTTCCAATGTTACTATAACTAAACAGGTGTTCAGTGTTACACAATCTCTAATTATAATTCCTCCATTTTACGATTTCAGTCTTGTTCACCTGAAGATGGGCTTATAGTCACCAAAAACCGGTCGTGTTTCAACTAATAAACTAATTACAACAGACGCAGTTTATTATCTGGATCTATTAAGATATGTATATCTCTGCTTCATGTTGTGTTGTTGTTGTGGTCTTCAGTCCTGAGACTGGTTTGATGCAGCTCTCCATGCTACTCTATCCTGTGCAAACTTCTTTCATCTCCCAGTACTTACTGCAACCTACATCCTTCTGAATCTGCTTAGTGTATTCATCTATTGGTCTCCCTCTACGATTTTTACCCTCCACGCTGCCCTCCAATGCTAAATTTGTGATCCCTTGATGCCTCAGAACATGTCCTACCAACCGGTCCCTTCTTCTTGTCAAGTTGTGCCACAAACTCCTCTTCTCCCCAATTCTATTCAATACCTCCTCATCAGTTATGTGATCTACCCATCTAATCTTCAGCATTCTTGCCAGTCTACATTTTATATCCCCTCTACTTCGACCATCATCAGTTATTTTGCTCCCCAAATAGCAAAACTCCTTTACTACTGTAAATGTCTCATTTCCTAATCTAATTCCCTCGCAACACCCGACTTAATTCGACTACATTCCATTATCCTCGTTTTGCTTTTGTTGATGTTCATCTCCTATCCTCCTTTCAAGAGACTGTCAATTCGTTTCAACTGCTCTTCCAACTCCTTTGCTGTCTCTGACAGAATTACAATGTCATCAGTGAACCTCAAAGTTTTTATTTCTTCTCGATGGATTTTAATACCTACTCCGAATTTTTCTTTTGTTTCCTTTACTGCTTGCTCAATATACAGATGGAATAACATCGGGGAGGGGCTACAACCCTGTCTCACTCTCTTCCCATCCTCTGCTTTCTTTTCATGCTCCTCGATTCATAACTGCCATCTGGTTTCTGCACAAATTGTAAATAGCCTTTCGCTCCCTGTATTTCACCCCTGCCACCTTCAGAATTTGAAAGAGAGTATTCCAGTCAACATTGTCAAAAGCGTTCTCTAGGTCTACAAATGCTAGAAACGTATACGTTACATTCTGTTTATCTAATGCAGTAAGCTGTTATGTAATGACCAGTCTTTCTTCAAAGATATACATATTACTTTAATATGTATATGGATCTTCTTGACGAGATCAAGTAATTTTTTTAAGCTTACTTGTGTTTCACGTATTTACGCTATTAGCTACTCGATTGTCTTTAATCTAGTACACCATTTAGGCAATTTTTCGTTGTTCTATTACATGAGGATTACATTCTTATTTTATTTGAAATAAGTATGTGTACACTTATGCATTTGTGAGTTGAACATACATTCCAACACTTTCTTACGTTGTTGTTACCTGAAGAGTTGCCTGTTGGAAATAAGTATACTATACGATCTATAGAGTCAAATCTCAACATCCTGTTGTCAGTTTGTGTGGAACATCTCTGCTCCAAACCATCCTTCCTCTCGGCTATCAGGTAAGTCACTGTGGCAAACCTCTATACGATTACAGATGCCAGTGATCCCCTTTTTCCTTTCGCACACAAAAAACATGGTACAGGTCATTCCCCAACGGACTCACCTGACCAAAGTGTAGACCATTCCTTCCTTGGGTTCGCCTATCCTTTCACATCTCGTACCTACATAAATCATTGCTCCCACCAAGGCGCGGGCCGTTTCTCCTACGGATCTGCCTAACCTTTTCTTCAACTACACCTATTTTAATTTTTTTTTTTTTTTTTTTTTTTTTTTTTTTTTTTTTTTTTTTTTTTTTTTGTACGGCAGGTCTTACCTCCATCATTAAACACAGCTGTCAGCCCTTTTCTACAATCGTTAATCACTTTAAATGAGAAGTTCCTTCATGCTAATTTTACACTGACTTTACTCTCTACCTCTGCATTTTAACTCCTCTTTTATGACTTCTTTTATTTGTTACTCACGTTTACAATGCATGTAACAATACTGTATACACATAGTTCTCACCCCTATGTATTCTGCTTCTGCTTATTGATGCATATTTTATTATCTTTCACTCTCTTACATATATTAGATTTAGGCAACACTTGACTGAGTGCATTCAATGTACTTCTTTTTAGTATACTAGGAGAACGTTAGTATCTCATCTCCTGCTCCATGAAATCCGTCATTGTGGGCATACGCTACTTTCTACTTCAGGTTGAAAATAAGTTAGCGCACCAAATCGTTAGCTTGCTTACTCTCTAGCATACTATTGTTCTGTTAGGCATGCTAGCACTACTGATTGGACAATGGACTGTTTTTTAACAATCGATTGGCCAGTCAGTTGTTTTTTCGTTCAGTTTGTTTTTTCAGTCGAATGAAACACCGAATGAAACTCGTGTCTGCGGTCATGTCAGTTATACGTATGTTTCCACTCACCGCGTTTGAGTGGTTCTACTCAGAGTGAGACAACGGACAGAAACAAGTCTTCGTCGATTACGACCGTCATATGAAAGTTTGCACTCACTCAGCGGGTTTGAGTGATTTTACTTGCATCTTTTTCAGCCTTTTCGGTTATACGTGAACCATGACTAGAGGTGACAGTTTTTTTTAGAGGCATGTAAATGGCTTATTTCGAGGAGGTATGAATGAGAATTGTGTTTCTAAAAATAATGTATACTCAAAATGTATGCATTTACTTACTGAAATACGAATTTTCGTACGCACTGTAGATGTGGCATTTATAAATCAACAGTCACTTCTTAACACCTTTGTATTAGGTCGCTTTCTTGTCTGTTTTTTTTTTTCGGTACAAATTTTGCAATTGATTTTAAACTAGCTTCCCGATCAGCTAGCGACTTGAAACTTTCAACATAGCTCAGAACTGGATGACACTGTCATGTTAACTCCCTTTCAAGTCTGGTGTATCGCAGAGGGTACTTTGTTTTTCGGTCTGTCTGTCTGTCTGTTCGGTACAAATTTTGCAACTGATTTTAAACTAATTGCCCAATAACCTATAGGCTTGAAACTTTCAGCTTAGCACAGAACTGGATTACAATGCAATATCTACTCGCCTTCTCTTCTTGTGGGTGATGGAGAGTAGGTACTCGGTTTACCACTACTTTTTTCTGTTTTCTTGTTCCTGTCGCGAATGTTTCGCAGTTAAGAACGATTGCTGCTAAAGCTTCACTGTGAGCTCGAGTCTCTCTCGTTTTACAGTCGCTGACTTTTCGAGAGATGTGCCTAAGTGGAATCAATATACTGGTTGACTCAGTTGAAGATAAACTGAAATAAACCTGAAGTTTACCACATGTCTCTGTTGTTACTTCATCAAAATGTTTTAAATCAGTTGAAAAATTTCACACATGAAGACTAAAATGCAGAAAATAACTATTTAAATAGAGAAACTTTTTAATACAAAACGGTTTTAAAACGGAATAATCTCTCCTAGCCCCATACAGATTCCTAACGTCATACAGATAGTCCTGAAAATTTGTGCTTGTGAATATTTAATAGCTTGAAAACGTCGCGGGCACGTCTGTGGAAATTCGATTGATTGGAAGTAGATTGTAATAACCCTTAATTAAAATTCCTTAACGGGGACCTAACCACTGATGGTATCTTCGTCTTAGTTTATTTAAAACGCAGCGGCAAGCAAGCTTAGACGGACTCCTATAAGCATACAGTATGCTCCAAAATGATCTTTACAACTTCGATCACGTATGTTTTAGAAATGGAAATAGGTAGAAAGGTGCGGTTTACAGCACAATGTTCACACACACGTAAAGCTGATTTTTTTTTCTTAGTTTCCCACGTCAGCTACGGACTGGCCTTTCTCCAGCAGTTGCTACAATGTGTAGAATAGTTGGTTCACACCAGATCTGACACACAAGTCCTGGGGAATCCCATTACATTTTTTTCCGTGTGGATCTTCCACGAACTGTGAGCTCGTGACAGAGCAGCAATACCACACTTTCATGAGGACATCCTAGGCCGCACATGGAACTGGAATATCGCTTAGATAACTTGGGTGCTACAGGCGGCGCACCAATTTGAAGTGATCATCCGTCCCCCCTTTTTTCGTGACAGTCAAGATTTTCCTCGCTCTTTCCCGAATTTTTTCGAAAGTAATTCTTATGAAACAATTTATCCCAAATTATATGGTCATTTCATATGTATCGGTATGTTGTTACTGAAAAGGTATTTTCCCATATGAGTAATGTATGGAGCAGTGACGAAACATAATTTGTAGTAGAAACTACGAAAGTAATGGTAGTGACTAGAGTGAATTTCGATGTTTTCATAATGCTGTTGAAGAATACAGACATGGTGAATAAAATTTACAGCACTCATAAATACTGTATGTCTGCTCGCATTCAATTAAGATTTTTTTTTTTTTGCAATGTCAAAATTTTTTAATGTGTCCCGAATATGTCTCAAGAAAAAAAGGTCTCCTTAAAACAGTGAACACTGTTAAGCGGCTACTAGAATTTTAGGCACGTTATGAATATTATGCCTCAAACCGCGCATTTCTCTCTATCCCCATTTCTCAAATATATGTGATCAAAGTTGTAAGAACAATTTTGGAACACCCTGTATTTACCATATTTCTTTAGACAATGAGAACTCGCCGACAATGGTCGATCGCATATACCGCGACGCCGCCCTGTCCCCCCCTCCCCAGTCAACTGAATATCTTAAATGTCATGTACCTTCTACTCATTGAGCTGTATAAAACAGATTTCATTTATGTTCATATTCCTTACTGTAAATTAATACTACGTCTGAACATATACGTCTCTATAATGCGCTTTCACAAATCCTTGTCAGGTCGATTTCACACTATACGGTTTTGACTGTGCGGCAAAAAGCCGTACGAGTTTTAGTTGTGACTGTGTTGCTTTCACATTGCACGGCTTTTTGACGTGACCAGTTGTGCTGTCTATTCACTTTGCTTAATGTGTGTGTGAAGATGAACCGTAAACGAATTGTTGCTTTGTAGTTGCATCATCGCCGCAAAAGAAAACATCGTCTTTTGTGGATACACCCTATTAACCAGAGAAGAGAGGATGTGGGTTTATTTTATATACTCTTTGAAGATTTGAGGAACGATGGAAATAAATTCTTTAAGTATTTCCGAATGTCTATTACCTCTTTTGACGAATTACTTAGAAAACTTAAGGACGTGTTACAACGACAAAGCACACAATTCCGCAATTGCATCCAACCTGTTCAAACACGTTAAGGTAAGTTAATGCATAAAAAACTAGTTCTGTTTATTTACTTATTTATTTGTGTTTTACATTTTGATTACGCTCAGATTATGAAGTAGAAAAGTCAATATCATAATCAGCAGTTGAAACCAAAGAGTTTGTTGCAGGACTGACTGTACTGTCACTTTGTGGCGACAGGCTCTCTGCGAAAAGTTTGTAGAACTGCGTTGCTGATGGTGGGCCTTCATGGCTACTGGTGGAAGGCGAAGGGTATGGTGAAGGCACTTTATTTCTTTGTTGATAAGAACTGCGACCTTGAGAAGTCTGTAATGGTTCATCCAGAAAAGACGTTGGGTATAGTGCAGCTGGAGGAGGACGAATCTGATGCGCATGGTAAGAGGATATTGGAGCAGCATTTTCCGTAGGTGAATAAGCTTGAAATCGATTATTGTAGGGCATGGTAGGTCTGTGATGGGTAAATGGAGGAGGTTGAGCTGTCAATATCTTTCTCCTTTCATATATATTTTCTATAACTTTGAGTACTCCCATCTGAAACTGAAGATAATCCTGTTCATCAAATTTTTCCAGGTGAGGCTTCAGACTAACAAGGGGAGGCCGCCAATTGTGAAATTCAGATTCAATTCATACTGCGCATAATAAAAGCTCATGGCCAGAGGTGTAATGTGGCAAAGCACCATGATGCACTTCTCAGCCGTTGTCGAGAAAATCGACGGTTAAAAGAAACCGTTGCGGTGAAATACTCTCTACGATTTATAATTTTCTACAGCGTCGTGGCGCAGCGGTAAACGCTCGGGTTGGTAATCCGAAGGTTGCCGGATCGAATCTCGCGCCATGCAAGATTTTTTTTAATTTTTTTTTTTTTTGTTTTAGTATTTGTTTTTTGTAGCCCGGTAATCAGTTGCAACAATTATGCATATAATAAGTTGTTGAAAGTCGTTTGTCGTGGAAAAACTGGCGACTTCGAACATCATTATGTTTTCCGCAAACAAAGTTGTATTTCACAAATGTTATTAATTGTCTTCATAATGTTAACCACGTATAGTTAGCCGGCCGAAGTGGCCGTACGGTTAAAGGCGCTGCAGTCTGGAACCGCAAGACCGCTACTGTCGCAGGTTCGAATCCTGCCTCGGGCATGGATGTTTGTGATGTCCTTAGGTTAGTTAGGTTTAACTAGTTCTAAGTTCTAGGGGACTAATGACCTCAGCAATTGAGTCCCATAGTGCTTAGAGCAATTTGCTCAGAGCAAACCACGTATAGTTAAGGGAAGACGTAGAAACGATATTCCGAAACGAATACGTATAGCGTCCCGGCGCAACATCGTGGCTGTCGACCAACTAACGGTCTACAGACTGTTTGTGTCCGGGAAAGTAATCCTATTTGACCCAAACGTTCGAATTAGAATAGAAACCCCCGAACACAAATTTGCTGTGGCAGGTATGAAATATAAACTCCGTTACTCGCTCGTTACACTTGAAGGACAAATGTTGAATGGGCCGAAACGAGCCGCCGCGTAACAGCGTAGTTGCCTGCTAACTTCGAAAGAACGTAGATGCGGTCCCTAGCGCAACTTATAACATCGTCGGAAATCAGTGCGGACGTGAGAGCTTTGGTCCACCCTGTTAAACAAACGCAAAAATGGAGGCGGTACAATTGCAGAGCGATCCGCCATCACCAACATGCATAAGCAATTCATTAATAGTTTATATATATATTTGAATTACAAAAAACCAATAATAAAAAAGTTTTGCATGGCGCGAGATTCGATCCGGCTACCTTCGGATTACGAACCCGAGCGCTTACCGCTGCGCCACGATGCTGTGGAAAACTTTTAATCGTAGAGAGTATTTCACCGCAACGGTTTCTTTTAACCGTCAATTTTCTCGACAACGGCTAAGAAGTGCATCTTGGTGCTTTGCCACATTACAACTCTGGCCATGAGCTTTTATTATGCGCAGTACGAATCGAATCTGAATTTTACAATTGGCGGCCTCCCCTTGTAAGTAAGAATGACATTTTGCTGCAACGTTTGTCTTCTTCCAGAGCTCTTAATATTTTCATTTAGATTTCATCAGGTTTTCTTTGTTTTCTGTTTGTATGGCGCTCGCTTTTGGATGTTTGTTATGTGGGTGGTGTATCAAATGGCTCAGAAACATTTTCAGTATTTTCGACGGAACCCTGCGTTTCTATATCTCCTTCCTGTCTGGCAGTGCGTTCCGATTGAAAACTGTTCTCCGTCTCTCGAGCATCATACAATTTTTTTTTTTTTTTTTTTTAGAACCTACAGCTGATCATAATATACATACTTTTTCACTTACTTTGCTGCTGAACCACTTTTTTTCGTAGCTTGAATTGTTATTTTTGACTTCACAAAGGAGTCTCGTAGATTGGTCCACCTCCATATTACTTGTTTATCTACATCAAAAGAAAACAAAACTGTATGAAAACATTTTAATTTTGTATAGAAAAAAGCAAAACTGTAACAAAAAATGTCCACTGCAAACTAAATGTCACGGTTGTTCCTTCACTGACTTACATTTCCAGTACTGAATTGGGATTTCTACAGCAAGTAAAGTGGTTAATGATGTATGCACAGCAATTTGGGCATCACTGCGGGAAGAACGTATACAAAGACCGACCAAAGAGGTATGGGAATCAATAGCGGCTGGATTTGAACGTACAGCTAATTTCCCCCACTGCTTAGGAGCGGTGGATGGAAAACACATCCGTCTTACTGCCCCATTTAATAGCAGATCAATGTACTTCAATTATAAAGAATACTTTTCTGTGGTTCTGATGGCTGCAGCGTATTCCAACTACAGGTTCATTTATGTCGACGTAGGAAGTTATGGCAAAGACTGTGACTCTTCAGTGTTCAGACGATCTAGTTTATGGAAGTCAATAGAAAGTAATTCCCTGGAATTTCCAGACGCCAAATGTCTGCCTGGTACGGAAGGTCCAAAAGTACCCTACTTTTTCGTGGGAGACGCAGCATTTGGCCTACACACACATTTGCTCCGGCCTTTTGGGGGAACAAACTTGACAGTTGAGAAACGTGTATTTAATTACCATTTGTGCAGAGCAAGGAGGTATATGAAATGTGCTTTTGGCATCCTCACCAATAAGTGGCGGGTGTTTCACCGACTTTGAAATGTTCATCCAGATTTTGCAGTAAAAATGCTTAAAGTTTGTATTGCTTTACACTATTTTGTACGTCAGAGAGATGGATTTATAATTGAAGACACCACATCCACATGGAAGACTTGCCCCAAGATGCTAACACAAGAGGAGGACTGACAGCCAACGCCATAAGGAACACTCTTTGTAAATATTTTATGACAAATGCTGGATGTGTGTCATGGCAATGTCGAACTCATAAATTAACAAGCCTTTTACTTTTTGTAGATGGTTTGTGAAAGCCTGCGACTGTATAATCAATAGTTTTGTTTATAAATAAATTACTGCTACCACTCACGTTTTTATTCGTTTTGTTTATATTTTGCACGACGCGTTTCGGGAAATAGTTCCCATCTTAAAGTGCGTTTTTTTCTCTAAGTTGTCATTATGTGGGGTGTTTTTTTGATGTGTGAGGTCCTGCGCGTGTTTCTCTTATATATTACACTAAAGAAAACAGAATGCAAGACCTAACACATAAAAAGACACCACACATGATGACAACTTAGAGAAAAAAACGTGACTGGTAGCAGTAATTTATTTATAAACAAAGCTTTTACTTTTATAATAAAATTTATAACGTTAAATAAATACTGTTTGAAATGTATAAAATTTAATATTAAATAAATACTTACCAAACGCATTTTTATCTTTGTCTTCCATCTCATCAAAATCTTGCTTCAATGCTACGCAAACTTCCCACCAAGCATTCTTTGTAGCAATACGATCTTCATACGCATCTATAGTTTTGACCCACAGAACAGGTCTTACTTCCACCAAGGTTATCAAAACTTCAGTATCAATTTCATCCATTCTTCTACAAAAATGGTTCAAATGGCTCTGAGCACTATGGGACTTAACAGCTATGGTCATCAGTCCCCTAGAATTTAGAACTACTTAAACCTAACTAACCTAAGGACATCACACACATCCATGCCCGAAGCAGGATACGAACCTGCGACCGTAGCAGTCGCGCGGTGCCGGACTGCGCGCCTAGAACCGCGAGACCACCGCGGCCGGCCATTCTTCTACACTTTTCAGTAAACAAGAATAAACACAAATGAATAACACGACACTAAAACGAACTAGTCGACGCCGTACGACTCAAAACCATCCAATGTGAAAGCATGCACTTAGTCACGTATGCCACTGTGTCGAACTTGCCGTACGGCAACCGTCAGTTGTGGTAGCAAGACACGGCTGCAGCACGGCACGGCAGCGGCATTTTACCGTCGTCGTATAATGTGAAAGGTACCATACATTTCATCACACCTACAGCCGTACGGCTTTTTGCCGCACGGTCAAAACCGTATAGTGTGAAAGCGGCCTCACTCTGATGTGTAATTTACGAGGGCGGTTCAGAAAGTAACCTCCGATTGGTCACAGTGCGGGTTGTGGGGGGAGTAGCGACGCCATCTGTGCGTTCACGCACTCAACAGGTCAGTCGGCATCAAGCCGTGGTCGAGTGAACGTCGTACCTGCGCTAGTTTAGTTTTTGTGGCAGTTTGAAATGTGTGCTGCAATAGAAAACCCCGCCAAATGTGAAGTGCGTGCTGTCATAAGGTTTTTTACAGCCAAAGGATATTCTGCAGCAGCTATTCATCGTGACCTTTGTGCCGTGTACGGACCAAGAGTTATGAGTGAAGGAGTTGTCCGTGAATGGGCACGTTTATTTAAAAGTGGACGAGAAAACGTTCATGATGAAGAGTGGAGTGGTAGACCATCATTGGTGACTGACGAACTCGTTCAGACAGTTGATGCAAAAGTTCGTGAAAGTCGACGTTTCTCAATGTCGGAGTTGTCTACTGGTTTTCCACAGATTTCTAAGACTGTCTTGTACGAGATAGTGACAGCAAGATTGGGTTACCGTAAGTTCTGTGCACGATGGGTGCCCAAACTTCTTACCGACCACCACAAAACTCAAAGAATGGCCTCTGCATTAGACTTTCTGTCACGTTATGAGGACGAAGGAGGACCATTGTTAAACAGAATCGTGACCGGTGACGAAACCTGGATTAAGTACGTGAACCCTGAGACAAAAGAACAATCAAAGATGTGGGCACATTCAAATTCGCCTACCAAACCAAGAAAAGCCTCGCAAGATTTTTCTGCCAGAAAACTGATGGCAACGGTGTTTTGGGATGCCAAAGGGGTGTTGTTGGTTGAATTCATGGAACGTGGTACGACCATTCATCAAGACGTGTACTGTGAAACAATAAAAAAGTTACGACGGGCTATACAGAACAAACGCCGTGGTATGCTGACTTCCGGTATCGTTTTTTTGCACGATAACGCCCGTCCTCACTCTGCTCGCAGAACAACGGCCCTTCTTGAGTCCTTCAAGTGGGACGTTATCAACCATCCACCTTACAGCCCAGACCTGGCGCCAAGTGATTATCACCTCTTCATGCATTTGAAGAAATGGCTCGGGTCACAGCGGTTTGATGACGACGAAGAGCTCAAAGATGCGGTCACAGGCTGGCTCCAGGCACAAGCGGGTGATTTTTATGCAGAAGGAATTTCAAAGCTTGTGAAGAGATACGATAAGTGCCTCAATCGCTATGGAGACTATGTAGAAAAATAGTGCAAAGATGTAGTTGTAAGATGTATATATTAAAATATTTTTATTTAACTTGGTGTATTTTTTTAAATCAACCGGAGGTTACTTTCTGAACGGCCCTCGTATATCTGGAGGCGTTCGCCCGCTGGTGGCGTTGTCGGTACTGAAGCGCAAGTGAGAAAGTCCCCTTTGTCCCCGCGCAACATCGTGGCTGTCGACCAACTAACGATCTACAGACTGTTTGTGTCCGGGAAAGTAATCCTATTTGACCCAGACGTCCGGAGTTTTCTAAGTTTTTTGTCTGGAGTCGGCAATTTAAATGATGGCAGGCCTACCGCAGCGATACGTCAGGTCAATTAATTACGCGTTAATGGCAACTGAAACAATTTAATCCACAACAATAAATGACCCAGTTTTAAATGGGGAAAAGAAAAATTACTCCATTCTGTACATAAATGAGCATGTATACTGCTTATTTTAACTTTGGCGTTTCACTTAGGACTACTTTCTGTCAGTATTGCTTTGGTTAAACTAATGAAATTATTGCAGGCTGGTTTCACATAGAAGAATGAATGAAGAGCTCTCCGTCATCTACAATACTAAAGAGTGGCTCCAGTTAAAAGAATGAACACATGGTTTAACCGACAGAAAAACTACTGACTGTTTTCACTCGAAAAGAATCAATAATTCAGTCAGTATGCAAACCTACAATGTGTCGAATTTTTTCATTCGATTGCTACCACTGACTGCTTTCACTCAAAAAAAAGTAAACGAATAATAATCCAGCCGACAGGTAAAACTACAACCGACTGACACCACTGTTTTCATTCGGTTGCTCCCACATGCTGGTTTCCTTCAAAAGAATGAATGAGTAGACCAGACGACTGAATCGACTGTTTTGATTCAATTGCTCCCAGGGACTAGTTTCACTCAAAAGAATAAATGAATAATTCAACCGATACATGTAACTACAACCGAATGAGTCTAATGTTTTCCAACAATAGAATGAATCGACTGTTTTCATTCGGTTGTTCCCATCACTAGTTAGCACGCCATCAATATTCCCAGCCTACGTCCTCCACGGACTCCCCTCCGCTACATGTGGCGTGACTGACATTGTCATGCAATCGACACTCCATAAAATTCTGTCAGTCTATTGTCGTCGTCATACATGAACTACTCTCCAGTGAAATCCTACTGTTGTAGGTTGTAACTTCAGTTATGGGGACTTTAAAGCGAAGGGATCCTGTAATAGGATCTTTGCATAAGCACAGAGGGAGGATAGATTTTGGTACTCCTGAACTAAGAAAAGGAAACAGACACGTACGTTAGGATCGAAGAAGGAAAGGAGATAGTACCCTATAGACAGATTCCCTTACCGCACACCACCTCAAGGACCCTGTTTGCTAAGGTACTTCACCATGGCGTCGGAGGAAGAAGGTGTTCGCATTTCCTACGGTACAACTTTGCCACGGTTTCACCATTGCAGAAAACCCGAAAGTTGAGCCTAACAAGTTCGAATCCTGCCTCGGGCATGGATGTGTGGATGTCCTTAGGTTAGTTCGGTATAAGTAGTTCTAAGTTCTGGGGGACTGACGACCTCAGAAGTTAAGTCCCATAGGGCTCAGAGCCAAAGGAGAAGGAGACCCCTGCGAAGTGCAATAGAAAGTAAATTATTTTCACGTAAGTCGTCGTCAAACAGCCAGTAGAATCGTTACAGTCATTCTATTCGTCTGTCAATGCTCTATAGAGGTGGTCCGTCACTAATCCTGACTGACCACCCATTAAAAAAAACCACATGTAATCCCACTCATAGTATTTTTCTTTATTTAGTTTTATAAAAATTTAAAAACCAATAACATTTTACTCGTAATTCTTAAATACTTTTTTCACTGCTTTCATAGTTTGTTGAAAGCACGTTGTCATCGCTTTTTCCTTTTCTATACGTTTTATAGTACCATATACTCCAACTCTTAAGGGATGATGAAATTGACCAAAAATGTCAACTTTCGATTTATTTTTTATTTGTTAATACAACTGATGGACAATAAGCTCCCAAATTTTCAATGCTGAAATCGCATCTGAAGTGCCTGAAAATTAATTAAAAGTGTGACGCGGCCTCCCTGCCACGCCCACGTTTTGAAGCAGCACTTCAATACCAGTTCAGTGAACAACGATTCTATGTATTACTTTCAACCAAACGTGTGCGGGATGCATCTAGAAGGCCGTTGTACATACTCTTTGGTTTTATATATCATCTTTGGCCAATCCTGCACTTCTCAAAAAGTGTGTTCATAGCAAAACCCAAAATCCAAATGAGTCTCTAAATTCACTCATATGGAAACGATGCCCTAAAAACAGAATTGCAACTTATGATGTAGTTATTGTATACAATGATGGAAACGTCGGGAGGATGACGGTATTAGAAAGAATGAGCTTCAAGATAGGAAATTTTACTCAAGACATCCTGAGAAAAATAGATTTACAGCGCGTCTCTGCAGCTGGAAAATCAGTTGAAGATCTGGTAAAGGAACGAAGACAGACAACAAGAAACAAGAAGAGAAGCCTTGAAAGGAAAGATGACCCAGAGTACAAATGTGGTGCCGTCTGAAAAAGTGACAAAGGAAAAACGTGAAGTTGACCTTTGAATTGCGTTTCCTGTAAAATTTGTTTTTAAAGTTTATGTACCTTTTCCTCAGATTCTATGAATGCTAGAATTATGAAATTTTCTACACATATTTCTGTAAACATAATAAACGTTGTCGCAAGAGAAAATTTTGAAATTCTGGTTGCAAGCTGAGATATGGGGCAAAGTGCTTGGAATTTTGCATGAATTTAAAATTGTACTTGTGGAATTAAAATTAAAAAATTATGAAAATTCTTCTATTTTACCTATTCCAAAAACCTCATGAGAGAAGCTTGCAACATATAAAGAGATGAAACAGAGAAATTTTTCTGGAAATCTCTTGATTACTTTCTGAGAAAAAGGAACACACATTATTTTTTGAAAATAAAACTTTAAATTTGATTTAAAAAAGTTGAATATATAAAATCAAAGGATTTTATAAGGAAATGTATTACTTGCATGTAAAGCGTGCTACAAAATTTTATTGCCACATCTCCAAAACTGTGGATTTGGTGCATTTTTGAAATAGTGTGTTTTTCATCAATGTCCCCCCTTAGTGCTATAGTATGAGAATAAAATTAAATCATTCTTATCTTTGGTTTCTCGTGTACCGCATGTACATGGTAACATGAAATTAAATACATAAAATGGAAATATTAATTGTCATACATTCATGATAAATTTAAACTATGGTACAATTAAGTTTAGGACTAACTGATCGTCTACTATCTTAAGTAGTCACAAAACAAGCACTAGTCGCTGTGTCCAGCTGTTGTAGGCGTTGGGGCTTACCTGACCATTTTCACGTCGAGCTCAGTCCCCTTTTGTTTTCTTGCAGTTATTTTTACGGAAGAATTGATAGTAGAAAGTAACACTTTCTTAAAAGATAACAGGATAGTCGAAGAAGAAAGAAATTGTCTCTGGGAAAACTAGAAATAGACATACGCAAACGATTTAACTGACACAGCCGTTAGTTGTCAATGCACTGAATTCACAAAGAACGTGAACTGGCCTGGGACTTTGAATCTTTTAGGTGTATCTTTATTGTACAATGCTTTATTTTGTCCTGTGTCAGACAGTCTACCAAGTATATTGCTTTCGGATGCGGTATGTCTTGCACTTTGAATGGTCCCCTGTACAGAGGGAAAAATTGAACTACTGTAATTTAATACCAGATCATCTATTTTAAAGCTAAGTGTAACTGCTTTATCATTGTCTTGAGTCTTTTCTGTGCCTCTGTACGCAGATTTTCCTGCAGTCTCTATTCCAATTTTTCTAAGTCAATCTGAGGTAACAATAGTTCTTTACACTAACATAACGATCTACCTTTACGTCTTGTTTTATTCTTAAAGCTGAATTCCTTACATCATTGTAGGCGTAGCTTCAACCCAAAAAAATTTGTTGCAAAACTCAGTCCCGCTCCTTCAGTTCGTTTAACTTCACTCGTACCTAGATGTAATTTCTGTATTGTATTCCTGTAAGACCCAGCGCATGAACCAATGAAATAATAGGCTTTCCATAAAAAATGACAGTAATTGATGGTCTGTATAGATAATAAATCTGTGAATCCCATAACAGTGTTTGAAATTTTCGGATTCTCCAGAAAATGCTAACAGTTCTTTCTCTGGGGCACCAGTAATTCATTTAGTGCTTCGTTAAGTTTCTACTAGCAAAAGGTATTATTCCCCCCACATCTGGATGCCATTCCTCTTGGAATAATTCAGCAAAATCTCCCTTGGAATGAGTGTTGGTGTTAGTTAACTCCAATTTCTATTGTACTGTATGATTTACAAATTCCTGTTAACCATCCCTCCATATCAGATAAAGTCTCAGGTGTTTTGATTATTTCCCTGAATTCTTTGTATTTTTCTACTAGCCTAGCACGTTCTTTTGCCTTTGAGATTTGATCCTTAACCAGTTTAAATCATTTAACAGCAAACTGACCTGCGTTATTAATCTTGGATCAAATTCTGGAAACTGCCCTTGAACTTCCAATCTAACTAAATTGCATTGGTTGTCTTTTGCATCCTTCAGCTCCTTAGGTAACTTTTGTCAAACTGTTTTCTAAATTCGTTCACTTAGTTTCTACTATATTGGTTATTCTTCCTTAGTTGTCTCTTTGGTGCTTACTGTTTCTTAATCAGCTGCATCAAGGTTTGTGGCCAGTCTAGAACCTGTGCGACCAAGCTTCGTGTGAGTACCGGCATATTACGCAAATATATCCTTTTGTTCTACTCGCCTAGATAAACTGTCACCTCACACAGTTTACACAACGCGGTAACACAGACAGTATCACACTAGCTCCACAAAATGTTTTGCGGGTTTAAATTTTAACAGCTCACCCTTTCTGTCGAATTCCACCTTCGGGTTGCATAGCCGATGAAACAGCTTGTACGATGCGATGCACCGCGATGTGTTCTAGTCGTTGGCACAGCCGACTGTTCGAAAGAAGCAATTCGAAGACTGAAATATGGCATACTGCGGCGTTCTTACCCGTCCACAATATATCGGTTCACTTTCTTTGTATTATTTTGTTAATAGGTTTAGCAGTACGGCTATATACACTACGTGGTCAAAAGTATCCGGACCCCTCCAAAAACATTCGTTTTCATATTAGGTGGATTGTGCTCCCACCTACTGCCAGGTATTCCATATCAGGGACCTCAGTAGTCATTAGACATCGTGAGAGAGCAGAATGGGGCACTCCGCAGAACTCACAGACTTCGAACGAGGTCAGGTGATTGGGTGTCACTTGCGTCATACGTCTGTACGCGAGATTTCCACACTCCTAAACATCCTTTGGTCCACTACTATTTCGGATGCGATAGTGAACTGGAAACGTGAAGGGACACGTACAGCACAAAAGCGGACAGGCCGACCTCGTCCCATGAGACCGCCGACAGTTGAAGAGGGTCATAATGTGTAGCGGACGGAACAAAGACATTTGAGAAGAAGTAGGTAGCGTCTGTTATACGTCACAGTAACCCCTCCTTTGTGCTGAACAAAGTAGTGGGTACCAGATAAACCCCCAGCTGTGGATGTCTTGGAAATAGGTCCACCACTCTATCAGACTGATTGACTAATTAACCGAATCAATACCCTTTGTGTGTGGCCAGTTTTTCCTTGTATCCTATTGGTGGATACTAGTACTGGTATGTTTGGCAAGATTGGATGCCGCAAGGATTTTTTCCCCCCTTTGCCTCCTTTTGGTGGATACTGGCACAGTTAGGTCATTTTGTAGGAAATTCATTACGTTGGGGGTAACTGAAAATTTCAAATTTCAGTTCAGTTATATGCTATGTCCCTCAAAAGTTTGCGGGAGGGGCTGGACAGATGCACGCTCACTATTGGAAATAATAACCTGATCAATTGGGAATTTGACATTGTGATTGGGTTTTTAAAGCACTTAGAATCTGTAAGTTGGCTCTTTCTGCCACATTCAGGAGACCTGAAAGTTCTTTTCTTTATACCTTCTGCATATATGGTTACGTCTGTTACATATGTTGTCTTGACAGTGGTAACACGTAATTTACTGTACCGATTAGTTAGATTATAATGTGTTTCGGAATTTAAGGTAACAGTGGAGATTGGGTGTTGATTTAACACTTTCACTGCTCCAGACGTAAATATACGTTAATCGTTTCAGTGCTCCAGACGTATATATACTATTTGCTACAGTCGTATAGTTACGTATAACGCCGACAGTCGGGCCAGCGAGTCGGAGGTAATTGTTGGAATACTAGGAAATACCTCGACGACTATTGAATGCTGAATTCTCTTTCTGCTGAGTTCATTCATATCGCTATATTACCTATTTTGTGTGCGGCCGTTTCCGCGTTACCGATTAAAATGACGCGACGTTACCGTCCGTTTATAGACGATGAGCTGCTGAATATTCTAAACCAAAGTGAAGACGTGGACATCAAACCTTCCAAGATGGCCGCCGAGTAAGTGACGCCAGAAACCATTTCCAGAAAGTTAAGTGATTTAGACAGGAATATAATTTAGTTTAACGCCGACAACAAATTAAATACGTGCATTAGCGTATCGTTTAGTCTTGCCAATAAAGGTTTGACTTTTCTTTTCGTGTTTTTTCAGAAAACACGAAAAGATCGTAACTTCGCGAAGTCGCGCTTAGGCTTAAATTTTGTAAACGTGTTTGTTTCTTGTTTCACGGTAATTTAACTAGTTTCTCGGTAACAAATAAGTAAACTACCGTAAATAGCGTATAACTTCATTGTTTTAATACAGATTTCAGAAAAACAGCGTAACTTTATATCAGAAATTGCCTATATACATTTGTTTATAGGCCTAATTCTCGTAACGTTTTTGGAGAATCAAAGTTAAGGTATCTCGTTTAATTGTCCTTTTTTTTCATTCCATCGAGTGAAATATATAATAAATAGCGTATACCTTCATTGTTTTAATACAGATCTCAGAAAAACAGCGGAATTTTAAATCAGAAACTTGCTTATATACATTTGTGAATAGGCTTAATTCTTGTAACGTCTTTTTTTATTTTCGGTAATTTAATTGATTTATTCTAGCTAAAGTATTATTTTTGCCATGAGTGAGAAGTGCCTGACTTGCCGTAGAATTGTTAGTTCCGGGGTTTGGTGTGATGGATGCAGTAGTTTTTTTCACTGGGGGGGACTGCAGTGGCGTGGGTGTTGGGAAAGTGGATCAGGCTCATCAGTGGTTATGTAGGATTTGCAGCAGAGATAGGAAGATAGTGGAACAGGAGGGGAAAATTGCTGCCCTTCAGGCTGAGCTAGATCAGGCTAGGGAAGATCTGGACAGGTTAAGGAGGGAGAAGGGCAAAGAGAGGTGGGAAGTGGCAACAGGTAGCAGAAGGAACAGGCCTAGAACTAAGTCTGACAGTTTTGTGGTGAATGTCAAAAATAAGTTTGACCTGTTGCTTCAGTTAGAAACTGATGAGCCTCAAGCAGAGGTAGGTGTAGACAGGACACAACAAACTTTCAATATGAAATTGAAAAAGAATGTAGGAAAGTCATCGAAAAGGAAGAAAGTTTTGTTGTTAGGCAGTTCTCATGCCAGAGGTGTAGGCCAACTTTTGCAGGAGGAATTAGGACCAGAATACCAGGTCACAAATTTTTTCAAACCAAGTGCTAGTCTGGATCAGGTGACAGTGGATTTAGGTTCACTCTGTAAAGGATTTACCAGGGTTATTGTGGGAGGGCCAGGGAACAGCATCGACAGAGATCCTGGGTACAGTATAGAGTGTGACCTGGTAAAGATTGCGTCAGCATCGAGACACACCAATGTTGAATTTGTATCTGTCCTGAGACGCCATGACCGGCCTCATTTGAACTCTTCTGTTGGGAGAGTTAATTTGGAGTTGGAACGGCTGCTTGGGTCGGGTGCGGGGGCTCATATTGGTGTGGTTCCTGTTGATTATCTCAGTAGGTGGGACTATACCAGTCATGGCCTACATCTCAACAGGAAAGGGAAGGGGAAACTGGCTGGGGTAATAGCAGGAAATTTAAGGGGGGGAGGCACTGCCATGAATGGTAAAATACCAGTGGTTACAGGTGTTGGAGCAGCACCTTTTTTAGGATAGGTAAGACAGAAAGATGTCAAGTTCTACGAGAGGTCAGGATTGAAACAAATCTTCAGTTTAGGAAAGAAATTAAACAGCACAATTCTAGCACATTTGATCACCAATCACAGCTATCAATTATAAATTCTCACCAATCACCAGAAATTTTATCTCCACCAAGTTGTATCTCAGTCCTAGGTAATTGCATTGATGAATTAAAGTCACCCAACCCAGTTGACATAATCTGCCTCTCTGAACACCTTGTGACCACTGGTATAGGAACTAGGCCTAAGCACAATGAGAAACTCAGCCAGGAGAGTACTGCAAATGTTAGAATAAGGAAAGGTTCTCATAAAAGTATAATTAAAAATAATGTAAGTATATTTCATCAAAATATTGGGAGTTTAAAGAATAAAGTAGATGAGCTTCTGGTTTGTTTAGAAGATTTAGAAGCTGAGAATGAAATAGATATACTATGCCTGTCTGAGCATCACATTGTTACTGATATGGATAAGGTAAATGTAAGTGGATATAAGCTCTCTGCACATGTAATGAGAGAAAATATGGAGAAAGGAGGAGTTGCCATATATGTCAAAAGTTATCATTGTGCAAAAAGTATAGAAACAAAAAAGTTTTGTGTAGAGAAACATATAGAAGCATGTGCCTGTGACCTTAAATTAAATAAAGGCACATTTATAATTGTAACTGTATATAGGTCCCCATCAGGAAATTTTCATCTATTTCTGAAAAATTTGGACTCCTTGTTGTGCTATCTGTCAGACAGGGGGAAGCAAATTATTATTTGTGGGGACTTCAATGTAGATTCTCTGAAAGAGGGTAATAGGAAAAATGACCTTGATGTATTACTCGGTTCTTTCAATTTGACACCCGTTATTGATTTTCCTACTCGGGTGGTAAAGGATAGCAGCTCACTGATAGATAACTTCTTTATAGACCAAGATAAGTTTAACCAGATAAATGCTCAGCCTGTTGAGAATGGTCTTTCTGATCATGGTGCTCAGGTAGTTACAATATATGACATAGCTCCATTCAGCAATACTAAACAGTCCTCCAAAGTAGTACGTTCAATCAACGATTTAACAATTGCAAATTTCAGGGAAAGCCTACAGCAGTTAGACTGGGATGAGGTGTACCGTGAACCTGATGCCAATTTAAAATATAATTTATTTCATGACATTTTTGTAAATGCATTTGAAAACTGCTTCCCCAAGAAAATAGTTAAATATACTTGTAAGAAACATTGTAACAAACCATGGCTTACTAAGGGTATAAAAATATCTTGTAACCGGAAAAGGGAAATGTATCTGACAGCAAGAAAGAGTAGTGACCCAGAAACTATCAAAAATTATAAAAACTACTGTGTTATATTAAGAAAAGTTATTAAAAAATCCAGGAGTATGCGTATCATGTCTGAAATCAGCAACTCTGATAATAAAATTAAAACAATTTGGAATATTATTAAAAGAGAAACAGGTCAACCAAGAGCAGAGGAAGACAGTATTACCATCAAATTGAATGAAAACTTTACGAAGAAAAAGTCAGAAGTTGAAAATATTTTTAATAATCATTTTCTAAATGTTGTGGATATAGTAGGATCCAGGTGTTCATTAGAAGATGCTAGGCTGTTAATGGAAGAGGCCATACCTATGCAATTTGATACAATTGAAATCTCACCCACTTCTCCCTCTGAAATTAGGAAAATAATAAACTTGCTTAAAAGCAAAAACTCACATGGAATTGATGGCATTTCCAGCAAAATACTAAAAGCTTGTTCTCAACAGATAAGTAAGATTCTCAGCCACCTGTGTAATAGCTCTCTGGAACTGGGCATTTTCCCTGATAGACTGAAATATGCTATTGTTATACCTTTGCATAAAAAGGGGGATAGATCTGATGTCAACAATTACCGTCCAATCTCCCTTCTAACAGCTTTATCCAAAATTTTTGAGAAAGTAATGTATTCAAGAGTAGCTTCACAAATCTGTAAAAATGAAGTACTAACAAAATGTCAGTTTGGTTTCCAGAAAGGTTTTTCAACAGAAAATGCCATATATGCTTTCACCAGTCAAATTTTGAATGATCTGAATAACCGAACACCACCCATTGGGATTTTTTGTGATCTCTCAAAGGCTTTTGATTGTGTAAATCATGAAATTCTGCTAGACAAGCTCAAGTATTGTGGCATGAGTGGGACAGTGCACAAATGGTTTAATTCGTACCTAACTGGAAGAGTGCAGAAAGTTGAAATAAGTAGTTCTCGTAACATGCAAACATCAGCACATTCCTCAAACTGGGGAACTATCAAGAATGGGGTTCCACAAGGGTCAGTCTTGGGTCCTTTGTTGTTCTTATTATATATTAATGACTTGCCATTCTATATTCATGAAGAGGCAAAGTTAGTTCTCTTTGCTGATGATACAAGTATAGTAATCACACCTGACAAACAAGAATTAACTGATGAAATTCTCAATACTGTCTTTCAGAAAATTACTAAGTGGTTCCTTGTAAACAGACTCTCACTGAATTTTGATAAGACACAGTACATACAGTTCCGTACAGGGAATGGTATGACGCCATTAATAAATATAGACCTTAATCAGAAGCATATAGCTAAGGTAGAATATTCCAAATTTTTAGGTGTGTCCATTGATGAGAGATTAAATTGGAAGAAACACATTGATGATCTGCTGAAACGCTTGAGTTCAGCTACTTATGCAATAAGGGTCATTGCAAATTTTGGTGATAAACATCTTAGTAAATTAGCTTACTACGCCTATTTTCACTCATTGCTTTCATATGGCATCACATTTTGGGGGAATTCATCACTGAGGAATAAAGTATTTATTGCACAAAAGCGTGTAATCAGAATAATAGCTGGAGTCCACCCACGATCATCCTGCAGACATTTATTTAAGGATCTAGGGATATTCACAGTAGCTTCTCAGTATATATACTCTCTTATGAAATTTGTTATTAGCAACCAAACCCAATTCAAAAGTAATAGCAGTGTGCATAACTAAAATACTAGGAGAAAGGATGATCTTCACTATTCAAGATTAAATCTAACTTTGGCACAGAAAGGGGTGAATTATACTGGCACTAAAGTCTTTGGTCACTTACCAAATAGTATCAAAAGTCTGACAGATAACCAACAAGCATTTAAGAAGAAATTAAAAGAATTTCCGAATGACAACTCCTTCTACTCCATAGAGGAATTTTTAGATATAAATTAAGAAAAAAATAGAAAACAAATTAAAAAATAAAAATAAAAAATAAAGAAAAACAAAAAACACAAAAAATAAAGTTGTTATATTAACTTAAGTATGTTGTTAAATTAACCTAATTATGTCATGTATTGGAAAATTCGACTCGTTCCACATCATTACGAAATATCGTATTCATGATCCATGGAACTAGTATTAATCTAATCTAATCTAATCAGATAATGATGACGACGAGCTGGCAGATCAATCTGTCACCACAAATATAAAAAATATTTGTGAACCAGATCCAGATTTTGATGTTATCGTCGATTCGTTCTCCGATTCCGAAGAAGAGCCTGAGTGTATGCCTGAAAAATCTCCTAAGAGACACAAAACAGTTGATTTTAGATGGAAAGACTCCGATTTGGACCCTAAAGTGTATAATTTCGATAACAGTTGTTCCGGTTGCAAAATCGTCAATTTAGATGATTTATGTGCTGTATATGACTGCTTCCAAGTTTTTTTTATTTTTTTTAGCCAAGAAATTGTGAGCTACGTAGCTGAGCAATGTAATTTATATTATGAACACCTTTGCAATGAAGCCAGTGAAAAATCAAGACTGTGACGTTGGAAAAACACAAACAGTGACGAAGTTTACTGTTTCCTTGCTGTAAATTTTCTGATGGCTCAAGTGAGAAAAAATGAAATGAACAGTAATTGGACCAATGATCAGTTGTTACTGTCTACTCCAATGTTTGCGCATATCATGCCGAGAGATAGATATCTTCTGTTACTTAGAATGTTACATTTTGCTGATAACAGTGAGGACCCTGGAGATGACAAAATCTGGAAATTACGTCGAATTTTCACTTAAGAAAAGTATTTCCAGGTGCTTTCTAGCCTTATAAAAATTTGTCCATTGACGAAAGTTTAGTTCTCTTCAAAGGTCGTGTCTTCTTCAAGCAGAACATTCCTTCCAAACGCCACAGAGTTGGTGTAAAATTTTTTGTGTTATGTGGTTGTGAAACTCGCTATATTTTTGACTTTATTATTTATGTGGGTGCAGCAACAGACGTAAAAAAAACTGACTTTGGTGTAAATGGAATACCTGGAAGCATTGTTCTCACTTTACTTGAACGTTACTTTGGTAAAGGCCACACATTATATGTTGACAATTGGTACACTAGCCCAACGTTATTTTCTTATTTGCATGATAGAGTGACTAATGCCTGTGGAACTGTGAGAACAAACCGCAAAGGCATGCCTGCTTTATCAAAAAAAAACTTAGAAAAGGCGAGATCGAGTTTATGTCAACAGATAAACTTCTTGCTCTGAAGTGGCAGGACAAGCGGGAAGTGAGGATGCTTTCAACTCTTCATACAAGCGAAATTACAGCGACTGACAAAATTGACAGAACCACGAATGAACCAAAAACAAAACCAGCTTGCATCGTAAGCTACACTGAAAATACGGGGGCCGTCAACAGGAGCGACATGATGCTAAGTTCAGTAGAATGTGTACGGAAAAACTGTAAAATGGTTTAAAAAAGTATTTTTTTATTTGGTGGATCTGTCTCTGCTCAATGTGCATGCATTATATAAAACTCAAACGGGACGAAATATTTCAGTATCTGATTTTAAACAGTAACTTATCAAGGAGATCCTAGAGATTCACCACCAACCGCAAACAGAGGGACGTCGTGGAAGGATGTTGACAATCCCTTACGCCTAACAGAGGGCCACTTTATCTCGCTAATCCCAGGAACTTCAAAGAAGAAGGCCGCCCAGGAAAGGTGTATTGTATGTGCAAAACACGATAAACGAAGTGACACACGATACATTTGTGTAAAATGTAATGTGTCTTTATGTTTGAATTTTTGTTTCGAGAGATATCACACTTTGAAGGGCTTGGTAAAACTTGGCTCCAGTTACACCTGATGCAATGAAAGAAGACGAAATGTAACATCTTCAGATAGCATTAGTGCTACGAAATGGTATAAAAACAGCCAAATCGAGAGTTACATTTTTAGTTTGATTTGATTTAGTGTTGTAGAACCTTCCCTTACTTTTGCTATTTTTGTCTGTTTATCTTGTCTTCACTTCCTATGTGTGTTATAGCATCTGCTTCCCTATCTGTGTCCTGTACTGCTGATCTGTCTGATGTGGAGCCTGTCTTATTCTAGGGTATAGTCTCTCCCGTTTGTATGCCGCATATAGTGCTCGCAATACTTCGTTTGTGATGTAGTTTATAGAGTTCCAGTCATCTCGTCTGTGTATTAACTGTCCTATGTCCTGGTTTCCCAAACTCAGTCTTGTGCGTTCTAGGACATTGCAGATGAGCACAATGTGGCCAGGTTTGCCATTCTCACCACAGGCACAAGTGGGAGACTGTTTTAGGCCAAAGATGCACAGGATAGGTGCCATGGCTCGTGAGAAAGTGCACCATACCATGTGGTGGATTTATGTATTTGAAGTTCATCTGCCCTTGTATACTGGGGAAGAAAGAGTAGACTCATCTTCCTGTATTAGTTTTGTCCCGTTCTGTCTGCCGTGTATCAGTTCTTGTTTAATTTCCATTTGTCGGCAATGTCTTGTCTAGTTATTCCTCTTATTTTGTCATATCTTCCCCTCTTGAACCAATAGACTGCTGCTCTGTGGCGAATTGTACTATTTGTACAGAAAACTCCAAGTACCACACACAGTGCCTCAAGCAAAGTCAAGCCAACCCCCCCCCCCCCCTCCCCTCCCCTCCCGAGATTCTGATGAGTAGGACACTCCTCTGGCTGCACCTCACAATGGCATATCAAAGCACAATCAATGTGCCCAAGCACTACCCACAAAACAAGTTAGTGAGTGACTCAAAGAGTGCTGTGTAATATGTCCTCATTGTCTGAAGGGGTAGTCTGTATTTTATAGTGTTCTGTCGTGCAAGTTTATGCACGTGTTTCATCACTTTCTTAATTGTCAGTCTGGTGTGTTCGTTAAAGTGTAAATGTTAGACAATATAAATGCCAAGGTCATAGCTTTCCTTTTTATAGATATATTTTTTTAACTTCATAATTGGATTTCTTTTCAGTGTGCCTCTTAGAAGTAGGTAAACAGTTTTGTTTGTAGCTATTTTAAGTTTGTTGTTCGTGCACCATTCAACTGATGAACGCGAGGAACCGCGTGGCTTTACTCTCTAATTGAGTTTACAGATTCCATTACCATAAAGTCATCAGTGAACACAACCACTCCATTTGTCAGTAGTGGTTCTATGGCTATGTCCCAGAAAATCAGTCCGCATATGGATCCCTACAGACAATCCTTTGTTAACCTCTTTATAATCTCTTGGCGACCGCTCTTCCATTCCACTGTCCTGCTTTTACACAAACCTCTAAGGCTGTTGTGTAGGTACAGTGGAAAATACATCTCTCTAAGTCTTGCAAACAGCGCTGGCCACCAAAGGTTTTCGGAAGCACCAGCTCTGTCAAATGGGATTGCTACTAAGTATTTCTCAGGTGTTGTCTGCGCCATTTCTATGGCCCTGTTTAATGTGTCATTGATGGGGCTGTGTGGTCGAAAACCAAATGGGACTGAAGACTGTCGCACAGCACTCTCTCTTGTACCTTTGCCAGAATGTTAATGAGGCATATTGGTGTCCATGTCTTAGGGTCAGTCAGGTCTTTGTCCTTCACTTTCTTAATTATAACTGCATTTGCCATCTTCCATATGTTCGGTATTCGTCCTAGTACAGCATCATTCAGTAAGTCTGTCAAGTATGGTACGATAAGTGGAACAGCTGGTTTAGGTTTCGAGGTGGATGCCATCAAGTCCTGGAACCATTTTGTTCTTTATTTTGTGTATTGCCAGTGTTACTTCCTCATGAGAAAAGGGGGTGGTGATACCTTCATTTTCATATTTGTCATAAAGTAGTCTGTGAAGGGCAGTGTGAAGATGGTTGTCATGAGTGTGGTCATCATCAGGAAGTAGTTCATTGAGGAGATACTGTACTGTGCATCTCCAGCCTCTTGTGGTAGTACCATCTGGTTTCTTCAGTGTTGATAATACTGTAGGAGTCTTTATACGTCCAATCTGCAGTTTAAATAACTCCTCCTAGATGTTTTTCTGCACGTTTGTCCACGCATATGTGTCCAAGTGGTCTTTCCTGGTCTTAAGTAGTTCACCTTGTATCGTGTTTTAGTGTCATGGTAATGTTGAAGTCTAATTTCTCTTTCCTGTGCTGTCTTTGATTTTTCGTAATATCATCATTTATCACGAGTGTCTTTTCTTAATGCTGTTAATAGTGCTGACCATGGTGCCCTTGTTTGCGTGCGTCACTTGCTGCAGACATTGCTGTAGCTTGTGCTCTCTGTAAGACATCTGTATGAATGTGAGCTCTGTGATCTATGCTTCCTTGGGTAATACGAAGAGGAAACTCTTCAATTATGCGCCTTAGTTTTTGCCAATTCGCTTTGCTTAGCAACAACCTAGGGTGTTGTAATGTGTCCATGTTTGTTTTAGTGTATATAATTATTACATTATGACTCTTCTCTTATCAGGCACCTGCCAGTTAGCTACCTGTATTAATGGTGCACTGTTTACCAGGGAAATGTCTATGTTGCTACCTACTCCACTATTTCCGTGGTAATTTGGGCAGCTGGCCTGGTTTGTTTAGAATGAAAAGATTACATTTGTTTCTATGTTAACTGTTATTTGTCCTCTGGTGTCTGTTCTGTTAGAGTGCCAGAGGGTTGATCTAGCATTTATGTCTGTTAAGATAAGTAGTTGTCTGCCATTTGCAAATCGAACAATTTCTTTTATTACTTCAGCAAAATCCTCTATGTCAAATGAGTACTGGGCGCAGATCAATGAGATGAGCCATGTTTCCCTGCCTGAAGTTGTTTCGAGTGTAATCTATGTTGTTTGCATTATTGCATTATTTGTGTTACTGTAATGTTATCATTTACTACAATGATTGCAGCCTTGGCCTTGTTTGTGCCTCTGATTTGCATATACTACCTCGGAAGGCATGGAATTCTTCCATCTTGTGTGTACGGTTCTTGCAGACACAATATGTCCATGCATATCTCATTCACCAGCCTACCAAGCTCTGCGGCCATCGTCGTGCTACCCATACAGTTTAGCTGCAAGACTTTCGCTATGGAAATTTAGTAAAAACAGTCCACAGTAACTTTACATCCCAACACACAATTTATAAACATGCTGATCACAGCAAATCTATCACACATCCCCTACTAAGAACACTACTTCGCCAATAACTGAACACTGGTAACACCAAAAAATATTGAGTGAAAACCTGGTATCTATGGATATGCTCCATTTGTTTTTCTTGCAAGTGGTACCAATGTGTCTTAGCAAGAGAGATGTAAAAGGCTAAACGAGCAACCACCGGTTAAAAATACAATTGCAACAACCATGTTACTGTCACCCTGCATAAAAAAGCAGCCTTGGATCTACAGGCACACACAAGTACAGCTAATGATATCCTTGTTAAAAGCTATACATGCTTTACAAATCGAGTTATGATATTAGTTCTGAATGAAGTGGTCTTCCACATAAACATCACGACAATAAGTATAGACGGTGATTGCTGGGTGTGTGTCAACAGACCAAAAGTGCAGGTGCACGCCAACAGCGGTATAAGCTCATAATAAAAGTCACCCTTCTCACCGAATTCAGAAAGTGATCTGGCTAAGGAAGGTGGTATTAAGCCGATATTTGCAACAGAAAGTGATCCGGCTAAGGAAGGTGGTACTAAGCCGATATTTGCAACTCCCTACATGTTAACAAACAATATTCATAACTCATTTTATCTCGATACCAAGTACACAATGTAACAGAGGTTTTGAGATATATTCACGGGGTTGTAGCTGATGGAGGATGATGGCTGATCGAGAATGAGTACATACAGTAAATGGTGTGCTACGTGAGGAATCGCTTAAAAAATGCAATGCTAGATTGAAGTCGTAAGAAATGTGAAAAATCTGTGGAATTACGCTTTCTGATAGAAATGCTGTCTGCGATTTGAAATCAAGTCTTTCCATTCAACCACTTCCCTGCATTGGATCCAGTGAAGATTTCTTTTAATGGTTACAGCAACTTGTGAATCATGTTTGTGGCACTCTCATATCTCAAAACAAGTCACTTTTTTCAAACCTATCTGCTAAGGACTCCATACAGAAAAACACCAGCATGGTTTTAGACAGTCTCTATGCATCTTGTAACTGTTCCTCAGTCTCCGCCACGCCCTCCTTGCAGCTTTGTCCATGCGATTGTTCCAGTTTAAGTCACACCCGAGCAGAAGTCTGAGAGCACTATATCTACTATCTTCGGCATCCTATGGAGAAACTGGGTGAGCTGGGCTAATGTGATGGACCATGTTCTGACCAATTGGTGGAAACGGGAACATGTTGTTGTAGCTCCGCCCCAACTAGGTACAATGTGTAAAGCCAGTGCCAAATGGCACTTTCTCCTACAACATGAAGTATTAGAAAAGACAGTAAGAGCAGTTATAGTGGTGTTTCTTACCAGTAAAATTAGGAAGACTTCACATCATATGAGAACTGGAAGGAGGACGAGGATTTTGCTACTGCATTGCAGTGCGTTTCCAGACTATATAGAGGTACTGCAGTCCAAAGGAGACCTGAGTCTCTCAAGGTGCATTCATATGTGTCACCCAAACATCCTCACCCTCCTTGATATTTTTTACCATCCAACAGAGAGAAACTACAAACTATAAAAACTTCACTAATATCACCCAGTAGAGAAATTGATTTGATATTACTGCATCCCTCTCTTCCAATACATCAAGAACAAATACCATCTATGTGCTGACATCGAGCACCTGTGGCCATCCTATTAAACATATAAGTATTGGTCCATTGGAGCAGGTGGCCAGTGATTGAAGTTGCTTGCACAGACCGGTTTAAAGTTTCTTTGACCTTACTGTAGGACAACCATTTCCCTCAGACTATCAATCACAATGAGAGGGTCCTTGTGTTGTTGTTTCATAAGCAGTTTGATACATTGTTTTTTACTGTAACACATTGAAGAAGTGTATGTCCACAGCTATGAACACAGCCATGCATTTTGTTTTTCTACCATAACTTTGAGGTCTGTGTTAGACACTAAACCGACACTAACACGTTTTGATCCATTGGCTCTCACACAAAGCTGGGCATCGTGCGGTGTAAACTATGCTGCTCCCACAACACACAGCATAGTTGAAATTAAAGACAGAGGTGGTGTTTCTTATTGACAAAAATGTGGAGGACATTGCAACATATGGAAACTGGAAGAGTCTGCGGAATTGTGAAACATTTCCAAACACCTGTCCGACAATTATGACCTCTACATTTAATCTCATCTTTCACAGTGACAGGACAACAGATGTCTAGGCATTCCATTTTGAAGAAACCAAGAGCATTGGTTCCTCATCATGCAGCTTCGTATACAATCATTGCTTCAGTGCTGACCATTCCCAGAAGGTGTTGCTCACACCAAGACTCTCTCCATCTCAACCAAGTGGTGTCAGTCAGTCATTATGTGGTAATCAACAGCATACCAGATGGGATGGAAAAGACACCATTGATATGGGATGACATACTGTAATAAGTACCACAGTTGATAATGTAATCAATTTTAGCAATTTTATCAGTTTTTGTGTAATTTCAATGCTGGCCAATTACATGCCAGCATGCTTCTCGGTTTCTACATCATCGCTAAACCAACCCTTCACTGCTTTGCGTGTACCATATACTAGATTGCAAATGTAGATACAAGACTGTGCAGTATATCCATTCATGGTTAATTCTCAAACATATACACCAAAGTATACCAAACAGTGTCCTATTCTGATGCAGTTAGGTTATCTTAGGTTATCTACATATTTCTAACACTTCGATCATATGACTATGATTGTACATCTGTCCCCGTGTGGATGGGAGTCAGAGTATTCTTGCATTCACAGGATAAAACTGGTGATTGAAAGATCTCCCCACATTGTCTCTGACCAACCCTCCATGCAACACTGTCACCGATTTAATTTGCAACTGACCAGAAGTAGGAGAGTACTGTAATCACTACATTCCATGTCTCGTGAAGGAACAGGGAAAGCTGAGTCCATAACTGCCATTCAGCAAAGACTGTTCTGCACCAACATTACTAATGGCACCCATCCAAGTGCACAAGACCTGTCCAGGTGCATGCATTTCGAGGAGGTTGGCACTCTTTACAGTATATAGTAGATATGAGAGTGTTGTGGTGATATAACAAATGGTTAAGAAGAAACATGGGTTTGTACATGATGGGGCTCCTAATGGGCAGAGTTTGAAGCATTTTATGCCAATCAATTGTGCTATCAATTCTAAGGTATTGATCTAGTGTCTGCGGTAAGTACCACGAAGTTACTGACAAGAGAGAAATGATCATAGAACATATGCAATCCTAAGGCTACACAGTTCTGCACTTACACACGCTACAATGTTAAAGCCATGTGGTTTCTGAAATATTAGTCAAATGGAATGCAATGTTCTTAATTCTCTAAGACAGGACATATACATCCAATCTACAAGTTTTCTCTCCACTCACTACTGTGACAAACTTTAAGATGATACAACTACTTCTTTTTACAGAAAAGCATAGATTCTTTGAGACACATGCACAATATATCTTTCCAGAGGTGTTCAAAAATGGTTCAAATGGCTCTGAGCACTATGGGACTTAACATCTATGGTCATCAGTCCCCTAGAACTTAGAACTACTTAAACCTAACTAACCTAAGGACAGCACACAACACCCATCCAGAGGTGTGTAGTGCCTACTGTTCACATCTGATTATAATTCAGAAATTATACTATGCTTCCATCAGTCCTATAAACTTATCGTCAGCAACGGAAAATGCATCTTACAAGGAAACAGACAAACACATACCAGTGGTGTTTGATATGTGAAGTTAAACCCATACTGCACTAACTCCGTAAACAAGACAACAGTCAAGCAAATGTATACACAGGGTTTGCAGTACCTCACAAACCCCTGTCACTAACTTGGAATCACTGCAGTTATGAAATTAAAGACTCAGTTTATGACCAAGGCATGGCAAAGAAATGGAGTACTTCACATATGTCTTCATTCATCTTGAGGAAGTTACTGAAATGACCCACCGTGGTTTAACAGCGCAATTCAGAGAATGTTACATCTACATATATACTCCGCAAGCCACCCAACAGTGTGTGGCGGAGGGCCACTGTCATTACCTCCCTTTTGTGTTCCAGTCGCGTATGGTTCGCAGGAAGAATGACTGTCTGAAAGCCTCCGTGCGCGCTCGAATCTCTCTAATTTTACATTTGTGATCTCCTCAGGAGGTATAAGTAGGGGGAAGCAATATATTCGATACCTCATCCAGAAACGCACCCTCTCGAAACCTGGCGAGCAAGCTACACTGCGATGCAGAGAGCCTCTCTTGCAGAGTCTGCCACTTGAGTTTGCTAAACATCTCTGTAACGCTATCACGCTTGCCAAATAACCCTGTGACGAAACGCGCCGCTCTTCTTTGGATCTTCTCTATCTCCTCCGTCAACCCGATCTGGTACGGATCCCACACTGATGAGCAATACTCAAGTATAGGTCGAACGAGTGTTTTGTAAGCCACCTCCTTTGTTGATGGACTACATTTTCTAAGGACTCTCCCAATGAATCTCAACCTGGTACCGACCTTACCAACAATTAATTTTATATGATCATTCCATTTCAAATTGTTCCGCACGCATACTCCCAGATATTTTGCAGAAGTAACTGCTACCAGTGTTTGTTCTGCTATCATATAATCGTACAATAAAGGATCCTTCTTTCTATGTATTCGCAATACATTACATTTGTCTATGTTAAGGGTCAGTTGCCACTCCCTGCACCAAGTGCCTATCCGCTGCAGATCTTCCTGCATTTCGCTACAATTTTCTAATGCCGCAACTTCTCTGTATATTACAGCATCATCCGCAAAAAGCCGCATGGAACTTTGGACACTATCTACTAGGTCATTTATATATATTGTGAAAAGCAATGGTCCCATAACACTCCCCTGTGGCACGCCAGAAGTTACTTTAACGTCTGTAGACGTCTCTCCATTGATTACAACATGCTGTGTTCTGTTTGCTAAAAACTCTTCAATCCAGCCACACAGCTGGTCTGATATTCCGTAGGCTCTTACTTTGTTTATCAGGCGACAGTGTAGAACTGTATCGAACGCCTTCCGGAAGTCAAGAAAAATTTTCATCTACCTGTCTCACACGATCGCTGTTTCCAGAATCCATGTTGATTCCTACAGAGTAGATTCTGGGTTTCCAAAAATGACATGATACTCGAGCAAAAAACATGTTCTAAAATTCTACAACAGATCGACGTCACAGATATAGGTCTATCGTTTTGCGCATCTGCTCAACGACCCTTCTTGAAGACTGGGACTACCTGTGCTCTTTTCCAATCATTTGGAACCTTCCGTTCCTCTAGAGACTTGCGGTACACGGCTGTTAGAAGGGGGGCAAGTTCTTTCGCGTACTCTGTGTAGAATCGAATTGGTATCCCATCAGGTCTAGTGGACTTTCCTCTGTTGAGTGATTCCAGTTGCTTTTCTATTCCTTGGACACTTATATCGATGTCAGCCATTTTTTTCGTTTGTGTGAGGATTTAGAGAAGGAACTGCAGTGCAGCCTTCCTCTGTGAAACAGCTTTGGAAAAAAGCGTTTAGTATTTCAGCTTTACGCGTGTCATCCTCTGTTTCAATGCCATCATCATCCCGGAGTGTCTGGATATGCTGTTTCGAGCCACTTACTGATTTAACGTAAGACCAGAACTTCTTAGGATTTTCTTTCAAGTCGGTACATAGAATTTTACTTTTGAATTCACTGAACGCTTCACGCATAGCCCTCCTTACGCTAACTTTGACATTGTTTAGCTGCTGTTTGTCTGAGAGGTTTTGGCTGCGTTTACACTTGGAGTGAAGCTCTCTTTGCTTTCACAGTAGTTTCCTAACTTTGTTGTTGAACCACGGTGGGTTCTTCCCGTCCCTCACAGTTTTACTTGGCACATACCTGTCTAAAACGCATTTTACGATTGCCTTGAACTTTTTCCATTAACACTCAACACTGTCAGTGTCGTAACAGAAATTTTCGTTTTGATCTGTTAGGTAGTCTGAAACCTGCCTTCTATTACTCTTGCTAAACAGATAAACCTTCCTCCCTCTTTTTTATATTCCTATTAACTTTCATATTCAGGGATGCTGCAACAGCCTTATGATCACTGATTCCCTGTTCTGCACTAACAGAGTCGAAAAGTTCGGGTCTGTTTGTTATCAGTAGGTCCAAGATGTTATCTCCACAAGTCGGTTCTCTGTTTAATTGCTCAAGGTAATTTTCGGATAGTGCACTCAGTATAATGTCACTCGATGCTCTGTCCCTATCACCCGTCCTAAACATCTGGGTGTCCCAGTCTATATCTGGTAAATTGAAATCTCCACCGAAGACTATAACATGCTGAGAAAATTTATGTGAAATGTATTCCAAATTTTCTCTCAGTTGTTCTGCTACTAATGCTGCTGAGTCGGGAGGTCGGTAAAAGGAGCCAACTATTAACCTAGCTTGGTTGTTGAGTGTAACCTCCACCCATAATAATTCACAGGAACTATCCACTTCTACTTCACTACAGGATAAACTACTACTAACAGCGACAAACACGCCACCACCGGTTGCATGCAATCTATCCTTTCTAAACACCGTCTGTGCCTTTGTAAAAATTTCGGCAGAATTTGTCTCTGGCTTCAGCCAGCTTTCTGTACCTATAACGATTTCAGCTTCGGTGCTTTCTATCAGCGCTTGAAGTTCCGGTACTTTACCAATGCAGCTTCGACAGTTTACAATTACAATACCGATTGCTGCTTGGCTGCTTTGCTCAGGAAGCAAAGGCAGTTGCACTCACGGTACAAGAAAGATCGGGAGAATGAGGACAGGCAAAAGTTAGTAAGAGTTCGTGCTGCTGTAAAAAGAGCGATGCACGAAGCATACAGCCACTACCACCGTCATACCTTAGCAAAATATCTTGCTGAAAACCCAAGGAAATTCTGGTCTTACGTTAAATCGGTAAGCGGGTTGAAGGCTTGCATCCAGTCACTCACTGATCAGTCTAGCCTGGCAACGGAAGACAGCAAAACGAAAGCTAAAATTTTAAATTTAGCATTTGAGAAATCTTTCACACAGGAGGATCGTACAAACATACCACAGTTTGAGTCTCGTACAGATTCCCGTATTGAGGACATAGTGATAGACATCCCTGGGGTTGTGAAGCAGCTGAATGGGTTGAAAATAAATAAATTGCCAGGTCCTGATGGGATTCCAATTCGGTTTTACAGAGAGTACTCTACTGCATTGGCTCCTTACTTAGCTTGCATTTATCGCGAATCTCTTGTCCAACGTAAAGTCCCGAGTGACTGGAAAAAAGCGCAGGTGACGCCTGTATACAATAAGGGTAGAAGGACAGATCCTCAAAATTACAGACTAATATCCTTAACATCGGTTTGTTGCAGGATTCTCAAACATATTCTCAGTTCGAATATAATGAATTTCCTTGAGACAGAGAAGTTGCTGTCCATGCATCAGCACGGCTTTAGAAACGCAACTCACCCTTTTTTCACATGATATCTTGCGAACCATGGATGAAGGGTATCAGACGGATGCCATATTCCTTGACTTCCGGAAAGCGTTTGACTCGGTGCCCCACTGCAGACTCCTAACTAAGGTACAAGAATATGGGATTGGTTCCCAAGTATGTGTGTGGCTCAAAGACTTCTTAAGTAATAGAACCCGGTACGTTGTCCTCGATGGTGAGTGTTCATCGGAGGTGAGGGTATCATCTGGAGTGCCCCAGGGAAGTGTGGTAGGTCCACTGTTGTTTTCTATCCAAAGAAATGATCTTTTGGATAGGGTGGATAGCAATGTGCGGCTGTTTGCTGATGATGCTGTGGTGTATGGGAAGGTGTCATCGTTGAGTGACTGTAGGAGGATACAAGATGACTTGGACAGGATTTGTGATTGGTGTAAAGAATGGCAGCTAACTCTAAATATAGATAAATGTAAATTAATGCTGATGAATAGGAAAAAGAATCCCGTAATGTTTGAATACTCCATTAGTAGTGAAGCGCTTGACACAGTCACGTCGATTAAATATTTGGGCATAACATTGCAGAGCGATATGAAGTGGGACAAGCATGTAATGGCAGTTGTGGGGAAGGCGGATGATCGTCTTCGGTTCATTGGTAGAATTTTGGGAAGATGTGGTTCATCTGTAAAGGAGACCGCTTATAGAATGCTGGTGCGACCTATTCTTGAGTACTGCTCGAGCGTTTGGGATCCCTATCACGTTGGATTGAGGGAGGACATAGAAGCAATTCAGAGGTGGGCTGCTAGATTTGTTACTGGTAGGTTTGATCATTACGCGAGTGTTATGGAAATGCTTCGTGAATTCAGGTGGGAGTCTCTAGAGGAAAGCAGGCGTTCTTTTCGTGAATCACTACTGAGGAAATTTAGAGAACCAGCATTTGAGGCTGACTGCAGTACAATAATACTGCCGCCAACTTACATTTCACGGAAAGACCACAAAGATAAGATAAGAGAGATTAGGGCTCATACAGAGGCATATAGGCAGTCATTTTTCCTTCGTTCTGTTTGGGAGTGGAACAGGGAGAGAAGATGCTAGTTGTGGTACGAGGTACCCTCCGCCACGCACCGTATGGTGGATTGCAGAGTATGTATGTAGATGTAGAAATAGGTTTTCCTTCAGTAGTCACATGTAATTTTTATTGATTTTACATTACTTCTACCCAACCAATCATGACATCACTTCTTGCCACATATTCTACAATTGCTCATAACTCAACTGTATCACTGTTTATTCTCACTAGCTGTATCATATCAAGGTCACCAATTGTTGGGCACAGCTGAGATTAGGGGTACTCAACTTTCTTAAGCGTACTTCTTCAAGCCGTCAGAGCATATAAAAATGATCCACTCTAGATTAAGTCAGAACCATCTCTTTGTTTATACAAGAGTAAAACAATCATATCCATTCCCTCATGTTAGTGAGAAGATGTCTTACGTGAGTGTGGTATCATCGTTAACATATTAGAAAGGCCAATGGAGAATAAGTAGTACAGCGAAAGTTGTAACTATGTACAATTACACACAGAATGAAAGAGAAGCAAAGAATAAAAACACCGTCACTGTAGCATCATCTGTGGTGACATGTGCAATTTCACTTGACTACGCAACGACCGCACACACAGCAGATGTCAGTGGATGACAAAGTGTTATGGTCATTTTTGTGCAAGATATTTGAAGACCTACTTTTTCTGTAATTCTTTTCAAAATGTTGATTTTTTTTCTTGTCATTTCATCCTCTGGACAGTATTGCAAGATCTTTTGCACAAACTGAACAATGAATCCTAAGTTTCTTGTTTTTATAACCCAATTAAAACCAGATCATTTAGTCCATTCTTTCCATTCTTGGATCACCTTTAACAAAATATGGGCTTGTCCATCTCCTTGTTTAGCCAATGTTCACACACTGAAAGCTTCAGATATCTCTAGCAGAAATTTAACTTCAGATTTTGTGTTTATTATTGTTTCTTGTTTTATCATCCACTCCCAACTCCTACAATATTTCACACAGAGATGATCTGACAACCACAAACAAAGTGACATAGGGCTTGCCTTGGATTATGAGCAAGAGACTTAAAATCTGCTCCACACATAACCTTCCCATCTTAAATCCACCCTTATACTTCCAGATCTTGTGATGTATCTGCTTCTTTAGCCTGTTAAGTAGCATTTTGGAAAGGATTTGTATATAAATGGTATCAGTAATATTCCTCTGCAGCTGTTGGCATCAGTTTTATCTACTTCTCTCGAATTTCTTCCCTTCACCGTGTATTCTGCATTATTCTTGGCAGTTTAACATCTGCAACAGATTTACATCAGCTCGTTTGCACAATTCTGCAACAATTCCAACTTAATTTGCTGTTTTGTTGTTATATATAATTGTTAATGTAAGTGCTCAACATGCTGATTTTTAAAGTTTAGAGCTTTTCCAACAGTAAACACAAAGGTACAGTTAGCTGGGCTTGATGTCATAAACTTAGCAACTTGGAGAATACATAGACCCACCACTGCTGGTTTGGCCAGAGCCCTAGCACCAACCATAAGGGGCACTTCAATATGCAGCAAACCTTTCACAGCCACACGCCACAATGGACCCACTATGGAACATCCAGCCAGGCAAGGCATGGGTCAGATTATTAAGTCATCAATTGTTGCCACACTGGCTTTTGTCTTGAGGCAGCTCTGCCACCTCAACACTGAGCCACTATCAGCCCGATGCAGGGTCGGGCTCCATATACAGGGTTTTCTGTCACCTCACAATGGGCCAACCACCTGTGAGGCTCTTCTGCTGCTGAGCATGGCCTTGGTACCACTGAGGCCATTCGCTGCCAGCCTGTATGCCACATACTTGGTTGCCTCACTAGCAGCATAACACCACCAGTCACCTGCATCAGCATCTGTCTCAGTGCCACTGGGGAATGCTTTACTACACTAAATCACTTTGCATTCATGCCATGCTGTGCAAAGCAGCTACTGCCATCTTCCAGACAATGCTTCTCCACCAAAGAGGTCTGTGGGATTACCACTGTGGATTGGCACCAGACTGCACCACCAGGTAAGGGCACACATCCATAGTTGCTCTAAGCTTGTAGAAAAAATGAAGAGCTTCTAGTGAACAGTCAGTCTTGCTGCAGGCACCTAACTCCTACAACACTCTCCAGCAGCTGTTGCCAACATGTCATAGCCACAACACCCAGGTGGGAGAGTTGAACACTATCCTGACAACCAGAAGAATAGCTCTTCCACCCCTCCATAGGGCACCCCTCCAACAGGGCACTAAATTTTGGTGTCACAAGTGGGATTGGCAAAAGTGCATGGTTGTTGGCAAAACAAGTAAGTAGCAACTTGTGCATTTTGTAACCAGTCTTGTGGTCCTCATATCTGTTGTTCCTTGGAGTTACCCTTCATCTCACCATCCTATTTTTCATTATGTCATGTATAACTCAGTTATGATACTTGGGAAGGGAACAAGGGAAGAACCAATGACACCGGTTGTGTGTATACAATGTAACTGTACCGAGTCATGTGGCCCCATGCACTGAATCACACTGGATATGCCGGAAGAATGGGCAATATATTAAGTAGTGCTGGGAGATGGCTTGGTACAAATGAAGTTTAAGTCAATACAGCTAGTAGGCTATTGTAAACATAATTTGTTGTAAATAGTGTTGATATGTGAAATTGGAATTTAAGAGTCCTCCATGTGTCTAAGCTAGTAGATATGTGATTTGTCGTCACAGAGTGCCTGAGTCATGTGCAGAACTTTTTTCTTCCCTTCTGTTTCTGTGCTGCACTCCTTCTGCTTGTTCTGTTTTCTAGTGAGGTAGTTGTAAACCGCAATACAGTGCTTACAAAGTAAAACATAAATTAGTAACAACAGTATCTTACAGTTTGTGTGCTTTGTCTTTACATCATGTGACACTGGGTCAAAGTAGCGTAGCAAGGTACTGAGATACAACAGTGATGGGTAACTAGCTGTTGGCTGCCCTGTCATCGTTATACCATTCCAGATCCCCCACCCCCACCCCAAACCAGAGCTACAGTAATCAAGATAGCAAAAAATCTAAGATAACTGTTCAAACCAATGTATGAGAGAACGTATCGGATATTAGGGACTTATGTGGAGGAGAAAGAATTATCACATATGACACAGTTGTATTAAGGGGAAAAGACTGCAGTTGGTAACATGCCTGCGATTAAATACATCAGTGGTATTGCAGGATACATGAAGGACGCTACACTGGATTGATCTCTCTGGGACTAGAGGTGAAGTATAGGGTTTAAGCGATAGCTATCCGATTCCTATGATCAGAAATGCAACTACAGTAACTCTACTGCAGATTCCTTCCTTTTTCCTTTAATAGCTCATGCTAAGCTCTTCTTCCTCAATATGTGTGCTTATTTTTTATGATGTAGTGATAAGGTGCAATAAGTCATTTGGATGATATGTCACGTGACTACATTGAAGATGATGAGCGTCTTTTTGTTAAGATTAAATATACAGCCGAGGGTGATAATACATAAATGGGAGGGTACAAAAGTGCATAATGTTACCGGATGCCTCATAGGTCACTACACTCCTACTCCTCTGAGATGGTTTGAAACAGCTGCTTGCTGGATAGACAAGTCAGAGACAGACTGACAGAAAAAAATGGACTCCTCAGTGAGACACCTTGGAGAGTGCTACAGGAAGCAGTGAATGAACCAGAAAAAGGAACTGAATCAACTACAGTGTAACTGTAATAACACCTCTCTGGTAAGTACTAGTTTACAGGGACAGTCAGTGGCTGTTACCATATGAACTGTGGAAATATTTCAAACTATTGAACCTGGCAATGCTTTGAAATTGTTAAATATGTCTGGAAATTGGATATACATCCTGAACTGCTTCCATCCCTCAATGGCCCACCTCCTCCTCCCCTCTCTCTGTCCATCTCCACCTCCCTCCTCTCTGCACACCATTCTGACAACTAGAAGAGCGGTTCTTCCATCTCTCTGTAGCAGTCATTCCATACCAGGCCAATACACAACTCTAAATTAAAAATGAATAGTTTTTATTTATTTTCTTCCTGTTGCAGAGGTACCCACAAAGGCTTCCAAGATATCACCAGTACCAGCAATTTCCAATACACCACCAGCACTAGCAAACACGGAAATTTTTACTTGGAACATGACACAGGATTGTGCCCAGTATTTATGATACGAAGCAGTTGTCTATAACCTGATTATGGGTGAGCAATTCATATTGTTCCCCTGACACAGTTTTATGCCATGAAAACTTACTTTATTAAAGATAAGAGATCCCATGCCATTATCCTATATCACATTATTGAATGACTACAGCCAAAAGTATGTTAGCTTACCAATTTGCTTCTCTCCAAGAAGTGCAGAAGTGGCTAAACTGGGATTTTTTTTTTTTTTTTTTAAAGAATTTAAATTCTCACAAACATGTATTTTAAGTAATATTTCAGTGAACGGAAAACATATAACACCCAAAGTTACAAACACCACAATGCTTCAGTTGTGTAAAACAAAGGAAAGGCAACCACTCAAATTTCGCAAAGTAATATGTGGCACATAACATAACATAACATATTATTAACCCAGATAGCCCTGACGTCCTTCTGGAAGGACGACGTAACTCACTGTTGATATTATTTATTTTTGCGAATAATGCACTGTTGCAACGGACTGTGACGCATTGTCATATGAAGCAGGCAGAGTCAGTTGGGCGCTGCGACATTCAGTTTGACGCTGTCGTTCATAGTGAGTGAGAAACTGTGTCTTGAAAATAGGGCCGATTTTACCATGTACGAACTGACTGACCTTGTCATCGATGGGTGTGTATATTTTCTTTCATATTGCGTCAATAATTCTGAAACTTGTCATATAATATCTTAAAGAATTAAACTATATTATTTATGGGCTCATATTACGATTGAAAGGTTTAGTCAGTTGTAATTCAATAATGTTTTCAACCGTCCTTCCAGAAGGACGTCAGGGTAATGTGCTGTCATTTTGTATTCACAGAAAACTATGTACACTTATGGAACTTTTGGACATGTTAGAATCAAAAGATGAGGAAATACCTAATACTGGTGTGAATGTAACATTACACCCTCCTCTAAATTCAACTGATGACGTACCAGATGAATATTCGGGTGCTGAAGAAAACCCAAGTGTAGATAAATTACCAGCAAGTCAGCTCTATGCTACTGCGCTACATGACCTAAAAGAGAGGGGCGTGGAAGCAACAGGAACAATAAGAGGAAACAGCATTAAGAATTGTACTCTATCATTTGTAGATAAAATGATAAAAGAAAATAGAGGATCATATGAAATTTGTTCTTACTCAGCATCCGGGATTTCCATTGCACGTTGGAATGACAACAATGTTGTTACTGTAGCCACCAACTTTGACAGAGTGCAACCACTACGCTCTGTAACAAGATTTTCCAGGGAACAAAAGAAAAGGATTAGCGTGCTTAAACCTAACTTATTACACTCCTACAATACTCATATGGGAGGCATAGATCGAATTGACCAAAATGAATCCCTATATAGATGCTCTATAAGAGGGGAAAATGGTATTTCCCGATCATTGCACATTTTATAGGCATTCAGAGCAAAATGCCTGGGGTCTTTACAAGCACAACGAATAACCCATAGATCATCTGACATTTCGTCGTCGAATTGTCACTGCAATTCTTGAAAGTAACAAAAGAGTCACTACCAGCAGAGGACGTCCTAGTAAGAGGGCAAAACTAGATTCTAGATTTGGTGGAAGAGAACATTATGTTGCTGAATTACCAACTGACGAGATAACAAAAAAGAAGAAGCAGCTGAAATGTCAAAGTTGCCACAAATAAACTACTACTATGTGCGTAAAATGTGACGAACCACTTCATGTTTGTTGCTTTTTGTCTCATCATACTAGTGCATCAAATATGTGTATAGGTTATTTTCTTTGTTTTTTGTATTCATTAGCTGCTTTAGCCAATAATTCAAATTTATTTATGTTTATTTGAAAGTATAAAAACCAAAACAAGTTAATTGTGCAATGTCGTATACTTTAAAAACATGTTCCCCTATTGTCCTGGCGTCCTTCTGGAAGGACGGCCATATTTGGAAATACTAAATAAAAATAAATACTCAAAATTGTTTTTACTTTCTTTCTTACAACCTTGTGAATTAATGTAGATAAGATATAAATCAATTTTGAAAAACAAATAATTCAGGACTATCTGGGTTAATTAGCTTTCAAGCCCTGGCTCTTCTTCTGGCAGAATGTACACACACACACACACACACACACACACACACACACACAGAGAGAGAGAGAGAGAGAGAGAGAGAGAGAGAGAGAGAGAGAGAGAGAGAGAGAGACTAAAAAGCACATTAGCACAGTCACAGCAACACTAATTAATACAAAGCAGTTGCCTAAGTGATCAGTGTAGGGTAGAGTAGGGAAGGACACATGAGGCAAAGTTGGGATACTGTGAGGCAGGAGTGGGAAAGACAAATGACACAGGAGCTGCACAACAACATGAAAGTAGTTCTTAGGGGGTAAAGCATACGAGAGAGACAGAGAAATAGAGAGAGAGTGGGAGAGAGGTGGAGAGAAAATGCTCACAAGGAGGGAGGGGGGAAGAGGAATGAAGAGTGGTGGGAGAGGGCAGTGCATAAGCTGGTCAGGGAAGGAGTCATGTGGACAATGACAGAAGAGAAAATGGAAAAGGCAATGTGAGGCAGTGGCAACAGGCTTCTGAATGGCATGTGTAGTGAAGCAACTGTTCAGGTCATTTGTGTTGTGGTGCACAGCATGTTCAGCAAATGGATTGTCAAGTTTGCAGTTTGACACAGTTTGCTGGTGGCCATTCAAACAAGTAGATAGTTGGTTACCAGTCACACCCACAGCACAGTTTCCGGTAGGTAGCTATCTGCATATTCATTGGTCATAATTGCAACTTCTTGCTATGATGCAGAATGGATCAGTTTTACAACAGTAGTGCACTTTCTGAGTAAAGACTGTGGCAACATGATCGTATTAAGCTATGAGTTTTTTAAATATAAATTAACATACATTGATTTCTACATAACAATCTTCAATCCCCTCCCCCCCCCCCCCCTCCCCTCCCCTCCTCCCAAACAAAACATTATTACATGTTCACAAATCCTTCTATAAAGTAAGAGTTATCAAGTAAATATGATTTTAGTTTGCAAATTTACTTAATTGTATTATCTATTAAATTCTTTACAACATTCGATAGATGAGCACTCCTTTCTGTTGTACGCTAAGGCTAAATGAAAGACAGTGTAGATCATTTCTCTTTCTAATATTACAGTTATGGATGTTACTGTTGCTTTCAAACTGAGATTGACTGTTGACAATGAACTTTATAAGGGAGTAAATGTAACGTCAGGCTGTTTTTAGTATCTGTAACTCTTTAAAGAACAGTCTACAAAAGATTCTAGCACTATAGCACATATTATACTCATGTCACATATTGTCCTTATTTCACACTATTGTGCAACAAACACTTTTTTTCCTCAGTAACAAGTTACCTCACAATATGATGCCATAAGACATCGGTGTATGGCCCTCTTACAGGGCCTTTCTCTTCCACAAGACAGCAGCTGGTTATAGTGAATATGTAATCTGAACCATACTTCAACTTAGTATTTTTCACATAAACAAAGCATTCCAGAGGCAACAAAAACTCTGATCACAAGTGCAGATCAACCCCTGGATTTGTGGATAGATCCAGCAGAGACATTTAATCACTGAATCAGAAAGCCATCATAACAACCTAACATATAACTGTACAATCCTTTAGTTGTATTTACATGGAACTGAAGGAGAGAAACAAACAATAGAAAAAAATGGAAATCAAATAGTCAAGTAGGAAATGAAAAACAAGTGATAAATGAGAAAATTAATTACAGTAAAATATTTAATTTTAATACAGTGGTCTTTTGACGGCAGCATTTGAGTGTCTGCACTGGACGTGATGTGTCCCTTGAGTAGTTTCAGTTATCAGTCTACCCATGGGTAAGAGACATAAATAAAGATAGAGAATGGCAGTGAAAACAGACATTTGCTGCACATTTTGTAGAAGAGGAGCAGGGACTTTTCACCCCAGTTATAAATACAATATTTACATTAGTCACTCTAGCATTTCAATGAACAACTGCTGCATGTCATTTCCCTCTCATGGAGAATTCTTCAGTAAGGTACTTGCTTGGGAAACTTATGAATTGTGCCTGTGTCTGATGCCTTATGTCATACAACCTCCATCTTCATATCATCTTTAAAATCCTTCCTGAGCTCATATATCTGAAATGAAAATAAGTAAATTACATAATGAGTATGAGCGAGATAAATGTAAATACCTCATAGCATTAGGAATGCAATATTGTTAACACTTTGTAAACCAAGCCTGAGCATAGCTTGAACCGCAACTTTGAATAGAAATGACTGTGCCAGAGTACAGATTGGGGTTGGGCTGCGATTTTCTCGACACGCAAGCTGCCTATCACTGAAAAGCTGTACTTATTTCATATGAGAACAACATATGGACATCTCCTGGCCTGCCATTGACTGGTACTGCCTTCTATTGTCAATTTTTAGAATTTTTCGAAAGAAACATAAGCAAGTGTAACAGCTGCTGCCATGAATGGCTAAGCCATAATGATTGAACTGATGTAATTTTGTGCTTGTCCTCACTAGGTTTTGCAGTTTATTGCAATTCTGCTACAAATGTGGTATGTTTGTTGAGTGAGCAGGAAATTTTGGAAGCTCAATACAAAGAAATTGCTCAATAATTCACCTCACACATTTTTCTTGGGGCAATTATTATATTTTCTGTGAGCATCATTTTAAAATCTGTAATCTAGCAAAGAGTTCAAGTAAATATGAAAAATATATCTTGAAGCTCGGCCCATTTTAGTACGTATTATGCTTGAAGATACATCAATTACATATGTGCCAATAACACTGTAAATAACAGCATAAATGGCAGGTTTCCTAGGCTCAATATTCTTCTAAGTGGACAGTCTCCAAAGTGTTAACAGATCTTATAATGAATCACATAATACCTGAATATACGCCTCGGTCAATGTGATCATCTGTGGAAGTATGTCGGTGACATGAAGATCCTGCATCTCATACCACTTGCCACTTCCCTGGAATGATAACATAAATACATGAGAGATTATAGTTAAATTGTGAAGTATCCCTTTTTTAACATTGTATTTGTACTGCTGCCACCCAACATCATTATAGGAACAGAGAAGATGGGGCAAAATTACTGTCGCCACTGTGGCACCACTACCTAGATGGTGTTTGTCATCACAGTACTGGAAACTCCAGTTGCAGACAGGCATATAGCTAAATGACATTTACACATAAGCTTTCAGCCACAGCAGAAAAAAAGAAATACGCACATAAGTAAGCATACTTCATGCACACGACTGCCATCACCAGTTCAGGCCAGAAGCTGCCGAAGTTGGCAGTCATGTTTGTGTGAGGTGTGCTTCCTTGTGTCTATGAGTGGTGTGTGTTTCTCTTTTAGTGATGCAGGCTGTGGCTGACAGCTTTTTGTAAGTGTCTTTTAATTGTGCCTGTCTGCAACTTAAAGTGTCTCCTCTACGGTAAGTAGCCATCTATCTTTCCCTACATTATTGATATTTCTACCTAAAGTTTCCATTGTTTGACTTGTGGCATACTGCAAGAGAATGGTCTTTCAAAGAGACTCACAAAATCAATCAAACAAGGGGTCCAAGTCCAATGGAACACCCTGTTAGACAAGCTGGTTTCAGTATGTGACACTCTGATCAACAATGAGGAGTGGATGCCACCAAAAGAGTTAAGTAGACTTCAGAATATAGATGAGCAGACACTAAATGAGCTTATCATGTTCTCCAAGCCATTCAAGGGAGCTAGTAATGATCTAGAATGAGGCAACTATCCAGCTCTACATTTGGTAGTTTTCTGGCAGTGTAAACTTCTGGATGAGCACTTGAACCCTAATGAATTAGACAGTAATGTCATGGCAATAATTAAATTAAGATGCAGAAGTTACATGAATAGAAGGAATGACAAGATTAAACTGCACTTGTACCATAAGAATGAAATATTTGTGTGTCCCTTGTATCATTTTCTTTTGATGCTCAGCACTGAAGACAGAGATAATGTTTCAAAGAGGTTGGTGCTCTGTGCATAAATATTTCAGGTAAGTGGACAGCTATATATGCCTACTATTTTGTTGCTGGAACGTGATTACAAGTGAATGTTGCTACAAACTGCAATCTCCGTTCTATCTAGGTACTCGTGGTTGATACAAAAATATGTCAGGCCCATTAAAACTGCTGCATCCATTGAAGTTTCAGAGGTATGCAAGAAGTTTGGACAATGCAAGCTATTGCCGTACTCCTCAATCACAACTACAAAAAAAGATGCAGAGACAGTGGAAAGAACACGAAAAGACAGTATCTTCCCAGGCACATGTAACTAAGAGAGTACTGTGTGTTAAAGTCTCAAGTGGATCTGCTGAGAGTAGATTCTGCGCTGCTGATTTGGTTGTCATGAAGTGTCACAGTCAACTGGATCATGAGGCTGTGGATGACATTTTATTGGTTCAAAGTTACAATTATCTATTAAACACTTGTGATGTATATTATTTCATTTTCGTACTATTCAGATATGTAATATTATGACATAATGTTACTTAAATTTAATCATTATTTCCAACTGTCTCCTAAAAATGTCTAGTTGGCGGTCCATCATCTCTCAGCAATTTCTTTGTAAGTTCTGATAGCCTACTACACAGCATTGTTGCATTACTTGTAATGATGCTCGGTTGGTTTTTAACCCACGCAGCTAGGAACAAGCATTTTAAAGCAATCTCTATGGTTTGGCGAGGTAGAATGCTATGTACAACATAATGGAATGAGACTACCACTATGTACAAAGACATCAGTTCCTTCAGTTTTTGTATTCTTTTTATCATTGTAACTTGTGTTTATATGCTAATAGCAGGTTGTGTAGCATATCATCGATTTCTGTAATCTTTTGAAGACTACTGTAAATTTACTTTAATATTTAGCCACTATTCAGAGAAACTACCTCGTCCATGTATTCTGTTTTCTTGTACTGTCATTACAGAGTCAGTAACTTGACGAAAGTGTTTGTTTGTCAACATAATTGTTAGAATTCCTCTGAATAGAGAGCACACATTAAAATAAATTTACAGCAGTCTTAAAAAATGCTGTACTGAAATATTCTCTCTCTCTCTCTCTCTCTCTCTCTCTCTCTCTCTCTCTCTCTCACACACACACACACACACACACACAAGTGTGCACACATGCATGCACCCCCACTCTCAAGTCACAAACGCACGTGTGTGTGTGTGTGTGTGTGTGTGTGTGTGAATATTTCATTACACCCTGAGCATCTGTTCATCTTCAATATAGTGAAACGCGTCTCTTCAGCTGTAAAGTCTTTGACTTAAATATTTTTGGAGTAGACAGTACGGACCAAAAGAAGAAAAATGCCTAGTAGCTATGGGCTCTAAAATACACATCTTAAGAGCAACGAGCACCTGTTCATCTTCACTACTGTGAAATGCATCTCTTCTACTGGACAAGAGCCCATAGCTCTTAATGTAGGTATTTTAGAGCCTATATTTGCTGGACTTTTTTGTAACACCATCACGGAATCACCCTATACATTACCACTATGAGACAAGTCATTTGGCCAAATGTGCGAATCCAGGCAGGTTGCTGTAGATGTATATGCATGTGGTGTGTGTGTGTGTGTGTGTGTCTACAGTATCAATAAACAACTGCGAGCTGCCCTGTATTTGCATGTGTGGCACTAAATATCCATGGCCAGACACTTTGTCTGGCGTAACGGGGGTAAAGAATATACACAAATCTTCCTCATGAATTAATCTGTAGCTGAATAAGTATCACAGTCCCTACAGTAGTTCCTGAGATTAGATTCCACATAAAGACAGAAAACCACAGCGTGGGACCTTAAGTTATAATATGTAGAATAGTTGTCATGCCCAACTGTTGTGTGTGTAGTGGCAATGCCGAGAGTCTTCGGTTATACCTGCAAAACTATTGTACTGTCTCTCTTTTCCATGTTGGTATAGTACACTTATATTTGCCAATGGACTCAAGTGATGTGTTGTCAGTTACACGGGCAGCAGCGGAGACTGGCACGTCGAGTTTCCAGAGATGGTAAGTTCAGAGATGATGATATAGGAACTGCTGGTGAGTTTAAAGTAAGTTTACAGAGCTCATTTTTGATCTCTAAGAACTACTTAGGACCTGTGTCATTTGCAAATCAGACTTTGAACATTTTGCGATTAGTCAGATCAACTGCAGCAACTGCTAACACAAACTTAGCAGGGTTATCAAGAGCTAATGGCAGCAACATTACAGGCCATGCAAGTATTAGCAAATGTTACAGGTACATATTTGTGCCACCCTTGTTCATGGTGTGCCATGTACAGCATTTTTATCTAGGTTGGCAACAGCCAAACCAGGTTGGCAAGATTTCCTCGTCCCAATGTAGCGGAACGTCTCTGCTTCAAGTGGTTTATCTGCGTGAATGAGTGAGCTTTGGGAGAGAGAAGAAAGTTGGCAGCAGAGTATGTAACAATTTTTCTGACAGAGCGGAGGACAGTAAACTGGTTGTCGCAAGCGGAGCACAGGTTTGGAGTACCACCGTCTGTTTACTGGAGGTTACGCTTGTCAGACCAGTCAGTGGCTCGCATGGGAGACGCAGTGGCTTACAGCAGACCGCCTGCATATAAAGTGTCTCTGGAACACACATGCCTGAACTGAAATTCAGCTGTTGTGTTGATTCAATATTTGCTACAGGTGTAGGAGGCAAGAGTGTATTGTATTTCTGTGGACTGACATAGCCTAATGCCGGAGTCTAATGGACCTGTTAATGATGAAGCAGTGGTCGGGTCTTGACAAGTCATTTATAAAAAAGAGAAGCTATGTTCCAGCTCAGATTATGGACTACTCAATGAGCATTAATATATAGTGCTACAGTTTCTTTTCTAAAGTGCGAAACTGTTAATTGGTTACCGACTTGTTCTATGTTTATGTGGCCATGTTTAGGCCATTGCCTAGATCTAAGGTGGGAAATAAAGGCAATCTGGTGTGTTTAGATGCATTCAGCAGTTTTATTTCATTGTTGCCCACTCCTAATACAACCACACAGATGATAAAAAGTTGGAGAATATTTTCAGAACCATTGCACCTTCACACGTGTAGACCATCTTTATGAAAGTACCCATATTAAGAGGTACTAAAAAACTCTAATAACAACTTTGACCTTTGATTATAAACATCCCAAACTGATTCCACTCTTCATTAACACCACATTAATAAAACACATTCTACATTATAACAATGAAAATAATCAATTATTGATAATGTAATGTAAATGGACAGATAAAACCCCATTCACCAAGCTGCGGCAGGGGAACACACACAAAAAAGGATTTAATGGCTACAAGCTTTTGGAGCCATTGCCTCCTTCTTCTGGCAGAAAAGTTGAAGGGGAAGTAAAAGGGGTGAAGGAAAAGGATGATGATGATGATGATGAAGATGATGTTGGTTTGTGGGGCACTCAACATCATGGTCATCAGCGCCTGTACAAGTTCCAAATCTTTCCATTTCCAGTCTCGGAACTTCCCGAATAATGAAGAAATGATGAGGGCAACACAAACACCCAGTCCCCGGGTGGAGAAAATCCCACCAGGAATCGAACCCAGGACCCTGTGAAGGAAAAGGACCTGAGAGGTTTAGGGAAAGAGGTAGAGTTCAGAAAAGTCACCCGGAACCCCGGGTCAGGGAAGACTTACTGGATGGCCTTTCCTTCTCATCCTGTCTGGTAAGTCTCCCCTGACTCAGGGTTCTGGGTGACTTTTCTGAACTGTACCCCTTTCTCTAAACCTCTCCAGTCCTTTTCCTTCACCCCTCTTCCTTCTCTTCAACTCTTCTGCCAGAAGAAGGAACCAATGGCTCCAAAAGCTTTTAAACCTTAAATCCTTTTATATGTGTATGTGTTCCCCATCGCCACTTGGTAAGTAGACTTTTTATCTGTCCATTTACATTACATTCAACATTATGATTTAGATTAATTGTGAAGTAAATAAGCACCCATGTGCTGTCCACATCTGACCCACAATAATTTTATTGCATTGTGTGTATTTGGTTTTTAATGAGTTAACTGATACAAACCTTTTATAGCATACAAATTCTCATCACTAACAACATGTAATGAAAAAACTGTTCCATAGTTTTAAATTGTATCTTAGCTATAGTAGTACAGCAGCTGATTCCATTCACGTAGTTACCTGCAGTTTTTTTCCTGCATAATATTAAACACTCCTTCCTTCTTTAGTTATTTGAAACTATCTTCTGTTTGCATTTTTGCCAACAGTAATAATGACATGAAAGCAGCTATGGAACAGAGTATTTCCAGTGATCAAGTGTTTCAGTGAACCATACTGACTTCTTATATCTATTCATATTTCTGGTATATGTGACATGTTTTTATGGAAAAAAATACTTTTGCTCTAAATAGTATACCAAGCCCTATTTTTAATGTATTTTTAGTTGCTACTTTTTTGTGTTTGGGTGGGTGAAAGCCAGTGAGTGGCTGGCAAACTTTGTTTTCATTTTTTAATTAAATGGAAAGATTTTTACAAAATGTATATGCTGATTCAAGAAGATCAAAGACAATAATTACATAATGGAAGTAACTTACACAAATTATACCTCTACAACAATCCTTACATACCTTGTGCAGCACATGTACTCTGTATGTACCTTTGCCTGGTTCACCATCATGCACAATATTTGCCACCAGATCATATATTGTGTTGTTATATCTCTCCTTGACTTCTGGAGTAAGAATATCTCCAAAATCAACATTCCTGGAAACACACAATTTCAATAATCATAAAAAATGTGTATGTACAGTGCACCAACAATCACATCACACAATACAAAGAAGAAATGTTTCAACAAATTACAATTATTTTACTTTGAAACATGTAATTAAGATAAAATATATCGACCTTCAGCAGATTATTCCTTGTGATAATTATTTGTCGGAAGTTAAAACCACATTTCCCACTGGATTCAGATTTGCTGAGGGCAGGAATTTCATGCACAACTCATTAACTGAAACTGGCATTAGTTCCCTTTCACAAGGAACACTCAAACAGAAAAGCACAACCCATGAAAGATAGGTTTCCAAGTTTAAGTTCTGCTTGCAGTAGTACAGAACATGCTTTTAACAATTTACAACATAAATACAAAAATGTAGAAATACGTAAACACTGTATAGTCACGATATGGAAGCACGTGCTTGAGTGTTAATACTGGGAAATGTAGTACTTGTGACTGTTACAGTAAACAAGTCTCCACTGGGTTATATGGGAAATTTTCATGAAAAATTTTAACAGAAAGAAAGGATTATTAATTTTTGGCGATTTTGATGTAAATTTCTTGACAGAATATGACAGAAAAAGTGATCTACAAGTGCTGCTGGCCACTTATAATGCAGTATCAGTCATAAATTTCCCAATTAAGTTCCTTGAGATAGTAGTAGCGCTATAAATAATGTATTCATACAACAACAAGCAAGAAGTTAAAGAAGCAAATGCCTATTCTGTGGTAAACTGATTGTCAGTTCAAAATGCCCACTTAGCCATAAAACATAACTTCGTTCCATGGAAAGTTCAGGAACAACCAAAGAAAACAGTAAGGCTAACTAATGACAAAACTACTGAAGATTTTAAAGAAAGCTTTAAAATTGTTCACTGGGGTGAAGTTTACAATTAACCTAATGCTAGCTCTAAATTCAATGTATTGCTTAATGAGTCTGAATCCATTTTTGAAAGTTGGTCTGCTAAAAAGATAATTAAGAGTAATAATGGGAACTTATTAAACAAATCTTAGATCACAACATGTATAAGAGATCTTCACACCTAAAAAGGGACAGCTACAAAAAGTCACAAAAAGTAATTACAGTATGCACAAATACTTTCATATCATAAACAATACTGAAACATTAAGCAAAATTTGTAAAAGTGCAGGAGTATGCGCATCTTGTCATAAAGAAGATGGCATTATTTCTGTTGAACAAATAAGAGAATTGTAAAACACAATTCATGTGTAGTAATTATTTTTAATGATTACGCTTTCAAAAATTGGTGCAAATAGTTCAGAAGCAAAAGCAAAATTGTAGACCAAACAAGTGAAACAAAAGTCATCTAATGAAATAAAAATTCATCTTACATCCCCTTATGGAATAAAGAGAATAATCTTGTCTCTTAGAAGTAAAAGTTAGTATGGAGTGGTTAAGATCTCCATGTCACTTGGGAGTGGACAGGTGGATTATGATCCAGTTAATTACAGGAAACAAGAGCATGTCATTTGTGGTAGAGGAACATCCCTGATTAGCATTAAAAATATTCCTAACGGGGTATGGAGGTCAGACGAGTCTGCTCGTCACATTCTTAAGGAAACAAGTATCTTCTGTACCACATACAACATATTCAATAACTTTCGCTCATGGATTATCAAGAATGTGTAAATGTCTACAGATTAATGAAAATATATGACTCACATTCAGGAGAATGATGATCCATTACCTTATCTGGCCATCCACAGTTTTCCTAAACCTCTCAGAACAAATGCATGGACATTTCGTTTGAAAATGACAAAAGCAATTCCTTTCCCAAATGTTGCTCACTCCAAAGTGTGTTCTACATTTGCTTCTGCATCCACTTGGCTACCCTGCAATTCAAATTTAAATGCTTGGGAAAGAGTTGACAGAACCACTCTCAGACTATTTCTTGACCATTCCACTCTCAAACAGCATGTGGGGAAGAATAACACCTAAATCTTTCGGTGCAAATTCTGATTTCTCTTATTCTATTAACAACAGTCATCTCTCCTTAAGCAGATGGTAGTCAACCAATTATTTTCACATGTCTGCTGTCCATCCTATCTAGTAAGGACCCCATACTGCCGGCCGCGGTGGTCTCGCGGTTCTAGGCGCGCAGTCCGGAACCATGCGACTGCTACAGTCGCAGGTTCGAATTCTGCCTCGGGCATGGATGTGTGTGATGTCCTTAGGTTAGTTAGGTTTAAGTAGTTCTAAGTTCTAGGGGACTGATGACCACAGATGTTAAGTCCCATAGTGCTCAGAGCCATTTTTGACCCCATACTCCACAGCAGTACTCCAGGAAAGGATGGACAAGCACAATGCAGGCATTCCCTTTAGTAGTTTAGCTGTATCTTCTAAATACTCTGCCAATAAAACACAGTCTTTGGTTCACTTTCCACACAATATTTTATTTGTGGTGGTTCTAATTAAAGTTTTCTTAACTGTAATCCCTAGGTATTTAGCTGAATCAACAACCATTAAGTTTGTGTGACTCATCTGTAACGAATTCCTTTTAATACTTTTTAGGGCTCCACTTATCAATAGGTAAACACTGAACCGTTGTAGGATCACTTTGTTGTCCATCTGTCTGTCTGTCTGTCTGTCTGTCTGTCAAGACCTCTTTTTCTCAGGAACATATCAAGTTAAAATTTATGTTGGTGGTGTAAAAAATTTAAATATCTACACTAATGCAATAAAAAGACACTGCCATTTATGTCACGCATTTTGATACTCGCAAACTGACTCATCAAAACCTATAGATGAAGTATCTATATACACAATTAAGTTCGTACAGAACCCTCAGAGTGATAGTCCTTCTTGCACTTGTACGGTCTGTTTTAGAATTTAAGCAATGGAAAGTCCTGGTTGAAATATCAACAGTTATGAAAAGGGTAGATTGCGATGAGTTGTAGACAGGCAAAACGAAAAGACTGTTGCACACTAAGCTTTTGGTCAAAGCTTCCTTCAGAAAAACAAGGAAAACACACACATTGTTGCACACTAAGCTTTTGGTCAAAGCTTCCTTCAGAAAAACAAGGAAAACACACATATACATTCACTCAAGTAGGCACACTTCATGTTCACATGACCACTATCTCTGGCCACTCTGGCCAGACTGCAACTGATGGGTTCAATGAAAGCATCAAGTGGGAGTGGGACAGGGAAGGGGAAGGGATAGCAGAGAATGGGTGGAGGAGGGGTGGGACAAGAAACCGTGAACCGCACTGTCTGGAACAGAGTGCAGGGACTGGAAAGCAGCAGAACAAGGCTGTAGTGGCAGTGGCAGGAGGCTGTGAGAGGGAAGAGGTGGAGGGCATGGAACAGAAAAGGAGAGAAGCAGAGATATGAAACAACTGGTAGGTGCTTTGGAGGACAGTAGCACACAATGACAGTTAGGGGATGCGAATTGGGAGGAGGTTATATGACAGAGGAGGCAAAAACTGTTGGATGGAGGTTGTGGGGACAGTATGTTACCATAAGTTGAAGCCTGGATGATTTTGGTGGCAAAGAATGTGTTGTAAGGCTAACTCCAATCTGCACAGTCCAGAAAATCTGGTGGTGGAGGCAACAGTGCAGACGAACCTGGTTGTGAAGTAGCCATTAAAACAAAGTATGTTACGTTCAACTGCATGTCATGCCACAGGGTGGTCCACTTTGTTCTTGGACGCAGTTTGGTGGTGGCCTAGCTGGTAGACAGCTGGTTGGTAGTCATAACAATTTAAAAAGCTGTGCAATGATTGTGGCAGAACTGGTATCTGACATGGCTGCTTTGACAGGTGGCCCAGCCTCTTATGGAGTAAGGATAAGTCTGTGACAGGACTGGAACAGGAAGCGTTGGGTGTGTGGATTAGGCAGATCTTGCATCTGGGTCCTTCACACAGATGTGATCCTTGTGGCAAGGGGCTGGGATTGGGATTGGCATAGGGATGGAGTAGGATTGTGGAGGTTGACTGAGCAAAACGGAACACTACTTGTGGAAGAATGTGTAGGATCTTCGACAGGATGTGCCTCATTTCAGGACATGATGATAGATAATCAAAGACATAAGAAAGGATGTGGTTTAGGTGCTCTAATCTGGGGTGTTATAGGGTGAGGAAGAGAGTGCTCCTTTGTAGCTGCTTCTTGGAGTTGGTGGGATGATTGGAGATGTTTGGGACATGGTATGGGAAATCTGTTCGCCAACTATGTCTGGGGCACAGTGCCTGTCTGTGAAGGCCTTTATGGGACCTTTGGTGTATTGGGAAAGGGAGTTCTCATCACTGCTGATACCCCATCCCCATGTGGCAGGCTGCATGGAGGTGGAGGGGGGGGAGGGGGATTTTTTGGTGTGGAAGGGATGACAGCTATCGAAATGCAGGTGCTGTTGGTGGGTTTAATGAGGACAGAGGTGATTGTGGAGCCATCAGACAAGAGGATGTCAACTTGCAGGAAGGTTGTACGATGGGGTGAGGTGGACCACGTGAAGTAAATGGGAGAAAAGATGTTGAGGTTGTGAATGAATGAGGACAGGGTGGCTTGGCCCTGAGTCCAGATCATGAAGATATCATTAATGAACCTGGACCAGACCAGGGGTTTGGCATTTCTGGAGGCTAGACAGGTTTCCTCTAGATAGTACATAAACAGGTTGACACAGGAAGGCACCATCTGTGTATCCATGACTTTGCCACAGATTTGTTTGTATATCATCCCTTCAAAGGAGAAGTGTTGTGTGTTAGGATAAAGATAGTAAAGTGAATGAGGGATGAGGTAGTGGTTTTGGAGTCTGAAGGACATTGGGAGAGATAGTGTTCAAAGGCAGTGGTGTATAGGGAAGTGGTGTCAACAGTGACAAGTAGGGACCCTGGGGGTAAAGGGGTGGGGATGGTGGAGGGTCGGTGAAGGAGTTGGTTGGTACCTTTGACATGGGAGGCTAGATTTTTGGCAATTGTTTGGAGGTGTTGGTCAATGAGGACTGAAATTCTTTCAGTGGGGGCACAACATCCAGCCACACTGGGGAGTCCAAGACTGTTGGCCTTGTGGATTATGGGGAGCACGTAGGAGGTAGATGTGCATGGTTTCATGGATTCAGGGGAGAGGTTCTGGGAAGGGACTAAGGCTTTAAGCAGGGTTGGAGGGTATGTTGGACTTCTGTGATGGGACCACCCTGGGAGAGTTTGTAGATGGAGGAGTCAGACGACTGGCAGAGGCCTTCTGCTACGCAGTCACTGTGATTCATAATGACACTGGTGGAATCTTTGTCTGCAGATAGGATGATTAAGTGAAGATCTGTTTTGAGGCTGTGTATGGCTGTCCTTTCTTCTGCTGTAAAGTTGGTGTTCTTAGGAAGAGACTTGGGAATGGAGAGTGACGCCAAGTTGGAGGAAGAAGGTGTGCCTACTTGGGTGAATGTGTGTGTGTTTTCCTTTCTTTTCTGAAGAAGATTTTGCTGAAAGCATAGTGTGTACCAGTCTTTATGCTGTGCCCATCTGCAACTCAGCATTTCATTTCATCTATAAGGTGAGTAGCAATCTATCTTTCTCATCCCATCACAGATTTCAGTTGTTTGGTTCTGCCTAACGGTTTTCATTCCATTCCACAACCCTGTAACATTTTCTGTTGTTACTACTCTCACTATTCTCTTAAGCATTACTCTACTCATTATCTCTTCTCTCTCTCTCTCTCTCTCTCTCTCTCTCTCTCTCTCTCTCTCTCTCTCTCTCTCTCTCTCTCTCTCTCTCTCTCTCCCCCCCCCCCATCGCCTTCCAAACCACACACACAATACACAGATACACAGCTATGTGACCAGTCAGATTGTTGGTGCAGCTTCTCAAGCTCCAAATTCTTCTCACCGAAAATTAAATTATTCGTATTAATCCTACTTCCTCCCTCATCCTCGTGTATCTTCACATGTTATTTTCTACATCTGCTTGTGCCACACAAACTTGTGGACCTCTAACTAACGGAGGGCCCTAACTCCCCACTCTCATCTCTTATCCCACCATGTGAATATTCTCATACCTCATCTGTTCCGTCCTTTTTTCCCCGTGCTTTTATACATTCTTATGTATTTTTGCACATATTTTTATCTATTTGTGCACATTTTTCTGTATTTGTGGATATTTTTACATGTTTACTTTATTTTTATGTATTTGTGAAAATTTTTACATATTTTTGCATCTTCTTTTATGTCTTTTGTGCATCTTTTTTTGTTATCCTACGCACAACAATGTAATTCCTTCATTTGCCCATTTCCTATATCATTTCCTGTTTCCCTAACACCATAGTAGCCACAATGGACCCCTGCTCCATCTTTTAGCACCAGTCCAGAAAAGTACCTCTCTTTCTGGCTAAAAACCAGTCCTTAAATGTTGCCTAAACCATCAAATTCCCCCCCAACAGCCTCACAGTAAAAATTCCATTCTCTGGATCCCACCTTTATTTCACAATGACTTTTACCTTTTGAGATTCTGCAAGTTCACAAACCTGGTACTACGAAAACACATCTACATGGCACAGCCACCCCAAAAACATCTTTGTTCCTTCTGAAAGATACTGCTACTGTGCAATCCCTTCTACACACAACACATCTCTGAAACTCAGTCCCTTGCTCTTCACCTCCTGGAACAGAATTTCAGAAACTACCACTATTACCCAACTTGCTGACATCCTATTGCCTCCTTGGGACACCACCAGTCAAGTCCTATCCCACCCAGAGGTTCCTGATAGTCCACCCCTCTTAGCATGCAGACCATGCATACCTGAACTTTTCAACTTGCTAAATTCCTCAAAACACTTTACTAACACTCTGCCACCCAAACCCAGAGCTACAACAATCATGGAACACTGTTGTTAATCTTTCCACCAAAATCTTCAGCCTCCCAGTAGTTTCAACCCTATCCAAAGACCTCGCCCCCTTCAGCCCTACACCCAAATTTAACCATGCTGGACTTCTCAGAGACCTGCTCCCCTTTTCCCAATCCTTGCAATTGAAACACTTCTTTGCCTCCCATCCTTCCACCCAACGCCAACCTCCTCCCAACATTGAACCCTGCTTCTCCCAGTTCACAAAAAATGGCTCTGAGCACTATGCGACTTAACTTCTGAGGTCATCAGTCGCCTAGAACTTAGAACTAATTAAACCTAACTAACCTAAGGACATCCATGCCCGAGGCAGGATTCGAACCTGCGACCGGAGCAGTCGCTCGGTTCCAGACTGTAGCGTCTAGAACCGCACAGCCACTCTGGCCGGCTCCCAGTTCACACCAGCATTCAATCATGATCTTCTGTCCCCTGCCCCCCCTCCCCCTCTAATCATCCCCTGGTCACCTTCCAGGAATTGCTTACCTCCAGCTAGGCCTCACAAACCGTCCCAAAGTGCCTTTATAAGAATACCAAACTTTCAGTAGAAGGAAGGACATCCATACACATCCTCAAAACAGATCCTCATCCAATCATCTTATCTGCAGACAAAGGTTCCTCCACCGCCATTATGAATCACAGTGACTACCTTGTGGAAAGCCTCTATCAATTTTCTTACTGCTCCACCTTTAAAATCTGTCAGAGTGATCCCATCCCAGAAGCCAACATAGGCTCCAATCCCTGCTTAAAGCCTTAGGCCCTTCCCAGAATCTCTCCCCTGAATCCATTTTCCTCCTCACCCCCCATGACACCTCACACACCCACCTTCTACATGCTCCCCAAAATCCAGAGACCAACAATCCTTGACACTCCATTGTAGCTGGTTATTGTGCCCCCACTGACAGAATTTTGGCACTTACTGACAAAAACCCTCCAACCAATTGCCTAAAATCTAGCACCCCACATCAAAGACACCAACCAGTTCCTTCATCGATTCCCTTTGCCTCCTGGATCACTACTCATCCCTGTTGATGCCACTTTCCCATACACTATTATCCCTCATGCCCATGGTCTTGCCAATACTGAATACTACCTCTTCCATGGCCTTCAGACTCCAAACCCACTATCTCATTCCTCATATACCTTATGAACTTTATCCTCAAAAAGGCCGTCATACACAGACACTAGCCCCAGACCTAATATGCAAACAGATTTTCCTTGCTACATCCCCCCATCCCCAAGCACCAGCTACAAAGGAACACCATCACCCAACACCACCCCAGACTGGAACAACTGAGCCACATCTTTCATCAGGCTTTAATTATCTATCATCGTCCCCTGAAATTCTTCCCACCCCTCCTAAAGTTTTGTTCCATTGTCCACCCAACCTCCACAATATCCTAGTCCATCATTGCACCACTCCCAATCCGAGCTCCTTGTCACAGGGACCATATCCCTGTGCAAGACCTACCTAATCCACCCACCCAGCACTTCACCTTCCAGTCCTGTCCCAGGCTTATCCTACCCCACCAGAGGCTGGGTTACCTGTCAAAGCAGCCATGTCATATACCAGCTCTGCTGCAATCACTGCACCAAACGGTGGCCCTGAGCAAAGTGGATCACTATGTGGCACAACATGCAGCTGGACATAACATGCTTTATTTTAATGGCTGCTTCACAAACCAGGCCATCTGGATCATCCCCTCCACCATCAGGTTTTCTGAACAGTGCAGATGGAAATCATCCTTACAACACATTCTCTACCCCCAAAGTTAGTTTACTGTCCCCACACTCTCCACCAACAGTTTCCACCCCCTCTGTCCTATAATCTACTCCAACTTCAAGCTGCCTCACCTTCATTGTGCGCCACTCTCCGTCAGTGCACTTAGCAGTCTGCCTCCTCCACAGCCTCTCAACACTTCCTCTGGCAGCATTGTCCTGACACTGTCTAGTCCCTGCACACCCTGTCAGACAGCACGGTTCTCTCCCCCAACTTGTACTCAGTTATCCCTCTCCATTCCCTGTCCCACTTCCGATTGCTCCTTTCATTTAACACAACATTTGAGAGTCTGGACACAGCAGCCATAGTGGCCACACATGCACAAGACCTGCCTGCTTGTGTGAATGTGTGTTTGTTTTCCTTTCTGCCCTGAAGAGGGCTTTGGCTGAAAGCTTGGTGTGTGACAATCTTTTCATTGTGCTTGTCAGGGACTCAATGTGTCATTTTATGGTGAGTAGCAAGCTGTCCTTTTCATAAGTGCTCCTTTTAGAATTTGTTTTGATCCTCTGATGACTTCACTAGATGGTAAATGACTGCTCATCTACAAACAATCTAAGAATATTACTCTCCTAAATCATTTATATAGATCAGGAACAGTGGAGAGTCTATAACACTTTCTTGAAGAACACCAGACACCATTTCTTTTGCACTTGATGAATTCTCATCAATTACTGTAAAATGTGATTTTTCTGACTGGAAATCATAAATCCAATTGCAAAAATGAGGCAATACTCCATAGGCATGCAATTTGATTAGAAACTGATTGTGGGGAACAGTGTCAAAAGCATCCTGAAAATCTACAAATATGTAATTAACTTGAGATCCCAGTTGTTAAGAATGAAAGAGCAAAAAATTACAACGATCATCAGATGGAATTAATTGTTCTTTACATCAAGAAGCACTTTGTGCTAAATTTACAGGCATGCAGCACATGAGGAAATGAGAAGATATCGCCGTCGTGCAAGACAGACAATATATAAAACAATTGAAGACATTGAAATGACAACATCTGCTGCTGACAAGAAGAAGAATACTATAAAATCTGTCGCTGCACATTCACTACTAGATGGACCCGCTGTCTTCTGTGAATGTAGGCTGAACTTCAGTATTGATCTGAATGATACATTTTCGCATGGTAATGGCTGGCTAACTGTCGCAATAGTACGAGGTGGTACAGGCGTACCCAATGTATCAGGATTGGAAAGCTTCGTCGACCGTGACGTCATAGCCTATCGCACATACCATGTTTGTGAAAATGCAAATAAAGACTTTGGCAAATCATCATATATGTCACCCTCACCCTTCTCCTTGTATACCCGTAATAGACGTAAGCTATCTGTAAATGAAACTGTATTTATTTGGATTTAAGGTAAAGGTACATGTGAATATGTAAAATTTGTTGGAGACTATCAAAATTTCCAAAATTAATCCACTGTCAGTTGCAACAGTTTTCGACAGAACTGACCGAAGAGTATGGCAACTTTATACATTACTGGACAGGTCACTGGTTAAGTCAAGAGGCACGAGGAAATGATTTTTTTTATTTAAAACTCGCTATTGTTGAATTTATGAAGGAAAAAGGAGTGCAGGAATGAGAACTGGAACATCCAAAACAGACTGCAGACTTCATATTTTAAGAAACACCTTCTTTCTGATTCTAAAAAGAAAAGTATGTTGTAGAAGGGACACATTCTGATGAACTCAGTCCAACTCCCTAAGCACACTGTCATTCAAGAAAATGTGAAGTCTGAAGAATTCACTATGGTCTTGAAAGAAATACGCTGATAGTTTCCTAAATGTTTTGAGGACAATGTCAATCTTACATCAGTTTCTGAGCTGTTTTTTGAGACCATTTGCCACTTCAATTGAAAGCTCCACTGTGCAAGTGCAGATGTTCAAAATGGTTCAAATGGCTCTGAGCACTATGAGACTCAACTGCTGTGGTCATCAGTCCCCTAGAACTTAGAACTACTTAAACCTAACTACCCTAAGGACATCACACACATCCATGCCCGAGGCAGGATTCGAACCTGCGACCGTAGCAGTCGCACGGTTCCGGACTGCGCGCCTAGAACCGCGAGACCACCGCAGCCGGCCAAGTGCAGATGTAACTGACCTACCTGCAAGGTAATTCCTGTTTTAATGACAAATCCTTTTATGTTAAAACTGCCAGGATATCATCAGCATTGTTTTCCTTAGGTAGAGTTTCAAGATCTCCGCAATGAGGTTGCAAAATTGCTACAATATTTTGATTGACAAATCTGTGTGAAAGACTTTCTTTTTATTATGTAACTAAGTAAGTCATGATTATGTGGCAACCTGAGCGTAAAAATCTATGAAAGTGTCTGTGCCTGTCTGTGTGCCAACATTTTGTACCAGATAAAAATTGTATTAGGTCTTCAGCATGCTAAAAACAATTTAATAATACTGAAAATTAGTTTTGTTTGTAATCCATGTAGTTACAAAAAATGAAATATAAAACTAACAATATTATAAAAAGGATAGTTTTACTCCCCATACAGTGGAGATGCTGAATTGCAGATAGACACAACAAAAAGATGGTCAGAAAGTGAGCTTTCGTCCAACAAGGCCTTCCTCAGAGATAGATAAAACACACACACACACCCTTGCTGGCCGAAAGCTGGCTATCTGATGGTCTTTTTGTTGTGCCTATCTGCAACTCAGCATCTCCATTATATGCTGAGTAGCAATTATCCTTTTCATAATATTGTTGCCTTCCATCATGGATTTTCCTTTGTTGAAATGCAAAACTAAGTTGTACGAAGTCCGACTGCACTGTCATTTGAATGTGGTGCATTTGCAGCTTCCCACTCTTCCTCCTCCTCGCATTCAGAAGGCATGATATGGCAGTGGGGCAAATTTGAAGCAAGGCTCATCACTATTGCACTCGTGCCAGGGCAAAGCTCATCAGCCGAATTCTTCCCCACCCCTATTCTACATAGTATCTGTCTCTCTGTACAGATGCTTCTTCAGTGCTGCTGCTCTCTCTTGGACTGGCTTCTGCAGAGGGGTAGTAAAGGCAGACACATCACACAGTACTTGAGGTCACACTGCAAGGGTGTCCCCTGTTTCCAAAGTTGTAGCATACTATTGTCTCATTCATAAATTGCCAAATGTTTTGTGAGCAACATATTTTATTTCACTAATAACTCCATGAATACTTTGAAATATGACAATTTTATGAAAAATCTAGGTTTTTTTAGGATTCAGAAAAGTAGCAATAGGCTGAAACTTCCTGGCAGATTAACACTGTGTGCCCGACCGAGACTCGAACTCGGGACCTTTGCCTTTCGCGGGCAAGTGCTCTACCAACTGAGCTACCGAAGCACGACTCACGCCCGGTACTCACAGCTTTACTTCTGCCAGTACCTCGTCTCCTACCTTCCAAACTTTACAGAAGCTCTCCTGCAAAACTTGCAGAACTAGCACTCCTGAAAGAAAGGATAATGCGGAGACATGGCTTAGCCACAGCCTGGGGGATGTTTCCAGAATGAGATTTTCACTCTGCAGTGGAGTGTGCGCTGATATGAAACTTCCTGGCAGATTAAAACTGTGTGCCCGACCGAGACTCGAACTCGGTTTCGCAGGAGAACAAGTTTCGCAGGAGAGCTTCTGTAAAGTTTGGAAGGTAGGAGACGAGGTACTGGCAGAAGTAAAGCTGTGAGTACCGGGCGTGAGTCGTGCTTCGGTAGCTCAGTTCGTAGAGCACTTGCCCGCGAAAGGCAAAGGTCCCGAGTTCGAGTCTCGGTCAGGCACACAGTTTTAATCTGCCAGGAAGTTTCATATCAGCGCACACTCCGCTGCAGAGTGAAAATCTCATTCTGGAAACATCCCCCAGGCTGTAGCTAAGCCATGTCTCCGCATTATCCTTTCTTTCAGGAGTGCTAGTTCTGCAAGTTTCGCAGGAGAGCTTCTGTAAAGTTTGGAAGGTAGGAGACGAGGTACTGGCAGAAGTAAAGCTGTGAGTACCGGGCGTGAGTCGTGCTTCGGTAGCTCAGTTCGTAGAGAACTTGCCCGCGAAAGGCAAAGGTCCCGAGTTTGAGTCTCGGTCAGGCACACAGTTTTAATCTGCCAGGAAGTTTCATATCAGCGCACACTCCGCTGCAGAGTGAAAATCTCATTCTGGAAACATCCCCCAGGCTGTAGCTAAGCCATGTCTCCGCATTATCCTTTCTTTCAGGAGTGCTAGTTCTGCAAGTTTCGCAGGAGAGCTTCTGTAAAGTTTGGAAGGTAGGAGACGAGGTACTGGCAGAAGTAAAGCTGTGAGTACCGGGCGTGAGTCGTGCTTCGGTAGCTCAGTTCGTAGAGAACTTGCCCGCGAAAGGCAAAGGTCCCGAGTTTGAGTCTCGGTCAGGCACACAGTTTTGATCTGCCAGGAAGTTTCATATCAGCGCACACTCCGCTGCAGAGTGAAAATCTCATTCTGGTAGCAATAGGCTATTTAAGTTTTGATCTGGTAAGATAACTTTTGATTTTTGATTTCCTTTGGTATTTTATATGCTTCCCTTAATTTTCATAGATGTACCAATGCCTCCTTGTGTGTACAACAGGAGTTAGAAGAACTCATCCATCGAAAATTTCTCAGTATTAGCAATATGCAACAATCGACCAAATGGTCAAGGATAACATCTAACATAATCCTAAGCACAATCAAAAACCAAAGTTACAAATGCAGTGCCACAATGTGAATCTGGAAATACAGATAAGAAATAAATATCCCCCCCCCCCCCTCTCTCTCTCTCTCTCTCTCTCTCTCTCTCTCTCTCTCTCTCTCTCTCTTCCCTCCTCCTTTCTCTTTTGCCTGCATATCCACCTGGAAGAGAGAGAGAGAGAGAGAGACTGAAACTAAAGCACTGTAGAGAGCTATCTGGTAAAAACAATAATAAACAGAACAACTTACTTGACTGGAAAATTCACTATGGTTGGATTTTTTTCAACGAAGAATGTGTTTTTCGTAAACCTCTGAAAAGTAAAGATCACAATTATGAAACAGTTTATTATGATAATTTAATACATTTTTAACACACTGCTATTAAATTTCCAAAACAAATTATTCCTACATGCTGTTAAGACAATGATAAATAAAGATCAGATAATGTATACACATTTAGTATAAGCAGACTCAAAACAGTTACTTGAATAATGCCAACTCATTACATGAAGGATTGCTAAAGCAAAGTGGCAGATTTTTATCAAACCAGCTGGCAAAAAATACTGTGTCTTGGTAGAGAGGCAAAATAAGAAAGGCGAGAAAAAAGAAATTTGTGTGAGCAGAATAGATCTTTCATTACATAGTGCAGTATACATTGTGTTTAAATTATTGACATATTAGAACTCTATGCTGGACTGCACCTTCTTCTCTGACCTTTGCCTTTTTCAAGGAATTCTTCTGCCAACTGAGCTATCTATGCCTCCTTTCAAGGCCCACTTCAGTCTCTCACTTTGTAAATTCTTTCATGCTTTCCTGCAAACCTTGCTGCATTTATGCTCCTCAAAGAAAGGATTACCCCCCCTCCCCCCCCAGGCTGTGTGTTTTTTCCAGAATGAATCTTTTAATTTGCCTGTAGTTTGTGCTGAAATCAGACTTCCTGACAGATTCCAGCTGCATACAAAACTGTGACTCATAACCAGACCTTTTCTTTTCTCAGACTTTTCCTTCTATTTCCTCAAATTAATAGTATGCTGTGAAATAAAAATTTTGTTCAAATTGTGACATCTCCTTTTCTCCTTGGACCTGGGTGAACATGGGAATGTGTATTTGATGCTATGCTTGTAGGAGATGACTAAACAATTCAGAAAGGGAGTTTGCTTTTAAGGAATGGTATAAGTATATCCATTTCCCCAACTTATATAGTACAACACTTTAGAAATTTATTGGTAACTGAGCGAGACCATATTTAACTGAGTATAAGATGACTCCGAACAAACAGGTAAGATGACCCCCTCCCCCCCCTTTTTAGAGGCTCCTTGCGAAAAAATTATTTCTAAGATATTCTGACTAATAAAAATTACAAATTGTTTTATTGAAATAAAGTATCAGCCAAAAAGTTAACATTATACCTGTTCTAAACTTATGCTATTTATTGACTGTCTACATTTTGATAATACTAGGAGAATTAAATTAAACAAAAAAAAAAGGTTTACATAATTTCCAACATTATGCCCATTCTAAACATATGCCGTTTTTTGATAATACTAGGAGAATTAAATTAAACAAAAAAAGGTTTACATAATTTCTGGACCATTTTCTTTTCTACCTATTTTGCTTACTAGCCCTGTAGTTTGGAGTATCACTATTTTTAATTATCATCATCTAATAGCAGAGCTGTGAAATTTATACCTTCATTATCACAAATATCTGGCTTTTCTTCCAAATATATTGCTATTTCTGAGGTCTTTACAGTGGGACCTAAGAACACAGCTGTTCCTTTCTGAATATTATCGGATTTTGCTTCCATACTGTCATGAGAATGTTACAATGTCTCTTGCTGCCACACATATCGCCTGCACGCTGCTCTCTCATTGGCTGTGTAGAACCAGCTGACACATCTCCTTTCAACACGTTAAGTACGCCACAGGCCGCTGTCTCCCGCAGAAATGAATACTATTGTTGAGTATTTGTCCAGTTTTAAAGTCAGTTCGATTCAGACTACAAATGGATTCAGCCAAACCCATAACAGATCTTACCGCTGTAATTTACTCTCGTGGTAACAATTACTTCATTCAATTTGTCGAATTTCCTTTGTTAGACATTTCATTATGGATTAATTTTCTTTCTTGTTTCAACTGAATATTACCATCATGTCTTACAGCTGATTAAGAGCTGGTAACATTTTTAGCCAGTATTCTAATATGCGAACAGTGACCGAATTTCTCATTTGCATTCCACTTAGTAAATCATCACAACCAAATAAAATACTGATTTGGGTTCTGAATCAACTAATGTTTTTTAAGGACAACATTTCTGTTTCTGAATGTTACCTTTACTTAAAAAGCAGTATTAATTTTCGTATATGGTATCCATACAAGTATGAGAACTTTTATTGAAAACCTGTACAGATACAATGAAAGTTTGTAGGATGATAGAATTTAATGCTATTTCTTCTTGTGTTTCCCAAAATTATCAAATTTTAATCGGAGCAATAGGCTGTTGTTCTTATAAACAGTAGTTCATAGATTCTCATGTATCTCTTGCAGCACTGCACAGGTCAATTTTGCACGATTGTCCGAGCAACTTTAATACTATATCAAGTGCTTCGGCATTCGGAGAAATCTCAAACCTGCTGGAACGCGAGTATCACTTGCTGAGCCCTGCCCTTCTGAGCTCTTCAAAATAAATCTCTAAATGTAAGACTACACCTATACATGTAAGACTACTCCTATATACTCTACGAAACAAGGTAAAAAATGCTGACCTCAAGAGCAATAGTTTATTTTGCAAATATAAGACGACCCCGTATTTTTGGAATGACGAATTTGGGAAAAAACCTCATCTTATAATCAGGTAAATATGGTAGATGTTATAACCCACAGCTAACACGTCAATTGCACTGGCACCTCACTATCAATCAAAATTTGGCTGGATGCAAGGTGCCAGCCTGTCACATGCTATTCAGTCCAATCCTGGCACATGACGGCTACACTTGGCCGCCAGGAGGCAGCACTTTTAGACAGTGCTGACAGCCGTGCATCAAGAGCAGTGTGCACCAGTGCCACCATGCAGAAATGTCACAAATAATTGTATTTAACCCTGACGCGGAGTGACTTCTGCCTCTTTCTGTAATAGATCACTGCATGTGAAACTGATTCCAACCCAGCTATGTATTGAACATGTTCATGGTTTCAGAATTAAAGTGATTTCATTTTTATTGGCGTTCCCAGTTAAGAGTGTTACTGCAAAAACAGCAATGAGTAATGTTCATTCTCCACATGTTACGTGCAATTACATGGCGATGTCAACAAGTGCATTCTTGGAGGCCACTCTGCAGAACTTTTCTACAGCAGCAACTGGCAAACCAGCAGCACTTAGAAATGCAGTTACAGGAACACACTTCCAAGTTAGACAAAGTGTTCAGGGGTCTGTTAACAATGCCTCAAACTCTGCCGTCCTATCCAACTCTGTTCCCCACTTACAATGATGTGGTCAAAGACTGGGACTCATAAGAAACATGCCTATGATGACACCGCACAGCCTTCAAAGTAGTGAACACTGAGTTCATTAAAGTTTTTTGTTGTCATGGATCTCTTCCCCCCTCCCACACCATAAAAGTATCACTTGTTAGGGAAGTTAACACCCTTCAGGGTCCTCCATCTCTGTTGTTTGATGCAATGTGTTGTTTGCTGAATTTCTATTAGTGCAAGAATACTCACGTGATCTCTGCAAGAAAGGAGTTTCATCAGGGCAGAAAGCCACCCCATTAGTCCTATTGTACTCGGGCTGCGGAAATGCAAGAATTAAGTCGCAACCATTTTGTTACTGCTAAATCTCAGTTGGAGTCGCTATCATACGGGCAGCCCCCGAAGAGGAAGTTGGCCAAAGGGAGTGGCTGTTTGAAGATCCCTCTTTAGAAGAAGTACTCAAGATAGTGTGAGCATTTGAAATTTCTTGTGTCGCTGGCTGTCAAGTAGATTATTCGACTGACACTGCTACTCTCAACTCAGACAGCAACAGGCACACATTATAGTAATCCTTCAGTGGGGGAAGTCGTGGCAGTGTAGCACAGCTGGCTGCTGCACTCCACACAAACAAAGCCCCTGCCCTCCTGACCTCTTCACTTTATTCAACACAACCAGCCAACTTACCTGAAACATTGTGTGTTGTGTCTTCTATGTCATAAGATAGGTCACACTGCAACTGTGCGCAACACTCAGTCAGCTTCCACTGTGCTACCCCCATCTCAGTCTATGGACATTAATGTTGTTATTCATGCTCGTGAAGATATTGCAACTGTTCCTAACAAACTGTTCATCAATGTGCATACTAACAGTACTTCCCTACACCTCCAAGTGGACTTGGGCATAGCAGCTTCATTCCTGCATTCTAATACTTATGTATCAACTTTATTCCCCCAGCTGATGGCTACTTCAAGCTGTCTTGTCAGTTACACTACACAGCAGATTCCTATTCTTTGTCAGTTTACTGTAGAAATAACATTTACGGCAATGGTTCAGACAGTAATATTTCTGGTAGTCCATTTACACAAAATTTGTTTGGTTTGGACAATTTCTGCAATTCAGTTCATTTAGTGTTGGATCTTGTGCCATCACAAACTGAACGATTTGTGCAAGGAAAATTATACCTATCTGTTGCCAGGACTCAGCAAGGCTACTGATTATGTAGTGCACATCACTCTCAAATCTACAGCACAACCCTGTTTTTTCCATACAAGTCCCCTACCGCTCACACTTCGCACTCAAGTGAAGGAAGAATTAATCAAATTGGCAGCTTTAGGCACCATGGAACCCATTTTGAACAATCAACTGGCTACACCACTTGCCATTAGTAAGAAGCTGATGGTCAAACTCCATGTTTGCGGTGAATTTAAGGTCACAGTTAATTCACAGTCCATGGTCGATACATACTCCACTCCTCGCTTGGACAAACTTGTGATGAAACTGGTGGATGGACAATATTTTTCTAAACTAGATTTGTTGGAAGCTGCAACTTGATGAAGAATCACTTCAGCTTCTTGTTGTCAACATGTCGTATAGCCTCTACAGGTACAACTGATTGATTTTCAGCATTGCAAACATGCCAACTAGTTTTCATTGTTATTTCGAGCAGCTTACTCAATGAATTCCTTGTGGTATCAATTACCTAACGTTACCAGTTCCACCAGCAACAACCACTTTCACAACCTTCCTCTCTTGTTTCAGACATTGTGTGACACAGGTATTATGTGCAATTTGGGTATGTCACATTTCTTCCAATACTCTACAGAACACTTGAGGGATGTTATTTCTCATCAATGGGATTCAGCCAACCAAAGTCACAAAGCAGCTATTCCATCCCTCCCGCAACCTATATGAATGTCAAGGAGCTAAAAGCTTTCTTAGGCAAAGTCACGGCAAAGTCACATATTACCGTAAGTTCATTCTGCAGGCAGCTATGGTTTCATACCTTTAGAAAGGTGCAGCATTTGAATGGACACCTCACTGCAACCACACATTCAAGACATTGAAAGACGGTGTGGATTCTACCCTGTGCTTGACCACCTATCAGCGGGGGTGCAACGGATGTCTTGCAGTATGGCGTGTGGGCCATGTTGTCTCAATGTCATGCTGATGGTTCTGTACAGCCCATCGACTTTGCGTCAAAGACAATGCACAGAAGAATTACTCTCAAACAGAGAAGGGAGCTCTTGCTATTATTTATGCTATCAAGACGTTTCATGTGTTTCTATATCATGTCAAGTTTTACTTGGTGAGTGTTCACAAGCTGTTAGTCTCTCTCTTTAGTCTTGTGGCACATTTGCCAAATAAAACAGCAAATACACTTCAACGGTAGGCCCTGTATCTTGGTACGTATAATTATGAGAGCCTTTTCCATACTATTGCTTAGCATTCAAACACAGGTCTTTCATTTTTACTGGTGGGATCTGACTCCTTACTTCAATCCGGACGAAGTACTTTGTGTTTACCTAAATGAGGAACTTGACAGACAGTGGATGGATTCCATATTACCAGTTCTCATGTGGCTCAAGCTGTCGCCACCAATCCTGTTCTTTGCCAAGTGTGACAATATATTCTGCAAGGGTGGCCAAAATGACCTCCAGCTTGTGCATCGGATCCCATCTCCAATTATTTTCTGTTGAGGTACAGGCCCATGCTCATTGATGGTGCCGTTTTGTTGTCCACAGAAAACAATATTACCGGGTGGTCATTCTGTCAGCATTCCGACACGACATTTTTCATTTCCTGCAGCAGGATCATTTAGGATACCTTGTACACAAAGATGCTGGCTTGCTGCCATGTCTGTTGGCCTCGAATTGACCATGAGACTGAACATTTAATCACTTTTTGTTCTAAATATGCTAGGCACAATGCCTCTCCACGGCAATGTTATTCACTGTGACCTAAGTCGTCACATTGTTTGGAGCTGGGCACTTCTTGGATACTTATTGCTTTATTTTCATCAATGACTACTCCCACTTTCCACATGCTGTCAACTGTCGTTCCACCACAGCAGACACAACAGTGCGGGCTCTTACTCAGACCTTCTACACTGAAGGTCTGTCCTGCAACTTGGTTAACTGACAACAGTCTGCAATTCATCTCTCAGACTTTTCACGATTTTTGTCCACCATGATATTCACAGTGCTCTCGCATCCCCATCCCACTCTCAACTGATTGGGATGCAATTTCAGAAGCAAATGAAGAAGTATATTGGTGACACCCACATGGACGTACATGCTTTCTTAGCACTCGGTGCTGAATCTACTACTCCCCACATCAAGGCCTCCCAGGGCCCCCAACAATGTGCTATATGCCTGGGACTCCAGTTTGGGCTCACATGTTTGGTTGCTGTGAGCATTTGATTCCTGCAGTCATCTGCAGCCAGTGCAGTCAGCGCATCTTCACACTGCAGACAGAAGACAAGCTGATGAGCCGCCACCACAGTCAACTCTGCCACTGAGTGATGGACCAGCCTCTGCTGCCTCCATACACACCTACAAGATTTTGCACTCTTCCCGTACCTGGACCTTCTTCCTCACTTCCACTTTCGATGACTTTTCAACTGATTCTTTCCCCAAATGATACTGCACCTTGCTCACCCTCCTCCATTCTCATTTCCAGCCATCCACCAGTTCATCAGGACCTGGGCACAGACAGCCATACACAGCAGCCAGATGCACCACGTGAACAGCAATGTGGACATGCAGCCGACATCCAGCACCACCTTGTGGAAACATGACAGGCAATTCTATTTAACATCAGAGTGGAGTGGCTTCTGTCTCACTTTTTAATGGCTTATGCCCTTGTTAACTTCATATCACTCATGGATCATTGTATGTCTAAATGCTGGATGGCATAAATGCTAAAGCTGCACAAATGACAATTTGGCAGGAAATACTGACAAAGGAGAATGTGCATTCTTTTTCATAAGTTGCCATAATGGATTATATTTCTCAATCATGAAACAAAATTACAGTCAAAAAAGGAGCACACTGAACTGGCATTACAGAACTTGTCAATTATTATGGTCATTTCTTGTGGCGGCTACACTGAGAAGCATCAGAAATTTGTATTTCTCAGGGTTAGTAATTTATCAGAATCACATTAGGAGATTTAATCACTCGAACATGCCATGCACAATTAATAATTTTGCTGTACAAACAAAAATTTAAATCTGAAAATAATGTAACACTCACCTTGATATATAATATGAGGTATGGTGGCAGCTTAGTAATTTCAAACCTCTTCATAAAATTCTCTTTGTATGTCTTATACTCTTTCTCAGTTTGTGCATTGAATTTCTGGAGCAATGTATACAAGTTCACCTGGAAGAAAAACAAATTTAAAATGAGAGAGAAAGAAAGTTTTAACATATTTGAGAACTTATTTTAGTACTTTAATTTTCATTAGGAGAGATTTTTGTTTGGTAGAACCGAAAGGGAACACTGAAACCAGTATAAAAGTAAAATCTTGAAAGTGTGGCAACATGACATAGACAGAGGGACAGTGAGACCAGTTTAACCTTGTCTCCATGCTACCCTGGATATGGGTGCAGTTATGATAGAGGACATAACTAATGAAAAAGTGTTGCCATTACTAACAAAATACAAGTATTTTCTTCCACTGTTTTCTGGCAGTGAAAGACTGCAGTACAACTGCCCAAGACATGGAAATTAAAAAATACAATTGAATTTGAAGTTTTAAATGATTATTGAAAAAGTTATTTTTCTGTGCAAAGGCCAATTTTTATTTTATGCAACAATAATTATGTAAATTGTGTCTTCAGTGATCATGTCATAGGGGAAAAAAATGGATAACAGTTTTGATTATCACGAACATCCTTTGGATTAATCATGCTGGCATCTGTGAATCAAACACTTGTGATATTGTATTCAGGTTAGTTCAAAGTTTAAAAACATGTGGTTGCACATATAGCAACGTTACTAGTCAAGATGGAAGTTTTCAGTAAAATGAGTTTCCAGAATGAATGGCACAGCTATTTTACCAGGAACCCTTTATACATTCAGTAAGTTTGTTACAACAGAACAATGAAATTAATTCTCTTTAAATTAAATAACCATCACTCTCACACTGGCTTCATTACTAAATGGAAATTTTCTTTATTTTTATTGTAAAATACTAACAATGAGTAAAATACAACATCAACTTTGCAAGCAGTATAAAAAAATCTGCATTTTCAACAAACAATGGAAATAAGCAAGTAAGCATTTGATGCTTTATCGTAATACCTGTGGAATAATGTTCTCTCTAAATTCATCTTTGAACAGAGGTGGAGGTGGCAGGTCACATGTTAGATAAAGAAATGGTGAATCTGTCACCTTCTCTTGATATTCATCTGTAAGCAATAGAGCACTCTTCTGCTCCTCTTCCAACTCTATGGGTGGAATCTTGCGGGTGTAAATTCTCATCGATCCCAGAAAGGAGCGATACACAATGGAAGAATCAGGTTTCTTTGTACCATTCAGAGCTAAGTGTAATGCATTTAGAAACCAGGACAGAAAGTCTATAGGGTCACCTAGAAATAAATCAGAACTTTCATGTATAAATAAATCTTATGAGATATAATGAAAACACAATAAAATTGAAATAACATTACCTGATGATACACTGTAACAACATCATTTTTTGATAAGAAATATCTTCTGTGGGATGACGAGTTAATTAAGTGAAATAACATAAATTGAAGGACATTCCAAACATTTGATTAAAATAATATTAAGCTTATACAAGAATATGCAGAAAAGGTTGGGCCTGCCTTATTAGCAGCAAGAACAAAAAGGTAATAAATCAGGGAATAAAACAAGATTTTCCAAAGTCACCAATATTATGTGATATGTACACAGACACAAGAGTAACAATGTACTCTGATAAACAATTCTGAAGGGAACAATGTTATTTTAAATACAGTTTTAATACCAGATAAGCAAGGGCATGTGACCACCCCTTAGATTAGCCACACCAAAGCTGTTAACAACAATATTGACACTGTGCTGATGCAGGAAAAAATGCACAAAAAAAGAAGAATAATGAAAAAAGATGAAATTTTATCAGTGGATTACTTGGTTATTTTCAGCTGCAATTAGTAGCAAATAAGCTGGATAACACAGCCAAAATTTTTAACTTGAATTTATCTGTAATAATAATCATGACAATAGATTTACAAGGGTAACATCATCCTTTGAGGACTAAAATAGCTACATATGATGAAATTACAGAACAAGAGATTAACAATGAAATAAAAACCACAAAGCCTAATGCACTGTAACTGTTGGCTATATGCCTGTTCTGTTCAGTTCTGTACTAAAGTAAGCATTTCACCCAGTTTCACAAGATATAGATCAGTATAGTCTCTTACCTTGCTCAATAAACTGAAATTTCTTTTTACTCCACAGGACAACAGCTTGAAGCATTTCATGGGGAGAAACATGTGCCTTAAAGTTACGAGGGTTCCACAGCTTTCGCATAAGCTCTCCAAACCTCTGTACCAGTAAGAATGAACTGTCTCCTGGTGGTCTCTTTATACGAGCATAATTAATTTCACGTAGAAAATAATTTCTTAGTGGCGTTACATGACACAATGCCTGAAAGATAATAATACATTGTCAGGTAGAGATTAATATATACAATAACTGCTCATGTATGTGGTTACATGAATGTGTTAAAAAAAAAGAAAGAAAAAAACATCCATTCATGACTCACTTACTAATTGCAGGAAAATGCAAAACAGTGTTTTATGTACAAGATGGTGAACAATACATACAAGGGTGGATTCAAATTTTTGGTAAAAATTGTAAATATGATTTAGCAAACAAAGCTGAAAATCGCCCTAACTGCTGTAAAGCTATTGGCAGCTGTGCACGGATTACCAAGAGACACTTACCAAAGATATAAAAAGTACATGAGTCTATCCGCTCCCTCTGATACTGTCTCCTGTATGAGTAATACAGAACTTATCATGCCATCAACTTAATTGTAAGTGGTGTGTCAGTGGTAGATCTGGGCCTTGGTACAGGGTAGACAGGGACCACAGAGTTAGGGTATTACAACCATATCCCTAACCAACAAATTTAATGTGTTGTTGTCCACTGAAACTTGGCCAGAGAGAATCACTTCACCTGTTGGGAAACCTAATGTATCCTTTTTCAGATGGAAGCTAGTTCAAAGGGGTACTGGTCTGTTATTCATCATCAGTTTGAACACATGCTGAATAATATTAGGGAAATGGCAGCAACAGAGGGCTTCATTCAAAATGTTGAAGAAGCTTGTCTGACAACCACTGAGGAAAGGTGGTGCAACCAGTGAGAGATTTTGGTGTATTTATCATTTCAGCAACTGGCAGACAAAGTTGGAAACACCACCTTTGCTCATGGACTTTCAAAGCTACTACCCAGTCAGAAGGGTTCCTTAGGTAACTCTCCATCTTGTCCAGATGACACAGCTGTACGATACAATAAAGTCGTAGCACAAGCACCAAAGAAATGCCCACCACTGATGAGAGTATTAAAATCTTTGTGATCAACTGCAGAAGCATTCACAACAAAGTGTCACATTTTGAAGCTCTCCATAAAAGCAGCGGAGCTCACAACGTACAGAAAACTAGCTAAAGCCAAAAACTGATACTCGCACAAATTTGGGATGGATATCAGTGCATGCCGAGTGGATTGGCTAATGGGACATGGAGGTGGTGTATTCGTAACCATACATAAGAACTCAAATTCACCAAAACAGAAATTGAAAGTGCATATTAACAACTTTGTGAAAAGGATAGACTGCTACTCAGCATAGAGACAGTGCAGTGAGTTGCACACAGGCACAACAGAAAGACTGTTACACATTGAGCTTTTGGCCAAAGCCTTCTTCATAAAGGAAAACACACATACTCACAATAGCAAGCACATCTCACACATACATGATTGCTATCTCCAGCTGCTCTGGTCAAAATGCAACTCTGTCATGTTGTGAACAGCAGTTCAGACTGGGGCAGGGGAAGTGGAGCAATAGAAGCATACAGGTGGTGGGAGAGAAGTCAGCATAGCCTGGCAGGGACTAGATAGTAACAGGACAAGGCTGGCATGTGCAATGTCAGGAGGCTGTGATGGAGGGAGGAGGGTGGGGGAACAAGGAGTGGAAAAGGAGAGAAGCAGAGAAAGGGAATTTACCTGTGGATGCATTGGCAAAGAGTCGCACACAATGACAGTGAGGAGACAATAATTGGGAGGAGGTGGTAGGACAGATGAAGCAGAAACTTGGGTGGGGGATGTGAGAATGAATGGCTACCACCAAACTGTGGCCAAGAGAAAAGTTGATCACCCCATGGCACAACATGCAACTGAACATAACATGTTTGACTTCAATGGCTGCAATGTGGATCCTCCCCTCCACAACAAGCTTTTCTGAAGTGCCCATATGGCAGTTATCCTTACAACAAATTCTCTGCTCCTGAAATCATCCTCACCTCGACCTATAATAAACTAATGTTGCCATTCCAACCTGGACTTTCTATTGCTTGAAACTGCGTATGAAATTGTTTGGGCAGATGTAACTGAAAACTTTAGAGAAAATCTCAGCTCACTAGCACATATGTGTCCCTGTTTACTGTATCATTCAAGGAGATTTTAAACACCTAATAATCAATTAGGATAATTACAATTTAGTAAGGGGGGATGAGACAAGACAGTCCACAAAAATACTAAATACTTCATCTGAAAATTATTTAGAAGAGATACTTTGTAAACCCACTCATGGCAGAAATATATGAGATCTAATGGCAACAAATAGCTATGACTTTTTTGAGGATGTCCACACTGAAACAAATATCAGTGATCATCAGGCAGATGTAGCAACAACAATACCTATAGTACAAAGGACAACTACAACAAGTAGAAAGATTGCTCGTTCAGTTAAACTAGATAACTAAGCAAATAACTGTGAAGTGCACAGTAAAGGTACATTCCATTGTACTATTCATTAGGGTTTGTTCCCGTTCCATTCATGTGTGGAGTGTGGGAGAATAATTGTTTGAATGCCTCTGTGCTTGCTGTAATTGTTCTAATCTTGTCTCACGATCCCTGTATGAGTGACAAAATTATGGGGTTGTAGTATGTTCCTAGACTCATCATTTAAAGCCAGTTCTTGAAAGTCTGTTAGTAGACTTTCTCGAGATAGTCTACTTTCAAGAGTCTGCCAGTTCAGTGGCTTCAGCTTTACTGTAACTCTCTCCCTTGAGTCAAACAAACCTGTGATCATTCACGCAGCCCTTATGTGTATATATTCAGTATCCCCCATCCCCCATTAGTCTTATCTGGTGTGGGTCCCACACACTTGAGCAATATTCTAGAATGTGTTGCACGAGTGATTTGTAAGCAACCTCCTGTGTACGCTGATTGTGTTTCCCTAGTATTCTCATAATAAACCAAAATCTACCAACTGTTTTACCCAGGACAGAGCCTAGGTGATCATTCCATTTCATATCCCTAAAAACTTTACTCCCAGGTATTTGTGTGACTTGGCTGATTCCAACTGTGACTCACCGACATTATAGTCATGGGATACTGTGGGTTTTTTTTTATTTAATTGTGCACAATTTTACATTTCTGAACATTTAAATCAAGGTGCCAATCTTTGTACAAATTTGAAATCTGACTGCAGCTTCTTTCAGACAGTACTTGATTATAGATAACTACATTATCTCCAAAAAGTCTGAGATTCCTATTAACAATGTCTGCAGGTCATTAATGTGCACAGTGAAAACAAGGGTCCCAATACACTTCCCTTGGGCACACACACAACTACTTTTACATTCTGATGATGACTCTCCACCCAAGATAACATTCTGTGTCCTCCCTGCCAAAAAGTCCTCAATCTAGTCACAAATTTCACTTGGTACCTCATATGATCAAATGTTTGACGATATGCTTAGGTGTGGTGCTGAGTCAAATGCTTTTCAGAAATCAAGAAACACTACATCTACCTGACTAACTTGATCTAAAGCTTCCGGTATGTCATGTGAGGAAAGTGCAAGTTGGGTTTCACTTGATTGGTGCTTTCAGAATCCATGCTGGTTGGCAGAATGAGACGGTCATTCTGCTCAAATAACTCATTTTGTTTGAGCTCAGAATATGTTATAAGATTCTACAACAAATCAATGTCAAAGATACTGGGTGTCAGTTTTATGTATCACTTCTACTACCCTTCTTGTAGTTGGGTAGTTCTTCCAACTACTGGGCATGGTTTTTTGTTTGAGGCAACTATGATCAATTATAGTTAGAAGAGGGGCTAACTCAGCTGCAAATTAAATTTAGAATCTGATAGGGATGACATAAAGCCCTGGAGCTTTGTTCAAATTTAACAGTTTCAGCCATTTCTCGACACCACTGACACTACTAGTGATTTCACCCATCTTTTCAGTGGTATGAAGATTAAATTGCAGACATTCTCCTGGGTTTTCCTTTGTAAAGGAACATTAGAAAATGGGAGTTAAGCATTTCAGTTTTGCTTTGCTACCCTCAATTTCAGTTCCTACCTCTTTCACTAGAGACAGGATACTAACTTTGGTGCCGTTAACAGTCTTTAAATACGACCAGAATTTCTTTGGGTTGTGTGAAAAATCATTTGACAATATTTTGCTACAGTAGTCATTGAAGGCTTCAAGCACTGCCCTCTCACATTTCATTCAGCCTCCTTTGTTTCGTTTTACACCTATTGTGCGTAATCTCTATTTCTTTAGAAGTTTCTTTACTGTGACTGTATACCATTGAGGGTCCCTCTCATTATAAACTGTTCTAGTAGGTACTCCAGCACATGGTCAACTATTCTTTTAAACTTGAGCCATAGTTCCTCTGTTACTCCTACACTGTGCTGAAAGCTCCAAACTTCTGACTAAGATATGACACTGTCAACTTTTTATCTAGTTTACTGAACATATATATCTTTCTGCTTGTTTTAGTTGTCCTTCATACTTTAGTAATCATTGGTGCCACATCCACATCATGGTAACTGATAACATTTTCGATGTGGGCCTCCTCAAGTATAGCCTCAGAGTCCCGACAACATGCATCATTTGTTCCAACATGTGCCACAATCTGCAGTTGCTTGCACACTGTTCCCTCAATGGCTGCCAGAATAGCTGGTTCAACATGTTGGATGAGGCCCCCAGGCATACACACTGAGTGCATCTGGTGTCCTTTCCTACTGCTAAGGAGTACCATCATTTGCCGTATGTTTGAACTGCTGACAATTAACAGACCCTCTTGACAGCACACAAAACAGGTTTCCCAAAGCAGGGAAGTGAATCCCACTGGCTTAATGCTGAAAGACAGCACCTGAAACACAAAGCTTTACTTGTTATTAATAATAATTCTGTTTAACAACACCCACTTATTCTCCACCTTGCTTCACAGTTATATATGTATCCATAAGTTTCTAAATTGGAGAATATTTATCCCAATACTTCAAAATTATTTAAATAGGCTCATTTCACACAATCCATGCTAACAAAATTGAGTTATAAACATAATATAATGATTGCATATTTCCTTGACTCCTCAGTAATTAACATGCCTTTTAAAATATTATTTAATCATGTCCTACATTTATGGAGTAGAATTTAAACAGTGTTCATTAGCATATTTTATGCTAACAATTACAATGATGAGCCAAAATATTATGGCCATCTGTTTAATAACTTGTTTGTCCATCTTTGGAACAAAATACATCACTGATACTGCACATCAGAGGTCTGACAGTTTGTCAGTAAGTTTGTGGAGGTATATGGCAATAGAGGTCTATGCACAGGTCATGTATTTCACATAACTAATGGGTCACTGATTTGCATACACAGTGATGGTGGTCGATAGCAATCTAGATGGGTTCCATAGGATTTACATCAAGCAAATTTGATCACCGACACATCAGCATGAGTTCACTGGCTCTTCAAACCACAGTAGCATGGTTCTGACTCTAAGACACGAGCAATCACACTGCTGAGAGGTGACTTCACCGTCGGGGAAGATATCAAGCATGAAGGGATGCAGGTGGTTCCAGCTGTCAGTGTGTCTTCGATTACCACCATACGTCCCATGCAACCCCAGAAGAATGTCTCCCATAGCATAATACTGTACCCAGCCTGCGTCTGTAGCACACTGCACGTTTTGAGCCACCATTCACCCAAAGAGCCAACATGTTTCCACTGATCGATTGTCGAATTCCAATCGTCCCAAGCCCACTGCAATCATAACTGGCAATGTCACTGGTCAACATGTGAACACGTAGGGGTGGTCTGCTGCAGAGCTCCATCGACAATGTATGATGAATAATGTGCTCCAAAACACTTGAGCATGCACCAGCATTGTGCTCTTTTGGCAGAGATGCCACAGATCTATCCTACTTTAAAGAGCAGACAAGCCTCTGAACCCCACATTCTGTCCTTCTGTCTCTTTCCGTAGATGCTCACAACACTAACATGCGAACATTTGACCAGCTTCGCCATTTTTGAGATATACGTTCACAGACTCTGCAGAATAATAATCTGCGATTCACCAAAGTCACTTATCTCAATGGACTCCCCATACCTTCGCTAGGGTGATTTCCTGTCGGTCTGCTCTGCTTACATTCTTCTGTTACTGGGTCACATGCCTGCAACACCACCAGGCAGCACCCAACGTCATGATGGGCAGTGGTCACAATGTTTTGGCTTATCAATGTAAATCCCTAAATTAAAATAACTTCCAAATTGCTGCACATTAGAAAAATAAAACACATTTCTATGACCAGGAAAGTTAGAGCATTAACCCGAAAACACCAAAGGGGAGGAAATGTTACAAGGTAATCGTAAATTATACTACTCCACATTTTATTCAAAAGAAGCCATAATTTATTGGTCATGCATTAGTTGATTACAATTAATAGGTCTTCAATGGTATGTTAAATACCAAATTATGTACAAAATATCCTGTTTTATACCCCAAAGCAATTATAAATTTTATGAAGGTTTAGTAATCTGGGCTTAAATCATTATACAGGGTGATTCAAAAAGAATACCACAACTATAAAAATGTGTATTTAATGAAAGAAACATAATATAACCTTCTGTTATACATCATTACAAAGAGTATTTAAAAAGGTTTTTTTTCACTCAAAAACAAGTTCAGAGATGTTCAATGTGGCCCCCTCCAGACACTCGAGCAATATCAGCCCGATACTCCAACTCGTTCCACACTCTCTGGAGATGTTAGAGAATTGGCTGTTCCCTCAGCTCGAACAAGAAGCACAACAATTCATATTTCAGCAGGATGGAGCGCCACCACATTGGCACTTATCTGTCCATAACTACCTGAATGTCAACTACCCGAGGCGATGGATCGGCCGCCAGGCAGCCCGTGACAGAGCACATCATCACTGGCCTCCAAGAAGCCCTGATCTTACCCTCTGCGATTTTTTCTTATGGGGGTATGTTAAGGATATGGTGTTTCGGCCACCTCTCCCAGCCACCATTGATGATTTGAAACGAGAAATAACAGCAGCTATCCAAACTGTTACGCCTGATATGCTACAGAGAGTGTGGAACGAGTTGGAATATCGGGTTGATATTGCTCGAGTGTCTGGAGGGGGCCATATTGAACATCTCTGAACTTGTTTTTGAGTGAAAAAAAAACTTTTTAAATACTCTTTGTAATGATGTATAACAGAAGGTTATATTATGTTTCTTTCATTAAATACACATTTTTAAAGTTGTGGTATTCTTTTTGAATCGCCCTGTATTTCAGTGTTTCAGCAAAAGTTAATTAGTAGCGTAAAATTTTTTTTGAGCTTCTCTGTGATTATTTTAATACCAAATTCTTCCATAATACGAAATAATGCTACAGGAATCAGCGAAACATAAGTTACTGCTTGAACAACTTACAAAAAATATCCTGGTAAGTCATTTTGCTATTTAGTAAGTAACTGTCACCTGGAAAAAAAGGTAGCATTTATTTACTTTAGGATCAATATGAGAGCATAAGGGGACTCTCCACTTTGCTGTTTTTCAAAGAGTTTTTGGCTTGGATTGCACAAACAAGACACCTATCCCACCAACTTCTTCATATGCAGAAATTAATTAGAGATTTTATGTATCTAGCTATATCAGGTGGCTACAAATTCAACAACCTTAGAAATCTTAATGCAAGTGTCTTCTATCACAGCACAATGATTTAACTGCTCTGTTCATCATTCAAAATGATACTGTAAGGTCCTTAGTAGATTATAGACAATGGAAGTAGTAAAAGTATCTATTCACCATATAGTTGAGAATTTGAGCAGTTGACAGGTTCTTAAAAGAGATTGAAAATGTGACTAATACATCAGAAACCTTGTTCTTTAGAGCTAATACAGCACATGGTCACACATATGGGATATTGTCTTGACCAACTACTTTGTCGCAACATTGAAGCTGACTGATGTGATAAGTTGTGAAGAGTGGATCACCCACAAAAATGTAGCTCCATATGCATGATTATAATTATATTTAACTGTAGGCAGTCCTGTACCAGATGAGACAGCGAAGTTTCTGCACTCTAGAGTTAATAACAGTTAGTTTCGTAGAAATTACTCATTAAATACTGTATTATTATTAAAGGTACCACTTTCCCTTACGTATTATTCCAATAAATGCGAAAAGATTGTAATATTGTGATGTACTAACATTTTTGTTTATGTTTCGGCACAGTTAACTTAGAGAATCCCATTTACTTATTCTGTTTTTCCAGCAATTTAAGTACAACATGTTCATTCATTAACAAGTTTATATTTATGGAAAGATGTGTAAATCTCAGGTGGCTTGCTTTAGAATCTTTTGCACTAGCAGTAGCTTTTTTTTTTTTTAACAATTTGGATACATCGAAAGTACATTCTAATGTGATTAAATTAACTAACATATACTGTGGTTAAGTGAGTGCTACATCCTTGTTGTAAGCAGAAAAGAAACTTTTTATGTTATATCACACACCTGAAGGCCTTACTTTAGCTGCTCATAATCAACAAAAATTTGGAAAATTTAGAGAGCTCTGAAAAAAATAAGACACTGTGTCTATCTGAGTAGGGTTAGGTAAATTACATATAAAAGATAACACTCTAGGAGCTTATGCAAAATTAACATGGGGAAAGGAGGAGTTGTTGCATATATTAAGACACAACCCAAGTTCAAAAACATTGAGACAAGTGGATTTTGTAGCGACCAGTACACAGAAGCTTGTGTTCATGAATTAATACTGAAAACACCTTTAACTGTAACTGTATACAGAACCCACTGGAAAATTTTGAAATGTTTATGAGGAATGTGGTTTCCTTACTATGCTATCTGTCAGACAAAAAAAAAAAAAAAATGTTCAAATGGCTCTGAGCACTATGGGACTTAACATCTGAGGTCATCAGTCCCCTAGAACTTAGAACTACTTAAACCTAACTAACCTAAGGACATCACACATATCCAGGCCCGAGGCAGGATTCGAACCTGCGACTGTAGCGGCAGCGTGGTTCCAGACTGAAGCGCCTAGAACCGCTCGGCCACACTGGCTGGCTCTGTCAGACAGCAGCATGCAGTTAACAGTAGTCTGCAGTGACAATAATTAACTTTCCAACACGAATAGATAAAGACAGTAAGACATTTGTTTTTCATATTAGGTACTTGGTACTGTCACCTACTGCCAGGGAGTCCATATCAGCAACTTCAGTAGTCATTAGACATCATGAGAGAGCAGAATGTGGCGCTCTGCGGGACTCACAGGCTTCAAACATGGTCAGGTGATTGGGTGTCACTTGTGTCATATGTCTGTTCGCGAGATTTCAACTCCTAAACATCCCCAGGTCCACGGTTTCCGGTGTGATAGTGAAGTAGAAATGTGAAGGGGCACATACAGCGCAAAAGTGTACAGGCCGACCTCTTCTGCTGACTGACAGAGATTGCCGACAGTTGATGAGGGTCGTAATGTGTAATAGGCAGACATCTATCCAGATCATCACACAAAAATCCCAAACTGCATCAGGATCCACTGCTAATACTAGGACATTTAGGCACAAGGCGAGAAAACTTGGATTTCATGGTCAAGCGGCTGCTCATAAGCCATACATCATGCTGGTAAATGCCAAACGACACCTCGCTTGGTGTAAAGAGCATAAACATTGGACGATTGAACAGTGGAAAAACATTGTGTGGAGGGACGAATCACGGTACACAATGTGGCAATCCAATGGCAGGGTGTGGGTATGGTGAATGCCTGACTGAATGTCATCTGCCAGCGTGTGTTGTGCTAACAGTAAAATTTGGAGGCAGTGGTGTTATGGTGTGGTCGCGTTTTTCATGGAGGAGGTTTGCACCCTTTGTTGTTTTGCATGGCACAATTACAGCACAGGCTACACTAATGTTTTAAGCACCTTCTTGCTTCCACTTTTGAAGAGCAATTCGAGGATGGCGATTGACTCTTTCAAAACAATCGAGCACCAGTCCATAATTCACGGCCTGTGGCGGAGTAGTTAGACGACATTAACATCCCTGTAACAGACTGGCCTGCACACAGTCCTGACCTGAATCCTATAGAACACCTTTGGGATGTTTCGGGACACCGACTTCGTGCCAGGCCTCACCGACTGACATCAATACCTCTCCTCAGTACAGCACTCTGTGAAGAATGGGCTGCCATTCCCCATGAAACCTTCCAGCACCTGACTGAATGTATGCCAGCAAGAGTGGAAGCCGTCATCAAAGCTAAGGGTGGAGCAACACCATATTGAATTCCAACATTACCAATGGAGGGCGCCATGAACTTGTAAGTCATTTTCAGCCAGGTGTCCAGATACTTTTGATCACATAATAATCAAGCCAGTCCAGTTGGATACAAATGCATTAACACGTGTGTGTGTGTTCTGATATAACTGGGATAAAGTTGCATCCATCTTGAGCATATATTCATTCTAAGTATTAGTGCCGTGTTTCTACTGCGTCTGAAGTTTCAGAGTGAAGAAGTTAATTATGTCTTGTAGCACACAGAAATTTTCTAAATCAATGTGTAGTTTGAACTTGTTTCTTGAAGCTGTGTTTGTATGAAACAATATTTGTCAAGTGTGGATAATTTTTTATGTGTACGTTGCTCTTATCATTATGTAGTGTTAAGCTATTGTTCTCTTCTTATCTACTGAGAGTCTTTTTTTCTTTGATTTCACGCTGAAACTTACTGTTGCCCCAAGCTTCATGGCAAAATTATTTTTGAAGTCCAATGATGTGTGAGGTTCCTATATCCTCACACATCATAATATTTATTATTTTGAGTATCAATAGTCACAGAACAACAGCTGATAAAGCCGTATCCAGCAGTAAGGAATAATCTTTGCCTGCTGATTACATTTTCTGAATTATTGTTGTGTCACACACATGCACTAGGTGTAATTTCAGTCAGCCCAGTTGGAAGGCAATGTTCTTGAGATACAGATGTGTTTACACACGTGTGTTTCAATATAATTGGGATAAAACTGCACCTAACTTGAACAGGTTCATTCTAATTATTCATGCCATTTTTCTATTGTATCTGAAGTTTTGGTGAGAAGAAGTTAATCGTGCATTGTGAGATACGGGATTTTTCTAAATCAAAGTGTAGTTTGAACTAGTTTTTTGAAGAAGAAACAATTCCAATAATAAATAATGCAATTTGTGATCCATCATTAACCCATTAAGTTCTTTATTTTTCATTTCATAATATGATATTGAAGGAATATGTATGAGTGACCGACTGGTGAAATGGATGTGTAGAGGAGTAAGGTACCACTGACACAAATGTCTTTATAGTAGTGTTACAAACTAACACTGTAAAGGAAAAATCAGTGAAAAGAAATTTGGATATTTCTTTAAATGAAAACTTAAATGAGATGAGGGAGAGGATGCATTGTGGGAACAACAACAGAAAATATCAAAGAATTATAGCAATATTTAAAAAAAGATAATGTAAAACACAAAGTTATCAAAGGATTCAAATAAATGCGATTCACCTGCAAAATAACGTTGCAGTAGTCATTAGCTTTTATATTGTTAAGTCCTACAATCCCTGGAATATACATTGTTCCATCAATTGCTCTTGATAATTTGTCACTAGTGTCCATGGCACTAATCTGTTCTGAAGTAAATGTTGGATTGAGGACATATTTTATATCATCAAGCGAGGAATCTGTAGAATGTGAAATTACAAATATTCAGCATTTCCATATCAAATAGAAATTGACATTTGTCAAATGTTATTAGCAATACTTACCTATAATTTCATAGTTGTCTGGTAGACAGTAAAACTTCAAAGTATGAAGGTTGAGAAATACATGATGGCTTTCAGCGACACTATGTGTATATGCGTGTGTGTTTGTCCCTCTGCCTAGGAAGGATATTCGTTTTAAAAAATTAATTAATTTTCAATAAAATAATTAAAAACATTGAATTGCTGCTAATTCTCATTCACCCAAATGATGAGGAAGGGTGGAATACACTATTTTAATTGCATTATCCTACAGCACTGAAAATGATACATTTCTGGATATTAGTTTATATTCAAAATGATAATGAATGTGTAATTATTATACATCTTTTAAGTGTCACACACACAAAACCCAATGTGTTCAGCTACTTCACCTTGAAAATATTTCCCACACACCAGGCAAGCATAGACATTGATCCTTGACAGGGATACAGAGCATAATTTTTCAAAGTCAAAATCCAGAACTTGTCGGTTTATAGTGTCTAAGTATGGACATAGGCGATGAGTTCGTAGTTGATCTTTGGAAGGTTCTGCAAAAGGTATTATATATTAGTCATAATATTGTCATGCAAACTATTGCTATTTGTAGTTAATTTGCTTTCAAATAGTGTATTCAGTATATGCAATTATTTTAATAATATTTTTCCTCTCAAAAATTATAAAATAGTTCGTGTACATATTCTATCAGCACAGCCATTACACATTTTATGAATTTTTGTGAAAAACCCTCATAAAAGTCATTACCGAAACTGTCCCTTCTTTTGGAAGAGTAATTACGGTCCAAATGTCCCGTACCTTGATAAGCACTGACATGGTACAGCAAAGTCTGGCAGCAACTATTGTCTCACAGCAACTCAAACACACTCATCCTCCAAACAGTAATTTATTTATTTATTTATTTATTTATTCATTCATTCATTCATTCATTCATTGTGTGATCATTTCATTGATAAAAATAATGAAAATAAATAACTCTAGTATATGTACACACAAAATATGTAAGTACATGTATTAGGGTAGGGCAGGTGGTCAAGTGTGGCCTTGCTGAAGGAACCATCCTAGCATTTTTCTAAAATGATTTTAGAAAACCTTGGAAAACGTAAATCTGAATGGCAGAAGAGAGCAAACTCTATCCTTCCGAATATGATGTCAGTGTCTTATGACTGTGATGCTTCATTTAATTGGTCCCTAATGTTCTCTTAATCGCACACAATTTGCATCAAATATATTATAGTAAAAACACAGTTTTGCACTGCACCATTGCATACACTACAGACACCTGCTGGTAACTCCAGGACTATGAACATGTACATCTCCATATCATCCCTTCAATCTGTCTAGAATATCGTGTCAGCAACCCACTTGATGAGAGAGATGTCGAGCTAGAAGACTACAGATCTTGGCAGATTTCCCTGTACAAGCATTTCACTGTGGTTATGTACTGTAATGTGACATGGTGTTGTTGTTGCTTTCTTCGTTTATTAATCCTTATTCTGAGTTCTCTTAGTAATTTTTAATTGTGCAGGATGCATTAAATATGAAGTTAAGTTTCAGCTGCCTTTTTCATTTTCTTGGGAAATTTGTTATACAATTTTATTCCCTGATAGAAAATGTTGTTTCATGCTTTGCTGCTTGTGTTTGCTGTTAAGCAGCTACCAAAAGAATTTAAAATGCATCAGTTACAGAAACAGGGTTCTACAGCTGCATACTTGTATATACTTTGCATGCTACTGCAGTGGGTTAACTTGTTGTAAAAAACCATATAAGTGCGTTAAAAGCTACACTGTCACTTAATAAATCTCATAATTGTGTATTATGTTCATAACATATAAAGTAAAAGCATCTGCTTCAGTTAGAATCATAGTATTTATTTAAAGGTTTTGTATCTTTTGTTGAAACTGCACACACGATTAATGAATGATGATCCTAGGTCATCCTAGAGCGAGCAGGAGACGGGATGCCCCACCAAACCTCAGGCAGTCAATGAGGCCAAAAGCTCTAACTTACAGGGATGAATAAAAACCAGCTTCATGGGCAAAATGTAACACCATATCAGCAGCTTTGGCATCATTTTCTACCACCAGAGGTAGCTTGTCAGAAAGATTAAAATGCCATCTCAAAGCAGCCAAAATTAGGGCAGTCTATGAGTAAGTGGGCCACCATCAGGCCACAGTATGGAGGATCCTCACGTCAGAGAATGTGATCATGGGTCAGCCAAGTTTAGCCAATGCAGAGTCAACAGAGGACTGTGAATTCCCTGTGAGAAGCACACATGGAAAGATTGCCAAGGGGTGGTCTCTGTAATTGGCCTCAGTTGGTTTGGGAAGATCAGGGCAGACTACTCTCAGTTCCAGACTTCCAGCAATTGATGGTATGTAAATGACAAAAGGTCCAGTTCTGGAACCTCCATTTCCAGAATTGGTATCCTGGTAAATGGCTTGGCCAACTGGTCAGTTCATTCATTTTCCGAAATCCCCACATGACCTGGAGTCCAAACAAAAACGACTGGCCGCCCAGTTTGATGGAGGTCAGATACAAGATCCTGGACAGAAGTAACCAGTGGGTGAGAAGAGTAGCAATAGTCTGTAGGCCTGAAGGCTGCTACAGAAATCACTACAGATTAGGATACCTTTGCTAGTGCAAGACTGAACATGGCTAAAGGTTTTTTTAATGGTCAATAATTTTAATTCAGCAGTGAAGACACTGCATCCATTTAGCAGAGAGTGGAGTTCACTGCACCGTGCTTGTGTGTCTGCAAAGCCTGTTCATCCATCGACTATTGAGCCATCTGTGAATACCTCTTCCAAACTTGGATATGTCTCAAGGCCAGCCAAGAACAGTCGGCAAAAACTTGTGGTGGCTATGGAATCTTTTGGACCAAAGGAGACTTTGGACAAATCTGAGGTCAGGGCACAAGCCAACAAGGCAGATGCATTGTCTCTTTGACCAGAGATGACAGTGTAGGAATTTGCAGATCCAAACAGAGACACTGGAGGCGTTCAGCAATTGTACACCCAGTTCTACGTTGCTGTTGTGGAAGGTGGACCTCCCTTCCAGGCAAAAGGATATGATAGTTGGGATGTTCAGAGAAGCTACGAACGTGTATAGCATAATTCAGCAGTTGCTGTTGCCGCCTGATAGGTGATGGAGGGACTCCAGCCTCAACTAGTTGGCTGTTTTCAGGGCTAGTTAGGAAGACTCCTGTCTCAAGTCGGACCCCACAGTAATGAATGAGGCAAACTATCAATAACAGTGAGGGTGATACTGAACCATATGCAAGGTTCCCATAGTCAAAAAGGGACCAGAAACAAGAGTGGTTGACAAATAGCCTCTTCCATCATAAGGAAAAGATAGCAGTGCCATTTTGACACAAGCCAAGAGATCCTGCATACCGTCTCTTGGCCTGCATACCATCTCTTGGACTGAGTTTGGTGGGGCCAAACAAAGGAGATCGCAGTGCCCGGAGGAGTCCAGCAGAAGGGGTGCCTCCCCTGGGTTGATGCAGAGGATACCCAAAAGGGTGAGAGGAGCTGTTGGTGGCTGTGACCCTGACACCCAGACCCAAGGTTGTGAAGCAATGTCCACAGAGGTGGTGGGCAGCCAACGGTGGAATGGTCCCAGATGAACCAACTGTAGGGCCAGATATGACCAGCCAGTGGTTCATGGGAACAAAACCAGTGACCAACTGGTGCCAACCAGTGACATGCACACACTGCCAGAAATGATTAAAAAAAAGCCAGAAGAGCAGCCAGATGCAAACAGGCTGATGGAGTGTCAGTGGTTATCGACAGCAATGGGAGGCAGGGCTCGACCAATTCGGCTGCTGGCATGATGGGTGGCAGAATGGTGTGGTGCTGGCAGCACTGGGAGACAGCGCTTGAACAAAGCTGCCACTAGGAATTTAACAGTGCCAATGGAAAGTGTAATGCTGGTAGTTGCCAATGAAAAGTGTAATGCTGGTAGTACAAGGAGATGGAATTAACCAAATTGACTGCCAGAAACACAAAGATAAAATAGCCAGTGGGGCAGCGGTCACCACAAAATAAATGCCTGAAAACAGAGAACAAAGCGAAAAAGGACACACCCAGAAGGTGGAGCTGGGGCCAGGTGGTTGGAGTGCAGGGGACACTGAGAACAAGAATACTCAGAAGGCCCAAAAACATGGAAAATGATGAGTGCTACTGAGCATAAAGGAACTGATGTAGGGCATGAAAGGAGGAAAAAAAACACTATGAAGCCCAGAAGAAAGAAAGACACTGTGCACATGAGCACAAAACAATCTACACTGCAGGAATGAAATGCAACAAAAGAAGTGTGTACAAGTGCACGAAAAAGATCTACACAGCAGGAATGAAAAGAAATGAAGAAGTACCAAGGGAGTTGAGAAAAACAGCACTTTGTGCAAGTTACATGGAAGGAAAGGCACAAGATGCCTACAACGGGAAATGCTGCTTTTACCTTTACTGTAAACTGCATGCACATGATTGATGAGTGATCATCACATACTGCAGTCAAGTACACTTTTATTACAGCTTCACAACATAAATTAAGTTCCACATAAAACAGAGTTTGAGTAACAACTGAAAAGATAGTCCTTGATCAAATATGAATAACATAATCACAGTCTGTAGTGGCATCGATCTTATGATTCACATGAGCACACATACACAGTCAACATTTCACAGTACCACTACCACTACAGTGGCTTGGAATCCTGGGAAGGCCAGAGTCAGAGAAAGTGGGAGGCTTTGGCAAGGGCTGCTGGCCAATAGATGTTGACTGTCACCTCTGAAATCTGCTAGAGCAGCACTGTGGTCCAGTATGTTGTCGAGACATGTAGACTAGTTGGAAAGCTCCAACAGATGGGCTGCAGGACTTGGCCTGCGCTTGGCACAGAGATGAGTGAAGAACTGCCTGCTGGAGGTTGTGCTTCAAATACACAGCAGGTGGAGGAAGATCCAGAAGTGCTTAATGGACACATGACCCAAAGATGCAAGACAGTTCCCTCAACTGTGGTGCCACCATTGCTGCTGTGTGTGCTGCCCATGAGTGGTGATGATGATGCACCTGGTGATGCCTGCTTGCATTTGGCCTATCAACAAATTGTTTGTAATCAATACAGTGTCCAAAACGTATGATGTACGAGTGAGGCAACAGCCTCCAAAGGAGGAGCGGCTCCAGAATACTGGCTGGTCGTGGGTATTGCACTAAAAACAAGAGTGGCCAAAAAACGGCCAGATACTAGGAAAGGTATAATGCCCTCAAGGGCCATCTTCAGTAGCTTAATATGTTGCCTTGTCATTATTCAGACTTAGCAGTTCCCACTGTCTCACTTCTCTGCTTCCGTTATGAGTTGCACAGACTCTATAATGTCCATTATCTGTGTTTTACTGTATAAAAATTGTACAATCATACTGTAACTTTCAGTTTCCTACAGTGTGATTTAAAAGGTACACTTACTGATCCTTTGATACACTAAGTGATCAAAAGTATCCGAACGCTTGATGAAATTGACTTAAAAGTTTGTGGCGCCCTCCATCAGTAATGCTGGAATTCAGTATGGTGTTGGCCCACCCTTAGCCTTGATGGCAGCTTCCACTCTCGCAGGCACATGTTCAATCAGGTGCTGGGAGATTTCTTGGGGAACGGCAGCCCATTCTTCACAGGGTGCTGCACTGAGGACAGGTATCGATGCCGATCGGTGAGGCCTGGCACGAAGTCTGCATTCCAAAATATCCCAAAGGTGTTCTATCAATTTCTGGTCAGGACTCTATGAAGGCCAGTCCATTAGAGCGATGTTATTGTCATCTAACCACTCCGTTGCAAGCTGTGCATTATGAACAGTTGCTCGATCATTTTGAAAGATGCAATCGCCATCTCCGAATTACTCTTCAACAGTGGGAACCAAGAAGGTGCTTAAAACATCAATATAGGCCTGTGCTGTATTAGTGCCATGCCAAACAACAAGGGGTGCAAGCCTCCTCCATGAAAAATTCAACCACACCATAACACCACCACCTCCGAATTTTACTGTGGGAATACACACAATGGCAGATGACATTCACTGGGCATTCACCATACCCACACCCTGCCATCACATCTCCACATTGTGTAGCGTGATTTGTCACTCAACATAAAAGTTTTCCACAGTTCAATTGTCCAATGTTTACACTCCTTACACCAAGTGAGATGTCGTTTGGCATTTACCGGTGTGATGTGTGGCTTATGAGCACCCACTTGACCATGAAATCCATGTTTTCTCACCACCTGGCTAACCGCCATAGTACTTGCAGTGGATCCTGATGCAGTTTGGAATTCTTGTGTGATGGTCTGGATATATGTCTGCCTGTTATACATTACGACCCTCAAAACAACTGTCAGTGGTCTCGTCAGTCAACAGACAAGGTCAGCCTCTACGCTTTTGTGTTGTACATGTCCCTTCATGTTTCCACTTCACTATCACATTGGAAACAATGGACCTAGGATGTTTAGGAGTGTGGAAATCTCGCATACATGCATATGACACAAGTGACACCCAATCACCTGACCACGTTCAAAGTCCGTGAGTTCCGCAGAGCACCCCATTCTGGCCTCTCACAATGTCTAATGACTACTGAGGTTGCTGATATGGAGTACTTGGTAGTAGGTGCAGCACAATGCACCTAACATGAAAAACATATGTTTTTTGGGTTGTCCGGATACTTTTGATCACATAGTGTATGTCGGGGGGTAAGGTGTGGGATGCGTCACCAATAGCCTCTCCCACACAAATGTCAACCTCTCCGGCACGTGGTATCCCCTGCTACGCTAACGAGGCTCTGGCGACCGAGTTTCTCCCGGGATAAGGAGAACCCTCTACTAAGCCAACGACCTTCTAGAGGGCGGATGAGCTGGTAGAGCAAGGGCACCCTCTTGTCCTTGGAGTGAGAAATCACTCCTAAAGACGGAAGAATCACCAAGGGTGGTCAACGGCATAGGATGCTGAAGGCAACGGGAAACCACAGCATTAAAGATCCAATGGATATCCCCAGGAAAACTCATCATGGCAGGGTTCAATGTCAAATTATCCGGAGTTTCAACTCCCCCACTCGGATCTCCGGGAGGGAGAGCCTTGAACAATGCCACAAGTAAATACAAAAATAATGCAACAATAGCAACTTGGAATGTAAGATCATTATACCAACCAGGCAAAGTAAATAATGTTATACAAGAAATGAAACGCCTAAAAATTAACATTTTGGGTGTAAGTGAAACAAGATGGCCTGACTCAGGAGAAATGACCATTGACAACATGAAAGTATATTACTCGGGAAATTCTGATAGCCAGCACAGGAATGGGGTAGGAATAATTTTAGATGAGTATGCTAGTAAATCTGTCAAAAGCATTTTACCAATCTCAGATAGAGTAATCAGTCTACATTTACAAACGAAACAAACAAATATTAATTTAATCCAAATCTATGCTCCAACAGCCGACAAAGACCAAGAAGAAATAGGAAAATTTTATGAAGAATTAACACAAGCAATAGGAACCTCAAAAAGCAGAGACATTATTATCATCATGGGAGATTTTAATGCCAAAATAGGTGAAGGAAGTGAAGGTGATCTTATTGGACCTTTTGGTTTGGGAACAAGAAATGAAAGAGGAGATTTGCTGTCACAATTTTGCCAGGAAAACAATCTGTCTATTACAAACACATTTTTTAAACTCCCTAAACGAAGACTTTATACTTGGAAATCACCAAGAGACTGTAATGAAGAAGTTTGCAGAAATCAAATTGATTTCATACTTATAAACAAGAGGTACAAAAATTCTATTCATGGTGTGAAAACATATCCAGGAGCTGATATATTTTCTGATCATAACCTTTTAGTAGCAAAGTTCCATGTGAAACTGAAAGCCATACAAAAGAAACAAAAGAAGGACTATATAAATACAACTATTCTAAGAGACCCCTTGACTAAACAAAAGACTTCTGAAGAGATTAATAAGGAATTAGTTAGGATAAAGAATAATCAAACAGAAGACATTGATGGCAAATGGGAACTTATAAAAGACACATTAAATAATGCATGTAAAAACACAATGGCGACCAAACACGACAACATGAAAAAGAAGTGGATGACAGAGAAGATATTACAATTGATGGAACAAAGAAGAATACTTAAAAATAGAGATGAAAGTGAGTATAAAAGATTACATGCAGAAATACGAAAAGAAACACGGCGAGCAAAAGAAGAATGGTACAAGGAACAATGCTCTGAAATTGAGAGTTATGAAACAAGACATGATAGTTTCAACTTACACAAAAAAGTTAAAGATTTAGCTGGACTTAATAAAAAGAAAAGTACAAGTTTATTGTTAGATAAAAATGACAAAATAATTCCTGATGTTAAAGGTAAACTGGACAGGTGGACAGAATATGTCAAAGAACTATTTGAAGATACAAGAAAAGATCAAAAATTTTATGATAACATGATCGGAGAACGAGGACCAAGCATACCGAAAGAAGAAATATTACATGTTATCAACAAATCAAAGACAGGAAAAGCCCCTGGACCGGATAAGATACCAAATGACATCCTGAAACTCATAGGAATAGACCATATAGATATATTTGTACAATTGTTTAATGATATTTATAATTCGGGAATTATTCCTAGGGATTGGTTGACATCTACCTTTGTTACATTACCCAAAAAGGCTAATGCCAAAACTTGTAATGATCACCGTACAATAAGCTTAATGAGTCACACCTTAAAGATATTTCTAAAAGTTATACACCAACGAATATACAAAAAAGTAGAAGAAGGTATAAGTGAAACACAATTCGGTTTTAGAAGTTCCCTCGGTACAAGAGAAGCATTGTTTGCTTTTAACATATTAGCGCAACGATGTATGGAGGTTAACCAGCCACTATATGTGTGCTTCCTGGATTATAATAAAGCATTTGACAAAGTTCGTCATGATCATCTCATAGAATTGTTAGAAAAGAAAACACTTGATAAGAAAGACATCCGCATTATATATAACCTCTACTACAATCAAACCGCAACTGTGAAGGTAGAAAATGAGTTATCGAATGATATAGAAATAAAGAGGGGTGTGAGACAAGGTTGCGTTCTCTCACCCTTATTGTTTAATATGTATTCAGAAGACATAATCCAGGCAGCTCTATCAGATGAAATAGCTGGCATTAAAGTGAATGGGCTAAACATTAACAATGTTAGGTTTGCTGATGACACTGCACTACTAGCTGGAAACCTCAAAGATCTACAATTACTTCTTGACAAAGTCGCAGAAAAAAGTGAAGAATTTGGCTTGACTCTTAACGTAAGCAAGACTAAGTTCATGGTGATATCTAAAACACACCAACAAGAAAATCTTACAATCAATAGGGAAAGAGTCGATCAAGTACGTAAATTTAAATATCTCGGAACAATTGTAAATGAGGAGATTGAAAGCTCAGAAGAAATTAAATCGAGAATAGGACAGGCCAGAAGTATCTTTAATAAGATGAAAAATGCATTCTGTTCGAGAGACATTTGTTTAAACACAAAAATGAGGTTGCTAAGATGCTATGTATTCTCAAAATTATTATACGGAATGGAAGCGTGGACATTGAAAAAGAAGGACATGAACAGTTTAGAAGCTTTTGAAATGTGGGCATATAGAAGAATACTTAGAATTAGTTGGGTGTCGAGGATTACTAATCAAGATGTCCTAAGAAGAATGGGAAAGGAAAAAGAATTAATTAAAATTATTAAAGTAAGGAAGCTACAATATTTAGGCCATGTTATTAGGGGAGTAAATTACAAAATATTGCAAATAACACTAGAAGGGAAAATTTGTGGGAAGAGAACGAGGGGTAGAAGACGGACATCCTGGATTGACAATTTAAAAAATTGGTACAACTGTTCAACGTCAGAACTCCTTAGATCAGCCAAATCAAGATCAGAAATTGCCATGATGACAGCCAACCTTCTTAGAGGAGACGGCACATGAAGAAGAAGAAGTGTATGTCATTACTCACTGGTATCTCTGCCACAGGAGTACATTGAAAGTCAAATGGTTTTGAGAAAGAGTGTTACTGAAACACTGTATTCTCCTTCAAAAATATACAACATTTTCCATTTAGACATAAACTACAAAATTGGGAAACACTTCAAACACAAAAGAAAATTAAAATTATTTCTTGCATGTAACTGGCAAATGTTTTAAGAGGAATCTATTGTTACAAATATTCTTATAAGCAATGTGTACAAATAAATATTAAATTATTAGCAGCCAAAGATAGAGATGGTTATAAAAGGTAACAACTCAGCACAGGTAAACGGATTGTGAATTGAAATTCTGAACACTGGAACACTGACAGGAAAGGCAGAGGAGATTGTGGATATGATGGAAAGGAGAAAGACAGATATTTTAGGCATAGGAGCGACAAGATAGAAAGGAAAAGACAGTAGCGATCTGAGAAAAGGTTATAAATTGTATTGGAGTGGAAATGAAGAAAGAAGACAAAAGGAGGTGGGTATGGCCTAAAAGAAGAGATAAAGAGGATAAGTGACAGGATATTGAAGATCAGAATAATGACATAGGGAAGAAGTATGGAAGTGGTTCAGTTGTACGCCCCTCAAGTGGGCTGCACATCTCAAGAGAAGGACTTTGAGAAAGAACTACTAAAGCAGATGAATGGACAAAGGAAAATAGTCATGAGAGACTTGAATGCACATATGGAGATTGAAAGACAAGGGTATGAAAATGTACTGGGAACAGAAGGGTGGGGAAGCAGAAGAAGGAAATAAATTGCTGGAATTCTGCAAGAAAAGTGGTTTAGTGGTCAGTTCTTCATGGTTCAGGAAGAAAGAGAGCCACAAACTAATGTGGTACAGCAAGAATCTAGTGCATAAATATTTGGTGGATTACATGCTCTATGATTAGGAGACAAAGATTACTGAAACGGTTATGAGGCACTGCATAGTGACCACCAGCTACTGGTGATAAGCCTGACAATCACAAAGGAATAGAAAAAGACAGTAGACCACAAAAGGAGAATCAGAGTATGGTAACTGAAGGAAAAGGAAATCAAGGAAGAATACCATGAGATTATAAGGGCAAAAAGGTTACCAAAGGATGAACCAAAAACAGGAGAATAGGAATGGGAACAATTTAAAAGTGCTATGGCAGAGGCAGAAGTGGCAGCAAATGGGGGAAGGAAACACCATAATGAAATGAAAGAGACAAGGGGGTAATGGCAAAGAAAAACAAGGCCTTCACAGACTGTGGTTCTGAGGAAGGACTGAATTAGCAAGAGAGGAGCATAAAAAAAAAGAAAGAGGTAATAACACACTGACTGAAGATAGAAGAAAATGGATGGAAGAATGGACAAAGATGATGCAGGAAGATTGCAGAGGAAGTAAGAAAGTACTATAAGGAATGGTCAAAAGTAAGAGGAGAAGTTTGAGAGAGGATGCAACAATCATAGGTAGAAATGGGAATGTGGATGATAGACTAAGGAGGTAAAAGTAAATGCTGGGGGGGGGGGGGGGGGGGGGGGACCTGACATGGAAAGAAATGGAAATGGTACTGCGGGGGAGGTTGGGAAACAGTGGATGAATCATGTCATGAGGTTGGTGTGGAATGAGAGGACTCCAGAAGATTGGAAGAGAGCATTAATTGTCCATATATTCAAGAAGGAAGTAGGAAGGGTTGTAGAAACTACAGAGGAGTCACACTGTGCCAATGTTTATGGAAAGATCCTGGAGATCAGGATCCGAACAAGAGTCTAGAACAAATAGAGAAGATCAAAATGGCTTCAGATCAGTGAGGTTAACTGCTGACCTCATATCTGCAGTAAGGCAGCTCCAGAAGCACCACTATGAAATTGGGGAAGACCTTGTGATGATCTTTCTCGATACAGATAAGGCATTTGAGAGTGTCTGTTTAAAAAGAAAAAGGTCTGGAAAGCACTAGAAAAGAAGGGAGTGAAAAAAGATACAACAAGCAGAGCAGAGGATATGTACTGTGGAAGTCTGAGCTTTATGAAAATGGGAAACAAAAGGACAGGTTGGTGCCAGTAAACAAGCGGTGTGAAACAGCGCAGTGCACTGTCACCTCCCCTCTTTATTGCGGTCTTCGATGAGATAATGATTACGGTAGCAGAAAAAACTGAAGAAGACAAGATGAAAGTAATGGTGTTTGAGGATGACTTGATGATCTGGGGAAACAGGGAGGAGGAGATTCAAGAACAGCTGGATGCTTGGGAAGAAACTGCGAGACAGTATGGAATCAAATTTAATGTAAACAAATGTGAAATCCTGGTTACAATTAGAAAGAAAGGTAGATCAACTAGCTTGAATAAGGTGGAAAGTGTTAAGTACTTGGCACATGTGAAAGAGGAAAATGGAAGAAACCAGAAAGAGATCACTGGATGTGGCAGACAGGCAGAAGCATTCCTACGAAGTGTTAGGAGCCTGGTTTGGACTAAAGATGTCCCACATAAAAAGCAACGGAGTGATACAGAGAAGACACGATAACCCAATACTGACCTATGCATCTGAAACATGGGTAATGGAGAAAAGAGATGTAAGCAGACTACAGGCATGTGAAATGAAGTTCCTCAGAAGTAGGGTAGGAGTAACAAGGAGAGATAGGATAAGGGAAACAGTGAAAGAGCTAGCCTTGCAAGGTAGGATAGAAACATCAAGGCTAAGATGGTACGGGCACTTATAGAGAATTTAAAACAAGAGGATTCCCACAAAGATACACGAAATGGAGATGAAAGGGAAGGAACCAAGAGGAAGACCAGGGGATAGATGGCTGAAAGGTATGGAGGAGTCTGTTGGAAAAAGGAGGTGAAGACTGGACCAGGGTGAACACAGAATGATGATGGGAAAACAGGACTGGATAGTGAGGTTTACATTCCAAACAGATCCAGCCCGAGGCTGGCAGTGATGGTGGTGGTGGTGGTGGTGGTGATGATGAGTAGGAAATAAATGTATCAATTTTGCTTAACTTGCGAAAGAGCTCTGTTCCTTTTTATTCAAATCAGCAACTTTTCTCCTAACTTTATAAATTAAATACAGTTTGTGTGACCATACATGTTAATTTCCCAGGACTAAGTGTTAGTAACTCCCTTAGAAGAGCACAATGGTTATTTTGGATCCCTGTTGATGGTGTAGAACTGGTATAGGGCAGTCATGCAACTGCATGTCATGTATGAAGTTGCCCAAAGTTGTCAGTTTATCACCACAGACAGTGAGATGATGTCAAACCCTGTCAGTTGCAGTCAGTTTCAAATCTGTCATGGATTGTTAATGAAGGCAAACCCATCTCAACCAGTTTCAGCAACAAAAAGAACGCTGCAGAGAGAACTGCATATAATGGACATTTAGAGTTAGGTACCTCTCAAAAGATCATTGCTCAGAGTGACTTAGAAAGCTGTGAACTCCCAATGTGTAAACAATTGAAATGATGCGTGGTTGTGTTCCAAGTAATGAAGAAGAACATGATTACAGTACCTGTATTGCTCACCAAATACTAATGTAATGTGCTTCAAGGATAGATCAATAGTGTAGTTGCACAAGCTGGTCCTAATCACCTTACTATATGGCGTGCTTAATACAGATGCAAATTCAAATACATAGTGGAGTAAACATGAGACTCACTGACATCTTAAGGTCATATGATCTTTTAATCTCAGACACTAGGGCAATGGACACATGATCCATTAAAACAAATTTCTTTTCTCTTCCTCATATGTGTTCACAATACTGCACTATGCAGATGACATCCTCATCTTCTTCTATAACAATAATATGAACTGGATAGATTGCTGCTCACGGGCAGATGTACACAATGACAGTAAAGCCTTAGCACCTAGAGACTACAGCAGCAATATGTTTGTGAGTTACATAGGTGTGCGTGCGTGTGTGTGTGTGTGTGTGTGTGTGTGTGTGTGTGTGTGAGAGAGAGAGAGAGAGAATGTGTCCTCTATATGGTGAGTTGCAATATATCCATTCCATATTGTTGTTATTCCACCTCAGATTTCCCAATGTTCAATATTATTCAACTGCAGAGACACCAAAGACGGAAAGACTTTTCCTACTAATGGTTTAATGAAATTAACGACCTATTTCAATGATCACAGCATCAAGGTGGCATGATAAAATACAGTTATCACCAAACCAACATAAAATATATGTGTAATATCTTGGCAACAGAAACTAGCAGTTTTAAATTTCTGAGTGTGTATACTAATGAAAATCTGTGGAGGATGAATCATATTAATGTTGTGTGCGTGGAAAAGTCAGTACTGGCTTAATCTCTTTGGCCAGCTAACAAAATTAATTTTTTTATTTATTTACTTATTTTTCTTATCCAAGGGTCATCTCGCAATGATGTAGGATTTGTCAAGGTAATTTCCAATACAATGCAAATCAGCTCACCAAAAAGTACAACTCACAGAATACACAACATTCTTAAAGAGGACAGGATAGGTGCTCTATGAGCTTAGGACAGGTGATTGGCCATGGCCTTGATTAAGGAGCCATCCCAGCATTTGCCTGAGTGAGTTAGGAAAACCACAAATACCCAAATCAAGTTGGCCAGACAGAGTGACTCCAAACCCCAAATACGATGTCAGTTTCTTAAAAGCTGTACTCCCTCATTCAAATGCTCCCTACTGTACAATGCTCCTTGATTACACACTATTTGTTGAAGGTAACTCATAATATAAAACAGTCTTGCTCTTCATTGCTGGACACACTAAAGACACCTGCTGCTGGCTCCTGGACTGTAAAAGTACTGCTATACCACTTGGACTAACTCCAGCCTTATCGGAAAGATGCTTCCATGCCCACCAACATTCACTATGCTTCATGAATGGCTTCTTATCCTTCCCTTGGAAAACTGAGTCAGCATTGCCCCTTGATGAGTGAGATGTTGAACTCAGAAGAGTGAGAAGACATTACTATAGTGGATTTCACATCTTGATATATGGAAACTCTAGATTAGAATAGCAATGAAGTAGAAAAAGAGAAACTGCTGCTTACCGTAAAATCTTTCTAAAACACATGCAGTACCCACAATAGCTTACATAGCGCACACAATAATGATGTTCGTCACAACACAGCTTGAAGTTAAAGTCAAATAATGGAAAATCCAGGATGGAATAACAACAATCATATGAGAAGGATAGGTTGCCATACGCCACATACAGGAGACGTTGAGTCACAGACAACCACAACAAAAAGGCTGCAATACACTTGAGAATTTGCCCAAAAGGTCCTCTTCTAAAGTAAAAAAACACACTCACACAAACACAACTCTCTCCCACACAATACTATCATCTCTGGTCACTGGGGCCGAGCTTGAAGACAAAAATTAAAAAACAGTCAGCAGGCACAGATGGGGTTCCAGTGTCTATTCTGAAGGGATGCATAAACAGTATACAGGCCCCAAACTGGACACATAAAGCCATTATTGCAATTCGGGCGGTGGACTTGATTAGCTGGGGGATGTGAGGGAGACAGAGGGAGGTGGGAGGCAGGCAGAGGGTTGGGGGAGAGTGGCTAGCAACTTGTTAGGAGATAGTCTGTTTGCCATCTAGGAATGCGGCTGGGAGGGTGGCGTGTGCCCAGGCTATGCATGTGATGCATGGGTGTCAGGGCCAGTGAGGATTGGTAAATGCGGACAGTGATGTAGGGACTTGAATTGGGAGAGTGTGAAGGGCAGAGGAATGGGAAACTGTTGGGAGGAGGATGTGAGGGGAGAGATTGAGGCCAGGACGATTATGGTAGAGAAGGCTGTGCTACGAGGATAATTCATATCTGCGTAGTTCATAGGAACTGGTGTTGCAGGTAAGAGTCCAGATGGTGCAGGTTGCGAAGCAGCCACTGAAATTGAGTGTGTTGTGCTCAGCTATGTGTAGTGCCACCAGGTGGTCAATTTTGTTCTTAGCAACAGTTTGGCGATGGCCCTTCATCCTGGTAGAAAGCTGGTTGTTAAAAAACTGTGAAAGGTTTGCAGCAGAGTTGGTATATGTCATGGCTGCTTTCACAGGTGTTCTGGCCTCTGATGTGGTAGCAAGTGCATGGGAGTGGGAGTGCCACATGGACAGACTAGGATGTTGTAAGTAAGGCAGGTGATGGAACACCACTTTAGGAGGGATGGAAAGGATCCTGGGTAGGATGTCCCCCATTTCAAGGTATGATGATAGATAATCAAAGCCCTGGCAAAGGACATGGTTCAGGTGTTCCAGTCCAGGATAATACTGGATGATGATGAGAACACCCCTTTGTAGCTTATTCTTGGGGATGGTAGGAAGATTGGAGGTGTATATGGGTATGGCACACGAAATCTGTTTGCAGACTAAGTTTGGGTGGTAGTGTTTGTCCATGAAGGCCTTCACGTAACTTTCAACTTATTTAGCAGGGGAGTTCCATCACTGTAGGTATGACCTCCATAGGTGGCCAGGCTGTATGGGAGGGATTCTGAGGTGTGGAAGGAATGGTAGCTGTTGAAATGCAGGTACTGTTGACGGTTAGTCGATTTAATGTGGACAGGGGTGTGGACGGACCATTAGAGAAGTGGTAATAAATGTTCAGTAAGGAGGCACATTGGAATGAGGAGAACCAGGTAAATCAGTTGGGAGAGAAGGTTTGAGATTGTGCAAGAATGAGGATAGAATGTCTTGGCCATGTGTCAAGATCATGAAGATATCATCAACAAATCTCAACCAGCCCAGAAGGATTAGAGGCAAACCGGCTGCTTCCCTCTGAGCTGTTAGCCACCAACCCCAACTCCTCTATGTGCCTCCCACCACTCTCTCCCTCTACCAACCCTAACTGATCCAACCCTCATCTCCCCCAGCCCACCTGCCAATCTGAAGAGATGGCATTGTATCCAGTCTCAGCACAATATACGGGCATAACAGAGAGAGAGAGAGAGAGAGAGAGAGAGAGAGAGAGAGAGAGAGAGAGAGAAGTACATGGTTGTAATGTTTTGTTATTCTCCTAGGTTTAACATCTCACATATATATCATCGAGAGGATGCAGACTCAGTTCTTTTCAGTCGGACATAGGGAAGAACAGGAAGACACACATGGAGAATAGTTAAATGTTTCTGGGCGTGGAGCCAGTTTCCCAAACAGGCCGCGTACAGCACAAGGGCATAGCAGCATCTTCATGGCCCACATACCAGAGTGTGCCCATAGTGTGTGCAGTGATGAACAGCAAAACTGTGTTTTATACTGGAGCAAATTGTGTGCTAATCAAAGAACATTGTGCAAATGTACAACTGAATGAGGCAGTGCAGCTGTTCAGACACTGGCTTCATATTCAGGAGGAAGAGCTGCTCTGAATGGCCTACCTCACTTATGTTTTCCTAAATCACTAGGCAGGTTCTGGGATGCTTCCTTAATCAAGGTCATGGCCAACCACCGACCTTGCTTGTAATACATGAATATGTATTCTGCACGTATCTATATTCTGAACTATTAATTTGCATTGCATTAGCATGACAGGTCCTATACCACCATGAGAGTCCTTCATGAATAAAAATAAATGAGTAAAATAGCAGTTCTACATTTAACATCCTACTGTGAACATCTGAAAATATGATCTCCTACAAAATTATACTCAACACAAATCCCCCCTATTCTATAGGTACATATCAAAATACTCCAGGTTCTCCATAAGTTACCTTTAGGAAACGAAATTATTAGTGTTACTGATAAACATTTATGGATGTACAAGAAATTGGTATAGCTTTTGGAACTAGTAACAAATTTTTTGTAAGGTAGAAGCTAGGGATGCGTTGGGGAAGATTACAAAGTAAGAACGAGTCACTCAACTCCCAGGATGAGAGAGACACACCCGTTGTCTCCCTTCACCCACACAACAGGTGCTACTTGTATCTCCTCACTATGTAAACAATGGGAGAAAATAGTGCTCCTAGCCAAATGCAGAATCATGTAATACAAGAACGTAAATTACTAATTAGAAGCACTGACAGCTGAATACTTATTTGGAGTTCAAAGTCAATAAAGGAGAAAGTTAGTTTAATGAACTCTAGGCTTATTACTCTGTTTGAATGAGCCTACATCTTGATTGTACTGAAAAACGTTTACGCACCAAAGTGACTCAGCTGAGATCACATTTTTAACTGAGAGAGGAAGAAGTCGCTAACAAATATTATGGTTACATACAGTCTCCCTGTTCAAAATTAACAGATCTCAGAAATGATACCGCAAATAATCGGTAACTATATACACAGTAATGAGTTCGAGACGCAATAATGGCTAGAAAGCTATGCATGTTTGACTTTACAAGCAATCACTACTGGCAACTGAACAGTTACTGTAATGTAAACAAAGACTTACTGATATCCACATCGTCGTCGATCACTTCTAATGAATCACGCTTCCTTTTAATGGACTTTGGAGCACCAGGCTTGTCATTAGCAGTGTTACCTGAGTCTCTTCTGTTTTTCCTGACATTTGCATTTTGAAGAGAAGCATCGTTCTCTTCACTCCCTACCGACTCTCCTGCCATGTTTACATTCGAAAACATAAATATTACCTTCTGCTTCCTTGTGGTAGCGTCTGTTAATCAAAGAAGTTCATAAAGACGGTTTTGTTCTTGATAATTGTAATTTCGATTCTTTTGCTATTATTTTATTATTGACTTCTTTTGACTGCTCAGCCATTACAAGGTAATTTTAGCAGCATATTACTGACCAATACTGTTTTCGACATGTAAAATTCCGTTTCGAATAGATACATCTATACTGCTGAACACATGGCGACCACAAACTTTAATAAAATATCCAGGACTCTTATCGATGGCTTAACTTTGGTGTGCTTCATTGCCATAAATAGTTCCACGCATTGTTATGAATTCTGTTTTTATTGAAAATAAGCAGATTTTGGGAAGATGATTCAGCGCAAGTGTGTTGGGTGTGGCCCCCGCTCCGATCACATTCTAATTGAGAAAGTGATCATTCTACAAGAGTAAACCAGTCATTGAGTCATCGTTGATGACAATAACTGTTGGTATTGTACATAAAGTTCTTATATGGCAACTGAATGAATATAGGATTCTCATACTCAGTTCTCTTATTTGCTATCATAACACACCAAAAAGTCACTGTAGTGAGCCTGCTTTGTATTTCGGAATTTTTCTCGGTACATTGATTTGCCTTGTGGGGCAACACAGCGTAGGTAAAATAGGCATTTATCCTACAAAAGCTTGCAGTAAGAAAATTCCTGGAATCTGATAAACAAGTATATTGCAAAAGCCTCATAAGTCATTGTAAGTTCTTACTCTCCTACACGCCAATACATTTACTCTCCAATGGTACTCATGGTTAATAATAAGAATGAATTTAAGATTAGCTATGAAATTCACATGGACATTACTAGAAGTATAAAGAAGTTGCATAGAGACAATACAGCCCAACTTCTTTTTCAGTATTAAATTTGTGTTACAATGCGCAATAAGTGCGGACGTTGCCATAGGGTAGTCCGAATGGTATGCGAATATGCGAAGCTTCTGCGTCGGAGCTCAACTGGGGCGACTGTAGTGAGAAACTGATTGAGGTAATAGCTGAAGCTCTACCACAGAAGTGTAGGTTCTGCAAAAAGAGCCAAGAGCATTGCTGAACAGGAAGAGACTAATGTTGTTCTTGAGGCTGAATTAGTTTACAGTTTGTGAAATTTGAAACAGATACAATGAAGGGGGAAAAGACAGTGAGAAGTGGATAAAGGCAAAAGTAAAACATTTGAGCTACCAGTGTTTAATAAAGTTGACTTGTTGTGTGATGTAGGTGGGGAAGAGCCTCATGCACCAGCAGGTCACAATATGGAGCAGCAGACTGCTAGCAAAGAAACTAAGTATAAATCGGTAACAAAAGAGATCTTGCTGCTAGGTAGTAGCAATGTGAGGGGTGTAGGATAAATTAGTAATAGGATACCAGGTCGAGTACGAGCCTTACATTTAGCTACATGACAGAGGATAAAGGAAAATGTGTAAGGATTTCGACAAACAGGATTAGGTGATTATAGTAGGCAGAGCAAGAAACAGCCTTACTGAGGGCAGAAATTACAGCATACGGGGTGACCTGTATGGAATAAGAGTAGCAACTGCACACTGAAGTGTGAGTCTAGTGAAGGTTTTGCAGTATCACGACAACCCCTGGCTTAACACTTCTGTTAACCACGTTATCACTGAGTTTAGCAGGCTGCTGGTAACTGAAATGAAATCTCACATGAGTCCTGTGCCTGTTGCTACAATTTCAGATTTGTGGATATACTAAACATAATGGCATAAAAAGAGGAAAGAAAAACTGGCTGAGCTTCTTGCAGAAAATGTATGAGGAGCCACCATCACGCAAAGCAAGATCCCTGTCGTTACTGGTGTCAGAGGGGTACCTTTTTTAGGATGGAGTCATTATTCAGACACCCTGTTATGGAACACAGAGCCCTACAATAACCTTAGGTATTCACAGAAAAGTAAAAAATGCACTCCGTCTTCAGGCCACGAGTGGCCTACCGGGACCGTCAGACCGCCGTGTCATCCTCAGTGGAGGATGCGGATAGGAGGGGCTTGGAGTCAGCACACCACTCTCCCGGTCGTTATGATGGTATTCTTGACCGAAGCCGCTACTATTCGGTCGAGTAGCTCCTCAATTGGCATCACAAGGTTGAGCGCACCCCAAAAAATGACAACAGCGTATGACGGCCTGGATGGTCACCCATCCAAGTGCCGACCATGCCCGACAGCGCTTAACTTCGGTGATCTCACGGGAACCGGTGTATCCACTGTGGCAAGGCCGTTGCCCCACAGAAAACTAAGCCTAGCTCATTTCATCCCACTCTGACACAACCCCTTCTGATCAGAGTGATGACCTTCACATGACACCAGTAAACACCCCCCCCCCCCCCGCCCCAAATCTGTCACCTACACTGCATTCATGCCATGCATATATAGAACACAGCCAACCGCATTGCACCCACATAGCTGCGACATGCCACTAAACTCCCTGAACCACATTTCTGCAGAAGACTGACAACCAACTTGCATCCACACAATCACAACACACGGCTGAATGAACTGCTCCTGAGCAGAACCGCTTCAGTGGATATTATGCAACAAATGCTGCCACCACTCACAACTGCTTACCACCTTGTGATTTCCCAAATGAAATCCACAGTTCACTGGAAGCGCACCAGACTGTGCTGGATTTTAAGCCGCCTAGACACTCACAGAGACAATGACAGATTGCATCTATTGTGCTTACTTCATGATAACAGACTTTATGGGTGTCAATACACCACCAGATGACTATACCTTATCAACACAGGCTGCAAGGTCACTGTGTCACTGCTTCACCATCCTCTTCACTAAGTCCAACACCCGTCCTCATTCCTGTCCATCTCTGTGTGGCGAAAATTTTGACAAATCGAGTCCATAGCTCACTGATATATACAGTCGATGTCAGTCTCACTGAACAATTGACCTAGATATTTATTGTTGCAGATCTGAAAGAACCTGTTATTGGTGACACTTTCTCTGACACTTCAACTTGGTCCCAGACCTGATATATACAACCAGTAGACGCCCCACCACCGGGGTCTGTGGTCACACCCTTTCAACAGCTCAGCATAATGACACAACACCCAAGCACCCTGACCCCCATCAGCCACAGACAAATCCGATGGGCATCAGCTCCTTCAGGAGTGCCTCTGCACAATCAATCAGTTGCAACACGAACAATTTTATTCTAACATGTGTGAAGTGAACATTCATTTACGCCACAAAAACAACACCATGAGAGGCAAGGTTCAAGACATCGAACATGAACTCCTGGAGACATGGCAGTACATCAATCGACTATGCCAGCCTCTATCACTCATCACCTTCTCCTTGCCAACAGACTTACAACACGCCGACTTGTCTCCTCTATTGCAACGCACATAGATAGCCATCACATTACTCCCACCAAGTACTTCAATGGATAGTATGGTATCATCTGCCCGCACATCCTTCTCTTAGTTTTCGAGTGACTCTCTGCAGATACTTTTCAGAGAGTGCGCCATTAAGAATGAAACAGTCCATAAAATCATCTCCACATCTGGCACCCTGGTGCGTCACAAGTCACGTCGACTACAGCTAGACCTACTACAGATTGCCAATATGTCAGTGGACAAACTCTTACAACAAGACATAATCTGCCCCTCTGACATTTCCTGGGCTTCACCCAGAAAATTGTTCACCAAGGTAGGTGGATATGTCAGATTGTGTGGCGTTTATAGAATCTTACTATCGTGGACAACTATGTAATTACAAACATACAGAACTTCACCCATTATCTGGCAAACGCCTCCATTTTTAGTATCGTCGATTGTAAAGTGGAGTAATTACAAATATCTGTGTGCCCAGATGACATTCCCAAAACAGCCGTAATGATTCTGTTTGCTCTATTCAAATTTGTGTTTATGTTGTATGGACTTAATACACAGCACAAGCACAAAAACGCTTTATCAGTGAGTTACTCTTCAAGTCATCATTTTCTTATGCTTACCTGGATGACATCATAATTTTCTCATCTGATGAGGTATTTCACATGAAACACCTCAAAGACGTTTTCGACAACCTGACGTATTGTAAATTGATCAGGAATCAGGCCCACACCAAAATATGTCGAAATTGTTCAACTATTGCCTCCACCACAAGACTTCCAAGAATTATGCACATTCCTAGACGCGATAAATTTTTACAGAAGACATCATCCAGAAGCAGCATCTTTGCAAGCACCTTTAACACAAGCCCTGGCCGGCGAAACATACTACTGGCAAGCACAAAATTATGTAGATGAACCATATGCGGGCGTGAGTTCAACACAACAAAGACTACCTCACCAGAGCATCACCCTGGCACACTCAATCATTGATACACAGCTCGTCATAACACGAGAAACGAGCGGCTCTGCTATCGGAGCTGTGTTACAACGAGAGGCAAAGGGCATCCCACATTCACTCCATTTGTTCTCTCACTAATTCACTCCATCCCACAGTACGTCGTCTATATATAACAGCTCACTCTTGCTGCTCTGTGAGGCAGTATGACGTAATCTGATTATTTACAATGATTTCCCCCCTCACAGATTCTACTCTCAACCCAATCAAAGCGCCCTGCTCTCAACAGTATCAATATTTGGACTATGTAACCCAGTCTACCAAGGAAGTCTACAACTTCAGAAACACAGAGAATGTTGTAGCGGACAATTTCTCAGGCAACAACACCTTCTCATCTACCATCTATTATAATCAGTTCACTGAGGTGCAAAAAAACGCCAACAGTCACGAGCCCTCACTCATGATCCAGACACGAAAGCTAAAAATCCCAGGCGTGACCCACCTCATACTATGTGGCACTTCTCAAAATAGGATACATCCACTCATACCTCAACACTTCTATCGAACAATCTTTGAACAGCTTTACACTGTGACACACCCCAACATTCACTCTATCACTCGTCTAGTGACAGACAAGTTCATTTGGCCTAACATAAAAAAAATCACACCCTTTGACCTCACTCATGTATACTATATGAAAAAAGTACATTTTTGTGCCATGCATAATAACCACTAAGCCAGTTCATTATACCAAAAGGACACTTCCAGCTCATTCATATCGATCGATGGCTATCACTATATCCTATCGACTATCGATCTTGTCACATGATGGGTTGAGGCAACACCACTTAAAGAAATTACAGCCAAAGCCACCACCAAAGCAATAGTTGAAACTTGGAAATCAAGATTCAGCTGCTCCATCAATCACAGCTGGTCCCATCCTTGCCTAATCCAATGAGACCAGTGACCTCACTGATTGGTTTCCTCCCACAAAACAACCCAGCCCAAACCTGCAAGGACATTAAATGATACTTCACCAGATGATGACATATGCCATTTGATGCCCAGTGACCCTCACACTATCAGTGCTAGACTTCTTTAGAATTCCGTGTAGATGTCAATGACTTCATTTCTGAGGATCTCACCATCAAACTTAGAAAACAACGACCTCGTCCTCGAAGGGCAACAGGCAGACCACCAAACTGCAGATGGCTCTGTAGTGGGACACTTCTTAAGATCGGTCACACTGCCATGTTATGTTGACGCAGCCATCCTTACTTCCCCCTCTCACCAGCGACGATGTCGTCGTGGGAATGCACCACACTTCATTTCGTTGGGCACCACTGCATTATTGGCACTGCCCAATGCACCAACTGCGCCCCCTACTCCTGACGCCCCCACACACTCACGCTATGACTGGCTGCACCATATGCTAGGAAACCTCCACGATTTTCGTCTGTATCCCATGTACCTCACCACCCGATGTCTTCAATGCTGCAGATGACATGCACCCAGGAGCACAACCTATTTCTGCATCATATAACCACCTTGGCTCTCCATGCAACCTCCCTCACAATACTCAACAATGGAAGGAGGAGGAGGAGGGGGGAGACTGTGGGAACATTGCTTTGTGAACTAAGAATGCTGGCAGTGGACTTGGCTCCAGTGCAACAGACTCCTAGACAGGTAGTTGGTCTGATGACTTTACTATGTTCAGATGTTTGTTTGTGTATTCTCACAGCATTAGTAGAGGTTGTTCTACAGAGTGTCAGATTGTGCGATTATTCGTTGTAATCATGTCCTTTATCTTGAGGATCAACTTCTTTATGAAGCATATGGATTCCTTGCCATGCTTTCTATCAGATAACAACAACCAGTAAAGAGATTGCAGTGATTTCAATAAAGATTTCCTGAAGGATTCTGATAGGAAAAATGGTCTGAAAAATTTATTTCGATCCTACAATTTGATCTCAATAACTGACTTTCTAACTAGGATGGATGAAGATAGTAGAACTCTGATTGACAATATTTTCTTTGGTGACACTTAGACCAAGAAAAAAATCTATATCCGGTCACAAATGCTCTTTCTGATAATGGGAAACAGTTAGTATGGATAAATAAGGTAGTGCCTTACAGTATAAATTCCTTTCAGTGGAAATCAGAATAATTAATGGCTCTAAGACACAGATGTTTAAGAAAAGCATAAAAGACTTGACATGGAATGAAATTTATAGTGAGCCAAATGTTGGCATAAAAATTGGCCTATCCTTTGATGAATTCACAGCATTATTTGAAAACATCTTTGCTCATCAACTGAACGGAAACATATTAAACATTCATATAAAAATGGATAACTACAGGGTTAAAACGACTTTTGACAGAAAAAGTAATGCTTTTGACAGAGTAAAGGCTGATTCACACTAGACTCAATGGAATGAAAGAGTAAGCAACATCACTATCAAATGATGTGTATTTGCGCTAGACTGAATGTCAACTCAATGTCATTTTGATTAGCCCATCCCCAACAGGTGAAATCGAGATAATGGGATATCATCCATGATATAAAAAGGTCGGAATAAAGTATCAGAATCAAGAAATCACCGAAGATAAGGTGTGATAATGGCCAAGGCAAACGTCAGAACACATATTCTTGATAAAGTTTGTATACTAAGTTACTGAGAAGTTAAATGACAGAAAAACTGTTATCCAAAAACTACAAATACATCAAAAATAGTCATATGGCAAGGTCCTTAAAACTTATCCATTTAGTTTTCTTTTAGCACCAATGTTAAAAAACATTTGCGTTTCCCTTCTTCAGTAAAGCTGACATTTTCACGTTATTTAATGAAAATTGCTTCATCAGCTTATGTTCTTATTAGTACAAAGTATAGGCCTCTTCTTTGTTCAGGTATTGTGAAACCTAAATAATTTTGTGGCTTCAGGTACCTGTCTCTGTTCTGCAGCGACGTAGAGTGGGTCATATTAAAATTACAAGAATCAGAAGGTAAGTCAAAATAATGCAGATAGAATATCAGCATCATCTGACTGAGGCACCAGTATCTGTGCAGCTTCACAAGGCTCCATGTTTATTTGTATAAACTATCCTTCTATCTGAACAAATCAGAAAGCACACATTATTCTATTTCTTCAGTGACATGACCATTACAATTGCTGAACCATTAACAATTGAAACAGCACTTGTATATCTATTTGTGAAGAGCTTCTAAATTGGTTCTGATCAAACAGGCTTTCTCTATTTCTCATCAACAAGACACAGTACAAATAGTTTCGCAAAGCACAAAATACACAAGATTGAGTGACCATGAAATGTAAAGATGAATTCAAATTGGATTGATAGTGATTTTTCGGACTAAATATTTGGTGCAAGATAAATTGGTCAGTTTGCATACTATAAGTATGCACATCTAGAACAACATTTACATCTGCATCACATCACCATCCATAATTAAGTACTTGCCAGAATGTTCACCGAACTCATTTTAGGCTATTTATTGACCCTTTCACTCTCAAATAGCATGTGGGAAAAATGAACACCTAAACCTTTCTATACGATCTCTGATTTGTCCTATTTTACTATTATGGTCATTTCTCAAAAAAATTTTGCATTTAAAAGAAAATATTGGTGATTGCAATTTAGTGAATTTTAAAATGACGAATAACTCATTTGTTTTCACAATTTCCATCTCTCCTCGAAATTTTCCGTCTATTCCATCTATAAGGATTCCATGCCATGCAACAAATCTCTAGCAGCGGATGGACAAGCGTAATATAGTCCGTCTCATTAACAGATTTGTTGCATCTTCTAAGTCTTCTGCCAATAAAATGCACTCTTTGATTATCTTCCCCCACAACATTGTGTATATGATGGTTACAACTTAAGTTGTTCGTAATTGTAGTCCCTAGGTATTTAGCTGAATTTACAAACTCTGAATTTGTATTATTTATCGTGTAACCGAAATTTTACCTGATTCTTTTTAGTAGTCTTGTGGAGGAACTCTCACTTTTTATTGTCCCACCATTAGACATCTTGTCTAAACCATTTTGTATTATTTATGATGTACTGGTGACTTTATTGGGCAGTAAATGACACCATCGTTTGCAAACAATTGCTTAGGACTGTTCAAATTGTCTGCAAATAATTTCAATAGGTTACAAACAGCAGGGCGCCTGCAACACTTCCCTTGGGAATCTCGATATCACTTTTTCTTCGTTCGACCACATCCTGTCAATTACTACAGATTGTGTACTTTCTGACAGGAAATCACAAACCCATTGACAACATCTGATACAGTCCTCCACAGGTACGCAATTATGAGCCTTCCAGAGATCTAGAGATATAGATTCAATTTGACATTCACTGTCGATAGTACTCATTACTTTGAGTGAATGGAAAATCAATTGTATTTTACAAGAATGAAATTTTCTGAATCTGTTCTGACTATGGCCCAGTTGTACAATCTCAGGATAAATCCAGGGCTAGTTAACCGAGGAATACGCTAAACACAGGTAACTTGGAGTGCGAGTTGCATGTAGCCATTTTATTCCTCAGTAAGTTATTCCCAGAACAGCCTACATGTCCAGTTAAGTAGGAAACAACTGAAGAGTACTCTGGGTATTTTCGAGTACGACACTTCATATTTATTTAGTCGTCATCTGCAGATATAGCATGTCAAATATTAGTGATAGAAAGCAAAAGTTTTTGCTTGAGGATACTTTGAGGCTGTTAGACACTGCAAATGAGTTGGAGTGTAGTAGAAAACACAAAAACTGCTCGAGTTTCATTCAATGAAAACATAAGTGCAAAACATTTAACTTAAATGGTAGGATACTTATATGTATAACGAGCTATCTTGAAATTAGTTAAATGATCAGGTACTTGTTATTTTACCAATAAGAGATCTTTCTATATTTCCAAATAAAGTATAGGAAAAAATATGTAACAGTTTCTATTCAGGAACAACTTCACATTGATCGGCAGAGCAACTACAAAATATGCATGATTATTATTATTTTAAAGAAGGAAACACGCAAAAATTATGCACAGAAAGGTAGCAGAGGTTACAGATGTGTAATGTAAGTTCCAAATTGAGGACAACAAAATACACAATTTGATAAAGTTGTCAACAGAAGGATTCCACAGTCATTTCGATTCAGATGCAACATTTCTTCACATGATAGTAAGGTGGCAAATGAAGCTGTATGAAAGATGGTGAATTATAAGTAGGGACATAAATAGAAGCAACTATTAAATGTGATCTGCTTTGTGAAATAGTTAGTCTTTTTAGTCCCTCCAACAAACTGTGACAATACAGACAAAATGGAGATTGAATTGACTGAAAATTCTGAGAAGTGTTACTGGCCAGCTTGCTGTTGTATTTACGTCTTAGAATGATTAATTCATTACAGCAGCAATGGGTGTACTACAGAATATACACTTACTGCATTACTGAACACTATTTGTGCATCTACTTTTGCAGTTCTTGGGCACACATAAATTCTGTTACTATCATATGGTGATTATTAAGTATATTGACTATATATGAAGAATAAGATGCCAGGATTTACAATAGGTAACCATAATTTTGTTTTATAATCCTGGGGTAGAAGTGTATCTATGGCACATATCAAACTGTAGGCTGTTGTTGTATCTCACGCTAGGTGTTTGAGGAATACTAACTATTTCATTGATAATTTTGGCTTGTGCAATAATCTCTAGCAGCTGTATGTAATCTGGAAGTGGAAGACAAAGTAACCAGAGGCATGACATCTGCATGGAGTTCTTCCTTCTTTTCTTGTCTTCTCACCTAAGATCTACGAGTTTTGTTTTTCAGTTAATAATACCTGCTCTCAAATGTGAAAAGACTAGCAGAGTTACTGGCGGTGGCACTTCAAAAGTATCTTGACAAGAGCCAGAGAAGGGAGAATGAACTGTATTGGTTAAAAAAGGATCACAAATCTCTAAATTAGGACCAGAAAATAAAAATTAAAACCAATAATTTCAGAATAAAAGTATATTAATCGGTGTAGGAGTGTTTATTTTATTTTGTTCTATTTACATCAGACAAGTTAAGTAACTAAAACAATTGTGTTCTTGTTCATGTTGTCCAATGTCATACACATTCTTTTAATAATTGCGCTGGCTGTCCCCTAGCCAATACCAATGAAGTGTCCAATGGACAGAAGAAAGAAAAGAATGACCTGGGACAATTCAACAGAAATTTAAAAACATAATTCAGTAACTAAAGATTCCTGTTAAATGAATGAAAAATACCTATGTTCTTGTAATACAGAGATAATTACAACTTTGAACATGGCTGACGTCTGCAGCAACTGATACACAGATTTGAAAAATATGTAAAAATCAGCCAACTGGTTGCATAGATTTTCTATATATCTTGACCAGGTTTCGTCGCCTTAAGGGTGACTTCATCAGAAGGTAAGGTAATTACCTAAAATGAATATGTCAGATTAAATATCTTATCTAATAAAAGTTTACATTAATGTAAACGAGTGTAAAACAAATAGTACTTACATGAAGAACATATAGTCAAAGATGTACAGTGATTTAAGAGCTGAGTTGCTCAAGTCTTACATTAAAGTATAAGACATAATCGTCTTCAAAAAGTCCAACATTAAAACATAAGTAACACCGCTGCCAAGTAAATGTAATGTAGGGCGCGCCACAAGGGGGCCACTAGTAACATGAGCAAAATAATTTTGAATATTACACATTTTCTGAAGTAAATCATACGTATAGCCAATATTGGTTTTAACAAAAATTAATTTTACAAATTATTGAATAACATTTATAAATGAGCTTAAAAGGGATTAAATAGAACAAAGTTCGCTACGTTTTACGTAGCACAGGTAGAACCAGAGTTAAATACGACTGGAATTACGTAATGAAGAACATCAGTTCATTATATGACACAAAATTTGAAAAGAAAGCTTGCATAACTAGGGCACAGAGGTCATCTGATGTGTTAGTAATGAGCGTAACTTAACGGAGGTAAAATAATGTTTCTGAAAAGGAGGACAGAACCTGGATTATAAGTATCATAAAAATTAGAGCATTGGTTTAAAAGTATTAATGAAATTTATATTTTTCAACTGTACTTGTTCATTCATGATGTCATCTTTATTTGGTGTGTGCCTGAAAATTTCAAGTTTTTCCAACACACAAAGTTTTCTCCCTTTCTTTTCTTTATGCAGAATTGTCATTTCGTTTAATTCTTTGGGGTTATGCCCTGTTATGAAAAGATGTTCTGCAAATGTTGAATTGTGCACGTAAGTGCCTTTTTTGCCTAAAAGATGTTCTTTGTATCATACGTTGAAAGCTCTGCCTGTCTGTTCAATATAAAATGCTGGACATGTATTACAGGAAATTTTATATACCCCTGAGCCACGTAAAAGTTCGTTTGACGCTTTTAGAGTATGAATTAAATTTTTTTGTAAATTATTATGTGTGGACAAAGCAACTTTGCAGCCGTATTTTTTAGTTAACAGACGCTGAATCCTAGATGATTTGTTACCTAAAAAGGGTATTGAGATGTACTTTTTATCATTATTATTAGTTTGACCAGTACCTAAAGTGGTGACTCTTTCTTTAGTTTTTTCTTTAAGGATGTTTTCCACTAGTGAGGCTTCATATCCATTATTAAATTTCTTTCTGCAGTTTTTCTGGTGATAAGGGAGTAACCATGGCACGGTGAATTGCTGAATGAAAGGAAGCTTTCTTATGAGATTGAGAGTGTTTTTATTATCTATTATCAACAACTTCAAATCTAGGAAATTTAATTCGCGGTGTTCATTTTGTAACTCACATGTGAAACTAATTTTTTCGTGGAAGTTATTGAACAAACTGAACAGTTGATCTACTCCTTCATTAGTGCCATTGTATATAATCAAAATGTCATCTACATATCACGAATAGGATAAAATACCTAATTCTGTAGAGTCATACCTACTGAAGAATTTGTCTTCGAGCGAATTGATGAAAATGCCAGCTAAAATTCCCGCTAGCGGATTACCCATTGCTAGGCCATCAAGTTGTTTATACAGTTTGCCATTAAACTCAAAGTAGTTATATTTTACTACCAATGACAACAAACGTATGAGTCAGCAATCTGTTTGTCTGTTATAAACAGAGATAATTACTTTATGAGATGTGGTTATGTGGCTGATACTAATAACTGAGAAATACGACACCTATCTGCTATAGTTTTCTTCAAAAAAAAATCCGACTTGCCTATTAATTTTACTGTGTTAAATTTAGTTGAGTAAATACAAATAATCTACATGTTTGTGGAAATAATGCTCGGTGGTGGACAATTTTACCACTCCAAAGCATTCACTAATAGACGGAAAGCTTTGTTTCAGTGGGAGTGAACAATCTTTCCTGCTATAGATTTGGCAGAGTGAACTAGGGACATTAGTGCGCTATAAAACTTTTTGTTACATTAACCAATCATAATAAATCATCAATTTCGAATTCAAATGTTTCAAATGACTCTAAGCACTATGGGACTTAACATCTGAGGTCATCAGTCCTCTAGACTCAGAACTACTTAAACCTAACTAACCTAAGGACTGCACACACAGCCATGCCCGAGGCAGGATTCGAACCTGCGACCATAGCAGCAGCACAGTTGCGGACTGAAGCCCCTAGAACCGCTCGGCCACAGTGGTTGGCCACCAATTTCAGAAAAATTGTACTCCACACAAGTGCAATATAAGGTATTCCAATTTAAGTTACCTTCAATATGGCACAAAGGCTGAAAATAGCTTGATGTTCAAGGAGCTTTGCAGCAATAAAAATATTTGGTCATTTGCCCAATAACATGAAATATCTGACAAGTAGCGAAGCAAGTACTGAACTCCTTTTTGAGCCACTGATAGCTTTAACAAGTCGTTTTTCGATTTTTTTATGATGGATTTCATTACGGAAAATATGTACTATGATGGCACAGCTAAAATGCCTGGCTCCTTGGAGAGGTGCCTACATGACGCTTGGTGGTGAACACCATATATTATTTTTACTTCTGGCTTTTGTGCAATCAATACTTTTTTTCTAAGCGATGAGTTTCCCCAGAAAATTATTCACTACAACGTGATTGAGAGAAAATATGCTAAATATGTCAGGCAGCTGAAACATTTGTTTCCAAGGTTAACAATTACACAAAGATCAAAAGCAGCTGAACTTAATTGTTTGAGAAGATCAGTAATATGCTTCTTCCAGTTCAAGTTTTCATCAATATGAATCGGAACATTCTATCCTACTTACTGACTCCTGCTCATGTCCTACATCAATTGTGGTATTGCTCTATTTGTTTTACAGAACTGAATGTAGTGTGATTTTCAAAACGTGAGAGTCCATTTTCAGAGAACCATTTAATAATTCCTAGGAAAATATCATTTACTAACTCTTCTGTTGCTTTCTCTTTAACAATATTTATTATAAAGGCGCGTGTCCACTAGCAAGTAACTTCTGCAAGTACTTGCTGAGATGTTTACATTAGTACAAAACTTGCGCAAGTTGACTTCTCCAAGTCGCTTTGGCAAGTTAATTTCACGAGTTTTCTGCAAGTACTTGCGGAAGTGTATCCACTACAGTTCGCATTGTGAGACAGGCAAGTTGTAGATTACAATGTCGTGTGCACAAACCAGACCAGCCGCCAGTTTTGTTGTATTGTTATTGTTAAAGAAGAAGCGTGATGAAAAAGGAAAAGTTAAGAAAAACAGAACTGTTTGGGTAAAGAAATGGATACAGAGGCGTTCATGCTTAAGTTTCCAAGAAACGCTAGTGAACGAACTGAAACCAGAAGACTTTTCTCAGATTACAAACATTCTGATAATGTCTTTTGCAACTTTTGGACACCTCTTGTAAATTGTAGAATCAAATATTTCGAAACAGGATACAAATATGCAGCAAGCTATATCACCAAGAGATCGTCTTTTAATTACTCTTTGATTTTTACTCACAGGTAAGCGAATAAAACACATAATGTCAAATAAATATTTACTGTCAATAATCGTACATTTATATTTATTTCACTGAATTACTGTTTTTAAATTTTTGGCTATAGTTTTCACTCTTTGATGTATCTTTTCCGAGTACCCATTTGCACATTCTCTCGCGTTGTTATGGACTGCTGTGTGGCTCTATATGAATGTTTGAAAAGAGAATATTTGAAGGATAGTATTTTGATATTTCATAACTCACACAAATAATTCGCTTAAGCAGAAAATTTACGAAACAGTTACCTAGTGGATGATGAACCAGGGCAGTATCAGCAATAATAATTACTTTCTCTGATCGTGTGCATATGAAACTGCTTTCACCTGTCATCCAAGAATTAGTTATAGTTTCATCTTCCTCAGATACTTCGAGTATTGCCTTTTGCATTATCCTCCTTAATTTTTTACGACATGACATTTGTGTTAATAACCTTAATTCCGATGCCACATCGTCTCCAAACACCTGATGTTCATCAACAGGTTTGTGCATTGCTTCTATTGCCTTGTTTAGAATAGTGTCTGAAATTTCCTCAGTATTTTTTTTTCTTTTCAAAACACTTTTTTCCTGTGCTTTTTCCTGGACTGTATCTGTCACACACTCATTATCTTCCCTGGCGTTTTCTGATCACTGAAATAAACATTGTAATGTAATATTTATCTTCAAAGGGATAAATTTCAGATATCATTTCGTTTTTTATAATTTTAGGTACCTTCAACAGAAGAAGAATGGTTACAAATCGCTACTGTTTTTGAGAATAGATGCGATTTTCCAAACTGTATTGGCGCTATGGATCCAAAAGTTATAGTCATATAGACTCCCAAGAAAGAAGGCAGTTGTACTTTAATTATAGAGGGAACCACAGTATTGCGCTATTGGCACTGATTGGACCTGACTACAGAGGTATATACTTAGATGTGGGCAGTGATGGTAAAATATCTGATGGTGGAGTTTTTAATAACTGTCCGAATGTCTTGGGTCTGATTCTTTGGATGTACCAATTCCTCGAAATTTACCTGGTAAAACAATGCAGATACCTTATGTCATTGTTGCAGATGACGCATTTGCTCTAAAAAATTAAATTATGAAGCCCTACCCTTTTAGAGGCCAACCAGTAGAAAATCATGTGTTTAACTATCGACTCTCTAGCGCAAGAAATGTTTCTGAAAACTTTTCTAGGGTTGTATACACACGTTTTCGAGTATTACGAACGCAAATTCTTCTAAAAACCCAGAGAAATCTTTTCTGCGATTTGTGCTCTTCAGAACTCCTTACTCACAGAAGATATAGAAATTCCGTTTATGCCCCACCTTGCACATTTGATTCTCAAAATTTACAGACGCAAGGAGAATGGTGCAAAGACATAAGGAGAGAAACGAATATACTGCTGGAACCAATAAACATACCTAATTGGTCACAGATAGTCAAGGAAGTCAGAAATGAATTCACAAACTATTTTCACCAGTAGGGGAAGAAGCCTGGCAATACAGATGCCTTTAAATTTCAATTGATTTCTGATGAAAGAGTAAACATAAATACATCTACAATAAAATTAATAAATACTATATGCAGAACATTAAAATTGTTTCACTTACCATATCATCACCGGTTTCTTTTGGTGTGTAGGAACGAAATGTAATTTCATGGAATCAAAGAATTCCCATTTACTTTTATATAAGTCGTTCTTAACTTTGTCCACTTTCTCTTTTCTGCGATTTATTTAGTTCTTGATCATACTGCATGCGCAAATTGTGGATTTTTTCCCGTATTTCTGGCGCTGTAGTGTCGAATTCTGGCGCAATAATTTCCAATGCGTTTTATTTTTTAACAGATTTTTAAAGTCCGTATGTTGTGTGTCCCAAAACACGGGAAAACACTCCACTCACTGAATAAGCCATTGTGTTTTTTCACTCGTCCACACGAACTTCAAGACTGACCTTTCTTACTATTGTAATATTAGTAATTTTCACCTCACAAACATTAATATACGCTCAATAGTACATGTCTAATGGCTGAAAGATATTGAACAATTGTAAAGTAAAAGAAATGAACCATCGCATAGCAGCGACAGAATCTATTACTCTTTATCTTTGCCATTCTTGAGCGATGCCTGTAAATCTCTATGTACATGTATCGATTAATGATATAAAAAGAATTCTGTTGTTTCAAGACAAATGAAGCAATTGGCGCCTCACCTTTTTCTGTTTGTATTCCATGAAAGGCGGACGAGGACGTGCTGCATTCTGCAATGGTATTTTATATTTCATGTGAAAATATTGACTGAATATGCTAATTGTTTTTTTTCCAATCAGAAAACATGTAGTTTCTTGTAACTGATTACGAACAGACAGCATCAAGAGCACATTTTCACTGTTATGTATAAAGTATGTAACCACAATGGTCATCTATTGAAATTTAATATGAAAAGGTGTGTAGCATTAAAAAAAAGTGTGTTAAAGATAAGTGTGCCTATTTAAGTAAATTAACCTTGATGATTTCCATCTCCTCATTTAGTTAATTGATAATTATTTTGTGTTAGTTCATCACCAGAAATTACGATCACGCTGATGGGCCGAATACAGTATGAGGCAGAAGGAACATTATCATTTTCCTATTATTTCTGAACCAACTTATTTTAATTGTGTAGTGTTGCATTTCTTTTAAAGTCTATAAATCTTCTGGTCCCTTAGTGTTGCTCCGGGTATGACTACTTTGCGAATATAAAAATGCACAGAAATGTTATGTTTCTCTTATTCAGGTACTTAATGCTCAACATATGTTATTATAATAGAGTAATCAATCCCTGATTCTGTTGCCAAGTGGCACACCAAAATATTCACTTTTTCGACATTTTTTCAGAAAAATATAAAATAACAATTCTTTTTCTTTTTGCTGCCCAAGAGCTGCGCTACACTTGGCGTCCAAACAGGGACTTGATCAAAAATCATTTCATGTATGTGTTTAAAAATTTTTCATTGCTTGATCTAGTAATTGTTTCAATTTTTCATGTGGATGCAATTCAACCGAGAAAGAGAAGTGGGAAAACCTTTTAATTAATTCAAAAGAACGATTGATGAAATTACCAAAAAACGCGAGTATCCAGCCGTATCACCATCAAGACAGCCATAGTAAGTGAAATTTTCATACACAGTAGTGAAGCTTTCATAATTACATTGCATCTTTCGAGTTGATCAGCTTTATTTCAATTTGTCCATAGTCCATTCTTATGTAGTTAAGTTCAGTGCAAGTGTACTATTATTGTCAGTGCATCAAAATTTTTACAATATGGCGAATAATTACGCTCAAACCTGGTAAAACGTGTGGTATTCAATTGTTTGTAAATAGTCTTGTCTTCTTGGCGTACGTGAATGTCAGTTGTTACCCAGAGTTAAAATTTCATCTTAGGTCCCAGTAAGCCATAGCACTACGTCACAGACAAACGACTGACAGCAGTGACAAACAATATTTGTAGCGTTTTGACATTTGACAAATAATCCATGAATATGGCTGACGGTAAACAGCAGACACAGACAAAAGCAGATGACAGTGGTGATGCGAATGGACCTCACTATCCATTATGATCACACACGATAGGTACACGAGTGGAGGCAGAAGCAGCCTCGACTGAAGTTTTAGAAGCCGATCCTAGTGTGCAAACTATTCCCGCTTTTGAAAAAAACGTCTTGGCCGTAATGATCGAAGCAATAATGGAACGCAAGCTCGAAAGTCAAAGACAGAGAGAAGCGCAAAGAAAAGAACGTGAAAAGCAGGAAGAATTAGATGGAAAGGCCCACGAAGAAAAGGAGAAGGCTGAAAGACAGCATAATAAAGATCAGGTCCTTACAAATCTGTGTAATTCAGTAAAAGCAGACATAAATTCAGTAAAAGCAGACATAAAGTCAGTAAAAGCAGACATAAAGTCAATAAAAACAGACATAAATTCAGTAAAAACAGATCTGCAAATGGAGATAAATGACCTAAATACACGGTTAAATTCGGTAAAGGCCGAACTAAAGGCAGACATAACAGCTGATTTAAATACCCTGTTGGGTAATGTCCAAAACCAAATCAGTAGTCAGATCACAACCATGAGCTTAGAAATTAGCACACAAGTAGAGTCAAAAATAGAGGATATTTCAAAATGGTTAGATGAAAAAATCGAAGCAGCCAAGGGAGGGATAAATTCAAAAGTGATGGAATATCAACAACAAGCTGCGACCTTAAAAGAAGATTATAATGCAATCTCTGATGAGGTCAAGGGAGTTAAAACCGCAGTAGACACGATCGAGAATGTTGTTGATGATCTTTCCAAGCAGATTGAGACTCTTAATGTAGAGGATCAAATAAAGAATACTGTTAAGGCACAGGCTGAAGCATTGTCCGACCACTACCAAGAGTGGATTAAAAACAAAGACGGATTCATAGAAAACAAGATCAAGAACGAAATCAGGGAAACTGTCAAAAATGTAACCTTTGAAATATTGGCAGCCCCTGGAAAAACAGGAGAGATGGTCATTTCAGAATTAGGCCAGATAAGACGAACGTTAGCTCAAGATTTACCTGAATGGCGTCAACAGATAGTTGATGAAGTTCGTACACTAAAATGTCGAGTTGAAAATTCCCCACATCCCGTGTCAGGAGAGTGGAATAATTCACCACGATGTAATGAACAACAGCAGGTATATTACCGTTCACTACTTCATAATACTCAAACTCATAGTTCTATAGAATTACAATTTAACCAGAGTACCAGTCCACCCACTTTTGTCAGTTTGATGCAGGAGGAAAGCGTGATCAAACATCGTGTTTTTCCGACCTTTCACCCACAGAAAAGAGAAATTCATCCTATAGTATTCCTCCGAAATTTTTCAGGAATTTTTCCGAATAGCCGGAGTGACCGCCAGCGAATTCAGTTCGTTACTGGATTTATCGTAGGCGATGCTGGCCTATGGCGAACCGAAATGGTCGACTCTTGTAAAAGTTACAAAGAGTTTGAACAGATGTTTTTAGCTAAATTCTGTAGTTCTGGTGTGCAGCCGCGCCTGAGAAAAGAAGTTTACAACACCGAAGTGTTTAACAGTAAGCGCGGTAGTCTGAGAAGATATTTTGAAAAGTATTTAGATAAAATCAAGTTCTGGGATTCGCCGATCACCGCCAAAGACGTTATTATGATTCTAAAAACTAAGCTACCGATTGTAATCAGAGAACAGTTAGTAAACGTGTCTGAGGACGATACGGACACCTTCCTATCTGTGTTAGACTCATTAGATCTGATTTACGAGGACACTAGGGCTGATGTTGGCAACGCCCACTTCAGTACAGGCGGCCTGCACAATACAGAATACGCAGGCAACAATGGTGGCCGAGCGAAAGCGCGTCACAGCGTCGGCCACTACTAACCTTACAACGCTTTCAAAAATAAACACACTACGTACTCCAACAGTAAATACAAAAATAAGTACAATAACGGACAGAGACACAATGCAATGAAAATGGAAATGTCGTGTGGCTAGGGCCTCCCGTCGGGTAGACCGTTTGCCTGGTGGAGGTCTTTCGATTTGACGCCACTTCGGTGACCTGCGCGTCGAATATAATCCAATATACAGGGTGTTACAAAAAGGTACGGCCAAACTTTCAGGAAACATTCCTCACACACAAAGAAAGAAAATATGTTATGTGGACATGTGTCCACATGTTAGAGCTCATTTTATTACTTCTCTTCAAATCACATTAATCATAGAATGGAAACACACAGCAACAGAACGTACCAGCGTGACTTCAAACACTTTGTTACAGGAAATGTTCAAAATGTCCTCCGTTAACGAGCATACATGCATCCACCTTCCGTCGCGTGGAATCCCTGATGCGCTGATGCAGCCCTGGAGAATGGCGTATTGTATCACAGCCGTCCACAATACGAGCACGAAGAGTCTCTGCATTTGGTACCGGGGTTGCGTAGACAAGAGCTTTCAAATGTCCCCATAAATGAAAGTCAAGTGGGTTGAGGTCAGGAGAGCGTGAAGGCCATGGAATTGGTCCGCCTCTACCAATCCATTGGTCACCGAATCTGTTGTTGAGAAGCGTACAAACACTTCGACTGAAATGTGCAGGAGCTCCATCGTGCATGAACCACATGTTGTGTCGTACTTGTAAAGGCACATGTTCTAGCAGCACAGGTAGAGTATCCCGTATGAAATCCTGCTAATGTGCTCCATTGAGCATAGGTGGAAGAACATGCGGCCCAATCAAGACATCACCAACAATGCCTGCCCAAACGTTCACAGAAAATCTGTGTTGATGACGTGATTGCACAATTTCGTGCTGATTCTCGTCAGCCCACACATGTTGATTGTGAAAATTTACAATTTGATCACGTTGAAATGAAGCTTCATCTGTAAAGAGAAAATTTGCACTGAAGTGAGGATTGACACATTGTTGGATGAACCATTCGCAGAATTATACCCGTGGACGCCAATCAGCTGCTGATAGTGCCTGCACGCGCTGTACATGGTACGGAAACAACTGGTTCTCCCGTAGCATTCTCCATACAGTGACGTGGTCAACGTTACCTTGTACAGCAGCAACTTCTCTGACCCTGACATTACGGTTATGTCAACTGCACGAAGAATTGCCTCGTCCATTGCAGGTGTGCTCGTCGTTCTAGGTCTTCCCCAGTCGCGAGTCATAGGCTGGAATGTTCCATGCTCCCTAAGACGCTGATCAATTGCTTCGAACGTCTTCCTGTCGGGACACCTTCGTTATGGAAATCTGTCTCGATACAAACGTATCGTGCCACGGATATTGCCCGGTGCTAATCCATACATCAAATGGGCATCTGCCAACTCCGCATTTGTAAACATTGCACTGACTGCAAAACCACGTTCATGCTGAACACTAACCTGTTGATGCTATGTACTGATGTGCTTGATGCTAGTACTGTAGAGCAATGAGTCGCATATCAACACAAGCACCGAAGTCAACATTACCTTCCTTCAATTGGGCCAACTGGCGGTGAATCGAGGAAGTACAGTACATACTGGCGAAACTGAAATGAGCTCTAACATGGAAATTAAGCGTTTCCGGGCACATGTCCACATAACATCTTTTCTTTATTTGTGTGTGAGGAATGTTTCCTGAAAGTTTGGCCGTACCTTTTTGTAACACCCTGTACAATTCGTCGCCACATCACTACGCAAATGCACATTATAATACACAGCCCCAGCAATATGGAAACACGCAACCGATCAACGGTAATTATCAAAACGATCAGTCTTACGATTCAAATCGTCAGTGGAAAGGAAATAAATGGCATAATCAAGGTGGAGACCAACATACACCTTTCAGTAACGGTTACATTCAACACAAGCCACAGCAAAATACTTTTCAGCCACAAAATATACACTTCACACAACAAGGGAACGGGCCTTCGGGAAGTCTGAAGCCTAAACGCCCGCATAATTCGCAAATTTATTATGCGCAGGCGAATACGCTAGGACAACAAGACCCATTTCCACCCGAGTTCGTACCACAAAACCAACACCAGTTCGAGACGGGAGAAACTTTAAGAAATATAAATCAGCAGGAAAGTAAGCGTCGAGCGACAATTAAAAGCAGCACCTTTGAGCCTCCAAGAGGATGCTGCAGGTTTGAATGGGCGCACCCTGTCCATTAGTCCACACGAAATTAAAGCAATTAGGTATGACAAAGAGACAAACTTACAGGATCACCTAGTAGCAGACACTGAGACGAAAGACAATGATGGCGCATGGGACGAACAAGTTTAAGCTTCCATAAGAGTATCAATTGCCAACATACCAGTAACAGCCATTGTAGATACAGGAGCTAATATAAATGTCTTATCTTTATATTTATTTAAGCAAATATCCTCTGTATGAAAAGTTTTATCACTTCCAATTCAAGGTTGCACCGTTTCGGGAGCAATTGGTCTGCTAACACAATGTGTAAATCTTCAGACCCGGCTTCAAATCCAGATAGAGTCCATTTCAGTAACATGCATATTTCTTATTGTTAAAAATCTATCAGTGCCATGTATCCTGAATATGGAATTCTTGAGACAGACCAAAACTAAAATTGACATTGAGTGTGGAATCTGTACTCTAGTAGCGGGTCAGCAACAAGTAACAGTAAATTTGTTAAGAAGTAAGGTGAAGACAAACTTTGGTGTGTTTCAAATAGTAGTACGGCCATGGACTATAAGACAACAGTACAGTCAGACAGAAGACATGACAGATCTTGCAAGTGTTGATGACGATGAGTATAAAGACCTAATTCCTGGTCAGAATGAATTATACGGTAAAGCTAGTGTGCCCACTGAATTATCCAAACAACAGAAGAATGAGCTTTACAGTTTGTTAACAGATTACGTTCAAGTATTTTCTAAGAAACCAGACCTAATAAAAGGCTTTGAATATCAAATAGATGTCCTGCCCCATTCAACCTACTGTAGAACAAGCTATTCCATTCCATATGCGAGATGTGAAGCTATCAAGTGCGAGATCAAGAAAATGTTATGGTGGAATGTGATAGAAGTATCTCATTCACCTTATTCGAGTCCTTTATTGTCTGTACTAAAATCAGATGGTAGCGTAAGGGTAGTCCTAGATGCAAGATTAATCAATAAAATTATAGTACCCATAAGAACGAGACCTGAAGCTCTTGAAGAGCATCTGCAGAAGTTTCATGGAGTTAAGTATTTGAGCACCCTCGACTTGAAAAGCAGTTATAAGGAAGTAAAACTTGCTCAGGAGTCTAGGAAGTACACTGCGTTTATATTTGCAGGTAGATCTTACCATTTCAAAGTTGTACCATTTGGACTAAATGTCAGCTACAGAATTTTTATTTCAGCCCTTGACTATGTACTAGGTCCTGAACTTTTAGATGAGGTAACGGTCTATGTGGATGACGTTCTTGTAGCATCGAAAAATTGGGAAGATCATGTGGCCCTTCTGCAAAAGGTATTTCAACGATTCAGAGAGTATGGTGTTACAGCAAATCTTAAGAAATCCACGTTTGGAAAAAGTGAAATTAAATTTTTAGGACACATCATCTCCCCTGAAGGAATTAAACCTGACCCCGAAAAACTGTCTGCTATAAAAAACTTTCCAACCCCTGTTACAAAAAGCCAACTGAAAGGATTTGTCGGTCTTACGTAATTCTTGAGACGTTTTGTTACCAATCAGGTATTGAACAATCCCGTTCTCCCCAACCTTTTAAAAAAGAATTCACATTGGAATTGGACGCCGGTATGCCAAGATGGATTTCAGAAAATTAGAGACAGTTTGCTTAACAGTAACAGTCTCCATCATCCTCAGATGGATAAGGAATTTTGCATTACTGCAGACACTTCCTTTGTAGGTATCGGCGCTTGTCTTTTCCAGATTCAATTAGTAGATGGACACAAGCAAATTCAAGTGCTTAGCTTTGCAAGTCGAGTGTTATCTGAGTGTGAAAAGTCTTATTCGGTTACAGAGTTGGAGGCACTAGCCGTTGTATGGGTTTTTAGGCGATTTAACTATTATATCTATGGAAGAAAAATTAAAGTCTATTCAGACCATCAAGCCTTATCATTTCTCCTTACATGCAATTGCATTTATAGCTACCACTTACCTGTGAATCCGTAACTGGATAGTGGACAGGAAGTGATGTGAGGCAGTTTCGGTGGCAAAAGCTCCCTCCAGGAATCTAAAAAGCACAAAGCCACGATCAACCGATGCACGGCACGGCACCTCAAACGCGAAATCAACATTCTGCAAGTAAGCTCCAGTCACATGCGCGCGCAGACTGAATTTCAAGACTGCTCGCAACACTGGAGGCAGACAGCCCCCATGTGACGAAGTAATGTAAACGTTCAACCGCCAACAGCAGTTGCTATGCGCTACATTCTGTAGCAAAAACATTGACACCCAGTACTGAAAACATTTTTGTGTGTATCATAAACCTCCTGAGAGACTCTAAGATAGAGATGTTAGCGTAATTAGTATAATGACTGATTATACACAGAGATAAGTCACGAGTTCACCTCTGAACACTGTTGAAATGTAAAATTTAACGAGAGGTCACTGTGCGAATGAAAATAAGTACACGAAAATACGTCAAAGGATCCGATCCTTCCTATATCCCATCCTACATGTATATAAAATTAGTTTTGTAAGCTATTCTAATATAAGATACTTTATCTGTTTCACATGTGAAGTAATTTGGAGAGCCACTCTCGAGCCCTGAAAGTGAAAGATACCGACTTCCTTGTCGAAGCCATCACCAGTGGCCCCTCTACAATTCAAGTCTATCATAAATAGTGTATGTCTGACGAAAAGAAATTTATAATCAAGTGCGATAATGGACAAAGCAATCAACTGACAAGATAATGACAATATAATGAATACAGTCAAAACAGAAAGTTGTGTACCAGTTGTGATAGTCAAATTACTTTTGCAACGATGAAAAATGAAGTCTGACTTTCCTTCCATATAAATTTTGTAAATATGTGTACTTATAGCCTTAATTTTAAGAATCATCAAGAAAGACTGGATCCATACTAAGCCTGATAGAAAAACAAAACAAATTCACAATCATCTATCGTCAGTAATTACAAATTGTAACGTTAATTCTTTTATTATGGAATGAATGTGAAATGAAAACTTTTAATAACCTGTATGTTACACCCGAAAATTACAAATATTCCAATGGGCACGAGGATGAAAGTAATACCTTCGGCATTCCTTCCCTCCTCATGGGAGGCAGTGTAATATTAGTAATTTTCACCTCACAAACATTAATATACGCTCAATAGTACACACCTGATGGCTGAAAGATATTGAACAATTGTAAAGTAAAAGAAATGAACCATCGTATAGCGGCGACAGAATCTATTATTCTTTATCTTTCCCGTTCTTGCGCGGTGCCTGTAAATCTCTATGTACATGTATCGATTAATGATATAAAAAGAATTCTGTTGTTTCAAGACAAATGAGGCAATTGGCGCCTCACCTTTTTTTGTTTGTATTCCATGAAAGGCGGACGCGGACTTGCTGCGTTCTGCAACGGTATTTTATATTTCATGTGAAAACATTGACTGAATATGGTAATTGTTTTTTTCCAATCAGAAAACATGTAGTTTCTTGTAACTGATTACGAATAGACAGCATCAAGAGCACATTTTCACTGTTATGTATAAAGTATGTAACCACAATGGTCATCTATTGTAATTTAATATGAAAAGGTAAGTAGTATTAAAAAAAAGTGTTAAAGATAAGTGTGCTTATTTAAGTAAATTAACCTTGATGATTTCCATCTCCTCATTTAGTTAATTGATAAATATTTTGTGTTAGTTTATCACCAGAAATTACGATCCTGCTGATGGGCCGAATGCAGTATGAGGCAGAAGGAACATTATCGTTTTCCTATTATTTCTGAACCAACTTATTTTAGTTGTGTAGTGTTGCATTTCTTTTAAAGTCTATAAATCTTCTGTTCCCTTAGTGTTGCTCCAGGAATGACTACTTCGCGAATATAAAAATGCACAGAAATGATAATGTTTCTCTTATTCAGGTATTTAATGCTCAACGTATATTATTATAATAGTGTAATCAATCCCTGATTCTGTTGCCAAGTGGCACACCAAAATATTCACTTTTTCGACATTAAAAAAAAAACAATTATTTTTCTTTTTGCCTCCCAAGAGCAACACTACTCAATATACACTTCCGCAAGTTCCGAAAAACTTCTCGCAACTGGCAAGTCGAGCAAGTAATTCCAGCAAGCTACGGAGAACCATTTACACTAGCTTGCGGAAGCTACTTCTCCAAGTTGACAAAACTTGGGGAAGTCAACTTGCTGCGGGTGTTTCCACATGCAAAGAACTTGCAGAAGTAGCCTCTACAAACGACTTGTGGAAGTTAACTTGCTAGTGCACACATGCCTTAACACTAGTATCATCTGCAAAAAGTAACAATTTTGCTGGTTGCTGAATGTCAAGTGTAAGATCATTCACACATATAAGGAATAGTATAGAACCTAAATTGAAACCTGTGGACTCGTATTCTGATTTTATCTCAGTCACTAAAATTTTCTATTTTCTGACACTGTGTACAGGAGCTGCATCTATAATAGTGTTGGAAGAACGTTAGATGTACAACATTTTTAATCATACAAGAAAAATATTAAAGTGTGCTTGAATGTTATGATCTGCTTTAGGTTCTGTCCCACTGAGCAATATACCAACATATAACGGATTAGTTTGAAATACAGTATTCTTAGCTTCACATTTCTTTTCAATATTGTTTGGTTCAAATGGTTCAAATGGCTCTGAGCACTATGGGACTTAACTTCTAAGGTCGTCAGTCCCCTAGAACTTAGAACTACTTAAACCTAACTAACCTAAGAACATCACACACATCCATGCCCGAGGCAAGATTTGAACCTGCGACCGTAGCAAGAGCATGGTTCCAGACTGTAGCGCCTAGAACCGTTCGGCCACCCTGGCTGGCAATATTGTTTGCCTACGATAATTTGACAATTTCGCTAGTGCTGCTAGAAGTGGAGAAAATCGGCACTACTTGAAAGAAATTCGTTTGTTCACCAAGCTCTACCAACGTCAAGCTGCCTTTCGATGCGAAGTGTTACAAAAGGCTTGCATCCGCAAGCATATAACTTCTGTAAGCACTTTCTGAGGTGATTACATAGGAACAAAAATGGTTCAAATGGCTATGAGTACTATGCGACTCAACTTCTGAGGTCATCAGTCGCCTAGAACTTAGAACTAATTAAACCAAACTAACCTAAGGACATCACACACATCCATGCCTGAGGCAGGATTCGAACCTGTAACCGTAGCCATCGCTCGGTTCCAGACTGTAGCACCTAGAACCCCACGGCCACTCTGGCCGGCTACATAAGAACAAAAACTTACTCAACCTTACTTGTTCAAGCCAATGGCCAAGTTTATTTCAGGAACTCACCACAAGTACTTGTTACAGAAGTGCAGTTATTCTTAAAAAACCAGAGCAATCGTCACTGTTGTTGCATTATTTTTAATGAATAAAAATTAGAAAAACATAAAAAATGTTAGAGGAGTACATATTGATGTTACCATGAAATACTATTCAGTTAATTAAAATCAGAGGACTTCACTTAGATTAAAAACTTTGAAGATGTCGTATGCCAGTTTAGAACATCTCTTGTCTATCGTATAATCAAGTACTCGATAACAGTAAACAAAAATGGGGCATGGTATCTCACCAAGAATACGGAGACGCGCGATAGCACGTGACCTTGATTCGGACTTTCAATATTTCACAGTGCCAGCCGCGCGTTATCCCGGACGGGAGCACTAGTCGTACTAGGTGCTCCCGTCCACTGTGCGCTAAGTCCGCGGCTGGCGCGCCGCCAAGATTGCGTAAGCCAGCCTCGCGCGCTGGGGTCAAAGGTCAAACTGATAAGAACTTTAACATGGAACGTGCTGTTCTCGCTCTATGCCTACAGATTCTAGATGTACCCTTGTCTGATTTTAAGCTACGCTACAGATAACTTTATTTATGAAAATATACAGTACAGTCTCCAACAAATTTTACATATTCACATACACCTTTGCCTTTAATCCAAATAAATACAGACTCATTTACAGAAACCTCACGTCTATTACGGGTATAAAGGGAAAAAGGGGATGGGGACATATATGCAGATTTGCCGAAGTCTTTATTTGCATGTTCAGTCACGTGATATGTACGGTAAGCGATAATGTCTCTGTCGACGAAACTCTCCAGGCCACCAACAGATGGAACACCAGTACCACCTCTTACTATAGCTACCGTTTACCATCCGTTGCCATGGGTAAAGGAATCATTAATGTCGATGCTGAAGTTCAGTCTGCATCCACGAAATACACAGGGTCGTCAACAAGTGCCATAGCAGCAATGTTCTTCACTGTATTTTTCTTCTTGTCTGCGGCGGATGTGGTGAATTCGATGTTCTCTATTGTTTTGTAAATTGTTTGACGAGAACGTCGGCGGTATCTTCTGTATGGCATCTTGGCAGCGTTCAATGCAGTTGCCTGTGCAGCAGCAGCAGCGCAAGTGAGCTGCCAAGATGCCATACAGAAGATACCGCCGACGTTCTCATCAAACAATTTACAAAACAATAGAGAACATCGAATTCACCACATCTGCCGCTGACAAGAAGAAAAATACAGTGAAGTACATTGCTGCTACGGCACTTGTTGACGGACCCTGTGCATTTCGTGGATGCAGACTGAACTTCAACATCGACATTAATGATTCCTTTACCCATGGCAACGGATGGTTAACCGTAGCTATAGTAAGAGGTGGTACTGGTGTTCCATCTGTTGGTGGCCTGGAGAGTTTCGTCGACACAGACATTATCGCTTACCGTACATATCACGTGACTGAACATGCAAATAAAGACTTCGGCAAAATGCAGACTGAACTTCAGCATCGACATTAATGATTCCTTTACCCATGGCAACGGATGGTAAACGGTAGCTATAGTAAGAGGTGGTACTGGTGTTCCATCTGTTGGTGGCCTGGAGAGTTTAGTCGACAGAGACATTATCGCTTACCGTACATATCACGTGACTGAACATGCAAATAAAGACTTCGGCAAATCTGCATATATGTCCCCATCCCCTTTTTCCCTTTATACCCGTAATAGACGTAAGGTTTCTGTAAATGAGTCTGTATTTATTTGGATTAAAGGCAAAGGTGTATGTGAATATGTAAAATTTGTTGGAGACTGTACTGTATATTTTCATAAATAAAGTTATCTATAGCGTAGCTTAAAATCGGACAAGGGTACATCTAGAATCTGTAGGCATAGAGCGAGAACAGCACGTTCCATGTTAAAGTTCTTATCAGTTTGACCTTTGACCCCAGCGCGCGAGGCTGGCTTACGCAATCTTGGCAGCGCGCCAGCCGCGGACTTAGCGCACAGCGCTGGTCCCTTAGTGTTGCTCCAGGTATGACTACTTCGCGAATATAAAAATGCACAGAAATGATAATGTTTCTCTTATTCAGGTATTTAATGCTCAACGTATATTATTATAATAGTGTAATCAATCCCTGATTCTGTTGCCAAGTGGCACACCAAAATATTCACTTTTTCGACATTTAAAAAAAAAATAACAATTATTTTTCTTTTTGCTTCCCAAGAGCAACACTACACAATATACACTTCCGCAAGTTCCGAAAAACTTCTCGCAACTGGCATGTCGAGCAAGTAATTCCAGCAAGCTATGGAGAACCATTTACACTAGCTTGCGGAAGCTACTTCTCCAAGTTGACAAAACTTGGGGAAGTCAACTTGCTGTGGGTGTTTCCACATGCAAAGAACTTGCAGAAGTAGCCTCTACAAACGACTTGTGGAAGTTAACTTGCTAGTGTACACATGCCTTAACACTAGTATCATCTGCAAAAAGTAACAATTTTGCTTGTTGCTGAATGTCAAGTGTAAGATCATTCACACATATAAGGAATAGTATAGAACCTAAATTGAAACCTGTGGACTCCTATTCTGATTTTACCTCAGTCACTAAAATTTTCTATTTTCTGACACTGTGTACAGGAGCTGCATCTATAATAGTGTTGGAAGAACGTTAGATGTACAACATTTTTAATCATACAAGAAAAATATTAAAGTGTGCTTGAATGTTATGATCTGCTTTAGGTTCTGTCCCACTGAGCAATATACCAACATATAACGGATTAGTTTGAAATACAGTATTCTTAGCTTCACATTTCTTTTCAACATTGTTTGGTTCAAATGGTTCAAATGGCTCTGAGCGCTATGGGACTTAACTTCTAAGGTCGTCAGTCCCCTAGAACTTAGAACTACTTAAACCTAACTAACCTAAGAACATCACACACATCCATGCCCGAGGCAAGATATGAACCTGCGACCGTAGCAAGAGCGTGGTTCCAGACTGTAGCGCCTAGAATTTTTTCTGGATGTCCCTTTTCACATTGATTATGTTAGAATTTTAAATTTTTACAATTGGTTAATATTTGGCAGAGATATTAATGAAAATCGATCTATTTAATTGCCCAGGCAGCACCTGCTTCATATATGTCTGTCCTCTGGCAAATCTCTCAGATGTGTGAGGTAAGCACAGTTGAGAAGAATATGTGGGCCATGCCCTCCGATTCGCTCTACCTCGTTACAATGGTTTGGTCATACAAGAGCTCTTACTCTTCACACAGTTATATTGATCGCACTGGCACACAAGGAAGTGTCTCAAATTCTGATTGTTAGATGTTAGAGCGTAGCGATGTTTAATATGAGGGTTTTTAACCACATTTTGCCTATTCTTAGCTGATATTAATGGTTTAAACTTTGTTTGATTACTATTTGAGTGATTTATTGTCATTGTCTTTATGGTTAAAATTCAATTCAATAAGTTAACACATACCACATATTTCGAGTCGCACAACGTTTCTAAATAATTTTTTCACTTATTTTTTAATCGAGTTTCACAGTTTAAACTTCGAACTTATGCTATTTAAGTCAGTTACTGTCGTTTTCAACGTGTGCTGCTTCAGATATGAATGAAATTAAAGCGTCATGTACTGCCTAATTCAGATAGCTCAGCACATTTGGCGAAAGCGTTTCATACTATGAAATATTTCCTAGGGGCATTTCGTGGTTTGAATCATGTTCAGTAATGAGCATTTCTTTAAAAAATCCTTGATGGTGTTGCCCAGGGTTTCTCCATGAGAGTCAGATAGTTCTGATTAGTTATTTTGAAGAAGATAATATTAGGAATCGAAAACACTTAAAAAACAATGATAATGAATTTCGTAACTTGTAATTCTTTTAAATTAATTCAAGTGCGCCCAAATTGTCCATTATTTACAACTAAAATTTTATTTTATTCTATGTGGATTACATTCTGTAATTTTTTAGTGGACTCAAAATTGGCTTTGATTTTCGTGCATAGAAGCAAGTGGGCATGTTGAGGGCACTTGGCATGTTTGTAATGTGCAACCTTTTTTATGAATTAAATAAATTATTTAATGTAATATAATTTATTTATTAATTCATAAAAAGAGGATGAACATTAAAAACATGCCTAGTGCACTCAGCATACCCACTTACAACTTTGTTACTAAGGGACACGGTGGATAATACCCTGGAAAGATATATACACATGTCCAAACCAATGTAACCCAATGAGTGCACAAACTGGTGGACTTTCGAATTCGGTAAGCGCTTCAAAGAGAAACAATGGGTGACAATATTCCATTGGTCTTTTGACAACACTAGCGATCGCTGGTTTCTGCAACTGAGGTTTCTGACGCTACACTTAGGCAAGTTTGGATGGGTCATTTACCTTTTGCAGTTAAGAATGCAGTGATTTCTGACGCCTCCTCTTCGCTCGACTTGCAACTACAAATTGCAGACCGCTTTATGATGCACAGGCGCTCTCAGACTCAAGAGAAGTTTCACAAATCGAACAGCACAGCTTACGGAGCAGAAACGCAGACGTCGAGGATAAAAGTCAACAACTCCCGCTTGAGCAACAGGTGAGGGCGCTACAGTGCAACTTCGACGCTCTCCAGTGGAAAATCTGTGCAGTTTCAAACACTTCCAATAGGACGAAAGCTGAAAATGGCGTAGAATACTTGCTGACATTAGCCAACATGCATACTTTGGGTAGCTGCTACACAAATGGAATCAGTCATATGCATAACCAAATGGGTACAGCGACAGTAGCTAGGCACAGCTGCTTGCTCTAGTAGACAGTGCCTAGATAACCTAACACGTGATAATCATGAAGCCATAATCACGTGCTACCTAATACTGGCGATGTATCTGTCTCAATGTGGACTAGCAAACACTTTAGAATTCACACTATCTCTACATAACACCAATTTTCGTCAAACATACGTACAATGAACTCATGTATTTAGTTGACACAGACTTTGATGACAGCATCCTTCCAGCAACAACAATTAATCTTTTTTTCCATACAATCATGGATAACAGCAGCAACTGCATTGAATATTCCTGCATATGGCAAGAAGTGGCAACTGTGAGTCTTGGTTTTCCACGAAAATGAAGATGGATTTTCCTGACTGCTGATGTCACTGAACCATTCTCGGACCTGATTACCTTTACTATTATCTTATCACCTTATCTATATGAGACGCTATGTTGCAGGTGGACAATGATGGACATTCAAAGACGCTGCAAAATGCTTTAGTGTTGACGACTACCATAACACAAGTTCAGGTACGGTATAATACCGTTCACCATATAGGTTGGATGTCTGGGCCGCCAGTAGCTTACAAGGCATGTCAATTAACACCTGAATGATATATAGCTGCATAGATGGAATATGAGGAGTTAATTTCAAAGGGGTTTATGAGACACTCTGAGACCCCTTGGACATCTCACCTATCGCCAACAGAAAAGACAGTACACAAACAACCACTCTGTCAGCCAACAACTGCAGTCAGGCCATTTCCAGCTACATCAACCTCTATGCCAGCAGTGTCAACTACTACTCCACCAACAGCGTTAATGGAGTCAGCTACCACAGACATACACACACCTTCACAACCACCTATGTTTGGTGAAGACCAGCATGCAGTGGCACCAGAACCGTGTCACACACATGATTCGACATGAGTATCCCTATATATAAGGAGTTCCCCTCTACAGGAGGAGGACTATTTGGTGACGTAAGCAAGAGAGCAAGTGGTGTTGTAGAATATCTGTGGACCTAGGTGACAGATGAAAAAAGAGAATATTTGTTGTTTTATAATTTAGTAATTTTGTGTAATTTGCTTGGAGTTTTTTAATGTGTGTTCATTTCACAGAGTTATCGAGATTTTGGATGTAGTAAAATAAAAAAATAAAGTTATGGAATATTTTAATGGATTCTGGGACTGTAGCACTCACAGACTTTTTTAAGATGCCATGTAGCCGTTATTTGAGAGTAAAGTAGGATTCACACACGCAATTAAAGTAATGCCAAGCTTGTGACTTTCTGTAGCAGTATAGTGGGCTACCTTTCACAGAGGACTCCACAAATTCTACACAGTTGCACAACTTTCAACCGAAAACATACGAGCAGATGTTACGTTATCAGAGCTGTAACAGGCGTGCACTACAAGGAAGACGAAACCCAGTCGTCACACCCGAAATATATTTTGTGCATGGATAAATCAGGGCCCACAAACACAAATGAAATAACACTCAACACGAAAATTCTGTCTGCTATGGCAATCTAACCAACAGCTGTCATTTAAATATCATCTGCAGGCACGCCACTCTTCCAAGAATGTTATTGTATTCGTTAATGTGGTCATTTATAATAACTAATTTTTAGTTTCACAGCTGCCACATCACCCTCCTGGGTTATTTCCCGCATACAACGCACAATTTATACAGTGCTTGGTCTCACAAATCACGAAGTTTATACGAGTCGTTTTTTTTTTTTGGTAACATATTAAGTTCATTAGTTTATTGATCCAAATATCTTTCGAGATTATGCGATAGACCTACATCATTGGTTTGCAAACACACACGCGAGCGCGCACTACATAAATTAAACATAAATTGTTATTCTCGTAGTTCCAGAAGCCGCGAGGGTGTACTTGCCGACCACATTTTGGTTTCTTTCAGTAATAAAATGAAAGCCCTTCGAAATCGAATGGAGCACAGTACAGCAGCACGATAACAGCGACAGGATGCTCGTGTTTCCAAATACGGCCTCCAGGGATCTGTGGTGGAAGGAAACTGGCATAACAAAGTACAACGAAGGTGAATTTCTTGTTGCGTTACCGAGCGAGGTGGCGCAGCGGTTAGCACACTGGACTCGCATTCCGGAGGACGACGGTTCAATCCCGCGTCCGGCCATCCTGATTTAGGTTTTCCGTGATTTCCCTAGATCACTTCAGGCAAATGCCGGGATGGTTCCTTTGAAAGGACACGACCGATTTCCTTCCCCATTCTTCACTAATCCGAGCTTGTGCTCCGTCTCTAATGACCCCGTTGTCGACGGGACGTTAAACAGTAATCTCCTCCTCCTCTTGTTGCGTTTCAAAAATTTCGTCTGTTAAGTTGCGCCGCTGCCAAGTGGGAAATCACGCATTGCAACTGCGGTATGCCACTAGCCGTTGTGACACTATCATTGCATGTGTGAACCCGGCTGAAGAGTTGGCAACACTGACTGTGTACCTGTTTAGTCTTTACAGTCAGGAGTGAACCTCCTTGCCTTGTTAATACTAAACTAACAATTGAATGTTCATATTAGTGTTGGTGTATAGCGGTGTGTTTAATCGTAATTTGCAATTGTTTTTCTACCACTTTCATTCTCATTGGGGTTTGTTTCAGAGTTTTGTAGACATATGGAATCCCGAAGGGGATTATGTGAATTGTGTGGTGGAACTTTTAAGCACAGGAAGAGCTTATACAGACATATAGTGAAATTTCACATGGATGTAAAAAGAAATCAGGGTAAAGAGACTTGTAACATTTGTCACAGGAATTTTTGGAATGTGGCAGCACGAGATCGCCACTTCAGGACGCACAATACGTCATTCGGAAAGGTATATGTCCAGAGTGAACGTTGTTGTTGTTGTTGTTGTTGAAAGAAAGTTAGTACCTTAAATTTTTATGACGAAATTCTATATAAGACAGATATTGTCATGCTGGATTATAGGCTGGGGCAATACTTACGATACCGCCCGTCAAATTGTGACGACGGTATTGGTCACGAGCGGTCTCGAAATCATCGTCATATTAAGCGCTTTCCCAATGTGCAACGTTAACGTCATGAGCACTGATGAAAAGAGTGTGTTCCTGAGAGGTGTTTTTTTATTTATTTATTTTTTTTTATTCCGCGGGCTTATGAATGATGTATGTACAGGTCCCGAGTTAGTTACTTGGGACTAAATGTTAGTGACTGTGTTTCGGTTATTATGTCATTCTTTTTGTTATTATCCTCTTTTATTGTAGTTTTCATACTTATTGGTTCATTAGTTACCGTTTTATCTCTTTTCGTGGTGTAGTAAGGTTGGGTGGAGGTGATTTGTTAGAATGCCTGAATAGTTTAGGGTTGTTGGTTCGGAAATACGGAAGCGTCCGAGCCCGCCCGTCTGCTTTCACCCATGACGTCACAAATATGGTGGAAACGACCATAAACCACGATTCCAATATGGCGCATATAGTCGGTACGTACACATTGAGGACGAAAATACATAGAAAAACAAACACATACACTTTCCACAAAAAGCCTAAAGACACTAACGGGACAAGCGCGGGAAATGGGGTGTTTTTGGGTGGGGCACCCCCATACAAAACCACACAAAACGACGAGAAAAACCGACATCACAAAACTCCCCAAATACCACAAACACAAAATCATCTGGAATCGGACACTTCCCTTGACCTATATACCTCAACAGCAGCTCCCGATCCCATAAATTAGGATCAAACAATTCCCTTGGCCTATATAGCTCAAAAACATCTCCCGATACCAATATCAACATACACAGCCATACATTGGGATCGAACACTTCCCCTGACCTGTGCACTGTTAATTTTATCCGTCGTATCCATTCCTGAATAAAAACACCAACCGATTAATTTTACTAGAATTACCACATGATGTACAGCGAACAACACTAAATTAACCTTCACACAAAATCGTTAACTCGCTGAAACGAATTTCACTACAAACACAGCCGACACTCGAAGAATTCTGGATAATGAGCAAAAGCAAAATGAGCCCATTACACCACACAAACGAAAACCCTGAACATACCACCAGAGAGCACAACAATCCACAACACGATGACATCAACAAACACGCCACACTCACAAACCAAACTCCGCGCCGTCATGAAATCACACACAACACTTGCGTCACGGGTCAAAGCCGACGCGTGGGATCGGACGCTTCTGTCGACCCGTTGGTTCAGACCAGGGTAGTAATATGTCCGTTTATGGTTTCTAAGCCTGATGCTTGGTTGCTTAAAAGAAGCCCATAAGCCTCGTATAGGTTTCAGAAATGGATGCCCAAGCATCATATTTTGATAACTTTATGGCTCCCATACTGAAATATTCACATGTTCGATTAGTGATGCACGTGGGGAATTGTACTGCCAACCCAGTGATGTAGAAACACTGCACATTTGAGGTAATATGCTGACCAGGGGTCCAGTGAAACAGTCTTGAAGTGACCCAAAAATGCATGAAATTTATCAGTGTATCATTCTCCTCAAATGAGTTTTGGCAACATTGCAACGCACATGCACACAAGCCAATGACTGCAGTATTGGTAACAAAAATTTTGTTGATAATCAGTTGGTTCAGATGTTTTGGCAATAAATGTCAAAAAGTCACCTGACACACTTTCTTACTAGGGACCCCCCCACCCCCACTCACACACAAAATGAAATTGGAATAAACTGTGTTTCCATCTTGTCCCAACAATTTATGAGGCCGAAGAATTATTTATTTTTCATGAATAATCTCTCAATAATTCATTTGGACCTTCTCACACCCAAAGCTCCAGATGTCAGACACTCAAATCGGTACCAAATGTTGTATGTCAGTAGAGTATCAACCCAAACATCGATTTAGTTTGTAGTATGTGGTGTCATCCAGTATAGCATGCGTAAATGTTAATTAAAAATAACACCAAAACTACGGAGCAGATGAAAAGCATACCTGCGAATAATCAAATCATAGAACATGTGTGGATGAGTGTGAGGTTGTTGTACCAATGTTCCTGCATTCACACGCAACTGATGACTTTTTTTTGTGTTTATGCATGGAACTGTTATGTGGGAAAATTTTCCTGACTGGTTCATAAACGAAGGAATGCAGGAGAGAGAACAGATGGTATACATATATCGCATCCAGTAATATTTCGAACATAATGTTAAAAATATTGCTTGTTTGAGTCCTAGTACTTATGTAAAAAATAAGGAAAAAGAAGGGATAGAGGTAATGGTAGCATGGAGTACCTCAGTTGAGATATATATGAGTTTTATCTCAAACTTCAGGTGATCTGTATAAGTTAACTGCATATATAGGTCAGCTGAAGTATGGTATACAAATTTTACAGGTGTTGTTTCTTTTGCCTCTGCTACTACTAGCATTCTGTTCTCGCGTAGGTAGTATTACTGGCGAAGGCAAAAAGACCTACATACCTAATATTTGTATCCCATACTCCAGTTGACCTATATAGGTCAAATGAAGAATAGGATGCTATTGCTAACGAAAACAAAGAAATCGACATATGTAACATTGGTATCCTGTACCTCAGATCAAATAGACAAAGGCGGAAAAAAGACACGCTTCGCTTTACCTATATAGGTCAACTGATATATGGAATACAGTTTTTATTTTTTCTGATACTAATAGTATCGACTGAATATTATCATAGTCCTGCTAGCGACGATAAAAAAACCAGCAGCAGTAAAACTTGTATCCCATTCATTAGTTGAGCTATACAGGTCAACTGAAGAATAGGATGCTAGTACTAGCGAATGGGAAATAACGACATTTATAACATGCATATCCTATACTGTAGGACACTAGTGCTAGCGAAGGCAAAAAATAGCAATGTACATAACTTTTGTATCCTAATCTTCAATTGACAGATATAGGTAAGTAACATCAATGTCATATGTTGCTTTTTTCCTCTAGCTAGTACGATTATCTTGTACTTCAGTTGACCTGTATACATCAACTGAAGTATAGGATACAAATTTTACATGTGTCGGTCTTTTCGCCTTCAATGGTGCTAGTATAGGCTCAAAAAAATCGTAGTGATGCTAGTAGTAGGAAAGGGAAAAAGAGCAACAGCCGCAAAATTTTTAATCTGTACTGCTGCTGACAAACCTATACTTAATGCAGAACAATATAATACGGCAAAGAAATACATCAAAATAGACAAATTCAGTACAATGTAAAAATAAAAAACTTAACTTACCATACGCAAACTCATCCGTAAAAAACCAAAGCTCGCCTTGAAAGACATCAAGAAAAATCGCATACCCGCGTGCACGATAAACACATCACGAAAAATACACATCGGGCACACTACACTTCCATGAATATTCATCTAAATGGCTCTGTAGTGTTGAAATGCATCATTTCGCCCTCCGTACAGCAGATTTTATGACTGATGAATAAACTTCTATATTACTGGTACAAGCCCTAGTTGATGAAGGTCACAATTCAGTATTATGATTGATGACAAGATGCTGAAAACCCCTAGTCTCCTAATCCCTATATAAAGGAAAACAATCTGAAATAACTACAGAACCTCTGCAACATGATCTTCAATTAATTTCAGCAACACTTACATCATTTGGTCAGGAACTACTTTAAAAGCTACATCAGATTCTGAACCTGAAATTACAGCCCTCAAAACCCATATCCCACTGCAGGTTCCCCCTCCCCCCCAGTTGTACTTGTTTTGCCAGAATGACTCATTGACGTCAACAATAACACCCCCCCCCCCCCCCCCCCCCAAAGGCCCTCTATACTTTATACAGGGTGAAGCGAAATTCTTGCACTCAGGCTTTGCTGCGCGACTCCTCACATTCCAACGATAAAAAAATGTCTGTCACAAAATTTAATCCGGCGAGTACATCTGGCAGAAAAAGGACGTTAAAGAGTGGCAATATACTGTAACCACATGTATGGTAAAGACCTCTCTGTCAGCACATCTAAGTAGCGATGTACATTTGGTGCAGTGGATAGAGTTTTGCGTTAGCTTGCAGGAGGCCAATGGTTCGAGCCTCGGTTGAGGCATATGTTTTTTATTTGGTAAATGTACTTCACGTGGTACAGTATCTGGCATCTTAATCATCAACAGTGATTGCAGCGAGTGCTCCAGAAAACATTTGCACTGACACACTACAATCTTAGAAATGGAAGATTGGTCAGCTCTGAAAGAAGCCCTTTCCACGCTGTGATCATGAATTTATTCGCACCACTTCATCTACTAGATGCGAAACCTGTTTTCTTTGTACCCTCCTCCACTGGTCCCATAGATTAGTACCAGCTACTATTCTTGCCTCGTTCAGCTCCATTACATTTCGTTAGGGCCTTACGTTACCAGTAGGACTAGCAACATGCTTTGCGAATAATGTCCAAACTCGGTTCTTATTTGTATGTGTTATCACCATGGTCCCACTAATTATGCCTTTCAATGTTGAGTCTGGTAACAGCATGCCGTTTAGTACATATGACAATGAATTATTATTATTATTATTATTATTATTCTATCAATGGGATTGTGGAAATATTATGTCTATTACCGTTAGGGAAACAGTGTAATTCGAAACCGAACATTTCACAATTAGCAGTGTCGGGATGAATCGTGCAGAACAATATCTGTAAGAGGGGTAATGCACGTTGGGTGAACAGCGAGCAGGACTGATGGCGTGTTTATACTGTATGCACTGTCCACCAGACAAGGACTAGTTGCGAACGGATTAATGCGCCAAAGACAGACTCCAATGTACATGCATACACATAACGAATTTTCTCATTGTCAACCTGTAAACCAGTGTGACAGATGTATGGCATACACGAAACGATGAATATGTGGATTTGCTTCTGGCCCTTGGTGCATCTGATAACCGGGCTGGTGTTGCTGCTCATGAATATACTACTAGATATCCTCGTTGACACCATCCAGATAAAAATGTGTTTTGTCATCTGGAGCTGCACCTTCGGGAGTCAGGTTCTCTCCCTCCACCATGATGATTGGGTGTTTGTGTTGTCCTCATCATTTCATCATCATTCATGAAAGTGGCGAGATTGGACTGAGCAAAGGTTAAATCTAACTTTGGCTCAGAAGGGGGTAAATTATGCTGCCACAAAAGTCTTTGGTCACTTGCCTAATAGCATCAAAAGTCTGAAAGATAGCCACATAGCATTTAAAAGGAAATTAAAAGTATTTCTTAATGGCAACTCCTTCTACTCATTAGATGAATTTTTGGATATAGTAAGTGGGTAATTTCCCAACCTCCTCAAAAAAAGAGAGAGAGAGAGAGAAGAAGTTAGTGTCATGTAATATTTTGTCTAATGTAATATCTTGTATAGACACCTTTTATTAACCTGACACGTTCCACATCATTACGAAGTGTCGTATTCATGACCTATGGAACAAGTACTAATCTAATCTAATTTGTATGGGCGCTGATAACCCTGCAGTTGAGCACTCCACAAACCCAGTATTATCATCATCATCATCATCATCATCATCATCATCATCATCATCATCCTTCCACCATCACATGACAGAGGTCGTCCATGGACTTGCTGTAATCTGGCTACTGAGGAAGCTAGTCTGGAGGTCATGCACCAAGAACCTCAGCAAAGTGCACATAGCATAGCAAGGCAGCTGTGTGTCTCGCAATGCACGGTCCTTAACGTGCTGCACGAGCATGGGCTACACCCCTATCATTATGCTTTCATTTCCTGCAACACCTGCATCCTACAGATCGCCATCGGCAGATGCAGTTCTGTGAATGGTTCCAACAACAGCAACAGCAAACCAATGATAACTTCGTGAACACCGTAATGTGGTTGGATGAAGCAGCGTTCACTCGTGAGGGTGTCTTCAATATGCACAATGCCCACATTGGTGCGGTGTTGGCCTGCACATAACCAGCGACTGTGGATATCAAGTTCGCTTCGGTATCAGGTTTTGGGCCCTACATGTTGCCTAACCAGTTGATTGCACGAAGGTATCATGTATTCCTCTCAAATTATCTGCCTGATGTGCTGGAAGATGTTTCATTACATGTTCAGCTGAGGATATGGTTCCAACATGATGGTGCACCTCCACACTCTAGAAGTAATGTACGACAGTATTTAGGCAGAAATTTCCAGGGAAATGGCTCAGATGTGGAGGTCCAGTTGTATCGCCACCGCATTCACCTGACCTATATCCCCTGGATTTCTTCTGTGGGGCAGCTGAAGGAGCACACGTACTCTACTCTGCCAACGAATGTGGAAGAATCGATAGCGCGTGTTCATGCTGCCCTTGTTACTGTGGACGTAGCTCTGCTGCGAAGAGTCCAGATCTGTATGATCCGGCAGGTTGCGCAATGTTTGGACGTGCAGGGAGGTCACTTTGAGCATCTATTGTTCTGAGGACAACATATTCTGTTCTGAAGAACATTATTGCTGTTACTTTGCTAATGTGTGAGATCTGAGTGCTCATATTACATGTAGTATAAATGACAAGTAGATGATGTGTTATTGTACCGTGCTATCTTCTTTAGCATCTGGAAATTGATATTGTTTTTGTAGTTATTCTGTCCTATGACAGGTCATTTGTTTCGACTATCTGTTTCTTATTTGTCTACCCAGTATTTGTTATGTTCAGTGTTTCAAAATGTCGTAAATTTATGGTATATGTGACCTAAGAAACGATGTGTATAACAGTATAAATGTCAGAATGAAATCAGCAAATTAAAAAAAATGCGCCCCAACCTCCTGCATGCTAACCCAAATGTACAGCACTACCAATACGTGCAGTCAGAGGGTGGTCCCCCCCATCTCTCTTTTAAACCAACAAACCAACCAGTCAGCAGCAGCAGATTGTTCACAGGTGAGATGATGGTGGTGACGATGATGATGTATAGGTCTACAGGAAAGTATTGTCGTTGGACGACCATAAGGAATTACATTAAGACTTTGACAAAATTTCGACTTAATGTTGGCACTTAATGGCAGCTCTCTTTACATGGGGGTAAGAAAGATGAAGCCTTGAATGAAGAAAATGAATGCAGTACTACCTGATTACAAGATTTTTGACGGACATCTTGAGCTTGCCACGTTGAATAACTATTTAAGGTAATATGAAATGGTATGGTCACTTAAAATCGGCATGAAGAAAGGTGAATAGAACTTGTTGGAAGTTTCTGGGAAAATGCAGAGAATTTTTGAACCAACTTGCATAAAAGATGAACATTTCTTGAGTGTATTTCCAGTTTTTGGAGTATCTACAATGACTTCATAGATGTGCTGCTAAGGTTGTAACAGGTCTGTATAGCCCTTATGAAAGTTTAACAGAAATGCTTTGGAAACTTGAACGGGAATGATTGGAAAAGGGCAATGTAGTTCTCACAAAGCCCTGTTGGATCTTACAGAACCTGTAAAGTATTCAGTGAAGGCTGTGTGATCATTATGCTACCATCAACATATGTCTTGTGTAGAGACTATGCAAGTAAGACCAGAGATTAATGCATATACAGAGGTAAATAAATAGTCAGTTTTCCTTCGTTCATACACAAATGGAGTAGGAAAGAAAATCAATAATATTAGTGTGATATACCCTCCACCATGCACTGTACAGCAGCTTGCGGTGTATATTATGATGTAGATTTGATCATTTTCAGCAAAATAGACAATACTGGTAAGCACAGGAGCTTGGCAATTTTTGAAGTACAGCATCCTGTACAGCAAAAATTAAACAGTACAATCACTTTAATGGGCTTAAGGTGTTGTTTTACAGTTTTGAAATACTATGTTTGATTTTTGAAACAAACCGGTGAATGGTCAGGTCCAGTGTCAGACCCATGAAACCTCTGCAGTTCTCATCAGCTTGAGAGTTTGATGAATTGTGATCTAATGTAAACCTGACACCAAAGATGAAACACAATTTTTTCCCTGAGTTCACAGAATATAGAAAATCCTTTTTAGTGGCCAAACTTGTTACAGTGTATAGATCTTTTTCTGGGCCAATACCTTTTTGCCAGTGTGAGAATTTGAATTGTCTCAGCACTTGTGGAAGAGTGCATTGTTTGTTGGAGACTTGACAACAGCTGAGTATAATCAGAACAGTGCTTGTACTCTACTCTCTTGTTTGAACCAGGCTCTGCTGTTTGCTGTAACTCCTCAGCTTGAAAAACCACTAGCAGATGCAGTTGACACGTATTGAGTTTGTGACTGACTGACTTTACATTTAATGTAATCTGGTTTAGCACCCTAACAACACAGGGATCACACTTCTGCTTTAGCTGTTGCCTCCCCGCGTATGTCAAGGAGTGGTTGTGTGTCATTCTGAGGCATCGGAATTCTCAGCAGTGGTCACTGTGCTGGACAACCCGTGCTATGGCTGGGTGGCCCCTCACCGGAGTGGATGGTATCAGGGCTGATGTTTGGTGCATGAAACATATCGAGCTCCAAAAAACTGGCTGTTCTTCTATAGGTGCATGTTCAGGTGGTAACAGATCATTTAATACTGCTTCTTATGATCCTGCGGCCTACCCTTACATGGCTACATGCATGGGAGGAGGGCTAGACTCACAAACTTGAGGTGAAACACTTTCCCTGCTACCTGTTCTGCACTAGGCCTGATGGGGACACGTTCACCATCACCAAGCCCCCTCTGAGGGTGGATTTGCGCCTTTATGTCAAATCCCTTTTTACTCATTTGTGAGTCAACTGTTTGGATGCTTACTCCCCCGGCCTAACAAACTCTCACCATGTTGTGTTCTTCATTCTGCCTCTCACGGCAGGAATCTATCATCCTCCGCTGTCTATGTATATGGCGTACTAGGTAGACCCGATGGTTTTTTGCTTTGCAATGAACTGCTGTCCCTCTTCCGCTCCCCTTTGTAGTTGCGGAGCTTCCTTCATGGTGATCCATATTTTGCTGGACTGCCCCGACATTTTGACCCTTCACACTAAGTCAGTCCTCCCACCTTCCTTGTCCCAGGCATTAGCAGATGACCCTCACATAGTTACGTATGTCCTCAGTTTTCTTCACAAAAGTGATTTGTTCTCACAGGTCCTTGAATTTTCCACTGGAATTGGAGTCCCTCAGTTCATGTTGTTTATGGAGGCCTTATCCTTGCCTCCCCCATTGGCCATGTTGTCTCTGCCTTTTGCTTTATATTTGGTCTGATCTTTTGTTCAGCTTTGTTTTCCCTTTTCTTGTGTCTTCTTCCCCTGGTGTTGTCCCAGTTGTCGTGATCATGTTATGCTGTGGCTACCAGAGCGGTTCAATTGCATTACTGATTCCCCAACGCATGTAGCGTTTCTGGGGCACCCCAGCTCTCTCCATTTCCACCCACTCCCCTGCTGTTCTTTCCTCTTCCTGCTGCTTCGACATTCCATTTATCTCTCTGTTTGCCGGTTTTCCCCTTCCTCTTGACTAGACTGTGCTGTTTTGTGTTGTTCCTCCCTTGGTTTCTATCACGTTAGATCCTGGGATTGATGACCTCGCTGTTTGGTCCCCTCCCCACCAACCAACCATCTGGTCTGCGATTGATGAGCACATTCAGAAAAAGAGGATCAGAGTGTTATTCTATCCCCACCATTCGTTTGATGTTGTGGTGCAGTGAATACTGGTGTTGCTGGAAATTTTGCAGGAGATGTTGTCAGTGTGACTAGATTACAAATGTATCATCTACATATTGAAAAAAGAATAAGGGCTTTTAGACTGTCAGCGCCAGGGCTGCTTCTTCAAATAAACATATTGCCCATCACTGGTGTCTCATCACTACTGCATCTGTTTGTTCGTAGTAATTTCCACCAAGAGATGTTATTAGCCCAGTTGGAAGTTCTTGAGCTGATGGATGAAATGCGCTGAATTCCACATGTGGTGCTGGCACTTGATCACAAATGGGTTTTGCTAATTAACATTTTGATGTGCCAGTGTGGCCAAACAGTTGGATAGTGTGGCATTCCTTCCTTATGGACTTTAGGTTGCTTATGATGTCTAGCTGACACAGCTGCTTGTGGACAGATTTTTTTGACTCTCTCCTTATCTCGGAATGTGTGCTGGAGAAGCTTGATGATCTTCCTCTTCACTTGGTTGGTAAGATCTAATTCAGTTCTCATGTAGATGTTGTAGGTCGTACATTTTCTGGTCATATACTTGACATGGTAGCAGGACTGTATAATTTCCTTTGTCTCAGAATCTTTTGGAGCAGCTTAAGGACTCCCCTCTCTTTCTTGGAGGTATCTGGCTTTGGTGGAGCAGCCCTGGTAAGTGTACAGCATGTTTCGCATCATATTTCCTCCACAGCATCCCATGGAAGACTAAGACCAACTATGATCTACGCCACTCATAAATTCCACTTTTGGTAGGGTCGTTGGTGCCAGTGCCCCATAGTACAAATAATGTAGCATTGTCAGTTATTTTCTTTGTATAATTGGTGACAGTTCTCAGAGGTTCTTCTTGTGGTGGTTTAGCCGCAAGGCATTGATACACTCCTGGAAATGGAAAAAAGAACGCATTGACACCGGTGTGTCAGACCCACCACACTTGCTCCAGACACTGCGAGAGGGCTGTACAAGCAATGATCACACGCACGGCACAGCGGACACACCAGGAACCGCGGTGTTGGCCGTCGAATGGCGCTAGCTGCGCAGCATTTGTGCACCGCCGCCGTCAGTGTCAGCCAGTTTGCCGTGGCATACGGAGCTCCATCGCAGTCTTTAACACTGGTAGCATGCCGCGACAGCGTGGACGTGAACCGTATGTGCAGTTGACGGACTTTGAGCGAGGGCGTATAGTGGGCATGCGGGAGACCGGGTGGACGTACCGCCGAATTGCTCAACACGTGGGGCGTGAGATCTCCACAGTACATCGATGTTGTCGCCAGTGGTCGGCGGAATGTGCACGTGCCTGTCGACCAGGGACCGGACCGCAGCGACGCACGGATGCACGTCAAGACCGTAGGATCCTACGCAGTGCCGTAGGGGACCGCACCGCCACTTCCCAGCAAATTAGGGACACTGTTGCTCCTGGGGTATCGGCGAGGACCATTCACAACCGTCTCCATGAAGCTGGGCTACGGTCCCGCACACCGTTAGGCCGTCTTCCGCTCACGCCCCAACATCGTGCAGCCCGCCTCCAGTGGTGTCGCGACAGGCGTGAATGGAGGGACGAATGGAGACGTGTCGTCTTCAGCGATGAGAGTCGCTTCTGCCTTGGTGCCAATGATGGTCGTATGCGTGTTTGGCGCCGAGCAGATGAGCGCCACAATCAGGACTGCATACGACCGAGGCACACAGGGCCAACACCCGGCATCATGGTGTGGGGAGCGATCTCCTACACTGGCCTTGCACCACTGGTGATCATCGAGGGGACACTGAATAGTGCACGGTACATCCAAACTGTCATCGAACCCATCGTTCTACCATTCCTAGACCGGCAAGGGAACTTGCTGTTCCAACAGGACAATGCACGTCCGCATGTATCCCGTGCCACCCAACGTGCTCTAGAAGGTGTAAGTCAACTACCCTGGCCAGCAAGATCTCCGGATCTGTCACCCATTGAGCATGTTTGGGACTGGATGAAGCGTCGTCTCACGCTATCTGCACGTCCAGCACGAACGCTGGTCCAACTGAGGCGCCAGGTGGAAATGGCATGGCAAGCCGTTCCACAGGACTACATCCAGCATCTCTACGATCGTCTCCATGGGAGAATAGCAGCCTGCATTGCTGCGAAAGGTGGATATACACTGTACTAGTGCCGACATTGTGCATGCTCTGTTGCCTGTGTCTATGTGCCTGTGGTTCTGTCAGTGTGATCATGTGATGTATCTGACCCCAGGAATGTGTCAATAAAGTTTCCCTTTCCTGGGACAATGAATTCACGGTGTTCTTATTTCAATTTCCAGGAGTGTATTTAGCAGTTTGTCTGCCGGTGCCCGACCGCCATGTCCTGTTGGCTTGAGACCAGCTGACTGCATCTATCCACTCACAAAAATCTGGGGAGAGAGTCGATATCAACTACAGGTGCATCAAGAACAACTCATCGAGTTTGCGTTGTGTGTACCAGACCATCCCTCCTGACCAGGGCAAAGCAGTTCTTCTGGTGATCTGGTTCATGGCTGGAGTTCTGACCTGATGAATGACCTTCGCAAAAGTTGGTATGCTTTGGTCTGCTCGGCATCTCGGCGGCATGACAGGGGAAACCAAAAGGTGCTCCTTCCTTTCTGAAGCTTGTCAAGCTTCTTATTTTTGCTGTGCATTTCCTCAGGCACTTGATATGTGATTTTAGGAAAATCGTGAACATTTCTCAGCTTTTCGGCAGTGTGGTGTCATCCAGAAGGTGCGATATTTCAACAAGCCACTACGTGGCATTTATGATAACTGGCTGATTTGTTCTGTGCACCACCTTAATATCATCACTCTCCTCCCAAAGCCTACTTGCAGCTGACATTAGGCACAGACCTGCTGCAGTGGTTTTGTAAGTGTTGAGGATCAGATATGGGTCCCTCCCGGCAAGGTAACAATGTGTCCTCATTTTCTTCTATTGTAATGACAGGAGTGGATATCGACGTAGATTGCCCTGGTTCTTTGGCCATGCCCTAGGCTGAGTCCCAACCCTTGCTTGACTGAAAGCTGCTGTCTTTTATTTCATAGTCTGATCTGTAAAGCCTCATTGTGAGTACAATCCCAGATGATGATGGACTGTTGCAACAACATGGTGCCATTGTAACTCATGGCATGTCTGTGGGAGGTGCAGTGCTCTGCCACATTAGTTGGTTATGTGGCATTTGTGTTCAGTGCATCTCACCTGTTGCCATGATAGTCGCGCTACATATGTTTTTCCACGCTGGTGAGGGATGCAGTAAACACAAGGTTTCCAGAATCTTAGGTCATCCTTAAGATTCCAGTTAGGTTTTCGTCTTGCCTTGTGAGTGGAACACACACTGGATGTTGTGTCTCCAGAGTATTCTTACAATTTTTGTTGATATGTTCCCGACGTGTGAGATAATCACCGTTGCAACAGGTTTCTCTTCATCTTCAGCAGGCCATAGTCTCGGCTTCTTTGGTCATATGGGACACTGTACCTGCTTTACGGTAGATGGTGCAGCTTGCTGTGCCATTTGGTCTTCTCTTGACGAGCATACCTGCCAGCCAAGATGAAAGCCTTACAGGGATCAGTCGGGATGACTTAGTACTGCGGAAACCAGTAGTCTACTGTATCCCTTGCCAGTGTGGGAAAATGTGTGTCAGTCAGACTATCTACACGGTAGGAGAGATGTGCTGAAGACTAACACCACACAGGCAACGAACATCCCCAACAAAAGTCCGATTTGGCAAAGCACCACATCTCCTGCAGACATGCCACAAATTACGATGCACCAAGTTGTTGGGACAGTCCTACACATTGTGGGATTATATTCTCAAAGAACCTGTAGAGATTTAACTACACAGTGGACTGATAAATAAAAACAACAACTTTCAATTGAGCAACGTCTGGGACTCAGCCTTGAGCATGATCAAAACACAGCGGCAGTCTACATAGAAATCCATTCCAATCATAACAGCTGAAGATGAAAATGCATTGTCACCATGCCGCAGAGACCCATGTCAGACACTGGCTGCACTGCTACTAAGAACACTGAATTGACCCCTGATGTTGCACTTCTCCTGCTACCACACCAGGATTGCACCAAGAGTCAGCTGGCTAGAAGCTGTGGGAGGGGGCAGAGTATATAAAGGCAGCACCCAGCACAAATTAAATGGTCATCAGGAATGCCTGAAGATGGCAAAAAGTTGGCTTGCTGAAATAACGTGCCTTCTGGATGACACCTCCCACCTCAAGGAATATTTGAAATTTTCTTATGCCACTGAAAGCAATACACAATTTTTTTTAAAATTTGTTTGCATTAAGAGACTAAGCAGAGGTCTTGACAAGAGCTCCTGAACTCCATCAACAGATCCACATCTGCAAGTACTGTGTGGGAAACCCTCAGAAGGACCTCAAGGTCAACCACCAATAGCTGTAAGAGAGCAGGGGTGACTCCTAACATCATTGAGGGATGTTGCTCAGACAATGGCTCATTCATAAAAGACTATTACAGCCAATTCTAATCAAGATTCAATTTTCCGCCATTGTAGGGAGAAACAGGGGGAGGTTAGTTTTGATTGCTGTTCCACCAACATTGAGGAATGGAGCAAGCCCTTCTCTCTATAGGAGTTGGATTCTGCAATGTCAGTAGATTGTGATACTGTGCCTGGTCACGACACAGTAACATACAACATGTGGAAACACTTGGAGTCGTGATCGAAGGAAGTTCTCCTTAAGCTCTTTAATGAAATTTGGATGACTGGAGTTCATGGAGAGTTCATGGAAAGACTCTTTATTTTAACACCAGTTTTAAACCAAGGAAGGATTGGATTAACCCCTGTAGTTATCGTAGCATTAGTCTCGCAAATTGCGTGGCAAAGACACTAAAGCTTAATGTCAACCAACACTTAGTGTGTATTCTTAAAACCAGGTCCTTGTTAACTTGTAAGTCACTCCCAGTATAGGTCCAGGAGGTATCACTCTACACTCAATAACTTGACGCTGCCCGAAGCAGCAATTCCTCTTAAGTGACACCTTCGATTTTAGAAAGGCCTACATTATGACCTGGAGGCATAATACTTTTTGCATCTCTATCAGTGCAGGTTCTGCGGACATATACCCATTTCCATATGGTCTTTCCTCTCGGACAGGTATTTTAGATACAAGGTTGGAAATACCCTGTCTGACCTTTTTAAGTAGGAGAATAAGATGACAAAAAGTTGGCTTGGTGAAATATCGTGCCTTCTGGAAGATGCCTCCTAACTGAATACCAAATAAATATTAGAGATTTTCCTAAGCTGGGGAAATGTAAAATCACTCAATGTTTTATTCAGTTGCATACTCTTTTTCATATCACCAGTGTTAACTGCAAGTCTTGTGTATTTTAGTGCCCATTTATTCAAGAAATAAAACTTGTGAATCATAAGCTGTTATAACTTTATTGCAGTACATCCAACATGAGATGGGCCCAGGGAAATGTGATTTGTTCCTGAGGTAACAGTTTATTTTGTTCATGTTAAGAAAGTCTCTGAAGTTAGTTAAGGTACATTGTGGAATTTAATACATAAAGGGAAAAGGCAGATCATCATTTGCACGAAGTCTTCCAGGTCTAGAAATTTGACAGATGTATTTATAAATTGTAGAGTATCAAATGGAAATTGTCTCTTGTGATTTGTGAATAATTGCTTAGCATTGTTAAAGGAGGTAAAGTAAGATCAGTTGAAGACTTATGTGCCCAGATATATGTGGGATGAGCTTAATGCAAAAGCAGTGCTTTCTATTTTGTCGGCTGTAAACTGCTATGTTGTACACTATAGCAAAGAGTATGCAAAATTTGCTTAAAATAATTAACAGCAATCTACAAGTAATAAAGTTACGTTGCAAAAATGTTGTAATTGAGAAATGTCACTCTGTGATTGGGTGGTTGTTTTTTTTTTTTTTGCACAACTTACTACTCAAGTTGAAACATAAGCATAGTCTCCTGCAGATTTTGGTGAATCAGTGGGACATACAGACAAGACTGCCGAAGTTTTAGGTGGATTATGGTGAAATGGGGTCAGTTTGTTATGGCTTTGAACTCAAAAGCAGGCAGAACTTCGATAGTTTAAAAGAAAGGTTACAGGGGTAAAATCAAGTTTATTTTTCAAAATTTCAGTCTTGAGGCTCATCAAACAGCTTAATTTCTTGAGCATTTTCAGCATGTTGGCCACCTGAGAAATATAATGTGGATCTCACACACAGTTTTATATATCATTTTAATCGAATATCGTTTTTGAATGTCAGATCCAACACACACACACACACACACACACACACACACACACACACACACATTTTGATTGCACTTCTGATAGTACTAAAGAAGAATCGAAGAGGTGGCATAGTAGTTATGATATGTTCTAGCCAGCAGAACCACCCCTACTGAAATTTCAGCTGTTAATTATTAATTACAATAGAATGTTAAATATATAATTAAAATCACTAAGCACTATAATTTTTAAAATATTGAGTGTCAAGTACACAAAAAATAGATGATGATGTGGCTTTTCTGTCATTCAGTACACTAATAACCCTAAGAATAAGCCACCCGTTAAACAGGTTTTTTTGTCGTTGCCCCCATTTTTCATTCAAGGCATGCTAGGTTTGTGCATGCATTTAGTACTGAAAGTAGTCCATTATTTTTGCAGCAAATTTTCATTGAACTAATTCAACCCGTCAACCTCAGAACTATGAATCAAAAAGTGATAAAAGTGCAGGTTTTACAAATGATGTACTAACAAAAAGTTCACTATTGGAGCTTCCTAAACCAGTTACATGAAAAGATCAAGTTACTTCATTTTTGGAGAAATGTTGAGTGCCATTTGGAGCATAATTTGAAGCATTTCATCTTTGGAAAATGTGTACCTAATAACTGGCTTCTAAATATTCTTTTTGCCTACACAGGCAGGGTAAATCTGATCATGTTATTTTTTTAAGTGTGTCCAATTTATTCTACACTTTTATTGTCTGTGATTACTTCTTGTACAGCTTGTGCACCACATTTTTGGCTAATGTAAATACACGGTACTCCTTGGTGGAATACAAATAATTTAAAGAGTAAAGGTGACAACTCGCTGAATAGTTGAGATTCTGAGTTGTTGATAGGCACATAAATGAGGAAGTACTTCATTAGCCTTCAGACAAACCCTTTTCAGAGCTGTGGAGTACATGTGCATACACAGTAACACCTAAACGGCTACCATTGTTCCTGCTAATTACATTGTGCCAGCATAGCAATTTGACTGGAGGAGGGAATGTGTCAAGTAAAGGGGATAAGAAGGATAATGTCTTGAAGAGTGGCAGGGAAGGTTGGGGAAAAGGGGATGAGGGCTGTGAGGGAGAGGCAGCACAGGATAGGAATGTAGCAGCTGTGGCCCATTTCTGGCTTCAGGTGCGGGGCAGTGCTTGCAGTGGGCATGGCATTTGATACAGCACATGTACCCCCTGGACCATGGTAAATGATGAGCACCTCATGGAGCTTAGCACTCAATTGCTGGGTATGGTTTCGTTGCACCTTGGGGCTGGCAGGCAGTATTACTGAGATTGTGTGTCTGGTCAAAACCTCTATTAAAAAAAAACCTCACTCTGAAGGTGTGCTACATGCTGATGAGTCACTTGGCTGTTGAGGCAGAACAGTTGTTGGCAGGCAGCCTCTGAGGAACTTGCTGCACCTCAGTTGCATAAGGCTTGCTCAGACAAACAGGGCACTGTCTAAGTAGACTCTTATTTCCCTAGCTGTTCGTGGGACCAAGGTGGAACCCTCGAACTTAAACGTACCAACTTTCAGCATGATGGGTATACTGTCTGGTCACACCAACTCATTCAAACAAATGAGAGAGGCTAGTCATCCTGATGATCAAATTGTATTTACTAATGGCGCTCAGGGAGTCATAAATCAGAATGTGTTTGTTGTGACCAGCAGGAAGGAGAAGACATTCGAAGAAGTTTCCCCCCTTCTATATTCAAAAGATTAGGTTTCTTCTATATTCAAAAGATTAGGTTTCTTGTACTTTAAAGTGTATTAAGAGCTTAAGCAATGGTTCATTTTGGTTGAGACTAACGGTTCACAGCAGGTGGAACTTCTTAGGAAGTTACCAAAATTGGGGGACTATGACATAATTGTTGAGTTGCACAATTCCTTCAACTCAGGCAAGGATGTGGTCACGTGCCATGGTATTATGGACTTAGACATCACAGAACTCATACAAGAATGAGCATCACAGGGGATAGTGAATATAGAGCAAAGGAGACGAACAAGTACTGGACAACCTGAGAAGACCACCATCTTCATTGGGACCTTCAGTTATCCAATGCTGTCTGAACACATCATGGCAGGGTTTCTATGACCTAGGGTTAGGCCTTATGTACCTAACACTTTGCGGTGCTACAGATGCCAGCATGTTGGCTACACATGCTGATGTGTGGAGGTGAAGCGACCGGTGCGAAATGTGGAAAGGCACCCATTAAGCCTGCCTGTCTCCAGCAGTCCGCATAAACTGCTCTGGGAGCCACCCAATTTGGAGTCAGAACTGTCCTGTCTATTCTGAGGAATGCAAAATTCAGGAAATAAGTGATCAGGTGGATCCCCTACAAAGAAGCCAAAAAGGAATATAAGGTGACGAAATCCTGTTTTTAGGCACCACAAAAAGACTCTCATAATTAAAGCTTACAGTCATTAAGGCCTTCATCAACAAAACACGCACATACACACTTGCACACATTCATGCAAACTAAACTCACACAGGTGACTGCAGTCTCGTGCAACTTGACAAAGGCCTTAATGCTCGAAAGCTTTAATTGTGAGAGTCTTTTTGTTGTGCCTATCTGTGACTCAAAACCCTGTTTTGCTGCTTTTTATGCTTCCTTGGTTTAGGAACCTGTTCTCAAAATAGACATCTCAGCACAAATGCCATCCAGTGTACCATTATTCACCATCAGCACCTGTACATGCCAAAGCAGAATAAGTAGAGACATAGCAATCCAGGCAGATACAACAGAAGAGACCAGTAACATATTCACAGTGAGCATCGAGAAGACCCCCCCTCCCTCCTCCCCAAAGCAGAGTGCCTCTCAACCCCCGTTTCACCATCATCATCAAAAGGAAAGTGTACAGGGAAATGGTCACGACATTCAGATCGAAAGCTGTTTCATGCACCATCAGATGGCATTCTGCCACATCTGACTGACTGATGATGAGGACATCATGGCCTTGAAAATCTCATCACTGGATCCAGGCAGCCCCTCCACACCCCCTCATTCTACAAGTGCCTCACTACCACGGTACAAGGATAGGGGATATCAAACATACACCCCTTAAATGGCGCCTTTACTCCAGTGGAATATGAATGGTTACAGGACTTACCTGAGAGAACTGAAGCTACTCATACAAGAGCCTCATTTTAAACAGACTGATGAACCTGTATTGATGTACTTCTACAGAAAAGACAACCTTACTGTTGATAGGGTGAAAGGTGGGGTTGCAGTGTTCATCAAGAGCACATTCTGCTCCTCACCTATGCCCGTAATTACTCCGCTATAAGCGATTGCTGTTTGATTAGTGGCCCACATTCTATAACAGTGCGCTCTTTGTGTTTGCTGCCCCATGAGTTCGTTGACAGTGAGACCCTCACATATCTTCTTGATGAACTACACCACCACTTTCTCCTTTTAGGAGACTTTAATACACACAGTGCACTGCGGGGATCTGACAGCATTTGCCTCACAGGTAGGATCTTGAGAATCTGACACAAACTGCAGACATAATATTCATGAACATGGGTTAAGGTAAGCTTTTTAGCACCACTATAGGTTCGTCTACGGCCATAGTTCTCTCCTCCTACTCGCCTACCCTCACAGACACTGCTTCATAATGATAGTGACCAGTTGCCAAGATGGTTGTTCAGAAAGGCTAACTGGATGATTTACGGGCAGTGAGCTGTTTGGACTGGGTGGATCACATCACAGCCATGATCCACTGCACTACTGATGTAACCATCTCAAAATCCAAGGGAACACCTCGGAGGCAGCCTGTGCCTTGATAGAATGATGGATATCATTCTGTAATCAGGGACATGAGGGCAGCTATATGAAGATTCAATTAGTGCCCTACAGATCTTGCAATCTTTTGAACGGCAAGGACAAAGGCAAGGAGAACAATTTTAGAGTAAGCAGAGCTCTTTGCAAGAGCTCCTGAAGTCCCTCAATAGATCCACATCTGCAAGTAAAGTGTAGGAAGCCATCGGAAGATCTCAAGGCAGAACTCATAAATGCTAATAGCAAATGCTAATACCAGCTGTAGGAGAAAAGGTCTCTCTCCTAATATTGCCAAGAGACATTGCTTGGTCAATGGCTCAATCATAGAATATCATTATGGCTGATTCTCGTCAGGATCCAGCTTTCCTTCATTATTGGGAGGCACAGGGGAGGGTTAATTTTGATTTCCATTCCACCAACATTGAAGAATACAACAAGCCTTTCTCTATGTCAGAATTGGATTCTGCACTGTCAGTAGCTCAAGATGATGACCTGATAACATACAACATGTTTAAACAGTTGGACTCGCTGTCGAAGGAGGTTCTCCTTAAGGTTTTTAATGAAATGGATGACTGGAAACTTCCCAGCTCACGGAAAAAATCTACTTTAATCCCAATTTTAAAAGTGGGAAAGGATCAGATTAACCTCTATAGTTAGGTCCCTACTAACTTGTAAGTCACTTCCATTGTGGGTTCAGGAGGTACCACTCTACAGTCGATAACCTGACCCTGCTCGAAGCAGCAATTCAACAAGCTTTCCTCTGTGACACATTATCAGTTTGTTCTTTGATTGGAAAAGGCCTACAATGCTGCCTGGAGGCATAATATTTTGTCTTGGCTCTATCAGTCAGGTTCGGTGGACGTCCACCCACTTTCACATGATCCTTCCTCTTGGACAGGTGTTTTAGATACAAGGTTTGAAATGCCCTGTCTGACCATTTTAAGCAGGAGAATGGTGTCCTTCAAGGGACACAAGTGTCACGGCATTTGCCCTCCTCCAGCCTTGCAACAGCTACTCGGCAACTGAACTTTGAAGATCAGGCAGCTGGAGGAATGGCCGAACAGCACAGTTTCTAAATTTGCTTTTGAGAAAACTGTTTTTCTTGCTTTTAATTGCCCCCGCCCTTTTTAATTAACTTTTTTTTTTATCTAGGGCACACTGTTCTGACTTTTAAGGAAATGGTTGGCTATCTGGGCCTGACTTCTGACAACAGTTTAACATAGCTGCCACACCATAAATGACTGAAGACAAGATGCCTCAAGGTTTTGGACATCCTCAAATGCATTAATCACAGGTTTTTGGAGAGCTGACAGGACACATCTGCTCTAAAACTGTAAAGCCTTCATGTGACTGGCTTTAAAATGGATGCCAGGTTTATGGATCTGCAAGGCCTTCGTACCTCAGAAGCTGGACGTCATTCACCATGAAGGTATTAGGCTGTCATCAGAGGTTTATCGCATGAGTCCAGTCACTAGACTGTGTGCAGAGGCTGGTGAGCCTCCACTGTATTCGATGTCTCCCGTATGAGACCTGAATGTCAAGCACACAGGACCTTGTCTGTTCCAAAATTGCCAACTGTCATCTCCATTACCCAACTGCCACTGGAATGTTTGTTCTGTAACTGTCTTTAGTCCACAAGGCCATTTGGAATCCGTGCAAGGGAGAGCCTTGGATTCCTACAGTGGAGGGTCCAAAGCCAGGGTGCAGTAAGGGATCTCTCTGGCTGCTGAAGTAGCCCAGATTACTTTTGAAATTGACTGCATACCATAAGGATTGTACCCAAGACTATATATTTAAATTTAAGGAGATTGTAAATCGCCTATCGGGTTTTATTAATATTTACAGAGATGGATCTAAGCAAGGGGGTTTTATCAGCCATTGAGCTCCCTAACATTGTCCTCAGGATAGGGCACCCAGAGCAGTTCCACGTTTATTACGCAGAATTGTTTGCTATCCTGTGGACACTGGAACAGATAAGATATCTAGGTGACAAGAAATTTCTCATCTACTCAGAATCCCAAAGTGCCCTTTTTGCTGTTGGTCAGATATATGCTGCAGATTGGATGGTGCAAGAAGTGCAGGACACTCACCTTCTCTTGAAAAGGCAGAAAGTGAGAAATAATAATTTGTGTTCAATGAAACCTTCAGTGTGACCTTGGCTTACTTTCTTCCGACCATGAAAAGCTGAAGAAGTAGCCCTTACAAAGCTTAGAGTGGGTCATTGCCCATGTGCACATGGCTTTCTCTTACATCAAGAGGAGCCACCAGTGTGTCACATACGTTTATTGCAGCTGTCAATATAACACATTTGAATTATGTTTTACATAATGACCTGAGGACAGAGGTGGAAGTGTTGTGGTCTTCAAAAGTAGTAGTTGAGTACATCCCTCTTACCTCAGGCAGACCATTAATAATAGCCATTAAGTGGGAATTATACTTTTAGGAAAAATGGATGTAAAGGAGAATTGTGTGGATAGTAAATGAATGAACATTAGGGCAATGTCAGTCATTATTGGATCGCATTTTGTTGTGACATGTAGTGTTTGAATTTGTATGTGTCATTAGGGTGGTGTGCGACAGTTAATGTCTGAATTTTGTCATGTTGAAATTAATTATTATTAATTTGTGAAATAAAGGGGTAACTACCTCATGTTTGTGTTTAAACAGAAGACATTTATGTTAAAACTCAGCAGTGAGTTTTACAACAATGGAACCTAAACTTAGCTGGCCGGTGTGGCCGTGCGGTTCTAGGCGCTTTAGTCTGGAACCGCATGACCGCTATGGTCACAGGTTCGAATCCTACCTCGGGCGTGGATCTGTGTGATGTCCTTAGGTTTGTTAGGTTTAAGTAGTTCTAAGTTCTAGGGCACTGAGGACCACAGATGTTAAGTCCCATAGTGTTCAGAGCCATTTGAACCATTTTGAACCTAAACTTAGCCCGGTATTAGTAGTAACATCTCCCTTTCCAAGCAGATCATTATTATCCATTAGTCACAGCCATAAACAAAATTGAGGCTGCTTTCTCTATTCCAGTCAACAATTTTGACAAAATATAACTTGAGTGTTACAGGTGAAGGAAGGATCCAAGTCGTACAATCTTTGAAGTGAAGTGGTCACCAAAATAGAGGATGTTGTGCTCAGTAGCATGTTCTAATACAAAGTATCTTTGCTCTCAGCCAGAATTTGGCAGTGGCCATTTGTTTGGATAGATGGCTAGTTGGTGGTCATTCACACAAAAAATGTTATGCCAAAATTACAACAGAGCTGGTATATGATATGGAACACTTTTGTCCCCAGTTACAAGTTGTTTCAGTTCATTAGGATCCTCATCAACAGTGGAGATGTAACTGGACCTGACCTTTTGCTTACTGACACCAACTTCCAACAGTAATTTGTCTTTGACTGGCAGCAGTTTCCTTGCTTTATTTTCACATACTGATCCACTCGAGAAACATAAGACATCGGACACATAGTTTATCCTGTAAGGATTCTCTTCCATTCTCCCCAAACATGTTACAAGTCTTTGTAAATTTCTGACATCATTTTTCCTAATTTACAGTAAAATTTTATCATAGCTCTTTGACTCATGACTCTGACCAAACAATGGAAAATCCTGAAAAGGCAGTGTGGTTTCAGTTGCCTGAGACAGCAGTCGTGTGTGTGAGTTGCATTTGTGTGTGTATCCGTATGTGTGTGTATTGTTGACGAAGGCCTTAAAGGCCAAAAGCTTTAAATTTGAGAGTCTTTTTGTTGTGCGTATCTGTGACTCAGCATCTCTGCTATATATTGACGCAAGACTCTGTATGTTGGACCACTGCTATTTGCACTGTGTTACTTTGACAGCAGCTGAGAGTGTATCGACTGATTCATCAACATGATTGAAGCACTGTGTGTTCAGCACAATGGTAACCACATTTGGCATGTATCTAGAAAATATTCATGGTGAAAAAATCAGTCTCATTAGTTATTTGGCACTCTATGTACAGGGTGTCTGGGCTAGAGGTGTACAAAACATTTGTTTATATTTCGGTACTATTAAGGTTTATAATTTTTTTTATCCAACATCCTGCTGGAAAACATCTGGAGGCATCTCTGGAGCTGCGTAGTTTGCCAACATAGGGAGGTGGGTGTGCCCTGTTACTGGCAAGCATGCACCACATGACTCAGTGCTGTATATGAAATGTTGAGGATCGCACCTTGGAGAGTGTCTCTATAAATTGCGCATTTACTCAACAACATAAAATGTCAACTTCTTTCATTATAAGGATTTGTTTGTGTATACCCCTAGCCTTATTTTGTCCCTTAATGTCTTGACTGTTTTAGTTAGTTTCACTTCAAGTGCGTAATAGTAGTAGTAGTAGTAGTAGTAGTAGTAATAATAATAATAATAATAATAATAATAATAATAATAATAATAATACAGTTATTGCAGCCAAATAGGTGCACAAGCTCAAAATATGATTGTAATAATACAAGAAAATAGACATTTTACAGATCATGGTTTGCATAGCCACTTATTGGCTGTTTCCTTTTAAAGCAGAATCCTATATGGTAACATTGACATATTCAATTAAACAGTTTATACTCATACTTTGTGTTTAGTTCTTGATGTGTTGGTATTGCAGATAAGGTGATGGAAACTGTGGGCTACCATTCTGGTGCTCATTTGTCTCAACTCGAAGTTTTCCTTAGTCCATGTTGGTCAGTCTTGGCTCCTGTGCCATAAAATTCTGTAAGTGTGTCTTCCCTTTTCTCTTGCAGTGTGCATAAAAGGCTTTACAAAGCACTTGTGTTTGGTAGCATCAGATCTGTCCATAGGTCGTCAATGTGGAAGAATTGCCTCACTAGCAGGTATACTAGTCTGGATCGTGTAGTTTTGGACACTCCAAATGCTTTCTTTGTATAGGTTGCCTTTACTCTTCCTAGTGGTTTTAGGTTTTTCACTGTGAGATGTGATCTGACGATTTTTATGTCTTACGATAATATTTGCAAGATTTTTGCTCTGAATAGTGCTAGTACTACTGTCTCCAGGCTGAGGGATCTGATATGTTCTGTTTTGTGAGTGGCCATTATTGCTTACATTGTCTTCTCTGTTACAGGTTTTGTAAAATATTTTGTGCTATTTTTGTTTAGTGAAGCTGACATATTTGAAGTCTGCTACAATCTTTAGTTTTCTCTGCTGTATGAAGATCTCTGCCGAAGCAGGTGCTTTTCCCCCATTTCTGTTTTTGTCACATTTATTGTTTCCTGTTGCTTTCTAATATATTTTGAGCCTATTACAATGCCATCTGCAAATGCATAAGAGCTTAAACCCCACTCTTTGAGGTATTGTTATAATTTCTTCTACTGCAAGGGTAAACAGCAATGGACTTGTGGGTCTCCCCTTGTGTCTTATTCGAGGAACACCTCTCCATTGTCCCAGAGAAAAAGCGGAAAGCAAAAGTTTCTGACAGTGATCCCTGTTGCCCAGAATTCATCATTATTTGCCAGTTATGTGTGAGTTCCTTTCTTTGATTGCCTTCTTATTTGGGAACTGTTTTATTGGGTCTGGCATTGTCTCGGGTTAACAGCTATCCTGGGCAGAACCGAGCCCTCTTATCTGCGGCTTGTAGGATTCTCTCTCTTGGTCTAGCGTATGTCAGTGACTCGTGTGCCTAGCTGGTCATTTCTCTCTTCTGCAGATTACTGTCATCCATTGTTCTTAGTTTATTTTTATTTCTGTTTCTTGATTTTGTGTCATATCTGTTTTTGCAAGTGTTTGAGCTTCATTCATTATGTGAAACACATTTTTTATTACTTGCTCTATGTTGGGTCTTTGGTGTGGTTTTGGTACCTTTCATCATGTACTTTCAATTTCTTCCTTTACAAAACTTATTACACTGTTTGTGGAAGCCTCCATCATAAGGATTAACTTATGCATGATTTTTCTGTTATTTTCTTGTATAATATTGTGTTGTGATCCGGAGGCTGTTTGTGGGAGTTATCGGTTGAGCCACTAGATCTCAGTGTGTGATAGTTGCCACTAGCAATTTAAGTTTCTTGCATTGGGTCAACAGATGACACTTGTTCTTAAATGCCACTGTCTTCTCCCTCTGTGTGGGAGTTGTTATAATGAAATCTTGGATCTCTTTCTTGGGGTACTCTCCTGTTTCCACGATATTTATCAAACTGTGTGGAGTAGATTGAGCATGTTTTTCTCTCACGTCTGCAATCTTCAAGAGCATAATAAACATGTTTAACAAAGTTCTGCAGTTACTTTTTAAGTAAATAATTGTTTCTAAACAGGAACATTGGCACAATCAATGTATTCCTCCAAATTTTTGACACACACACACACACACACACACACACACACACACACACACACACACACACACACACAGAGAGAGAGAGAGAGAGAGAGAGAGAGAGAGAGAGAGAGAGAGTTAGTATTTAAAGCCAAAAATCACCTCTTACCAGCTGTTAGTTAATTGTGTTAGTTAATTCTGCATACCTTGCACTATGTAACTTCTGTATGGCCACAGTCTTGCTTACATATATGCGCTCCCAAGGTCACCCTCCCATCTGCTTACATTAACATCTACTTGTTTAGTGGTTTCCTTGTTGAAATGCTTGATCTCTTTTCTTTGTTTTTAAGGTGTCATGCACAGAATGCAATGATTTTAAATGCCGTTTCATGCGAGACTTAAGAAGCCATCTAGAATCTCAGCATGGAATTAAGATTGAAAGAGAAGAAATGGAGTTTGATTCCATGGAACGTAAGGAAACAGTAATATATCACTTTTCAAAAGAATGTATCAATTCTGAGTTGTTGCTGCCAATAAATTTTTTTTTCCAGAGTTCCTTCAGTGGAAAGAAAAGATGGAAGGTGAAAAAAGAGTTTCATTCATAAAGCAACGTGGTGGCACACTAAACACGCAGAAGTCTAAAATTTATTATTTATGCCACCGTTCCGGAAATTTCAAAACAGTGGGTTTGGGGCAAAGGTTGGCTGGTCCCTCGGTCAAAATTGGTCGCACATGTCCTGCCTCTTTGATAGCGACGAAGATGCCATCAGGCAAAGTCAGTGTCCAGTTCTATGCCACACACACAGGCCACAGCTTCTCTATGGGTTCTCTGCATCTCACTCCTGCCGACAGAGCAATGGTTGCTGACTTAATTGCAAGTGGTCTATCAGATGCTGAAATTTTAAAGAAAATAAGAGATGGTGCACATGAAAGCAGCTTAAAAAGGGTACACATGTTAAAAAGGAAAGACATTTATAACATCAAAAAACAATATAAATTGGACACCCCTTTAGATAAGAATGTAGCAGTTAATGTGAAACAGGAGTCATCGGTTGTCAACACTGATAACTTGCAAGCTGCAGCACAGGACAGGTGTGAGCTGTTAAAAGAAATGATGGCAAGTGTTGATGATGAAAATATTAGTCAGTATATCGAGTCACTGGACAGACTAATAGAGGAAGCCAGTGTAACTGTTGCATCACAGGAAGAGGACTCTATTGGCAGACAAGAATATATTGATCCTAAACATGGCCCTGTAATGGCAATCATTTATATTTAATGCTTTTGTTGGAATGTTAATAGTACATGTATTTGAAAGGAAGTTTTAAATTTTTTTCCTTCGCCTCTCTATGCCCAGCCAGTTATCAACACGAATTTAATTTGATACTGTCACCAAAATATTTAAAAACAAAGAAACACAACATTCACAGTGTCTGTATTCAGTTTTCCAGATTATGTTCATTTAAGTTATTATTTAGTAACTCACTAGACTTGCAAAACAAGAGAGGAGCTTTACATTCAGCAGTTGTCTTGTGTACTGAAGTTTAGAACTTAATGTGTTTCTTTGCATAATGTGGCTTTAACATTTATATTTGCTTTAAGCTGATGCAAATACATTATCAAACCAGTTTGTGCTCCCTATTACAGAGAGTCAGTGCATCTTAAGCATAGCCTATCATAAATAAATGAATGTTCATAGAAAGGCTATCTTTTGTGAAGTTATTACAACATATTAACTTTCTGGCTGGTCCTGGAGTGCTTCGCTGCGTATCACTTCTTACCTGAGTACTGGTTACTTTCCACATTATACAGATTGGTTTGAAACATCATGGCGAATCTTGAGGAATGGACTCCTCTTATAACAACATGAAAAACAGGATATGTCAACATGGGTGCAGAAATGCATAGTTATAGAGTTATTCAAGCATTTTACTGTTACACAGTGCACGCAGACAAGTGCTGTTTCCTGGAAGAAAATTACAGCGCCAGTTACAAGTGTTACACAAGTAATAAAATTGTGAATCGGTGTGATATGGGCCTGAACATTCTTCAGCACGTGCAGATGAAGTACACTGATTGCCAGTTAAATAAGTGGTTGATGTGTCCATGATTATTTGCAAACATTTGTGTCGGGTGGTGCCTGTGCCTGTGGTTTGCAGTCTGGAAATATACACCAACCAGAAGTTTGCGACCATGCATTCTGTATACAGTTTGGTGGATGGCAGTGCATTGGAGGCATGTTGCTTGTACCAGAAATGCTACCCATTTTGCAGATTACCAGACCGAAAGACATTTGAAGGAATTCGTTGCTTTCTCTGTGAATATGAGAGTTTCACACATCCCACTGGGAGCTGTGGGTCGGTCAGGACGTGCAACACCAGAGGACGAGAAATATCTACTCAAAGCTGTGGAGGAAAGTCCTTGAATCAGCACAAGGCAGTTAGACTCACAGAGCAATGTGCCACACGTGGCGATCTGGAGACCGTTACGTATAAATGTCTGTACTCATACCATCTACAGTGTGTATAAGCCTTGTCTCCTGTGTATTATCCTCTAAGAGTAACATTCTGCCAGTGGTTCCTGCCGCATTTTGTTATGATGCTCAACTTTGCAGCTGTTGTCCCTTCAAAAGGGACAGAACCCAGAATTTGTATAACCAACATGTGTGGGCAGACACAAATCCCCAGGCAGCTATCCAGTTGTCTCATTATCAGAGGTTCTGCATTAACATCTGGGCTGTCACTGTTGGTGATTGCTTGTTGGGACTGTATGTACTTCCCGGGAGACTTATAGAACAGAACTACAAAGATTGTTCACTTACTGCATTGCCTGAGTACTTAAAATACATGCCATTTGTTGCATCCCGTTGATGACTGTATTTCATGCCCAGTGATGTTATAACACATTTGTTTGTCTGCCTGGAGGCACCTGAATGCACATTTTCTGGAGCACTTGATAGGTAGAGGTGGATCAGTTGCTTGGCCATCTCCTTAACCTAACTTAAAACACCTGGACTTTCATCTGTATGGAGACACATTCTCTTGTGCATTGGACCATTGTTGTGGATGAACCTACTCTCTATGCATGCACTTGACAGTGTTTCCTTCAGTACGAACAATACCAGGGATTTTTTATTGTGTGTGGAATTCAATGAAGTGACTGTATTCTGTCAGGAAGAGGTCACTTTGAACATTTCCTGTGATAAGTAACCAGAATGTAGCACCTGGAATTACAGATGTACAGTGCAGTTTGTAGGAACTGAAGATCGAATAAATCTGTAACTATGCATTTCCGGACCCGTGTTTCGAATAACACCGTATAATATCGCTGCAGTCCAGTGCCTGTGTGATGAAACTGAATCCACTATTTTCCTTTAGAATTTACACCTGAAGTAACAATTTTTGACACACTCCTTTTCAAAAACTGGAACCTTAATGCCTTCTGATTTAGAAAAGAATTGTATTTGATGATATTTTAAAATCTTTTATGAAGCAGATGCACAGCAAACACACTTTGAAAAATAATTTAAAATGTTTAATAAGATCATTAATATAATTTATCAACTTTAAAAAGTTCCAACTAATGAATATTGCAGATGACCCTAGGCAGCTATAAGTATGGTAATGCTATATTATGCACTTACTTCATGAACGTGATTTTCTTCCAAGCTGTGAAACAGCATAGGTATCTTTAAATTTTTGGTTTCCCTACTCATAAATACTTTCAACATTAATACAGCTCATGACAAAAGTTAATATGAGTAGAAGTATATGAGATATTGGTCAATTAATTACTAAAGCCCAGGGTAAGTTAATAACATTGTATGTTAAATAATCAGTTCACAAATTAGACTTTGTCAGCACTGTGTTATAATTTTAAATAAACCTAGGTAAGACTTGATCTTGCCTGTTACATTGAAGTGTGGAACAGCTAACACCAGTTCTGTGAAGCATTCTGTGCAACCTTGGGTTCTACAGATGTCTCTCTCATGTTGTTCTTGCCTCCAGGTGTCTTTATGTGGAGCAAATCTGTCAGAAACCTGTACACATCCATCCAAGGCCATAACTATTGGAACTGAAATAGGGTTAATAATCCAGTCCATTGCTCACGTACAGACTCTTGTTTTGTCATAACAGCTAATTTGGCACGTACAGTCATTGGCACTGCTGATTACTGTATGCATGCACCCCAGTCATAGTGCAGCAACATAATAGAGGTTCCTCAAGGACAGTGTTCAATATTTATAAAACGACTGCCTATCCAGGATGTGATCACAACTGTTGAAAGTTTTGCGCTCATTTCATACACAGATTTTGTACGGTAGTATTGTAAATTGTAGAAACCTGGCTGTTGCCAAAATAGTGGTTCATTTCTTCCGGTTAACATGAAATGTCGGACGAGTCAAAGTACGAGGGATATCTGGAAACTAGGACTACAAGGCCCATAGCTCTACCAGGGAATAGTTTTTTTACAGTTGTTACCACAGTTGAGTATGGTAGCACACACTGAAACAAATTGAGGCAACATTCATTAGGAGTGTCTCGACTCTCTTAGTGATGATTAAAGATGAGCACTCTCATGCAATCTCTTGCAAAGTGTACCTGTGATACACTACCTGAACACCAAGGAAATGAGTGTTGCCACAATTCATCTGAAATCATGCCAGTGTGTGGGGAGAAGATTGTCACATCAATGAATGACAAAACAGGTACAGAATTTCACTTTCAAACGAATGGAATTTCACATTGGAGAGAAGTGGATGCCCGTGACTGATGAACTGGTGCAAAAGCTTGAAAAGCATATTAATTCTGATCACCTTATGGCCATTGATAACCTGCATGGACTGTGTCTTGAAGTTTCTCAGACCATTTTTTATGAAATAGTGAGTGATATAATAATGCATGATGGGTTCTGAAGATGCTGGCAGCTGAACACAAAATCATGAGAGTCAAGGCCATACAAGAGTTTTCTGAACCAAACAAAAACTGACAATAAAATTAGTGGCTAAGCCAGGGACAAGAGTAACATTTCTGATGGAAGATATATCTGGTGAATTGACAGCACTGTCTCCTTTCCCTTCACTTAGTAATTCAACATTATCAGCACACTTCATAATTTTTTGTTTGCAGGTTTCTGGTACAAAATTCTGAAACCATTTCTTTCTTGAAGTCATGTGTGTGATGATGATCTGGAATAAGTGATCCACTCATTCTGGTTGAACTCAGACATACCAAGTGCACAAAACAATGATTTGTTTGCTCTCTTGGAATCCTCTTTTTGACAATTCTTGCTTCTAGGGGCAGCTGGACTTGAAGTGACCATACTTACAACAAATCAAACATTTTGTTTTCTTCTTTTCTTGCTTGTCTTTGGAGAAACCCTACTGTGATTTCTTAAAATGCTTTGTGAATAGGGCACTACCACTGCCGTGTTTGTCCAACTTGAGGTATTCTTCCACACTTTCATTTAGTAACTTCGCTTTGATGTTTCGTGATGTGAAATTTTCATCCATTCTACTGGACTCTATAACCATCCAGTATACTTTTGGTATCCCTCCAAGAATAATGAGGGCCATTAATCGATCATCAACTGTTTTGCCCATGTTTTGCAGTTTGTTGGCTCATCCAGAATATGAGTAACATAACTCTGAACGTTTTCTTCAAATTTGGATAATGTAGTATTGATGAACATGAATGAAAGTTATTTTACTTGACTAAAAATAACCACAAAGTACTTTAGGGTGGAAAATATTTGGTTTCATATTTATGAAATAGCACAAAACCCAGAGATTCAGTTAATTCATTGGAGTGCCATGTTAGGTTTTATCATTGGTTTTCTAAGCTGTACAGCCAGTCAACAAATAAACTGCTACTTCAGACAAATTTTAACCAGAAGTATTAACCTGTGACTATTACGTGCCGTAGGGCGGTAATACACTTTAGACATCGAATATACATATATTTAGCACAGGAGCAAGCGAATACAACATGGCAGTATAAATGTAGTGCGCCAAGAGAACATAGACAAAGAGAAATCAAAGATGATCGAGTACAAAGATAGGGCCCTTTACGCCAGAGACTCCACAAACCTTTATTGCCCCATCCTACCTTGATAAAGATGTACCTGCAAATTATCAAATATCTGAAGACCTAATGATGTGCATGGTCAAAGTACAGTTCAAGTACATCATCATTTGTAATGATGTAATACTTGCTGTGTGTAGATCACTACACATGATAGAACGTAAAGTCAGTTAAACTGCACAAAAAGTAAGAAATAAAATGGTTTCGGCTCAGATGAAGTACCAGTGTGTATACTGAATTAAACAAAGCATCGAGAGTATACATGCTCCCTTAACAAACATAGTAAACGAATTTTTCACATCAGGGAAAATTCCTGAGTATTTCATACAGGCAAGAGTTGTACTTCTGCTAAAGAAAGGTAATGCAGAAGACATAGAAAATTACCAGCACATATCCTTGCTGACACCATTCTCCAAATAATAGAATCAATTATGAAGTACATATTAACGAATTACTTGAATAAAAACATCCTTTCAAGTTAATTTTAATTTGAGGATGATGTTAGGTTTGTGGAGCTCTCAACTGTGTGGTTATCAGCGCCTGTACAAATTCCCAACCTTTGCTCTGTCCAATCTCCCCACTTTCATGAATGGTGATGAAATTATCAGGACAACACAGACACGCAGTCATCTCGAGGCAGGTGAAAATCACTGACCACGCCGGAAATCGACCCGGGACCCCGTGCTCGGGAAGTGAGAACAAGACTGCGAGACCACGAGCTGCGAACTAATTATAATTTGGTCTCCAAAGTCATAGAACTATGGAGTTGGCCATAGCAGAATTCACAAAGGTGGCTCTTAATGCTCTTGACAAAGATGAGTGTATCACAGGAACATTTTTAGATCCAGAATGAAAGTTTCACTCTGCAGCAGTGTGTCCACTGATATGAAACTTCCTGGTAGATTAAAACTATGTGCCGGACCGAGACTCAAACTCGGGACCTATACCTTTAGTGGGGAAACGCACTACCATCTGAGCTACCCAAGCACGACTCACACTCCGTTCTCACAGCTTCACTTCCGCTGGAGCCTCATCTCTTACCTTCCAAACTTCACAGAAGCTCTCCTGCTATGCTGCAGAACTAGCAATCTCCTTGCAGGAGAGCTTCTGTGAAGTTTGGAAGGTAGGAGACGAGGTACCGGCGGAAGTGAAGCTGTGAGGACAGGGCATGAGTTGTGCATGGGGAGCTCAGATGGCCAGCACAGTAGCTCAGCATGTTCGGTCAGAGGGTTAGCTGTCCTCTGTAATAAAAAAACTGAGTTAATGTATCAATGATGAACTTCAACAAGTGTCATAGGACATTCGGCCCGAACAAATACAATGGTGGCAAAAGTCCTGAGTTCGAATCTCGGTCTGGCACACAGTTTTAATCTGACAGGAAGCTACATTTTTAGATCTTTCTATGGATTTTCATACTGTTGACCATAAGTTTCTACTAAATAAGCTAGAAGAATTAGGAATGAGAGGGATTACTAATGACTCAGTCTGATCACACTTAACAGACAAGGTGCAAGACCAAAGATAACACATACCTGAAGTGATTATAAACTTTTTGTGAAACAGTTATCTGAACCAAAATACATTAATAAAGGGGTTCCTCATTACAATCACTGAGAAAACAAGAGAACCAAACACAATCCTCATGGAAGTTTACAATTGATCAATAAGGAATTAAGCGATAGTGGACATAAAGAAGACTAATGCCATGAATTTCAATTTGAAGGCAGAAAATAGCACTGTTGAATGAAATGTACCTGACACCACTATAGACTATGATAGATGCAAAATTTCTAGGTGTGATTATTGATCCTCAGTTGAAGTGGTGAGAATACACGCACGATGATACAAACAGAATATGATCAACATATTATGCCCTTAAATTCCTGTCATCAGTATGTAACAGGCAGTTTCTAGTAGTTACATATTATTCATATGTACACTCAGTTCTTAATTGACATTCCTTTTGAGGGAACAAATGGACCAAAGATGAATACGATTTTCAAACTGTAGAAAAGGATCATAAGAATAACCAGGAGAAAAATGCTCCCATCGAAGCACAAAAAACAGGAATATGTTTTTGATTGTGATTCTTCAATTTCTCCCTGTGTACTTCATGATGAAAGAGTTCACAGGTGAACAGCTGAATATTTCAAAAAGCGACCACGTTGCCACCATCAGGTGCCCTGGCGAACTGACCACCTAGGCACCAGTGCTGGGCATTAATCACCTCCAACAAAGAAGACACCGCCAGCACACGCCCCTGGACGTGGACTGCGAAAGGAACGGATGCTGAACGTTCCTCGCCTGGGCACAGGCCGCGTTTGGAACACCTGGAGGGGAGAGGAGATAAAAGCCCAGCGCTGGCGCCTCAGCAGTCAGTTTGTCAGTGCACCTGGCTATGGTAACCTGGTCGCTGGACGAAATATTGTGCCCATTAGACACTAGCAGTTAGCTGTTCACCCATGAACTCTTTCGTCATGTTCCTTTTTGTTTAAAAGACTCTGACTGAGAAAGGCAGTACCAGCTGCCTCATTCTACCTTCATCAGCATCATTAAAAATTTTCTCAAAAAATTTGGCATCCAAACTTATTCATGTTTTTTATTTAGAATGCAACTCACATCAAGCTCCCACAAGGTCCCCTAACTGTAGCTCATTCACATCCATTAGTCCATCACTGTAAGTTGGTCACACACTTCCAATTGCCCTTTCCCACTCCTTCATTCACCCCAACACACAGTTATTATCTCTTTGTTTATCTATGTTGCTGTTTGCAGTGTCTCAGCCACAATCCCATTCGTTTTGTCCTGCTATTACAGTCTCCTCTCACTGTCATTGTCTTCTGGTTGCCCTCTCTTATGGCTAATATCTCAGTCCTTCCTTCCTACTGCTGCTGTCTTCTCACTGTCAGTATTTCTCTCTTATTTGTCGTCATTGTCATATTCTCTCTCTCTCATTATCAATGACTCTTACTCACTTTCTCTCTCTCTTTATTGCTTCTCGCCCTATCCCACCTGAGGCACTATCTCGTTTCACTCTTTTTCTAGCACGGTTCTGTCTTTGTCTACTATGTTCCACTGTCACTGTGTCCCTCACTGTCTCTCTCACTTTTATTATCTACTTCTTTCCACTGTTTACTATCTTCCAGTATTTATTAATTTTCTGTCTTTTTGCCACTGTCTTCTCTCTCAGCATAATGAAGCGCTAATATGTTGGCATGCCAAAATGTTTGGGAAAATTTTTAAAGCTGATGAGGAAGGTAAAATGAAGCTGGTACCTTACTTTTCTGTCACAGTCTTGTAAATAGACTGGAATATATTCGCATTTTTTGTGTTCCAATAGGAGCATTTATCCGCTGGTTCCCTTCTGTTCCTTGCTGCAACAGGGCATGTAACGCACATGAAGACAAATGTATTTAGTAAAATTTGGATAGTGTACTTGTGTGAAATTAAAATAATGCAAAACTAATTTTACACATCAGATCGGATTTTACATGAAAAAAACATTGTGCATGTGCTTCAGTACTGCAACATGGGGTTCCCAGATGATAACGGAGACGCTTTACAGTATATTTCTCAGAGTTAAGTCACTTCATAAACTACACTTTCGCCTCGCATCAGATTTTATGGGTACGCATATGGTAACTTTGAACACCTATATCTCAGAAACAATAAAGATATGAAGAAAATTTTCAAGATCGTTCGAGATTGGGATCTCAGTAATACACCATAAAAATAACAGCCATTTGTTTCGCATAGCGGTTTCGGAATCTGTGGCTGGGTTTTGGTACCCACAAAAACCAGTTTTTGATTTATTTCTCGTTAACGGATAAAGATGTTTGAAAACGGAGAGATGGCTCTTCTGGATAAATACCGTTAAAATTTGAGAATATTCTGCAGTTATTTATTATTTATATTTCGCCTCATATCAGATTTTATGTGTAGAAGTTGAGTAAATGTGAACATGTGTCTCCTGGAGACAGATAAAGATATTAAGAAAATCCTTCAAAGCTCATCGGGATCTTAGGAAAATATCATAAAAATCTCAGCCATTTCCTGTGCATAGCCATCTTGGTATCCTCGGCAGGGTTTTGGTCTGCTGGTGACGGCGAAACTGTGGTAAAAAAACTTTTTTGTGGGTTTTCCGCGGGATCACCCGTGAACTAATGGTGTCTTCATAAGTCCCATCAAGCCCTCAATAGACCACACCAAGTGCAAAAAGAATGAAGTGATTTGCTCCATTTACCTAAGCAGGAGGAAAAGAATTTTCTGTTGGGTATACGAATGGTCCCTAGTACAAGAGCTATCCAAAACACTTGACCCTACCTTTTAACCCACCAATAGCACCTGAGGTATGAGCACTGGAAAATCCCATTTTAAGTGTGTGTTTTGGTAATATTAGGTATGCATGCTGTTGCGGGCACACTAGTAACCAAGCTCATTGTAAAGTTCTGTTCAAAACATCTACATATACATCTACATGGATACTCTGCAAATCACATTTAAGTGCCTGGCAGAGTGTTCATCGAACCACCTTCACAATTCTCTATTATTCCAATCTCGTACAGCGCGCCGAAAGAATGAACACCTATATCTTTCTGTACGAGCTCTGATTTCCCTTATTTTTATCATGGTGATCGTTCCTCTCTATGTAGGTCAGTGTCAACAAAATATTTTCGTATTCGGAGGAGAAAGTTGGTGACTGGAATTTCATGAGACATTAGCTGTACAATCTGAGTACATTTACCATTCAACTTACTGATCTTGTGCACCTTTTTCCACCATCATCCAACAGGTTCAGCAACTGCCAGTAGTTGGCTCTGCACTTATTCTGCTTTTGCTTGTTTGACAGCACAGGTCTTCAGTCGTTTGTGTATGTAAATAGTTAATTCATAGCAAAGAAACTGAGATTTATATTCAACCAAGCAATTAAATATTTTGTAAACTGCCAAAATATACTGAAGTCTTTTGATAGGAACCATATTGCCATCATCATCAATTCATTATAACTACTTGCATGTATTAAAGTAACAAAGTATGTTTTTTCACATAACAAAGGGTATTTTTCAGAAACAAGGCGTATTCCAAAACTACTGTAAATGATAATATGGATTTGGTGAGGTTTGCTTAACTGTAGGATGCATAGTATTATAAAAGTATCATGAGTTCAGCATAATACTAATAAGTTTTTACTTTAGTCACTGAATGTAGATATTAAAATAAAACGAAAACAGAAAATTTGTGTGTTCATTCACACATTGAAAGCAAATGATTGCTGATTCTGTACAGTAGAACAAAGTTAAGAAACAAAAATAAGTAAAAGAAAAATTATATTTAAGGCTGATTCGCATTAGACACCAACAAAATGGTACAGAAAGACAGATGCTGTCAGCATAAAATGATGGAAGGATCATACTAGACAGAACATCAACAAAACATTACTTCACTTAACCCACTACCAAGTAGTGAACGTAAAATTACAACATCAGTGATACGAAAAGTCGTAGAATAGTATTGGAATTAAGAAACCAGCAATGAAAAAAATTGTTTATGTTCAAAGCAAACTTGATAATGGATATTCTTGTTTAATTTTGCATTGTAAATTGTTGAGGAGTGAAACAAAAGTTCAAGACATTAACATTTATTTGCTAGCGAAAATATATATATGTACAAAAACATCAAACAATATTTATAAGGGAAAATGTAGTGCCTATTTACTTTACATGTTATGTTTTTTTTTCCTATATAGCAAATACAACACAAACGACTGTACTTTTCTCCTTCAATAGAGCTGATTTTTTTCAATTTATAAAAGGTTGTTTAATGAAACCTGCTTCATCAACTTATGCTTTTATTTATACACTGTATAAGTGTCAGCTCTATTCAGTTACTGTAAAATCTGAGTTTTCATTTCAGATATCTGGCATCTCCCATACAAGAATACCCAATGGAAAAAGTATCCAAGTTGTCATGAAACATTTGTAATTTGTCACAAAAACTAAGCAAAATACAGATTAAGAAGACTCAAAATCAGAATTCAACCACTACTATTTGAATGAGCATGGCAAAAACAGGTTAACTTTTGATGTTAGCAGACGACGATACAGTTCCTCCCCACCAAAATCAACATCAAAACTTTCTTCCCAAGAAATCGAGATAGGTACGCCCCAGTCTGTGTCATTCATAGCCTGTGTGACTGCTGCCATTTGACGTGCATAGCCATGATACCACATAAAAACTTAGATACTGGGCTTTGAGGAATGCAGTTAGCGTAATACAGTGAATTTAATGTCTGAAGTTGCCTGGCATCTGATCATTACTTTTAACTTAACGATACCTGTCATGTCATCTTGCAAACAAGATGACGCTTTAGGCACAGAAACGTATGTTAGACTGCAGTTTAATGCCCATAAAATTAAATTCACCAAGAATTCGGAAGTAATTTTACTTATTCATTTACTTTTTGAACGACACTTCATCATCTGTTGACAGCACTAGTTATTAGCTGGTTGATGCCCTCAGATGATTTGTGGAACCAAGTTTTTTCTTTAACGTTTTTGTAAACTCTCAAATTAAAAGGTCGGATCATGCTAGATATCAAAGGATCAGATGGACCGTCAGGTGACGCCATTGTCAAATCATTGATGGTTCACACTAGGCCTAATGTCAATAAAACGTCAGTTCATTTAGCCCAGCATGTAATGGTGAAACTGATGTTATGCAATTCCATCAGCGGTACTAAAAATTAGAGTACAATATCGAATTTACAATAACAATGAAGTTTATTACTGGCCAAAACAAACTTCATGAAGTATATTATTAATAATTTTATGTGGTAAATTGCTCAGAAAGGAAACAACATTTTGTTGCAGCTTCAGCTTGAATACTTTATTAACAACATTTCATTCACACACACACACACACACACACACACACACACACACACACACACACACACACACACTTGTGAAAGTGTGAACAACTCAAGAACCAGAACGTAACATTAAAAACAAAGAAGTAGATACGAGGACAGAGAATAAACAGGAGTCAGTGGAAAAACTGCAGCACTTAATGGAACCAAGCCTTCATCACACTTCATCACTCACCTTCCCCGCCCCCTTCCCCCAAGCTCAAATGGTGTTTTCTATTGAAACGCACATGGTCCACAAATTTGGTGATGACAGAGGAGGGGCAGGCACTCCTGCCAAGTCGATTGGTTGGGCGTTTTGTCTGGCATCTGACACATCTTGTCTGCGATAATAGGAAGAGGGGTGGAGGGGTGGCTGATTATGCCAGGTCTGCAGTAGAACCATCAGGCGTTTTGTCTGGCATCCACTGAGGCTTTTCCAGTTTTCAGGTACCAGCATAGGAAGTGCAGAAAGCATGTTTAAGGCAATTGATAGAAATCTTAGTTCACGTACCATTAACATCGATCTTAATTGTCTTCTAATCTCAACTAAGGACTGTATATGGTCCATCATATGGCGGCTGTAAAGGCTTGTGCACAGCGTCATGTCTAACAAAAACTTCGTTACATTTCCAGAGGTCAGCGAAAATGAAATGGCAGTGTTGCTGTTCCTCAATGTGGGTGGACATAGTTGGCGAATGTGCGAACGTAATTTTGAACGAAGTTTGATGCCTAGGTTAGGTCGTTAGGCATGCTGCCGAATAATTCACTGGCAATCGAGTTGGCTGACCTTAAACCAGTTCTATCTAGTGTGATTCCTCCATCTATTACCAATTCCATAATGACTCACCCTTGAGTTTGAGATAATATTCTGGTCACTCCGAATGACGAACATCGATGTGTTGTACCTTGGCAGAATCGTGGAAATCTACTTTTATTTTCTGCTGGAATACTACGTTTTAGTTGAAATGAGGGCGTCAAACGCCGGAATATTGAATATAAAGAGTAGTTTTTAGAGCATATTTCGATATCTGTCAACTTTGAGGAGTCGTAGAAGTCGGAGTGTAGCCAGAAGAAATATCTCCTTTTACAGTTTAAAAATGCAATCTTTTTCCATTTGCAGCAGAATTTTCGTTGCTTTACGATTAGTCGTTTTGTTCTAAGAATGGTGGCTGTAAATTGTTGCAGTTCACTTAGTAGTGATGCATATTAACAAGACACGATGCGTAAATCCAAGCTTTGTTGTTGCCTTTCACAGTTGTTGCGTTTTTGATACACATAAATCTACATAAAGCGCTGACATTACATCTTTAATTTATTTGCTTTTGCGTCTTCATGCTCCTCGCGCTCACATATGCTGTGCTGCCAGACCTCTGAACAGTATTTCCACTTCATTGTTCATCGTTGTATTGATTACATCGGAGCTTTCCATCAGACAGGAAAAATCGTGCTCCCATTCGTTGTTGCATACTCGTGTGAGACAGTCCTCGTAAAATAATTATCTGCCTTGTACATTTGTGAAACCATGCGTCGTTTACAGAGTTGTGAAATATCTGCAGTGATCAGTGTATGTGCTTACTTCGAGGCGGAAAAAGAACAGTTCCATATCACAGCGAGTAAAGAAAATTTTGAATGCCTCAGTGTTAATGAAAGTCCAGTGAAGCGAGTTTCGTTATAATACAGGGAAATTTAATGTTTTGTATCATCAAAAAAAAGTTCTGGTATGCAACAGAAGTTGACATTGGATGAGTTTGAACAGGACGCTGTTCGTATGAGCAGTTGCCAGCGGGCTCGTTCGCATGCGCAGAACTGAATTCGCGTATGAGCAGTGCCTTCCTCCCGCTTCTGGCTACTTGAAGCATGGCTGTTTGCTGTATGAGCAGTAGCAGTAAGTAGCCAGAAGCTACCCGGAAAAATTTTTCTGGCACGCCCAAGCTGCCAGATTCGCGAATGCGCAGAGCATGCGGAGTTATAGTGGGGTGGGGGTGGGGGGTGGGGGGGAGGTCCTTCCCCACGTGACCTGTGTATATATTTCGTGTCTTCATTTACAGCTCCCACGTCAAATGAAATTAAAACAGATTTCTGTGGCCGGGAGCCATCAAGTGAATTAATATACATTCTCATAATCATGAAAGACCAAAATAAGTTAGTAGTTTCAATTTCCTGATTTTATATTATTTCCACGTTATTAGCAATCTGTCTGTTTTATAGAGAAATTTGCTTCTATTATTTTTCTTCCTGCTGAGGCAGTTAGATTATTTGAAACGATGTGTTTCTTTCCGCACTATTGGCTACTTTCAACCTCGTTCAATTTAAAGTGCAAATTTTCATTTTCTGGGACGAATGACGTTATACCATAATAAAGAACCAAACATGAGAATACAGTACCGGACCTCCAAGAAAATTGGTGTCACGAAAACCACATGAAAAGCTGAATATCAGGTACTTCAGAGTGCATCTAGACATAGAAATGTGCAATTAGAGCGGAATGAAGCAGTTTAGTATGATTTGTGAAATTCCGATGCTGCTGGAGTAGTCTCTGATGTCCCGTTCCTTTTATGACTCTGTAAGATTTCTTACTGCTATATACATACGAACATACGTAAACATTGACTTGAAACTGACTAAGTTGGCAAATTTGGTCAGTAGTTTTGAACTAAATATTTTGTTTCAAATATAATGACAGCTGTAGCAGAATTTTACAAATCTGCCTTCTGTGAAAGTGTTTTTCGATCATAAGGCACTTGTCTAGTACTTCCTCTAGGCCTGAAGTTATTTCTTACTATGGGTTTACGTCTTAAATTTATAGAATGCCATTCTATGCTAAATTTTAGACTGGCAGCATACCGTATTTTATCGTTTTAACTCCCCACATGGCTTCATATTTATTCCTAGAGTAGAATATAAACTGCCAGTTGTACAGTTTCTTTGCCCCACGGACAACCATGTTAATTTTTTCACATTTTGAAGTAGTCATGAAATTTGTTGTCCTTTATTCCGGTGTAAGTAAGCTACACAAAAAACTGTCTTTTTTTATTTTTATTTATTTATTTATTTATTTTTCGTTGCAAGAAATTTGAATTCCATCCTACTAGCTTTTTGTAGTGCTGTGTAGATGTAAACCTATTGGAAATGCTACATAACAATATTGCAGAGTACGACTTAAAAAAAAAGTCAAAGTCACCCCTTACCAAAATTTTATGGTATTTCAAGCTGTGCAGTCTAATTTTGAAATGATATTTTGCCAAGAACTGCTTCCTTATTTGCATCCTTTATCTGTGTGGGATATGATAAAACAATTGCTCTAAGTACAACTCAGTATGTACTCTTAACAACATGCCACACGGCTGCATATGGTCACGTGATGCCCCACCACGCACGAAATTCCACCAGAAATACGACGAAAAGCGTATGAGCAGAGCAAGCACCAAGCACGGGCTGCCTATGTCATCGTAGCTGCGCATGCCTGTTGTCTGGCGCTTTCTGGTAACTGCTCTAACAAACCTGCAGTTTCCCTCCATGGAGGTACTACCTCCATATTTCCCTCAGTAGCAGCCATATTAGAAAAGTCGAAGATGTTAAGGCGTAAAGTCAAGCGCTGGCACGCCAGTCGGGAATGACAGAGACAAGATGGCTGTGAGAGGACGTCAGCAAATCGCACGCTGACTGGGCCCTCTCCAGGAGGACAACGTGACAGCAGTGGCCCCTATGTGAAGAGGTCATAAGCACCGCGCCCGACTGGTCGCGACACAGTTCTACAGCAGCTTTAAGACTAGCAACTTGGATAGAAGTGAACTCTAATCACTTCCTTGTACTATGTAACATGGACTTGGGAATCGTTATACTGAAGAGATTTCTTATTTTGTCTGTCGCTCTTTGTTTGCTACACATCTGTGTAACACAGAGTTGAGTACTGCATTCTTTTCGTATGTAGTAAAACTCATTAATACGATTTGTTTGAATGTTGTCTAGCGATCTGAGAAAGCAGTTTTCCAAGACACCCCATAATCGACGACTAGGCTGGATTTAACAGAAGACTTTCATGATCTGCATGAAACAACCCCTTGGCGTGCTATTCGGGAACTGGACTTCGAATACCAAGAATTCAACAAGAAAACCTGTGCTGATGGAAAATAATGGAGTAGCAGGAGAAAGAACATTTCTTGAGGGAAATAATACACCTGCAAAACACTGGATGGATCATTTATTACACTGATGAGAGTTTATGTGGCGCAAGTGATTCCATGAAGTTTGGATGGCAGGAGCAAAAAATGCGTTGTGCATCAGAAAACGTATACGATTATCACAGAGGAAGTGTTCAAGAGCTGGATGACTGCAAAGGAGGAATTAAAACATCGTCCGATTCTGGAAAAAGAATTGTAGTGGGTCACATTTAGAATGAAGATAATTTCATGCCAAAAGCTGGCCTGTGTTTTATTAGGCAAAAATGAGGTGTAGATTATCATTCTGAGATGAATGTCAGACACAACAAAGAGTTGCTCAAGAGTGTGTCCAAAAAGTTACCATACAAATCTGTCATTGTTTTAGATCATGCTCCATAACACACAATGATAAATCCAGTGTCACGAATACATCTATGAAATGGAGAAAGCATTATGTTATTGAATGGATGGAATGAAATAATGTAGAGCTTCCATCTAATGCCACATCATACGAGGAATTTACTAAAGCTGGCCCACTGGAGCATATGCGACCGCACTTCAGATCACAAGAACTCCTTTTGGAAAGTGTACTGCACTTAGTGGTCTAGGAAGTTAAACTTCTGTGGTCGCCTGTGACACACTGCAAACTCAACACCATTGAACAACTTTGGGTATTTGTCAAGGACAAGCTAACAAAGGAGTACAAGAACTGTAAGATTAAAAAATACTTTACAGTTGTGCTGCCCCACTCTGAAAATGTGTTCCCCTTAGTGTCTGGAGGAATTCAGTGATTCACGTACAGAAACTTGAAAACTGTTATACACAAAGAGCTCGCTGTCTTGATGTAGAAATAGAACCGTTGCCAATACAAGCAGATGATTGCAGTAGCATCAGCGAGACCTCAGGAAGTAGCGATAGTGATCAAGGTAGGTTTTATTCCTTTCATCATTCTTTCCTGGAAATTTTTTTATCTCGCATTACAACAATGGTAGCGCCAGGGGCAGGTGCCACGTTTGAAACTGCCGCTCCCGCGTCGCGCATCTGTCTTTGCTTTCTTTCGATGTCCGACGCCCACCCCCATGTCCTACTGAGTGTGTATCCCTGGTCTCTGTTGAAACTGTTGTTTAAACGAATCTCAGCCGCTTCCTTTATAATGGAGTCCCAATATGTAGACGCATGAGCCAACACTTTTGTATTTTCGAACAGTATTTTATGTCCGTTTTCTAGGCAATGCTCCGCTATGACCGACTTGCCAATCTCCCTTTGTTTTATATGGCGCTTGTGCTCAGTACAACACTCCACAACCGTGCGAATTGTTTGTCCAATATACATGCTGCCACATTCACAGGGTACACCATACAAACTGGTCACTCGAAGAGCAATGTCGTCTTTAACAGGGCGCAACATATCTTGTATTTTGGGCGCGGGCCGGAACACTGGTCTAAGCCCATGTTTCTGTAGCAGACGTCCTAACCTGCTGCTAGTTGGTTCACAGTATGGCAGGAATACAGTTCATTTGGCCTCTTCTATTGATTCACCAGGTGTCTTTCGTCGGCGGCCCTTAAAAGTGTTTGCGATGTCTCTTTTGCTGTATCCATTTTCCCCGAATACACGTTTTAAGTTCTGCAAATTCAGACTGTAGGTGGTCATTGTCAGAGATAATCTTGGCTCTATGAACCAATGTGTTCAGGACTGCTTTCTTGTGTACAGGATGGCGGAAGCTATTGGCGCTCAAGTACCGATCAGTGTGTGTTGGTTTCCGGTACACTGAATGACCAAGCTGGCCTCCTGCCTTCCGTTCAACCAAAACATCCAAGAATGGTATCTTGCCATGCTTCTCCGTCTCGACAGTAAATTTAATGTTGGGATGGACACCATTCATATGATCGACGAACTGCTGTAGTGTATCTTCACCATGAGGCCATATCAGGAAGGTGTCACCAGTGTATCGTAGAAAGCAAGGCGGCCATAATGTCGAAGTGCTTTCTACGATAGAAGCTCAATAGTCTTCTTTTTCACCCTGTTGGTCGGGACTCCCTTCAGTTTTCTGTATGCTGGGTCCTCGAGTAGGTCATACATTTTGTGATTGAATTCTGATAATGGAAGCAGTACAGTTGCATTTCCTTTTTCCGCAGGTAAAATAACTATTTCAGTCCCAGTCAAGCGCAAAATGGACAGCACCTTGGGACACAGTGCATACAGGAAAGAAACCCACACTGATCTGTATCTCAACGCTACCAGCTGCCATCATCCTTAACAGTGTGAGGGTGTGTACTGCGAACACTGGTACACAGGGTCCGTGCAATATCGGATGAGGAAAGCCTACAACGAGAACTTAACCACCTTTAGGACGTTTTCAAGCAGAACGGATATAACGAAAGTCAAACTCGACGTGCTTTCGGGCAGAATGCATAAGCCCAGCAGAGAGAGAACGAAGACAACGAGAAGACAATGGCGTACCTGCCTTACGCCAGCAAAGTATCCAACAAAATCGGCAGAATTCTGGCTCGGTGTAACATCAAATGTGCCTTCCGCCCACCTCCGAAAACGCGTGCCCTGCTAGGTACAGTAAAAGATGATCTGGGGCTCCGCAAACCGGGTGTTTGCCGTATTCCGTGTAAATGAGGTAAGGCATCATTGGGCAAACTGTACGGGCAATCGAAGAAAGATGCCAGGAACACAGAAAAGCACACTGAACTGAAGCAGCCTACAAAATCTGCGGTTGTGGAACATTACATGGAGATACTATGGAGTACGCGAAAACGGAAGTTTTATTGCAGACCTCATCTTTTTGGAGCTGTGTCTGAAGGAGGCGATTGAAATACGTGTAGCTGATGGGCTGATCAACAGAGACGCTGGGTTCAACCTCAGTAAAGCCTGGGACCCAGCACTCAGCCAACTAAAAGCACAGTGCTGACCCAAAGCAACTTCCGCGCCCGATGGAGGTCACAGCATATCTGATGGTCCACAGTTCACAGCCAGCAGCCAGCCCATCCCCACCACCCCTCCGTGCAGCGCCGCGTGCGGGAGAACGCGGGGGAAGGGGTGGGGAGCGATCAGAGTATAAAGCGGAGAAGATTCAGCAGAGACGCTCAGTCTGCAGGTATCACCTGAAGATGATGGCAAGGAACGCTGTCGAAATATCTTGGTTTGAAAACGACTGCACCCGGCTGGAGACCCGAGAACAGTACAAAGAATATGTAATCTTTCTTACCTGTTGTTCCTGTTAATCATTTATTTCCACTTTGGTAGTCTGAATCCCTGGAATTCACTAATAATTATAACAATGCTGATCATTCACGCGTCCAACCAACCACACAAACAAAAAGTGATTGGCATTCACCTATTCGTGTTTATTTGGCTCATTTTGTATAGCCCCATCTTTGTCTGTGGGAAAGTTTGTTATTTCTAGATGTGACACTGATTCCCCTGACAAAGACATCACATACACTATGCATGCATTCAAACATCAACTTATGACTCATTCAGAAATCAACTTAGGATGTGTTCGAAAATGTTCAAAAACCAACGGAGATGCGTTTCAAAATCATATGAATTTTTCCAGCTAGACTAACATGTGCTGAATACTAGGTGCCTTGTGAAACAATGTTTTTGTCTTCAAGAATATGGATTTGGTGACCCCTGAAATTGCTACCTGGGGCAGATACGCCCATTTGCCCCCACCCTCCACTCTCAGATCCAGTCTTGACTATGATATGGTTGATGAGTGGATTTGTAGGGACATCAACAGTTCGTGTCAGATCCTCCATTATACATAATTCTGTTCTGTTCCATAATGTGGAAAAGCCACAGCGTAGTTGATGTTTTGTTCCAGTCTGAGTTTACGAAGCAGCGCTGCTCAAAGCATTGGTGGCCACCAATGTTTGGGTTCTGGTATGCATAATTTATTAACAACATTTAAGACAAAAACACACACACACACACACAGCAAATAACCAGGAGCCAGCGAAACCATTGCAACGCATAATGAAATCATATCTTACTACACATCAGTTTCGAAACATCAACCTTTGTTTGCTAATGCAGATATACACATGAAACACATCAACCAATATTTATAAGGGAATACATAGAGCCTATTTACTTTGTCCATTTTTTTTTTCATACAGAACAAATAATGCCATAAAAAACTTTACTGTTCTTCTTCAATACAGCTGACTACAGGTTATTTAACAAAAATTGCTTCATCAATTTACAATCTTATTTATACACAGTGTTCAGATATTGTAAAACCTAAATCAGTTTTCCCTTTCTACTATCTGGCCTTTCCTATGGAACAACACTCAATGGAAAACTTATTCAAGTTGTTCAGGAACATTTGCAGTTTGTCATGAAAACAAAGTAAAATAGTAGTTACAGACAACACTATCAGAGACATTAAATGATGATGTAAACTGGTTCAACCAAAACAAACTAATAATAAATAAAAGTGAAACAGAAGTATTAAATTTTAATAATGTCAAGAGAGAAAGTGAAGAGGATATAAAAATTCAGATGTGAGACACAGATATTGCAAGTGTAGCTAATACAAAATTTCAGGGGATCTGACCATAGGGTAGACTCACATTGATGGGATATTGAAGAAACCAAGTACCATGCGATGTATAATGAGAGTGGTTGAAAACTGTTGTCCCAAGCACTGTCTGATGATTGTTTATCATTCCAATATACATTGTGTTCTGAGGTATAGGATCACTTTCGGAGTAAGTCGCCATCCTGCTTAAAACTCTTCAGGATACAAAAAAGAACAGTGAGAATAATGGCTGGAACAAAAAGCAACAAACCCTGCATATCACTATTTAAAAAGATGGAGAAACTTCCTCTTACATGCGTTTGTATCTGTGAAAGTGTAATGTTCATTAAGAAATATGCAATAACAAATCCTAGTGTCCTCCTCAAAAATGAAAATCTTCATGATCATAACACAGAACAGAAAACTAACTTTCACATGCTCGAAATTAAAATCAGTTTCTGCCAAAAAGGAACATTACACCACAGTAAAATCATTTACAATAAATTTCCAAAAGAAAAAGTAATAAATGATCTAAAAAATTGAAAACAGTATGAAAAGTACAGAGTGAAAAGTATTTAAACCGATGAACTCTGGGAGGTTGTAGGGGACATCAAAACAAATATTTTTCCCTAATGTCATTTTTTGCTATGAGGATTATTTAAACCGGTGGAGGCCGTATTACACTCTTCAGTTGTTAAGAGTCCGTTTTACGATATTCAGTTGTTAGAGCGCATATTATGCTCTTCAGTTGTAGGCAACTGCTGTCCACCAGTGTAATAGTGCATTGTCTTTGTTTACTAATGAAACGATACACCTGAAGTGAGTACATTGATATGGTTGGTGCGTACTACATCCTAATTGCCGTATCCCACATCATACGACCTTTGCTGCTGTGTACCAGCGTCTGCATGAGACCAGGTCATTTAGCAGATTACCAGCACATTTCAATCGTCGTGTGTGTCGATTCCTGGACCAACGGTTCCCAGAAACGTGGATTGGTAGAAGTGGTCCTGTACCATGGCCTGCTCGATCCCCAGATATGTCCCCTCTGGACTTTTTAATGTGGGGAGAGATGCGCAACCTTGTTTATGCAACTCCTGTTGCATCAGAAGAGGATCTGGTTGCCTGGATAGTAGCAGCAGCAGGAACAATTCAGGATACTCCTGGGGTTTTTGCCTGTCAGACCGAACATGATCCGACGGTGTAACCTTTGTTTACGTGTCAATGGAGGCATTTTTGAAAATCTACTGTAATAGAAATTGGGTTGTGTTAAAGTGTTGTCTCTTGGTCATAAAAAAATGGAAAAGTGTTTGTTGGTTTAATTAATTTGCAGCCAGAAAAATCTTCTTCTACCGGCTTAAATACTCCTCATAGGAAAAAATGACATTAGGGAAAAATATTTGTTTTGATGTCCCCTACAACCTCCCAGAGTTTGTCGGTTTAAATACTTTTCACCCTGTATATCTATTAATGCATTGCTTCTATAAGCAGGAAGAGTGCCTCCACAATCTTTGAGAGCCTAAAGAAATTAATGTTAGCCGGCCGCGGTGGTCTCGCGGCTCTAGGCGCGCAGTCCGGAACCGTGCGACTGCTACGGTCGCAGGTTCGAATCCTGCCTCGGGCATGGATGTGTGTGATGTCCTTAGGTTAGTTAGGTTTAAGTAGTTCTAAGTTCTAGGGGACTAATGACCACAGCAGTTGAGTCCCATAGTGCTCAGAGCCATTTGAACCATTTTTGAAATTAATGTTTGTTGTAAAAGCCACATTCTTTATCACTCACGAAAATATTGTGTAAATATTATTATCTTCTTGCAGCGTATACAGTTTACTTATATTTTCATTTGTAATTTTCTAGTTAAAGAGGTTTGATTATATGTCAGAGAGTAAAAAAAATTGGCTTCATTAATAGATAGCAAACATCATGTAAACATGAAGATATATTGGCATTGACCGGTCCAAGAACTGATGTGCTGTACAATATGTGGACTATTTACTGGACCAAAAAAAAAAAAAACCAAATACAATAAAAATGCAAAATAAAGATTAACAAATGCAATGGCACAAAATCCAGTGCTATAACGTGAGAGTGCGTGACAAAAACATTAATTACCAATGTTATCAGACGACTACACAGTTCCCCTCATAGGCATCAACGTCAAAATTTTCTTCACGAGAATCCTCGACGGTGACATCCAGTACCGTTCTGTTCCATACAATTGACGGCCTGTGCGAATGCTGCCATTTGAAATGCTTTGTGGAAAGTTCTCATGTGACGCGACGCTGCGTTCCATCAAGTGTGAATCGCCCTAAAATCTGCACATTTGCATTTATACGCCTTGTTTCAGGTGACGTCATCTTGAATACAGTGCAAGTAGAAAATCATATGGTACTTGTGGAAAGACATCCTTTCGTACGATGTGGTTCCGTGATTTTGTGGTGGTGCATATGGAAGGGAGGCTTTATGTTGAAGTTCTATGTAGTTTCATTTCATTTCATTTCATTATCTTCCTGTAAATCATTTACATGATGTAGGAATTGTCACAAGAAAGTTATCATACTAGTACAGACATAATAATGGAATATCACTTTCAAGGCATTTTTTAAAAGTACAAATTTAGACATATAAATTAAAATTTTTGGCAATAAATTTACACACAATCAAAGTACTCATCTACGTCATAGAAAGTTTTGCTTAAAATGTAATTTTTAAGCTCAGTCTTAAACTTTACTTCATCTATTATTTCCATCCTGTACACTGGCAGAGCATTGTAAAGTTTTATTCCAAAATAACTTACCTGCTTTTGGGTTTGTGTTGTCCTTACCCTTTCTACATACAAATTCTTACGAGTTCTAGTATTATAATTATGGCAGTCCTCATTTGTACGTAGATTTTTCATATGTGCTCTTGTACACAGAATGCTTTTAAAAATATACAGTGATGGTATTGTGAGTATTTGCAGTTCTTTGAAAAGGGGCCTACAATGAGTTCTTGGAGAGTTATGTGTTATGATTCGTATAGCTCTTTTCTGAAATTTGAAGATATCTGTTAAGCTTGATTTAGTTTTACCCCAGAACACTATGCCGTAAGACACGATAGACTGAAAGTAAGCAAAATACACTAGTCTAGTACAGTCCGTGCTGCATACTCGAGGGTCTTTCCAGCTTAAGTTTTGATCAATGTGCATGCCCAAAAACTTTGTGGATTGTACACTCTCTATCTTCTTATCCATTAGTTTTAACTGGAGGTCCATATCTTGAGTTGCTTTGCCATACTGTATATAATTTTTTTTTTACTTAGATTAAGTGTTAACTCATTAGCATTAAACCAATGTTGAATATATTTCAGGACTATATCAGTTGTGGTGGTTAATGATTTTTTATCATCACTTATAATTATGCTAGTGTCATCTGCGAACAACCAAGAATAATAAAGCCCGGTCCACATGCAACGATCTGTCTGCGCAAACATCGGCGCAGATGTCTGTACATGCAAAAGATCGCTGCAAATGTGGTGTGTTCACACGACACAAACCCCAATCTACTACTCGCCCGCCATCTATCGGTGTAGAAAAGAAATATCAGTAGCAAGCGACTACGCTCCCCGTAAACATCAAAAATTTAATTCAGTTATTTTGAAGTATAGAAATGGAGGAAGTTCTGTTGTGGCCTGCGTTCGTAACTTGTGTTGCAAAAAACATCCAGACCAACTGCAGGAAACAGAGAAAGCGGTCAAAATGGTGTAGACAGTGGCTGCTAAAGCGAAAGCAGTTTTCTCACGTAAATTTACTGCGAGAGTTGCAGGGCGAACCTAACGACTGTCGAAATTATTTGCGGATGGATGTCGAAACTTATAATTATCTCTTAAAGCTTGTAACCCCTCATATTATGAGAAAAAAATACTTGTATGAGAAGGGCAATTTCTCCTCATGAACGGCTGGCGGTAACATTAAGATTCCTAGCAACAGGAAGGAGCTACACGGATTTGGAATTTTCAACTGCAATATCGAAACAAGCGTTGAGTGAAATAATACCCAACACATGTAAAGCTATTTACGCTGTCCTGAAGGATGAGTTCATGAAGGCAAGTCAAGTAAATTAAGTCTGTCAAGTTACAGATAATATATTTGGTGTTGTAGACCTGTTAGAAACACAGTAGGCCTATATTATTAGCGATTATATACCTACATGGCCAATGAGCTATGGTTTACTTTGTTTCTGAGCAGGCATTTTCAGTTTGCTACGGTGTAGAAGCAACCTGTTACAAACTTTTGTTCCAGCATACAAAACTCCTACACCAGATCTTCTAGATTTCTGAACTTTGGATAACTTTTTTCGGTAAACAGTTCGCAACGAATTTTTTTATTTATTACTGTTTCTCTGTTTGCCGAGGCGTCAACTGCCCGCAATTTTTCAATTAGAGCATTGTATGCAGCTATCTTTTTGTCTCGGTCACTATATTCTTTACTTTTAATCTTCCACAAACATTGGTGGTTTCTATATATTTCAATAAATTCACTTACAAACTCTCGAGAACACTGACGAGTATATGCCATTTTAATGCCCTGTGCGCACAAATGCAAACACTGGACTGAGCAAATAGCTGTTTCGCGCCAGATTTGCGGCGATCTCCTGTCCACACGCTCCAACTTGTCTGCGCAGATGTGGTTTGAACCCACACATTTGAGAGGTTTCGCTCAAACCTCCAACTCCAACTTCCAGGTTTGCACACACCTCAGGTTGGTGCAAATCTTCTGTCCACACGCAACGATCTGTCTGCGCAGATGTGATGTGCGCAGACGTTTGCGCAGACAGATCGTTGCGTGTGGACGGGCCTTAAGGGACCAAGAACACTGCCCTGTGGGACACCTATTTCCAATTACTTTGCATCTGAGACCCACTTGATTTTCTGATTTTTATGTTCTGTGATGATTTCTACCACCTGAGTTCTATCTTGAAGGTAAGATTCAAACCACTGCTTCACAACTCCCCTTACACCTATTGCCTCCATCTTGTTTAACAGAATTTTGTGATTTACTGTATCAAAAGCTTTAGATAAATCTAAGTTAATTCCCACTACACATTTTTTAGTGTCGAGACTCCTGACAGTCTCTTTGGTATAGGCATGGATAGCTGATTCAGTGCTGTGGCCTGAGCGAAAGCCATGTTGATTGCAGTTTAGAAGTTTGTGAGCATCTAAGTAATTTATGAGTCTGGTTTTCATTAATTTCTATAGAATTTTTGAAAATGATTTGAGAAGGGATATTGGTCTATAATTTTCTACCTTGTATAGATCTCCTTTTCTAAACAGAGGTCTAACCTTAGAGATTTTCAGCCTCTCAGGAAACACACCTTCGCTGTTTGATGAACTTCCATCAGTTAACGCAGCCGTTCAGTCTCGATCTGCGTTTGCGACATTGACTTGCCTTGCTTGCTTATATATCTTTGAACGTAGAGCAGTCACGTTTCGTAGTTTCATCGTGTCGTTAGTTATATATATGTATGGCATGAAGGCCTCGGCTCCCTTCAAAGATGTACATCGGTGATATATGATGTATATATACAGTCTTTTGCGACTGTCATCAAAGTCTTGTTTATACCATGAGCGTTTCGCTTTATGGTGAAGCATCTTCAGTGGTCAGGTTTTTTCGTTTCCTACTTAATACTTAATGTTGATCTACACACATAGGGGCGACTTCTTCTGTGTTCCAGAGTTTTGTTAAATAATGGAATCCCAAAAAGCACTGTGTGAAGTGTGCGGTAAAACTTTTATGTTCAGGAAGAATTTGTACAAACATATGAGACAATGCCACGACATGGACGTAAATTTAAATCTGGGTAAAGAAATTGGTGACATTTGTGGCAAAATATTTGGTCCGTCAACTAACTTTAGCAGGTGTCTAATAATTTTCCTTATTTCAGAGTTTTATGAAATAATGGAATCTCTAAAAGCACTGTGTGAAGTATGTGGTAAGACTTTTACGTTCAGGAAGAATTTATACAAACATATGCGAAAACGACACAATGTCGATGTAAACAATAAGGATAAAGAGAGGTGTAAGATTTGTGGCAAAATGTTTTCGACCGTCGCAGCACTACGTCGTCACATCAGAATACATAGTATAGAATGCAGAAAGGTAAGAAGTATGTTGTGAAAATAAATTCAGATGTTTACAACACGTTTATATCCGTACCTCGCCAGAATGTAATTAGTCTTTTGAACTCTGTGCTGGTTTAGGAAGCTCCCTATTTGTAGCGTTTCACCATTTACCCTGTGTATGAAATCTGCATTTTCGGATAGATTCGTCTTGATTTAAATGCGGGTGAAGTAGACCGACAAAAATTTTCGGTAACATTAGTGACTTATACTTCCTTGTATCTCGGAAGGCATGTTTGAACCACACTTGCATTAACTTCCATTTCAAAAGTCGTTTTAATTAGTGAAGTATGTTCCGACAATTGCTGCTTTTTAAGCCTACAACTATACCACACTCAACAGCCAGGCAGTTCCACCCACATGTGGGGATTTTTCCAAGTTAACAAGCCTGCTAGAAGGTTGTTTAATTTGTTTCCCAAGCCTCATGTTTCGGTATTTTATGACTCAAAGGTGACAGATTCACATTCATTTAGGATTAGTGGTGCATGTGAGTAACTGTACTGCTAAACCAATGATTTAGAAGACACCAGTAGATTTGTGATAACATGCTGACCAGGGACCCAGCATCTGTGCCTCACTGCTGTCCAGTGAAACAGTCTTCAAGGGTCATGAAGATATATGAAATTTATCAGTGCAGTTTGCAAACCTTGCAGCACAGTGGCTGCTGTCATACGTGTATGCAACATACCAGCTAGTGTTGAAACTGCTTACTTTGGGGATCCACAGTTGGGTATGATATTTTGGAAATAAATTACAAAATCTTTACATCCTCTGTGCTTGACTTTTTGTCCAAGAGTAAAGGGCTACATAAAAATCTTTGAGGTGCTGGTACAGGTTGGCAAAAGTTTTGTACTGTACTGCAAGACCATTGCTGCACATGATTTTCTGCAGATTTGTTGCTTTTTGTTTTAGTAAATTCAGAAGGTCTCTGTTAACCATAAACTCTGTTTCATGCTATAGGCTATCATTGACTGCACAAAACTTTTGCAGTGTATTTGATCATTTTCAACAAAATAGTCAATATTGGTGAGCTCAGTAGCTTGACTGTTTTCAAAAGAAAACCTTGGACAGTGTTCTGTACAACAAAAATCAAGCAGTGCAATCACCTTGGTAGGCCGAAGTTTTTGCTTCATAGTTATCAGGTACTGTGTCTGATCTTTTGAAATAAAGTGGAAATTTGTTTCTCATAACTCCCAACACTCCATAAAATTATTTTCTACTTAAATGTGATCACTTTTTTTCCTGTAAGGAAAAATAAGCACATTAATCTGATATGGAACCTCTACTTGTCATTTGCTGTTTCCAAAATGTTTTGTTCTATCAGATGCTCTTGTATTTCTGCAAACCTGTTACTAATTTGTTGCTTAGTGACTTTTCACAGAAAGTTTTCAAGTTCTATATTATATCTCACTTGGAACTGAACATCCTTTCACAAATGATGTAAACATTTTCTGTCTTAGTCTTCCATTAGCAAATCAGTTTTGTCATTTTATATTACTTGTTGCTTGCTGAACCGTACACCAACATTTTGTTTGACTGCTTAGTGCCCTCCTACAGTTGAAAAAAGCCATCGGACTAGAATATTTTCTTCATCTGCATTCAGTATTGTCGGAGGACAAGACTTACATGATTAGGGACTTTCACCATATGCTTTGGAATGAAATGTCACTCTTGGCACATCAAAATTTTTGGCTGCAGTAGTCATAGAGATGTCTGCATGGACAAATTTTGTAGCTTTTGTTATTTGTTCAGACTTATAATTTCTCTTGGACTCCACACCTGGAACTTGATGCTCCAGCTATTGACTGCAAGTTGTTCCAGTAATTCACAGAAGTAAAATTTCATGAGAGGAAGTCCTAATGTAATTAAATTTGGTCACCAATATGTTTTGAACTGTGTAAAAATAAAACCATGGTACTAGTCCTTGAGAGAAGCCGTCTGATTGGAACGTCACGAAAAACTGTACACCAGTCTTACATAATCTTCCTTAAAATTAACAGGTGGGATAGATTTTTTTTAAAATTTTTGGATAAAATAATTTTGGGTATTGGCCATGTCATTGTAAACTACTAAAACTACTAAATTTCTGATGTTTGGACCAAGTTCCTGTGGTTCTCTCCAGGGCAGTTTTATTCCCTACAATACCATTTATTACCAGGTCTTCGTCATTCACCAGCCTTGGCTGGGCAGACTGCGTCAGAGTTACAATCAAGTGATTTACAATATAATGAATTACAGAATAACATCTAAACTTTATACAGGTAATGTATATAGACTGTGTCATGTTCATTGTGTCCATTCGCTTTCTTCAGTCAAATAATTCTTGGACCGAGTATAGTGGGCATTGTTTTAGGCCTCCAGCAATTTGTTTCTTGAAGTTGTTCAGCAGCAGGGTCTGCAATTCAACAGGTAGTTTGTTGAACATCCTCACAGTGATCACCGGAAAACTATCTCTTGTTTTGAACAGTCAGCAGGTTGGTAGATTTATGTCTTCTTTGCTGCGGGTATTATGTTTATGGATGTAGGCCTAATGCCTCTTGCTGTAGATGCCTAGGTTTTCCCTTATGTGGATGAGGCATAATAATACATAGTGGCTATAAACAGTCATTATTCCCAATGTTCTGAATAATGGTCTGCAGTGTTCCTTGCTGCTGCTCGATGTAATAATTCTTATTGCCTTCTTTTGCAATAGCAGCACAGCCTGCCGAATGACCCCATAGCTGTAATCCATACAAAATGTGGCTATGGAACAAAGCATAGTAGGCAGTTACCAGAAACTGGTCTGTAATCACTTCTTTTAATCTTCATAGGAGATATATTACACGAAAGAATTTCTTGCATACATGCACAGTGGTCCATTCCATGAGAGTTTATGGTATAGGTGAAACCTTACAGTTTCACTGATTCTGTATGGTCAGAGTATGTGTTTTTTCCAAGGCAGCATATCATATGCTGGGTTTTTTCTTCATTTATTTTCATCTTGTTGGTGATGAACCATTTTTTAGCGTTTTCAAACTGTACATCAGACTTCATGACTGCTTGGGCAGAATTTTCCCCTTTGAGAATAAGAGTGGTGTCATCCGAAAATTGTAGTGTCTCACCAACTTCACTTAGATCATTTACAAAAATGAGGAAGAGGAGTGGGGCTATGGCCGAACCTTGTGCATGCCATGTTCTACCTTCTGTTCCTGGGATGTTGCTCCTTGGATTGAAATAATTTGCCTTCTGTTTTCCAAGTAAGGCTGAAGTGTAGCTAGGGCTGTTCCTCCCACACCATAGCATTTTAGTTTTTTGAGCAAGATCTTGTGGGGGATGCAGTCGAAAGCTTTGCATAGGTTGCACAGTGTGAGTACCACAAACTCTCTCTCCTCAAGTGTCTGCATTACTTTTCTTTATAAGTCTAATGCTGCAGTGGTACAGGACTTTCTCTTCTGGAACCCATGTTGTGCACCTTTGAAGAGATTGTTTTCTTCAAAATAAGTTAGGATCTGATCTTTCATGATGGATTCAATCACTTTTGCTAGTATAGGAATGATTGATAGTGGCCTAAAACTTGACACATTATCTGGGTTTCCTTTTTTGTAAATTGGTACTGTCCTTGCAAGTTTCAAGAAATCTGGGAAAACTCCTACAGATAGGCAGTTGTTTATAGCTGTTGCTAATGGCTGTGCTATTTCTCCAATAATTTTCTTTAGGACAGTACAGGACATCCCATAGATATCTTGTAAGATTTTACTATTTTCACTATGTCATTTGCATGTAATTTTTTCCATGTTTCAAATTTACTGAGAGTTTTATTTGGTAAGTAAACAGCAGGCTCTATAACTGAGTCTGGGATTCCAGCAACAGTGTTTTATAGAACTTTGATAAAGGAGTTATTGAAGTCATCAGGACTGCAGGCATTAGAAGAGAAGTAGGCTTCTTCCTATGTTCATTTAATAGAGTCCAGGCTGCTTTGCACGGATTATAGGCTTCTCTTCTGAATCTATTATTCCCCCTCCTTTTAGCTTCTTCTGCTTCTTTTCTGTAAAATCTCTTGGCCCCTAAGTAATTGCTGTGTAACAATTGTTTACTATTTGGATCTGCGGCTGCTTTGTCACAGTCATTCCACATTATAACAATGTTTTTTTTAGATTGGATAGCTAAGGTATGTACCATGTTTTTGCATTTACTATTTTCTGTTTTCCTTGTGCTTTACCTGTGTGGCTTTTCTTTGGTATCAGTGGGAACATCTCATCAAATTTGGTTTTTAGTGTCTGGAAAAGAACATTTAAGGCATCATTGGGTTTTGCTTCTATAATTAGTTGCTGCCGGTTTATACTGGACAGTGAGGCATTGAAAGTGTCTAGTTTTGGCACTATTCTTCTGTGAAACACATAATTTGATTGCCATGTATTTGTCTGTTGGTTACCCAGAGTCTTCATTTGTAGTTTCATGACTAGTGCACTGTGGTCTTCTATCATTGCATCAACTACATTTATTTTGTAACTCCAGGTATCTATATTTGTAATAATGGTGTTGAGGCAGGCATTACCTCTAGCTGGAAGTCTGTTTGCTATAAAGAGACCATAACTATTTACTAAATTCAAGAATGCTCTCTCTTTTGTACTATTTTCACCTATGTGTACATTAAGATTGCCACACAGTGCAATTTTTGGTTTAAGGTGTGTTATGTGATGTAAACAACTTTCCAAGTTAGTAATAAAGTATTCGAAATTTCCATTTGGTGAACAGTACACGGAAACGATAATCATATTCATATCTACTAGTTCTAAGCCAGCCAGTTCTAAATCCATATCTGAGCAGTAATTTCTCAGGTCCACATCCCTAATGTTGAGATTTTTATTGGCATACACAGACACATCTCCATGAGTGGTAATTTCTCGATACCATGAGCTCACTATCTCTAGGTATTCAGTGCATCTGTAATTTTCACCCTCTTCTTTGTCAAGCCAGTGCTCACATCTGGCTTTGCGTCTTCTATAAATATAGATAACAGATCACATTTTGTTCATAGATATTCAACATTTACACTAGCTAAAACTATGGGTACATTATTTTGATTACAGTTTTGTGGACCTGCAGTTGCAATAGTAGGCTCTATCATACTGCTGCCTTGAATGTTCTCCGGAACATGCATCAGTCCAATATAATACTATTACTAAATTTAACAAGCAAATGTTAGACATAATGTATTAAAGAAGAGCCTTTGTCTTCATGGAAAATTGCTGTCAGAGCATCAGCAATCACTTTACAATTTCTTTTCCCACCAGAATAGCTGAGCATTCGGGATATGTTAACCTACAATGTTGCCAGACTGTGAAAAGGATAGACTGCTACCCACCGTATAGAGGATATGCTGAATTACGGGCAGATACCACAAAAAGACAGCAATACATTTGGGCTTTTGGCCAAAAGGCCTTCTTCTAAAGTAGAGAAACACATATACATGTATATCTATATATACAAAAGCACAACTCACACACACATGACTACTGTCTCTGGCCTCTGAGGCTGGACTGTATTTGGCCCACTGCACCTGATAGAAGAAGCAATATGTGGGTTGTGTGGTTAAAGAGGTGGCTAGGGAGAGGAGGGGGAGGAATAGCAGGATAGAGGTGGTGGAAGGTATAATGCTGCTTTTGGGAGCATGTAGGGATGTGGTGGGACACGATAGGATTGTTGTAGTGCTGGAGTGGGAGCAGGGAAGGGATAGGTGAATGGAGATCAGGCACTAGCTAAGGATAAGGGGAACACAGGATATGTTGCAGGGAGAGTTTTCATCTACGCAGTTCAGGAAAGCTGGTGTTGGTAGTAAGGATGTGGTTGGCAGCATGTTCAGCAACTGGCTAGGGTGGTTCACCTGTCTCTTGGCTACAGTTTGTCGGTGCCATTCAGGCAGACAGACAGCTTGTTGGTTGTCGTGCTTGTGTAGAAAGCAGCACGGCAATTGCAGCTTAATTTGTAGATCACGACTGCTTTCACAGGTAGTCCTGCCTTTGATGCAATAAGTGATGCTATGACTGGACTGGAATGAATGGTGTTGGTAGGGTGTATGGAATCTCTGGATCTCTTGCAGGGACATGAACTATGAGGCAATAGGTTGGGAGCAGCGGCGGAGTAGGGATGGACAAGGATACTGCATAGGTTTGGTGGGTGACAAATATCACTGTGGGAGGGGTGGATGTGATAGCAGGTAGAATATTCCTCACTTCAGGGCACATTGAGAGGTAGTTGGAACACTGGCGCAGAATGTGATACAGTTGCTCCAGTCCTGGGTGGTACTGAGTTAAGAGGAGAGTGCCCTTTTGTGGGCGCATGATGCAAATGTGGGAGTTGGTAGGTGGCTGGAGAGAAAGTTATGTGGGTGGTGGAATATCACTGTGGTATTGTAACAAAATTGAGATAAGTGTCAAACACTGCAGCACTATCGAAGACTAAAGCTTCTACCTTGTATGATTTTTTTAAAACTAAGTAAATGAAATGTCCAATAACCTTGTAAAAAATGCTCCATGAATGAATACTACTACCACCACCACCACCACCACCACCACTACTACTACTACTACTACTACTACTACTAGTTTGTGAACTTGTGTTCCACTTGTCTTCTGTGTGTGGTTGTTTCTTGTGTGTTTACCCTGCACTTACGGTCTCCTTTTAGGTTAGTTTCAGCAGCTTCACTTTAAGTGGATAACAGACATGATTCTCAAAGTTCTGCTGTCAGTTTTTAAGTAAATAATTGTTCCTTGACAGGAAACTAGGACACTTTGTATGTCTTTAAATTTATACGTACATACAGTGATTATTATTACAGTCAAAACTGATATATCAGTTCTACCCAACTGTTAGTTAATTCTGCATCACTCATACTGTGTAATTTCTTTGTGTGCAACACTGCATGTTGTTGCTTAAATATGTATATGTGCTCCCGGCCCCTCTCTCCAAACCTTCTGCACACACACAAACGTTTAAAGTTCTGTAATGGCTTCCTTGTTGAAGAACTTAAATCTCATATCTTTGTCTTTAAGGTATCGTGCACAGAGTGTAATGATTTTATGTGCCGTTCGATGCGAGACCTAAGAAACCATCTAGAATGTCAACATGGAATTAAGATTAAAAGAGAAGAAATGGAGTTTGAATCTATGGAACGTAAGGAAACAGTGGTATATCTAATATCTCTTTTGAAAAGAATTTTCCCATGCAGAATTGTTGCTGTCAATAAAACCACATTTGTTTTTTCAGAGTTCCTTCAGTGGAAAATAAAGATGGAAGGTGAAAAGTGTGTCTCATTTGTAAAGAAAGGTGGTGGGATAATAGACCCAGAGAAGTTTAAAACTTATTATTTCTGCCACCGTTCAGGAAATGTCATAAAATCAGGTATGGGCCTAAGGCTGAGGGGGCCGTCAGTCAAAATTGGCCGCACGTGTCCTGCATCTTTGATAGTGACAAAGATGCCATCAGGAAAAGTCAGTGTCCAGTTCTATGCTACACACACAGGCCACAACTTCTCTGTGGGTTCACTGCACCTCACTCCTGCTGATAGAGCAATGGTCGCTGACTTAATTGCAAGTGGACTATCAGACACAGAAATTTTAAAGAAAATAAGAGATGGTGCCCATGACAGTTGCTTTAAAAGGGTGCATATGTTAAAAAGGAAAGACATTTATAATATCAAAAAACAGTATAAACTAAATACTTCTTTAAATAGGAAAGAAGTAGTTAGTGTGGAACAGCCATCATCAGTTATCAACATTGAGAACTTGCAAACAGCAGCACAGAACAGATGTCAGCTGCTAAAAGAAATTGTGGCAAGTGTTGGCAATGAAAACATTGGTCATTATATTGAGTCACTGGACAGACTAATACGACAAGTTGGTGTAACTATTGCATCTCAGAAACAGAATTTTAGTGGTAGACAAGAACTCCATGGACCTCTACATGACCATACGTATGTCTGACCCATTAGTTCCCATAACAATTTTTGTCTGATTTTAAAAATTCTTACTATTTTGTTGTCTTATCTTAGTTAATTACAAAATTGTTATTAAGATAAAATTTAGATAAATAATGCCCACAGAACAGAGCAACAATGAATGTGGGCAGTGGGAATAGGTTATAATTTCTTGTTATAACCAGCTTTTGTGATACTTAATTTGAATTCAAATATTTATTCAGTGCTGTTTGCTGATAAACAACACTTAAACATTTCTTGTTGTTCTTCCAAAAAAATATTTTATACTTTTAATGGACAAGAGATCAAATTTCAGAGTCATTATTATTATTATTATTATTGTTATTACAAATATGAAGTGGAAGTACTAAAAAATTATAAGATACACTTGGATCATTTTGCATGCTGAAAGATTTTGAAACAATGAATACGGCACCCGACGCCACATTTTTTACATACATTATTTGAACAAAAAGCACATATAATTTGGGTTGAGTACATGATTTTTTCCTTCTAACACCACTTCGTCAGCCACATTCCACTTTCTTTTTGACTTCTCTAAGTTCTTCAGGGGACAATCTTCTAAGATTACTTTGACGATAGCCCAGATAAAACCCAACATATAAAGTCCAAGTTCACCTGCTTTGCATCTAGGAGTCTGTCTGTACAGCAGCCACTCTTAGTTCATGCTGCAGTTTAAGAGATATTCTAGTAATAGCCAATACGATTTGATTCCTAATGCTTATGCAAAGGTAGCAACATCTTGAGTGGGACAATCCTCTCCTCCTATCTACGTAATAGAAGATGCAATATGAACTGGTTGTGTTACTGTTATTTCACTTTTATCTTTATTTGACCATCTGTTAGCTGAACATCAGCTTATGTTAACCTACATTAACGACATTATTGTTATTATACTGTACAATAGTAATCTCTGAGTTCAGATCATTTATCTGATGGGAAAAAAAATACATTCTTGTTTTTTCATGAAGTTGCATGGAAGGATAGAAGCACCATCTACTCTTTTTCACTCTAACAGTTCCTGTTCAGTCATGACCCCCCCCCCCCCCCCATTTTTTTAGGGTTTCTAGAAACCTGAGAAAGGTAAAGAAATTATCAAAGTATACACTGTAGGTATTATGATCTGATTGATCACAAACTGATCTTCCTACACCTGATGGCATTGTTACCTGCACAGACACCTCGATAAAATGTGCCACATATCCCAGAAGAGTGCATAAACTCCACACTTTATAGCGAAAATGCACAGGTTTGCCATGTGTATGCTGTTTTTTACTGTGATGAGCAAATTGGGGAACAATACTTTCATCACTACTCAAATTAGCATCCTGAAGGAAAGCATTAAAAATCATTTAGCATGTACCACAAAGATTTATCTTGGCAAACTTTTCATTGGATTCAAGTCTAGAGTTGTCACAGGCATGTAAATATTTCAAAATATCTGTAAACTACTTCCTGCTAAAACTTTTGAGACTCCTGGAGGATGAGAATTACTGGACCCTTCCAAATACATTCTACAGGAGATAGCATTATAACCCCTAAGAAGCAAAATACCAATGAAAACTTTTGTATCACTTTCAGTAACATCACCTATGCATTTACATTTTCTTTGGCAAAATTTTAGTACAAGAAGTAATGAAACAAACATCCTCATTAAAAAATATTTCAGATAATAGTAAAAGAGAAAAGTCTTTCTGTAGCCATCGTTTTTGGTTCCATGTACATTCTGGAGTCAAAGGAATGGCCTGCTTCCACAAGCACTTGGATAGCAGCTGCGATTTATTTTTTGCACCCATCTTTGAGGAAATTTCAGAAGTGATTCTAGTAGACTCACTGTCCACAGAAGCCTTGCTTGGTGGTAGTTATAACTGCATATCTACTGGAAAACATACATTGTCCATTTCTTCATTTACTTCATTACTTTCATCAGATGACTGATTTCATACTCTTAATCTTCAGGAGTGCAGTGCTCATAACTTAGATCAGTGTGTTCCAGTGGATGTAATATGATATGTGCATCTATAATCTAATTCTTTTCCTCCAAAATGGCAAAGATTTTGTCTAGCATCAATTGTTATGAAATAAAATAAAAAAATATATTAATTTGGAGCAACCATTCCCACCATGGCCACTGCCCACAAATATGGGCATGTACAAGGGTTATTCGGGAAGTAAGGAATGATCGGTCATGAAATGGAAAATATAATGAAATCTGATGGAGCTTTGCACAGAAGTGCTGGGCACAGTGTCTAGTACACCCGTCAGTCGCATCGTGTCGCTCTTTTCAGTTCTGGGCTCACAGTGAGAACGTAAAGGTGGCTAGAAATTAGCATCTCCCGCCAAGTATGAGGGTCCGGTGAAAGATTTTGCCTGAATCTATGCAATCCACATAACATAACTGTCATGTGGTTCGTTCTACATGACAATTCTCTGCCACTCTCTGCACGGGCAATGATGATGCTCCTGCAGCGTTTTCGATGGGAAGTGTTTGATCATCCACAATACAGCCTGTAATTGGCTACCCCTGAGGTTCATCTCAGCTCAAATGTACCGCTGGATATGAAGACAATATTTTGACACAGAGAACGAGCTGCAGCCCAGAGTAGAAGATAGCTGAAAAGCATTGGCAGTTGTCTTCTATATTGAGGGAATTGAAAAGTTGGTACAACTCTACGACAGATGTCTAAGTCTGAGCGGCGATCGTGTAGAGAAGTAGCTGGAAGGTGTAGCTAACCATTGCAAATAAAACAGTTTTGATTATCACTGTGGTTTCCATTTAGTGACCTATTGTTCCTTACTTTCTGAATAGCCCTCATATGTTCTCATGGGTATTGTGAAATACACATTATCATTATTGAATATTGACCCTTTTTAGTTGTTACAATGGATGCTTATAAATACCGATAATATGAATAAAGAAAATTGAGTTGTGTGGAACAACATAAAATGTGTACCTTTTCTTGTAAAACATGGACACAGAAAATGACTTCTGTTTTGTCAGTTGACATGACGAACTGTCACAGTAACAAAATGCAAATAGAATGCCTTGTTGACTGGGAATACCAACAGCTGTCCTCCAGTTCAAAGTGTTTATACTTTAAACATGTAGAAATTTTACACAATAATATATTTAATGCCAACATATAGGCAGTTGGCACTAATAGATCAATATCACGGTGTGTGACATGCTCTCAGATTTTCATTATTTATTTTTGCTAACTGGACTTCATTTATCACAATTCTCAATGAGCCAAGAGACCTAAGCTCTTTCCAATTACAACACATAAGCTGCTATAGACCACATTGCAAACTGACAAATGTTAATGAACAGCATAAATCAAGTGATTGTTTTATGGCTGGCTTTTATTTTCGCTGCTTTGAACATCCATATAATTTTTCTCAGCTGTAGGCCTGCATCGTATGCTACCTTCCCCATGCTGCCCTGCACTGCAGTCTGCAATTATGGCTAACTCAGCAGTCACTTTAGTATCATATGTTAGTAATCTGTACCTAGCTGGAATGGCATTGTCACCGTGCACTCTCATTTACTTGCATTCTCATGAGAATTAACAATGCCAGATGAACATCTCCTGTACATCTAGTAAAAATTTGTTTCACTGTCTAAAATTAAATATTTTGCTCCAGTTGTACAGATCCCATTAACATGAAAACAATATCTATCGGTCATTGTGACAAACTGAGATGCACATTGTTTCCAAGGAATGCCTTTGCATAATTGTTTGTCACCTACCACACCTGTTAAACCAGTCACTGAAAACCATTTTATGTTAGGAGAGCCATCATTTTTGCATTTGCTGCACAGGCTCAGAGCATGCATTACGAACTTATACTTTGTTGGTCCTCCTGTGCACTTTACCATTATCCACTAGTATATGACAGTTAATATTGCACATTTTCACAAATTACAGTACAAGGGTTAATTCACACAATCATTGTCATGAAAATTAAAAAATCTTTTGCCCCAACTCTGTTCCACATACTCAAGAGGTAGCAAAGCTGACACTCACCATGGTCCATCCCAGTCCTTCGAGGCACCTTGTCGGTGCTTCCATTTGCAACGTGACAAGGCCCTTTGGCTGTTTATTGCTTCTTTTTTTTTTCCTCTCACCAGTCCTGGCTCATTTCTACACATTTTCTTTCAAAAGATATTATTATTGTTATCTGTAATTAGATCCTGTTGGATCACACAAAGCTTCTTGATTCTTTTTCCTTTTTGTCCAACCTGCTCTCATTTTTTCTGCATGGGCCCTCTTCCTTTCCTCTGTCCATTTTCTTCCTGCTTTCTTCAGAGCTTGTTCTCTGACTTAACTTCCCATCTGTCAGCTTTCTGCTTAAATACTGTTCTGTCCAAAATATCTGAATAATTTATCCTTTTTGACCTCTTTTAACCAGGGTATAGTTTTATGTCCTTCTATGTATTTAAGAATTTAAGAATTGTTTTGGGAAGCCTGAAGACGTGGTCATAAAAGTTTAATCACCTTTTTCTAATGTCTGAACAATTTTCTAATGTTTGGACAATTTCTCAGTTGTTCGACAAAATAGCTCTCTTCAGTTTTATTTGGTCTAGTATCTTTCTGATGATTTTGCGTCCTTCCTTTAATAAGTTTTCTAGGCCACCTTTATGTGGGCTGTCGGCTTTCACTGGCGTACAGGACTTCAGGTTTTAATATTGTATTATAGTGCCTAATTTTAGTGTTTTTGGACAAGCATTTTTTATTGTACACCTTGTAGGTTCTTCCATAGGCTCTCTTTAGTTTCTGGTGGCGAACGTTTTGTGTTATTTTCTCTTAACCCATAGGTTCAAGGACTTTACCTAAGTATTCAAAATATGGGACTCTATTGCTCTGACCGTATTTTGTAGTCAAGTTTTGGGTGTCAGTTTTTGTGGTGATGAACTCAGACTTTAAGAAACATATTTGCAGACCAACTTTCTCTGCACGTTATTTAAGGACTTCAACCTGTTCAATTGCTGTTATCATCCGCTAGTAAGATTAAGTCATCAGCAAAAGCTAAACATGAAATTCTGATGTCATCCTTGACTCGCCCCATCTCTATAGGTTTCTACCAGTTTTTATTCTTCAATTACTTTTCCCATTTGCGGATGACCTTGTTTCAACAACAAAGATTGGCTTATATGATTGCACCTTACACAATTGTTTGTTGTGAACAAAAAATCTAGAAAAATTATTATTGCTTAGTAACAAATGAAGTGGTATCGTTACACATGTTCACACATGTCTTCATATTATTATTCACATAATAATGAGAAGAAATGAACTAAGGTTAGGTAATACAATCTGCTAACATAGATTTTTTCCCCTTTTTCTTTAAATCAAAAATTTCAAACCAACTTAATTATAAGCCTTAAGATATTCACTCAAAGTAATGGATGTTTTGTGTGAAATAACTTATTTTCCAACAAGATAATTTTTCTTGATGGTTTGATATTAACTAAGTGCAATTCACCCAAGAATCCTAACTTTATCCATCAAGATTTTTTTGAAATCCTATCAAAAAATAAAACTTACTATTACTTAACTATAAAAGTACTGATCATGATTTAGGTCCACACTATTTGGTAAAACAAATATTAAATAAAAAAGCTGGGTATTAATTAGTAGTTTGGCACCTGTTGCAAGTCTTTCTATTTGACACCACTTGGGCGACTTACTGGTTGATGAACACAAGATGAAATGATTTGGACAATACAAACACCCAGTCCCCAAGTGAAGAAAATCTCTGACCCGGCCAGGAATCGAACTCAGGACCACAAAGTCTAGAGGCAGTGACGCTAACCACAATACTCGAGATAGTGCAAGGAAGTCCCTGACAGCTCACAGTGCTGTTGCAAGCTTTCAGCTGTGGTGTGTTAATGAATGCTGGCAAACACAGTAACCATCTACAGAGCTGTGACAACACTGATGCATTGTCATAGAGGCATTTACGAAATCACATTGCATTATTGGTTACAATAACCTCGCCAAGCTGTTGCACATCACCCACTGCAGCTATCAGGGATCATCTTACACTGACTTAGCTATAGACCATGGGCTGTGGATGCCTGGATGAAAATTGGTACTTTTTGCTCTTCACTGGGTATTTGTATGTGCTTAATCTAATTTATTCTGTCAGTCTTCTGAAATTTAGATTACTTCACAGAGATGGGGTTGAACCTTCTTGAACTTACAAGAAATGCCTCATTTCATGCTGGCAACATTGAAAAATCTACACTTGATACATTCTTAGGCTCAAACAAGGAAATAAAAACTGGAATTCAGGGTTGGTCTTGGAGCACAAACAAAACATTTTTCTGGACGGATATACTGATGTGAAATGTTGTAACTAAGCAGCCAATGGTACACCTATCAGGAACTGTCCCCCACTAATCAATATCCTGAAAAGCAACCCCATAAGGACTGATCATACGTAGAAGACATTGAAATCTTCATTCGATCGCACAACATCAACACTGATCATTTCAGACTCCTTACTTTAAAAGCAAATTGGAGTGATGGTGACACTTTTGACCATCATAGTTTTTGTATGACATATTAGTAAATTTTTATTATCCATTATAAAATTTAACTTCAGTCTTTATTCAGTGAAACCGTTAGATATGCAGTCCTCCCCCCTGCCCACATCTTTGTATGTTTACCGAAATTTAAAGTAGGCGTGCACATCGACTGCACTGTGGGTTAGCCATTGTTAAAATACTTCTCTTACTTAGAGTTTTGGACTGCTTGTTCAGACATTCACACATGTTGTTATTTTATGATTTCCAATTATTATATTTGTAGGTCTCTGGGCTTATTTAAATATATTACTGCTACAATTTTCCCATTTTTCGTGTTAACATATACTGTTATTGATTATTTTCCAGTGGCTATTTTCCATAAATTTACCCTCTGTGGTTCCCAATTTTATTATTCTTACTGGACTTACGTTCAGAAAGGTATTGTCTGTAACACATTTTCCTTTTTCTTTGGTGACCTTTATTCCTTTACCTTTTATTTCACTTCTGCGGTGTAATTATCTTCTCATATTTTCTGAATATTCTCAATGTAACTCCGTAATTCTCTATTCTTCTTAACACTTTATTCTACTTCTTTTACTCTTCAATACTTTTACAACTTTTTCATTTTTTTCTTTTTATTTAATTCTTCTAGACTTCCTCTATTCCTCACTTCCATCCTCTTTTCTGTGTTATTCTTCTCTATAACTTCATCTTTCACCTTCACTACTACATCTTTACCACTTAACTTCCTTTGATTTTTTCCGTTAGCATACTTATCATCCTCTTAAGATCGATGTTAATCTGCATAGTTCAACTATTCTGGAAGTTCTCATTCACATCCAATATTGTGTCCATCCTTTCCTCTCCTTCCAGTCTCTTCTAGAGTGACATTTTAGTATTTTCTTACTTGAAACCCTTTAAGCCACCACTAAACCTTTTTCTCATTCCTTGCTGCCGTACCTTATTCTCTCTCTTGTCTAACTGTAACTGACATAACCATTTTCTACCTAGACCATTTTCCTAGTACTTTTACTCCAACTCTTAATTCTCAGTCTATTCTTAATAATTTCTGTTATTAGGTTAATTTTATGTCATATTGAAACCCCATAAAAGAGATTCACTGCACTGTACACCTCTGCAGTGCACAAATAATGTAAAGTGATACTGTAAATTGTGAGTGCAGGGAACATATGCCCTGCTTCTGTTTAAAACAAAAGAAAAGTAACTTAATTTCTTCTGTTCTGTAAGGCTTATGTCTGAGATCTCTGCACTGGCATCTCCATGATATCAGTGTATGAAAGTGTATATTATTTCTTAATAATTATTGAGTTTACTGAAAAATGTGTTAAATGTCATAGTACCTATTTTGATCCTGTCATAAGGAATTACATGTTCTTTCAAGCCTGTTCCAGCCTTGCAAAATTTAACATTGTTCACTACTAACAAAGTGATGAAATTGACTGGCTGCCTTTATTGCTGCCTTCAGTGCATATTGCACAGTCAACACAGAACCCATCTTTACTTAAATTTAAATAAAGTCCAATGCTAGTTTTAAAAAAGTAAATATACATGGTCGTGCATCACTTCATTAGAATAACAGTGGTGTCCACGATAATGTATTATTGCAACTGCTTCCAGCTATGTCAAGTAGCATTGTCTTGCCACCACACACTGCCAAGACAACTGCTCTCCCACATTAATTTGTTAAACTTTAAGGTATTAAATCAGTGAAAATCCAAATCTTTTACCATCTTAAACTGTGAGGGCAATCAAACATCCAGGCATAAATTTTACAGTAAAAGATTACTAGCAGATTTGAAGGATAACCATAAAGTAAAGATATTGCAGTGTAGAAAACAAAACTATAAGAAAATGGCAAAACAGCTTGAGAAGTCATTTACCCAACATAAGTGTTCACTTAAATCATGAACTTCATCACCGTTTTTTTCTTATTCTCATTAGGTGATTATCAACCTGCCAGAGCCACTGTCAACCTTTTATCCAGTGATTTCTTCCTCTCCGTAACGTTTAATTCAGCACCTTTTCATTCTGCATCTGTTCCTGCTCCATTTCCGCTTTTTACAATTTAGGTATTCAGTGTTGTCGCTACATCATTATTTGCACTCCATCAGTACTATACTCTTCCCCAAGAGCTACATTAAAATCGTCCTCTGATTTTCAACGTCCTCTGATTTGATCTGTCATCATGACTCTATCTTGATTACCTCTTGCTCTATTTTTCTTCCCCTCATCTTGTCATAATCCTTCTCCTTTTGTACTAATATTTCCTTTGGCAGTTGTTTTCTTATGTAATAACGGCATCAGTACCTACTTTCATCATCTCCCTTTTCAGTTCAACATTGATGAATCAATGCATTCATCAACCACTTTCTTATTGGGGTAAATTTGTTTTATAACTGACATTGTTTTCTAATCGAAATCCACTCTCTTTTAGCTTATACACTTCCTCACAGAAACAATGTTACTTTATGTTTATTTCCAAAGAAATCATGTTTACCTTCTAATATTTCCGATTTGCTTTCTGCGAACCTATGTCTACTTTCAAAGATTTGGTATTGCCTTACATTTCCGATTTCAGATGTTCCTATATTTGTCAAATTAACTTCGATGCTTATAAAATAAAAGCTTTCAGCATGCCTCATCTTGCAGATCTCAGTTATTGAAGAAAAGACACATTTTAACATCAAAGCTACTATTTATTTTCAAACTAACTAGTTTTAAGCTTTGCCTATTTTCACAAGCCACCTACTACAGAGAAAAAATTTGTTAGGAGTGGATGTGTAGAATGTGGATACCTTCATTATCCATATTCTACCCATCCACTCATAACAAATTTTGTTCTCTGTAATAGGTGGCTTGTGAAAATGGGCAAAGCTCGAATCTAGTCAGCCAGTTAATAAACGGCTCCTTTAATGTTAAAATGTCTTTTCTTCAAATCTTTGACACCCCTTCTTGTACATTAGCCTTCATTTTGACTTGCTAAATATTTATGCCTTAACCAGGAACTGTTTCACTGTTTAGTAGTGTAATTACCAGACTGTCCAGTAACAGTCGCCATTCATGATTTCACATCGGCCTTTTGCTTATTACTTTTGCTAAATGACCTTACATTTTGTGAAATATGATAAGGCAAGAAACCAGTGCTCTTTCAATTAAATTGTGTGAGCATCAGTTGTTCATCACTCACTCCACTCCACTGCAGCTGCCAAATGCCTGAGAGTGCAATACTCTACATTGGAGTGAGAAATAAAGCCCTCCTATTTGCAGTATTTTGCAGGCAAGGGAAGAGGAGATGGGAGGTGGACACATCTTCTCAAGTGTTTTGAAATCTTGTTTGAGAAAACGTTATTCTACACAAAAAAATAGTTGCATAGCCTAATATGAGTACATAGTGTCAGCCTCATGAATATATATGTTTAATACTATTCTTCCAATATTCTTGTATTGATATTGTGCAACTATATACACATCTCAAAATCAAAATTAATAAACCTAAACAGCTGAAGAAATTGACATGATATGAAGTTGAAGATTTTCTATTTGCAGTTTAAACATTCCAATCTCATTGAAGAAATGTACCCTACTTCACTTTAATAGCACCAGTTTTAAAATCCAAAGAAAATAACACATAACAGCAGTAATGACAGAAGCTGAAGAAATGAGAAATGAATTAAAATTTGTGCCACAGCCGGAACAAGAACCCAGGTCTCCTGTTTACTAGGCAGGTATGCTAACCATTACACCACTATAGCAGTATGGCTAATACAGCTGCATGGACCACCCAAGTCCAGTGCCCTCCCTAACACAATCTTCAACTCACACTTTCAGCCTATTTTCCCCTTCTTAAATCATTACTGCTGAAGCTCTCCTGTATAGAAATAGCACCCCAGCTTTGTATGTAATGGGGACATTTGACGCCTGTACCTCAGGCGTAGGTGATCTATTGATCTGATTTAATAATATTTTCCTCGAGACATATTCTTCATTTCTTCAGATTCTGTCATTATCAAAGATTAAGATGAGACTCATATGTCTTAAGGAAAATATAATTCCATCACACAACAGTGACGTTAATAATCAAACAGCGATGAGCCATTTCTTTAATGACATACTCATTTTATACATTAATTTACACTCTGATTATAAACTGAAATATGAAAATGTTCAAAGCACACACACCTCTGGCACCAGCTACAGGTTACAAACTGCACACTGTGAAGCAATGATCAAATAATGTTTCCAATGTCAAAACAATATACCACAAACCTCTTACTTGCTCCACAGTTCAGTACTTCGCACTCGGGCATTAGGTGGCTGGAGTGGAGCAGAACAAGTGACAAATAGCCATTGTGCATGAAATTTAAAAGCTGTACATTCAGAAGGTTATAATTATGTACTGTGAGAATTATGGTCCAAATTTTCATGCAGGTGATATTTTGCAAGTGTGCTTTTTTCCCCCCTCCTTAAAATATGAGGTAAAGTTGATGATGTTACCTTGTAAGACATATTGTACAATACTCTTGAATCTTGTCCATTTATACTCGACATTTTAAGTCTCAGAGATGAATGTTTCAAGTTGACTGCTTAGGTAATTTGAAGTCTGGTTCTTGTTGCAGCCGCTAAGTAGAAATACCTTTCTACTTATCTTTACATTTGTATTTATAGCAGTATTTCGTTATGCTATAATGGCTTTATGATTACCAATTCCCCGTTTTACATTAAGCAAGTTGAAAAGTTCGGGCCTGTTTGTAACCCAGAGATCTAAAATGCTTTCACAAATTGATTCACTAATTGACTGCTCAAGGTAATTTTCAAATTAGACACTGCGAACAATTTGACCCTATTTCCTGTCCCTACTACCAGCTGTAGTAGCTGGTATCTGAAATCTCTGCCTTTACTGTAATATGATCAAAAACTTTAAGTGCAACCTTCTCAAAGCTTTTCCACCACTACTGCTCCTGGGGTAAGGGAGTCTATAAAAAGCATCAGATTCCCATGTTTGATCCACCTTTAACACTCACCTCCACCTAAAGTATTTCACATTTGGAATCTGTACTAATCTCAGAAGATATTACCGTATTATTTACAGTTATGGATACATCTCCCCTGCAACGGTTCAGATTTCAATGGTAATAACATCTGCTTTCAGCCAGCTCTCTCTCACTAGTACTATGTAAGCATTATTACTGTTTATGAGTGAGACTGGCTCTAGAACCTTTCCATGGATGCTCCTGCAGTTTACAGACATTGTCTTTCTTCCATCTGCCATTGTACATACTACTGCCTTTAATTAATGGAACTGGTATTCTTTCCCATATGAAATCATTACATATCTCATTGCAACTTTGAAGAGATTTTTCTATTATAGAAAAATACATAAGTGTATGCCAAATTTAATCTGCAACCCTACTAGTCAGATGAAGAGGGGTCTTACAGTTCTTCAGAATTGCCCGAGCCCCTGGCTTAGGCTTTCCACTTGGTTCCAAACTAAAGGGCTGTGATTAGTTCTGAGAGTTATGATGCAAAAAGCTGACTGTGCTTCCACCATGCACGAGGACAGCTGTCTTTACCACAGCTGACTGCCACCTGTAACAATCAAGGACTGCCTCATTTTTATTTTCCACTATAGCTCTGATTGTAGTATATGAAATCTTCCACCACCAGCAGGGCCTCCTATTTCTTCTAATTACCAGTTATTCACAGAGAGATTGTATGTTACTTTGTTCTTACTCACTTGTAATTGTTTGTCCACACCCGAAGCATCTGAGCCACCTAACCACTGTATCATATGATGGTGCACTTTTTTTGTGCACTTTCGCCATCTCAGCATGGATTGCTGCAGTGTTGTTTCCCTTCACATGCAAAAAATTAATTACTGCACAATGGTCCAATTAACAATCGGCTGTGTCATTTTGTTTTGGCTCTTCTAGTGGAATGCTATAGCATAGTTTCCTTCTTTATTTCACCTTCGTCTCATTTTTATGCATCATCATCATGATTAATTTTGGAACTGGCATGGCTAATTTAAGGAGTGGCCAGATATCCTTCCTGTCACCACCCTGTTATCCCCTTGGATAGAATGTGTGTACCTCAACTGCCTGTGTGTAGTGTTATCCATGTGGAAGAGTGTGAATGATTACAAATCGTGTAACTGAGGTGGGACTTGGGTACCAGCCTGGTATTCACCTAGTCAGATATGCAAACTGTGTAAAATCTGAATCCAGACTGGCTGGCACATTGGCTCTCATTGTTAAATCCACTGGCTGGATTCGGTCCAGGCCCGGCACACCTGCCTGTATCCTGGGACTGGCGTGCTAACACGCGTGGCCATCTGGATGGGTGAATGCTATAGTACTGTCACCACAGGCACCGACTTCATCAGGCCTGAGGGAGCTGGAGCACCCCCCCCCCCCCCCTGATAATTTAAAAAAATTATTAGTTACATTATGCTTTGTAAAATCACAAAATTATGTTAGAATTTTTTATTTTCCTTGTCTGATGATAGTTACCTTTTAAAATACATTCAGTAATGAGTTAAAACAAATAATTATTACAGTAGTAAGCAGGTTAACTGAAAAGGGGTGGTTGTTTTTTAATTATTATTTATTTACTTATTTACACATCAAGTTCCGTAGGACCAAATTGAGGAGCAAATCTCTGAGGTCATGGGACATGTTGGTACATGAAATTACAACATAAAAGTAATAACAGATCAAAATAAACATTTATGAACCCGAAAAGAGTCACTCCTTAAGTTTCAGTAAACGCAATCAACAATACAATAAGAGTCAGCTTAATTTTTCAAGGAACTCCTCGACAGAATAGAATCATGATAGTGTTACGGTGCTATGGGCACACTTAGAATTTGTCCCGGTGCGCGAACCTTTGGATAAAGTCTGGCACCAGCAGTCCAGTATTGCGGAGACATCAAAAGGACTGGAGCAGAAGCTCCTGGAACCCTCCGCCTCACGTTGCCTTGACGCTTTGAGACATTATGAAGCCGCAGCTATATAAAGCCAACCCTGCTGCTCCAGTCATTCAGTGTGGATAGTCTCATTCAGTGCATGCTGCAGACATGTTTAGTGTTCCAACTTTAGTGTCTAGTGGACTATTTTACATGACTATATTTTATTCAGAATGAGATTTTCACTCTGCAGCGGAGTGTGCGCTGATATGAAACTTCCTGGCAGATTAAAACTGTGTGCCCGACCGAGACTCGAACTCGGGACCATTGCCTTTCGCGGGCAAGTGCTCTAGAGACGAGGTACTGGCAGAAGTAAAGCTGTGAGTACCGGGCGTGAGTCGTGCTTCGGTAGCTCAGTTGGTAGAGCACTTGCCCGCGAAAGGCAATGGTCCCGAGTTCGAGTCTCGGTCGGGCACACAGTTTTAATCTGCCAGGAAGTTTATATTTTATTCGTTTACTTTAGTCTCTTAAGTGGATTGTGAATTAAGTTTGCAATGGATAAATTTGTTACCAAAAAGGCGTGCTTGGAAGTAGATGATACTGCAAGTCAACCTCCAACAATTATTTTCGTCAATTGCTTCATTGTCTTCAGGCGAGAACTGTTCACAGCTGAAACCTGGACAATTCGGTAAGGGAAGATCATTTCAGAAGTCTTGATTGATAAAATATACATGGCTAGAATATGAAGCATCCACCGAAAAAGTTTTTGCTAAAAATCTATTACAATTTTCTTAAGAAAAATGCATTTACTTCCATAGGGTTTTCTAACTGGAAAAAGGCTTTGGAAAAATTCCTTCTTCATGAAAATACGTTTACGCATAAAGAAGGCGTTCTGAAACTAAATTCTATCACTAATTGAAGTGTGGCCTCCCAATTGAATGAACAGTTAGATAGTGGTATGAAGAAAGGCTGTTTAGCTCTTGAGACAGTTTTTACTACTGTGCAATTTCTATGTCGATAAGGACTAGCAATTAGAGGGCACGAAGATGTAAACACAAATTTTTTTCAATTGCTGGAACTCCAAAAGAATGACATACCTGAGTTTAAAGATTGGTTTGGGCGTCCGAGATATAAGTGGACGTCCCACAATATTCAAAACAAGGTCGTTGATCTACTAGGAAAGTCTGTGTTGAGAAAGGTATTGGCTTCAATCAAGAAGACTGAACATTTTTCTATTATGGTTGACAAAACAAGTGATTCTTCGATTCACGAACAAGTGTCACTTTGTATTCGTACTGTTGATGATTCCTTAATCATCAACAAAGACTTTATTGGCTTATACGAGACTCCTAACACTGAATCACAAACTCTGTTTAGTATTTTAAGACGTTTTTGCTCGTCTTGATTTGTTGTCAATGGATAACTTAAGAGGACATTGCTATGATGGTGCCTCGAATATGAGAGGTAAGTTCAAAGGACTACAATAGTTAGTTTTGGATTTACAACCAAAAGCACGTTATGTGCACTGCACTGCTCATAGTTTAGACTTGGCAGTTGTAGACAGTCTCCGTGATCTTGCACCTGTGAGGGATATTATGGCTTTAGCAAAGGACTAATAAACACTGTAAGGGAATCCAAAAAAAGGGTGTGACTTTTCAGAAGCATACGCTGTGAGCGCGCCAACAACCACGCTGGTCTATGACCCCTTTGCCCAACTTGATGAACTATGTGAGCCTCTAGTATCTTGAGAATATTGAAAAACTCTTAAGAACTTCTAGAGTTTTTTGAAACATTTTCTGCAGAGGACAAAACAGAGGCAGGTTACAAATGTGCAGGCTACTTTGAGTCAATGTTACAATTCAAGACTTATTTCGTTTTATGTCTTTAGTGCCATGCAATAAATCCAGTAGAGGATGTCAATGAAAGATTCAATGCCCTCATCTAAGTACATTACACAAGAGCCTGCAGTTTGAGAAATATTATGTAAACTGCATTAAGCTTCTCGAAGTAGTTTCAATCATAACAGCAACAGCAGAATGGTCATTTAGCGCCCATAGACGTCTGAAGTCTTATCTCCGATCAAGAATGGGACAGAAGCGATTGAAGAACTTGGCTGTTCTTCGTGCCCACCGAGATGTTTTGGATGAATTGTATATCCGACCAGTCATCAACAACTTCATATTTAATAATCCGGTCGACATTTGCACCTTTCTAAAGACACTCTAGCCCTAATAATGGCATTTAGAGCAATATTAAAAATCTTCATAAAATAGAGAATTAAATACATACATAATGTTAAATTTTTAGTTTCAAAATATTGGTACTAGTTTAGTACTGTACAACTTTATTACTATAGTAGTGTATTTATTATTTTCAAATACTTCAATATTTTTAGGGTGTAAGACCCAATTAAAACCTGCTATTTACATACTTTTTCTGAAAGTATTAGGTATACTGTATTAACCTTACTAACTGTATTAAAATATTAACTTTGAGATATGGTTTTTATTTAATTATCCCTGAGCCTTATTCAAAATAAGCTTAAATTAGTAATTTCACTTATCAAAGTGCTATTACTGTGTGACAGCAATATTTTATGTTTTATTCATTTAATGATAGTTTAGGATTTATTTAAATATAATTTCAGTCTTTTCAGAGCTATATAGTCACTGCTCTGTAATAGTCTGTAAGCATGATTAATACTGTAAATGAAATTAGCTTTTTACGAAAATACCTTGTGCATTTATGCAAATATCTGTCAGTCACAATGCCTGTGCACACATGTACAACAATCAGCAGTATTTTTAAATCTTGGTAAGCTTATAAATGAGGCCATAGGGAATATGTGATTCGAAGAGTACAAAATACCTTACTCTAAAATCGTGACTGGATAGCTAGTAATTACCTTCAGGAGTCAAAATTCTTAATACTACTGATACACGTATAAAAGTACAACAAACTATCCTAGCTCTCAGAACTATTAGCTGCTTTCCTGGGAAGGAAAGAGGAGATAGGTTGTCGAAGATTGTTAAGGAAGAGCGGGTCACTCAAACACCAGGTCGAGAGGGCCCTACTCATTGGGAGGACTTGTGAAAGAAAGATGAGGGAGGCGTCAAGAGGGAATATGAGGTCAAAGATAATGTACTAGTGGAACTGGGCCAGCTTCAGCCCATTTTACTTCATTATCCTCCTGTTTTTTTTCTCCTGGTTCTTGATTTCATTTCTCTCTGTCGTCATCCTACTCTACTGCTTCATCCAAGCAACATTTTCACATGCATGAAAAGCACTTAAGTCAAGTATGGGTTGGCAGCATACGTCCTAAAATGTACAGTTTCAACTGACACATCAGTTCTTGTGTTTGTCAGGCAGTGTGAGGCCAAGAGTTGTCAGACAAAACCACGACACTGGTCGTCAAGAGAGCACATCACTTGTTTTGGGTGGCTCTTCTCAGTTTTAGTAATGTTTCGCAGTAGGGTTCAGATATGAACATCCTCCCACATTGCATAAAATCCATAAACAAAATTTCTTTAATTGCTGGGGATGTGATAAGAGCCCACATCACTGACTGCTGTTTGCATTAGCGTAGAAAACAGGTATTTATGATTTTGTTCAGGGGACCTTCCTGTCTACATAGCAATAAAAAAAGGAAAGTGCAGAGAAGAAAGAAGTTTTGGAACTCAATGACCACAGAACTTGGGGTAAGCTAATTGTTGAGTCAGAATGTCGTGCAAAACACAAGAGTAGTCTGTGCGAAGTTAACCAACAGTTGATGTATTGTAAGTGGCATGATTGATGCGTAAACACCTTCCCTCACCATATTTGGTCCACATACACATTTTTGTGAAGAACATTGATGGCTCTGAGAATTCTTGCCATTATAACTATATTATGGAACAGATTTAACATCTGATGGAAATTTTCAATCGCATCACTAATTTTGAACATAGTAGGTGAATGAGAAGCACTGGCCACCGCAGCTATAAGCACAATAATGCATTGTGTGAATCCGTGCAGCAACTTTTCAGTTTCCAACACTACCTCCTTTACTATATGGAAACAGAGATTACTCTCTGGATAGCCCTCAAATAAAGAGTGTTTCAAACAGAATGGCCTGATTTCAAAACTCCATAGTTATTGACAAAAGCATACTACAAACATGGTATAGATTACAAAATACTCACAAAATCCTAAAGTCTTAGCTAAGCGATTATAGATGTTTTGTGTGTCTCAGCAGTACGAACAAATGCAGACTATAGCTAAATTTGTCATAAACTTTACGCAATGTATATGTACCTACAGAAGTTATGGCGGCTGTGGTTCTGTTCTCTACTTCTTCTATGTCATGAGGTAAGAGATAAATGCAGTTTCCATTTTATATGTCCATAAGAAAACAAAAATCGCATAGGTCATTTCTGGGGATCGTGGAGACCAAGAAAGTAGGTCAGTGTATTGGGGTCCTGTGCACACTGTCAAGTGTCGAGGCAGAGTGTCATTGAAAAACTGATGTATGTTGTCATGCCAGTATGGAGGAGCTCCATCCTATTGGAAAATGAAGCCACCAGACTCCTCCTGAAGTTGTGTGAAAAGCCAATTCTGCATCACTTGAAGATAGCTCATTCCAGTCACTGCTTTCCTTAAAAAAGAAGGAATGATAAGCTTTTTCATGAGAAATCTCACAAAAAACACCATGTGATTTTTTTTTCTTTTGGGGATATGTGAAGGAAAGTGTGTTCATCTCCCGTTTACCCCATGGCATAGAAGAAGTGAAGAACAGAATAACAGCTACCATAACTTCTGTACAAGCAGGTACATTGAGTAAAGTTTAAGAATAATTTAGCTATCACCTAGATGTCGTTCATGCTGCTGCTGGTGGCCACAGAGCATTTGTAATAGCATAGTTAAAACTTTAAGAGTTTGTGAGTAGTTTGAAATTTATGCCATGTTTGTAACAAGTTTTTATCAACAAATGTGGAGTTTTGAAATGAGGTCATTCTTTTTGAAACACTCTATATACACAAGGTGACCAAAAATCTCTTTACACACCACCAAATGCAGTCCCTGTGACATCATTACACAAATCCAAGAGGGGAAAAAAGAGCAGACATAGTGCAATAACATCACATGTATTTTCAGACTAAGTAAATCAATTGAGTCATTTGAATATGGTCATGTAGGGTGTGACTGAATGGGGCCACAAGTTTAGGCATTTGATCAGACTGTTTATAGATGTTTCTTGTGCCCAGTCCCATGGTGGAGGAGTGATTTACTTAACTAAGGCGGGCTGTTGAGAGAGGAAATAGAGATTGCCAAACATGAAAATATAATTTCAACCAGAAAGACTCCCAGTACTGAGGAAGAAGCACATCATTGTCCCACCTTTTTATGGTACTGGTAGTGTACAAACACAACCAACAATGGCCAGCTGTGATCAAATCTCAGAAGCACAGTGAATCAGAAGGCTAATGGAAAAGGAAGACAAAATTTACCAACAGACATTGGCAACACACGTAGTGGAGTCCTAGCAGCAAACATCAGCCTTATTACTGTTATAGTTGGAGTCATGGACAATGGTGGTACAGTTTAGGCTTGTTCTGCGCACCTAAATCACGCATTCTCTAAAAGCCAATGAGCATTCAGTAGCATTCTAAGTGCTAAGCCATCAACGACATAGCTAATGCGACCATTAAACTTGATTGTTGTGAGTTGTCATCGCTGATAGTGGTAGCACGGGGGCAGTAAGACAGCAGCAAGCCACTGTGTGTAGTCAAATGAAGCTATGGTCTCCCTGAAGATACTCTCTACAAATGATGATGAAATAAATTTACCGAGAAAATACATTTGACCACTGCATAATACTTACCAAAAACGTTTAATATTTGCAATATATGGTAATGTCACACAAAATTTTACTGTTTTTGGAAACAACAAGGTTTTGATGAAATATTAAGCAAAGAAAAAGAGTTTTCAAATAAAATAAATTATTGTATTGGTAAAATTTTATCTTCTCTCATGAATTACAATGATGAATGTACAAATATGGATCATGATTTGTTTTCCTTAGATACACACAACGCTTCAGTTTTGATCAACAACGGTAATAACTATTCATCAAATCTGATGTGTTTTCCTAGTTCTCTCTCGACACGTTTCAGTAATTTGTCTCTTCCTCTCTGTTTCACTTTAATCTTCTGAGAGAATTTTTCTGCTCGGTCCTGTTTTATTTTATTCCAGTAGTTCATTTCCTCATCACCTGAAACAATTACATGAGTGTTGCCAATGTTACCTTTTTTCATTGACTGGCATGAAAAATCACATCATGGAACTTGTGACAGTTCCCATTAGAACAAGATGGACAATTAGTGCATTTTGATCATTTTATTGCGAGTAATATTAAACCTGGATATGAACTATGAAGTTTTGTGGTATGAGATGGCCGGCCGTGGTGGCCGAGCGGTTCTAGGTGCTACAGTCTGGTGACGTCCTTAGGTTAGTTAGGTTTAAGAAGTTCTAGGGGACTGATGATCTCAGCAGTTAAGTCTCATAATGCTCAGAGCCATTTGAACCATTTGGTATGAGATGTGAGCAGGGCTGCAGCTGAGAGGCAGTAAGAGGCCTTTTCCACAGATAGCCGCACACAGGTGTCACCTGTTACTTTGAATGCCAGAAAAGGAATACTTTAATAACACAAATATTGAACAAAACAAGCGAGTGCCACAGATACGGACCAAGGGATCCCTCTCCTCTATTAATTCTACTGTTTACCTTAAAAATAAAAGTTTTATAAATAATTGCCTTCGTGTTGTCGCGCTGGAAACAGTCATTCATGAAGACTTTGAAAATCTAATACTTAAATTTAGCATACCACATGGCCAGCCAAGGTTTGGGTTTGGTCTGAGAATAGTATCACCACTTAATGATGAAAGTGTGATTATATACTGACTGAGGGGGGGGGGGGGGGGGGGGGATCACTACACCAAGAAGGTGCTGTGTGACATAAACAAAAGCTGGTAGCTGGTAGGCATGTTTCTAGATGTGAAAGATGATGTCTATTCTAATTTCACATCAGTCGCATAAGAGTGGCACTAGTTGCACCACTATGAAGATACAAATCAGGTTTGCTTTAAATACACACTGTAACGATCTTGAATGTTAGTTACCTTTAAGACTGGACATAGTGAATTGCTGTTAGTCAAGAATGCCTTTAAGGCAGCAAAGATGCCGTTATCAACACCTCACTGAGTTTGAACATTGTTGTGTAATAGGGCTAAGATTTCGTATGACAGCAGGAGCACTCTTGTGGTTAATCAACACATCCTGATTGCAAAACTGTGTGTCAGTCTGGTGATTTCAACTGTTGTGCTGCCATTCGTGAACAGCATTCCAGGGGGTGTTTTCCAACAGGATAACTGTTGCCTACATATCAATGTTGTAACCCAACATGCTCTATAGTGTCAACATGTTGCCTTGGGCTGCTCAGTCATCAGAATCTGTCTCCAATTGAGCACATATGGTCTGCCATCTGATGAGAACTCCAGCATCATCCACAAACAGCATTAACTATCCCTTTATTGACTGACGAAGTGCAACAGGTATAGAACTCCATCCCACAAATTGACGACCAAGTGCAACAGGTATACAACTCCATCCCATTGTCACCAGTACAACACAATGCATGCATGTTTGCTTGCTTGCGTTCAACAGTCTGGCATATACAGCCTGGCAGATACAGTAGTTCTTAATGTACCAGCATTTCATGGTGCCAAATGTTTATCTCATACTTACATGAACCTGTGATCATGCAATGTTAATCACTAAAATATGACAAATGTATTCTTGGAATTCGCTTAAACAGACAAATGTATTCCTGAAATTTCATTACTCATTATTTTTTAGTGTTGCGATTTCTTTTTTTTTTCTGCTGGTGTACTTTGATGTTATGTGCGATTACATCGGTTGTTACTTGAGATAGAGAGATGGGACTGAAATTATGAGTGAATTTTGTACTATGTATCTAGTTAGCATAATGATCAGAGTACACAAAGGAATGAGAGTTCTGTACAAGTTTTGCCATGCATTTGGCTACCTCAAGTAAATATCAATTAATGACATCCATTTTTAATATACGAGTCACCTCCATCGTAACTCACCATCAAATATTAACCACATGCAACAGACATTATTTTCAGCCAATAAGTGCTAAATCTACAATGGGCAAGGAGTGGCAAACTGCTCCCTGTGCAATTAATCCACTAGAGTAACATCAATATAGCCTACCAAAAATGTGATAGGTGCACATTTGACCATGGAGGAAGCTTACAAATGGGACACATAAATGATCATCTACATTACAATTCTGTCTGGAAAGATTACCATATAATGGAAAGTAAAGGTAAATATTTAATGAATAGTTGACAGTGAGTGCTCATCAGGTAAATAAATTAGTGTGAAAGTTAGCTGTTCAACAGCAGGACGATGCAGTTTGCAGGGACAATGTATAGAGAGGGGGGGGGGGGGAGGGAGAGGGGGGGGGGTGAGAGAGGGGGGGGGGGTGTTCTCTCTATGGAGAAGAGTAAGTACTGCAATCGAACATGATGTTCATCCACAATAACATTTCACATCTTCCTCACAAGCCAATGAAAGATGCCCAAGTAAAACCGTTATTTAATAAGTAGTATGTACAGAATTTCCCACTGTGAGTGCCCAGGGCTGCTGTATTAGGTTGGTACATTAGTTCATTTTTTTTTTCCATATTGCTTTTCTGTTGTCATTGGTTTATTTATCAACTGTCATTTTTATTTGTAGTTCATTGTTGCTATCTGAGTTTATGTATTGTCATTTTGTGATTTGGAAATAGTGAGTGGAGCTGTGGACACTAGAAAATGGAGTGCTAAGTGGAGAAATCACATTTCCAACATATTCTTCTGTTTGAGTTCAGTGGAGGGGAGACAGCAGGGAGGTGCCAGAAATATGTGCTCCTGCCATTGGACAGAGCATGACAAGAAAATGGTTTGCTAGTTTTAAGGAGGATTGTTTTGACATAGTGACTTTCCATTTTCAGGAAGACCTTCAGGGTTTGACAAAGATCGTTTAAACAATAATCCAAATCAGTGTACTCGAGAGCTGGCAAATGTGATGAACTGTGATCATTTCAACATCATGCAACATTTTCATGCAATGAGGAACATTAAAAAATCAGGTGTATGGGTACTGCATGTTCCAAGCCAAAAATCGCAAAAATCAGTTGGTGGCCATATAATTATCTCTGCTTGCTCGTTGTCAATTGGATCGTGAACATCAACCATTCCTATCCTGTATTTACTAATGACGAGAATGGTGTCTCTGTCAGGGTGTATAATCGGACAAGGAAAAAATATTCCTGGGTCTTTCCTGCATTTCCCAATTAAAAAGACACTTTTTCCTGAGTGAAAATACACTTTTCCATTTTAAGTGACAGTACCTTCCCTTGGAACTGGGAAACTTCTCAATTCTTTGATTGGTCTAGGTTTTACACACCAGTGCAGAATGCCCTGGCACTTTACAAAACTAAGCTCAGCATAAAAAAAGATGCATTTTAGGAAGATCCTTGATCCACAGCAATATGTACACTGCATTTTTCGTATTAAGAATGTATAAATACGAAGTCCACAAAACACAGCATGTTAGTTTCTGAAGCACTGAGATCGAGCTAGCAATGTGTTTTTGTCAGCCAATCACAGCTGATATTCAGAGCATAGGACATACAATGTAGTTAGCCCATACCAACATCACTGTTAAACAGTGTGAACACACAAATAGGAAAAGTTAATATACATAAAGTCTACCAATAAGAAAAGCTACACTTTCACATATAATATCGATATTTTTTTGCATCCTCTAAGATATATCTAACACAAACGTGCCAGTAAAATTTTAAGTAATGATATAAATTTCTGGTATTATGGCTCCTCAAAGTGTTAAGTTCTGAATGAGATTCAAACACTCTGTGATTTAATAAATTCATTGCACATTCTCACACAAAGCATAAGTCATCTTGCATAAAAGTAAATTTACTTTGAAAGTAACACTTCTCAAACCATCATTCACAATATTTTCCCACGACCTGTTAGAAATGTAAACAGTTGCAATGTCATGCTCATCGAAAGCAGTTTATCATTATGAAGTACTGCATAGTCTCCGTCCTAAAGCCTTTGACACATTCTGCTGTCAGCAGATGTTTGTTTGTGCACTGTGTTCTGTTGCTGTAAATGGAGCAGTTTCTTTGCAACATAAGTTTTATTTTGGTGTTTTTCTCTCATTTATGTTTTATTGCTAAATATTATTCTGTAGCGGGCTAAAGTGAAAATCTTCATTGGATTATCAGTTCTTACCAACCAAAATTACAAAAATTTAACTGAAAACTAAGACAATGAAAAATTCCCAGGGGTTTTTGCCAGTTTTCTCCCGGATGAAAAAGCTCCTGGATTGTTCCCTGATTTCCCAGTTGTCCCGGGGCATATACACCCTGCATTATGCTAATGTCTTTATGCTAACATAAGCAAGAGAAAACAATGGTTGAGCCCAAACAAAGCAGCAACTCCCCCTACAAAGATCTGTGTGCATCCACAAAAGTTAATGTTATGCATCTGGTGGAACAGCGATGGTGTGGTGTGTTACGAATTGCTTTTCCAAGATGTGGCCATCACTGCTGACATTTACTGTCGACAACTGAGATGTATTGCAGGCACAATCCAAGAACAATGACCAGGAAGACTGCATTAAGTGATGCTACTCCACAATAACACCCACCTGAATTCTGCTAGATTGATAAACACTACACTATAAAGGAATTGAGTTGGGAAGTCATTCCACACCCACTTTATTCACCTGATCTTGTGCCCTCACATTTTCACCTTTTCCACGACATATCGAACAACTTTCGAGGAACTTCTTCTCCAGGTGTGAATGCACTCTGAAAACGGCTCGGCCAATTCTTCGCATCAAAACCAAGTCATTTCTAGCCATGAAATTGAAAATTTACCCCAACATTGGCAGACTGTAGTAAATAGTGAAGAAGAATATATTCTGTTGTGTTTTATTTTATTATTATTTATTACATTTATGGCTACACACTTACGCACCACGCCGATACATGCAGATTTGGAGAAAGTTGCGCCAGCACAGAACGTCACCAAGGCATGGCAGCAATTGAATGTCTACACCTGCTGTGATTGGGCTGCTTGGGCTTTGGCGCCACAGTCTGGCAGTGAATTGGAAATTAAGGAGCAGATGGGCAAGTGATAATGTCAATGCTCGATAAACAGTTGAAGAGATATATTGTAACATATCATTGAGTTCTAAGATTCTATTCAGAGCTGCTGCTCTCATCTATGAATTAATAAGAAATCTGGTTACCCAACATTGTAACCCCATGAACCATGGACCTTGCCGTTGGTGGGGAGGCTTGCCTGCCTCAGCGATACAGATGGCTGTACCGTAGGTGCAACCACAACGGAGGGGTATCTGTTGAGAGGCCAGACAAACATGTGGTTCCTGAAGAGGGGCAGCAGCCTTTTCAGTAGTTGCAGGCGCAACAGTCTGGATGATTGACTGATCTGGCCTTGTAACATTAACCAAAACGGCCTTGCTGTGGTGGTACTGCGAACGGCTGAAAGCAAGGGGAAACTACAGCCGTAATTTTTCCCGAGGACATGCAGCTTTACTGTATGATTAAATGATGATGGCGTCCTCTTGGGTAAAATATTCCGGAGGTAAAATAGTCCCCCATTCGGATCTCCGGGCGGGGACTACTCAAGAGGACGTCGTTATCAGGAGAAAGAAAACTGGTGTTCTATGGATCGGAGCGTGGAATGTCAGATCCCTTAATCGGGCAGGTAGGTTAGAAAATTTAAAAAGGGAAATGGATAGGTTAAAGTTAGATATAGTAGGAATTAGTGAAGTTCGGTGGCAGGAGGAACAAGACTTTTGGTCAGGTGATTACAGGGTTATAAATACAAAATCAAATAGGGGTAATGCAAGAGTAGGTTTAATAATGAATAAAAAAATAGGAGTGCGGGTTAGCTACTACAAACAGCATAGTGAACGCATTATTGTGGCCAAGATAGACACAAAAGCCCATGCCTACTACAGAAGTACAAGTTTATATGCCAACTAGCTCTGCAGATGATGAAGAAATTGATGAAATGTATGACGAGATAAAAGAAATTATTCAGGTAGTGAAAGGAGACGAAAATTTAATAGTCATGGGTGACTGGAATTCGTCAGTATGAAAAGGGAGAGAAGGAAACATAGTAGGTGAATATGGATTGGGGGGAAGAAATGAAAGAGGAAGCCGCCTTGTAGAATTTTGCACAGAGCATAACTTAATCATAGCTAACACTTGGTTCAAGAATCATGAAAGAAGGTTGTATACCTGGAAGAATCCTGGAGATACTAAAAGGTATCAGATAGATTATATAATGGTAAGACAGAGATTTAGGAACCAGGTTTTAAATTGTAAGACATTTCCAGGGGCAGATGTGGATTCTGACCACAATCTATTGGTTATGAACTGCAGATTGAAACTGAAGAAACTGCAAAAAGGTGGGAATTTAAGGAGATGGGACCTGGATAAACTGAAAGAACCAGAGGTTGTAGAGAGTTTCAGGGAGAGCATAAGGGAACAATTGACAGGAATGGGGGAAGGAAATACAGTAGAAGAAGAGTGGGTAGCTCTGAGGGATGAAGTAGTGAAGGCAGCAGAGGATCAAGTAGGTAAAAAGATGAGGGCTAATAGAAATCCTTGGGTAACAGAAGAAATATTGAGTTTAATTGATGAGAGGAGAAAATATAAAAATGCAGTAAATGAAGCAGGCAAAAAGGAATACAAATGTCTCAAAAATGAGATCAACAGGAAGTGCAAAATGGCTAAGCAGGGATGGCTAGAGGACAAATGTAAGGATGTAGAGGCTTATCTCACTAGGGGTAAGATAGATACTGCCTACAGGAAAATTAAAGAGACCTTTGGAGAGAAGAGAACCACTTGTATGAATATCAAGAGCTCAAATGGCAACCCAGTTCTAAGCAAAGAAGGGAAGGCAGAAAGGTGGAAGGAGTATATAGAGTGTTTGTACAAGGGCGATGTACTTGAGGACAATATTATGGAAATGGAAGAGGATGTAGATGAAGATGAAATGGGAGATAAGATACTGCGTGAAGAGTTTGACAGAGCACTGAAACACCTGAGTCGAAACAAGGCCCCGGGAATAGACAACATTCCATTAGAACTACTGATGGCCTTGGGAGAGCCAGTCATGACAAAACTCTACCATCTGGTGAGCAAGATGTATGAGACAGGCGAAATACCCACAGACTTCGAGAAGAATATAATAATTCCAATCCCAAAGAAAGCAGGTGTTGACAGATGTGAAAATTACCGAACTATCAGTGTAATAAGTCACAGCTGTAAAACACTAACGCGAATTCTTTACAGACGAACGGAAAAACTGGTAGAAGCGGACCTCGGGGAAGATCAGTTTAGATTCCGTAGAAATGTTGGAACACGTGAGGCAATACTAACCTTACGACTTATCTTAGAAGAAAGATTAAGAAAAGGCAAACCTACGTTTCTAGCATTTGTAGACTTAGAGAAAGCTTTTGACAACGTTAACTGGAATACTCTCTTTCAAATTATGAAGGTGGCAGGGGTAAAATACAGGGAGCGAAAGGCTATTTACAATTTGTACAGAAACCAGATGGCAGTTATAAGAATCGAGGGGCATGAAAGGGAAGCAGTGGTTGGGAAAGGAGTGAGACAGGGTTGTAGCCTCTCCCCGATGTTATTCAATCTGTATATTGAGCAAGCAGTAAAGGAAACAAAAGAAAAATTCGGAGTAGGTATTAAAATCCATGGAGAAGAAGTAAAAACTTACAGGTTTGCCGATGACATTGTAATTCTGTCAGAGACAGCAAAGGACTTGGAAGAGCAGTTGAACGGAATGGACAGTGTCTTGAAAGGGGGATATAAGATGAACATCAACAAAAGCAAAACGAGGATAATGGAATGTAGTCAAATTAAATCGGGTGATGCTGAGGGGATTAGATTAGGAAATGAGACACTTAAAGTAGTAAAGGAGTTTTGCTATTTAGGGAGTAAAATAACTGATGATGGTCGAAGTAGAGAGGATATAAAATGTAGACTGGCAATGGCAAGGAAATCGTTTCTGAAGAAGAGAAATTTGTTAACATCGAGTATAGATTTAAGTGCCAGGAAGTCGTTTCTGAAAGTATTTTTATGGTGTGTAGCCATGTATGGAAGTGAAACATGGACGATAAATAGTTTGGACAAGGAGAGAATAGAAGCTTTCGAAATGTGGTGCTACAGAAGAATGCTGAAGATAAGGTGGGTAGATCACATAACTAATGAGGAGGTATTGAATAGGATTGGGGAGAAGAGAAGTTTGTGGCACAACTTGACTAGAAGAAGGGATCGGTTGGTAGGACATGTTTTGAGGCATCAAGGGATCACAAATTTAGCATTGGAGGGCAGCGTGGAGGGTAAAAATTGTAGAGGGAGACCAAGAGATCAATACACTAAGCAGATTCAGAAGGATGTAGGTTGCAGTAGGTACTGGGAGATGAAGAAGCTTGCACAGGATAGAGTAGCATGGAGAGCTGCATCAAACCAGTCTCAGGACTGAAGACCACAACAACAACAACAACAACAACATTGTAACTGTTATATACGAGCAACAAAACACAGAAGAGTTATTTACAAAGTGGATATGTCATACAGTAGCTTGCGCAGATCGGAGCTCTCTTACAGATGGAGAAGTGAAGTGGCATGGATCAGTGGCATTGCATAGCAGACTCACTACACCGAGGAACTTCAAAAAGGTGGCCATACAAACATAATTATAGTAAAAATTAGTGTCATATCATCAAGGTGACAGATCATTTGTGGAAGTAACACACCGTATTAGCTTCGGCCAACTACAGAAGATGGATTTTACATTCCAGCACACTTCTTATTAAACAATGGAAAATCGGGAATGGAATAACAACAATATGAAAAGGATAGATTGCTACTCACAACACAGATGGGGACACAGAGGGGTAGGCAGACACATTGCAAAAGATTGCTGGATATTATTCACCTAAAGGACGCAGACCTTCATCAGATGTAGAAAAAACAGAATTCTCACGATTCACAAACCCCACACATACGTCCACTGCATTTCTGGGCACTAAGACACGACTGCATCTAAGGTGGGAAATGACTTTCGCAGGAGTGGGTAGTGGGGGTACTGAGGTGGTACAGGGAGAGGGAGGAATAGCGAGACAGAGGTGGGGGAAGTTGCAAGAGGCCACATATGTGAGTTGTGAATGTGAATGGAGTTTTGTTTTGGCTAATTCTGATGAAGAACGAAGTCCGATAGCTGAATAATATCTAGCAATCTTTTTTAATGCAGCTGTTTGGTACTCAAAACTGCTTTTTATTTTCGATACAAACACATAATAACCGTAACTGATCTTGACCATACATTGGCCATATTTAGATCCATCACACTGTTCTGATATTGCCCCAAGGGGCACAGACGTCCCTCACCACACTCACAGACAGCTGTGGGTAGTGTTAGCTATCCACCAGGCAGCCCTACAGCACACATTATGTACATGCGCAAGCTGCTTTGCCACCACTACTTGCTTGCACTCGGCCAATCAGTATGGTACTCCACATTATGGCCTAGCTGCAGGACTGCCCTGCGTCAGCTGTTTGCCGACCTGTGCCTATGCCCATGCCCATTCGGGTGCATCTGTTTGCACATGTGAACTGCAACAGTGTACTATACATTGTAGACATCATTTGGTGATCAAAGCTTGACAATATCTATAATCAGACTAAATATACTGTTTAATACAGTATCTGAAGATGGCCAATGTATGGGTGTGATTGTTATCATATTATGTGATTGTACCTAAAATAAAAACAAGTGTACGTTTCTTGTAAGATTATTTTTAAAAAGAGACGTGTTTTGAACACTCAGCAATATTTGTAATCTTATTTATTTGCTTGTCAATATCTAAAATATACGATGAGTGATAACTTTTACTGCTTCCATTATTTTTCAGTACCATATTGCAGATACCACAAAAAATGAAATTAATCAAGGTTCAGCTAGGATAATCAGCCAGGATTCCGGTCTAAAGGTGAAACAGGACAACTGGGGCAGCAAACAAGAAATGAGCTATACTCCCTGACAGAAAAGGTGAAGCACCCAGAAGAGAAAGAGGAAACTAAGTGAAACTTCATGAGTTGAGATGCTAAGTGACGTTATAGCAATGACTGTAAAACTGAGTCAAATTTACAAAAAAACATGGCAATATTAGCCCACTTATCAATATGACATTACATCTCCTCTGGCCTGGATGCATTCACTGATTTGCTTCAGAAGGATGTCATAAAGTCATTGTTCCCTCCCCTGGGGCAAGCTAACTCACAACTGTCGTACTTGGTCCTCGATATCCGGGACACTGGCACTGGGACAGAGTTGACGTTCAACTTGGCCCCACCCTATCAGGGACACATCTGGGGATTTTGCTGGCAACAAGAGTGCCTCAGTGTCAAGTAGACAGTTCATAAACACATCTGTTATATGTGGATGAGCATTGTCCTGTTGAAAAATGGCACCACGATACTGTCACATGAAAAAGAACACATGAGGAAACAAGCTGCCCATGAAGTACCACTGCACTCTCAAAGTTCCCCTCAATCACTACCAGCCATGGGCTGAAGTCATAGCCAATGGCTTTCCACATCATGATGCCAAGAGTAACACCACAGTGCTTATCCAAAACACTGGAAAAATGGGACCTCTTCCCAGGTTATCGACATACTCGCTGATGATGGTCATCCAGAGTAATGCAGAATTGTTAGTCGTCAATGAACACAATACGGTGCCTTACATCAGTCCATGCTTCCCAGTTGCACCACTCCAAACACAGCCATTTTTGTTATTTTGTTATTGTGTTAGTGACATTCTATGCCTGGGATGGTAACTGCTGCTAGTCTTTGACCAATGGTGTGGAATGATACAGGATATTGCAGGGAGTCCAATACTTTTTCTCTGACAGGAGGTGCATATGTCAAAGGATTGCAATGTGCTTGGTGCACAATAGGGTGATCCTCCGTTGTGGTCACACACGGTGGCGCAGTGGTTAGCACACTGGACTCGCATTCGGGAGGACAACGGTTCAATCCCGTCTCCAGCCATCCTGATTTAGATTTTCCGTGATTTCCCTAAATCGTTTCAGGCAAATGCCGAGATGGTTCCTTTGAAAAGGCACGGCCGATTTCCTTCCCTAACACGAGCTTGCGCTCCGTCTCTAATGACCTCGTTGCCGACGGGACGTTAAACACTAACCACCACCACCACCACCACCACCACCACCACCACACACGGTCAGCTGGAACCTTATGCATATGCCTGCCAAGTTCCCATGCACTCCAATATCAGGGCACTATCACATCTGCATGCCCCTCAAATCTGGATACTGCATGGTTCGATCAGTTGTCCAAATGGAGAACCGCAATGAGACCACTTTCTTACTCTCTCAGGCACTAACAATGCTGTGTCACAAAATTATGTGGCATCTCTTGTGCTCTTCACAGAGACCCCTCAACATTGATTGCTGTCATGTCCCTTATATATTCTACCAGGCCAAGTAACAACACCTTGTTGGCTACAGCAAATTGCAACTCTAACATACCCACTGATAGTCAATATTTGTATGAAGTTACACTGACAGTTGACCACGTCTTCTGGGTGGTTCACTGTTTTTGTCAGTGTGTTTTGTTGCATACTTCCCTCTAAAGTTTTCCTCTTACTGCTTCCTTAATCTGCAATCCTATCTTGACTTTCCTAGTCAACCCATATTAGTCTTGCTCCCAAAAACCTTTTCCTTTCATTTGACAAATGGAGTCCCTGGTTATAAAAGCTAGAATATTTTGGGACTGTGAGCGCATGCTTCTCATGCAATAAAAAAGCAAACATCTATAAGTATTACATTCTATTTTCATCAACATCTATAATTGCATACATACTCTGTAAGGCACTATACGATACATGGTGGAGCATACCTTGTACCACTATCTGCCATTCCTTTTCACGTCCCACTCACAAATGGAGTGAGAGAAAAATTATTGTCTATATGCTTCCATATGAACCTTAATGTCTCTTATCCTGTCTTCACAATCCTTAAATGCAATGTACAACGGTGGCACTAGAATCCTTCTGCAGTCAACCACAAACGCCAATTCTGTAAATTTTCTCACACAAAAATGTCGTCTTCCCAAAAGGGATTCCAATTTGAGTGCACAGAGCATTTCTATAATACTCACATGCAGGTCAAACATACTGGTAACAAATCAAGCAGCATACCTCTGAATTTAAGTTAATGTCTCTCTGTGATCCAACCTAGTGGGGCTCCGCAACCGTTCTAGCAGTATTTAAGAATGGGTGGCAGTTGTGTTCTATACATGGTCTCCTTTATAGCTGAGCTACAATATCCTAGAGTTCTCCCAATAGACTGAAGTCAATAATATGCCTCTGCTATAACCAATCTTATGTGCTCAGTCATATCAATCAGCACATCACTAATATTGTATTCAAACACTACAGAATCGAATTTCCTACTCATTTGCTAAAATTACATTGCTGCTGTTCTCACACCAAATAGAAATTCTGTCTAACAAGGGGACCATCAGAAATGTAAATAACAGATTTTGATAGGTCTCGGATATGTTGTAGAGGGACATGCCCCGAGTACGAGGCTATCCGCTTTTTTAATGATGGGCCTTGTTTTTCGAGAAAATTGATTTTGAAGGTCACTGCGCGCTGTACTACGCGCAACGTTACCCATGTCCCAACCAAGTGAGCATGGCGCATTGATTAAGGTCTACAGCTTACACGCTGGAGGTACTGCGTTCGGGTCCTTTCCGTGTTTTTTTTTTTTTTTTTTACAATAGTCCGACATTTTTCCATTTTATTTTACAGACTATCAACAAACTGTGTAAATTGTGTGACATTATTAAGAATTTTAAACTGTGTAGGCTCAATCAAACAGAAAAAGGACTGTCCGTGCAGACATCTCGTGCGAACTCTGTGTATTGTGACAGTATATCATCCTGGTCATCGCCTTTTATTTGATTATGGCAATATAATTTCATGATCCACAAAGTTTGCATGGACAGTCCTCTGCGCTTTATGAAAATGTATCATCATAGTCAAATAAACGACAAAAGCCTAGCTCCTAAAGCACTAGTTTACATTTGTCTTCAATGTCCGTCGTTAGTGCTGTGCGTGTTCGAAGAAAACAGTGAAATGGACGACCCAAATGTGTCTACAGAAGTGCAGCCAGAAGAAGACAAATCAGACGTAGAGGAGTTGAATGAACAATCGAGAGGTGAAATCAGTAATGCCATCAAATACACCGAAAAGTTGCTTCGTGATCTAAATCTTCTAGCAAATACACCACCCAGCACAATCTCTGCTAATTCAATTGGAATTGTCAACGAGATATGTATTGCAATACAAGACCTGTTGGCCGAGAGATGGATCATCAATGACAATGAGTTAATAAACATCAACGAACAAGGCGAGGTGCAGTAATATGAGGCGGTAAGTTTCACTTTTGTGTGGATGTTCTCTTCCTTGTGAACGAATCAACATAATATAAAGCTATTTACTTTGCAGTATACAGGAGTAGAGGGAGATGGCGATTTCATTGCCGATGAATGCACACATGAACCAGCAGATTATGTGCCTCTATCATACAAAGAACAATCAGTCGCTCTTGCAGTAGTAGGCCTACATCCGAAATTGAGCCTAAAGAGTTTGCAGTCCCACAGCGTCTCTCGATTAATACATAAATCAATGCTATATCGATGAAAACAGGATGTGACATGAGGTAGAACTCGTTGTGATAAATTGAACAGTATTGATCATGAGATGTATGAATGGTTCATCGAAGCGAGACAGAATTTGGAACAGGTAAATCATATAAAAACATATGTCAAATACATTGTAAGAAAGGGACTGGCTTGTGAAAATAATATAATTTCTTCTGCGAGCATGTGACAACCAGAAATATAGCAATGGGCGATGAACACCGCTGTTCCACTTTTATTGGATACCTTTAATTTCGTAGCCAGCTCGACATGGGTCGAAAGATTTAAACAAAAGCATAAAATCAGGCAGAGGAAGATTGTGAAGTTCATCAGTTCCAAAGAATGTGCAACGATGGAAGAAGTATTAGTAGCTGTGGAAGAATTCCACACACAAATGAAAATACTTATTGGTAATTTTAACCTCAACTACATAATCAGCACCAATCAAACAGGCTGTCATAATCGATCAACATACAATAGATCCCTCTCAGATAAAGGGGCAAGAACCATTCTCATGCAGAGAAAAGATTTAAACAAGATAAGTCATCTGAACACAGCACAGTACACTCTTAACTGCACCAGGAAAGGTGATCCTGTATGTTGTTTTATGTATGCAGGAACTGGTGGGAAAATTTGGCCCTAATGTTCAGAAAAGAGTGGATGAATTAGTCCTCAAATTTAAAACCGTAACTGTGTCCTGCACAAAATCAGGGAAGCTCAAGAAACTGGTGTATGAAGACTTTTTTAAAATCCGTGATTTTCCATATGTCAGACACGAAACATTTCTGTAAATCATCGATACGTGTGGAGGGCAGACTGATCTGACTGAATACGATCACATCTTAGTGGATGAAAGGAAAGCATGCACTTGCACCGTAAAAGTTATTCCACCAAAGTGTATTGCACTTTGCCAGCCTTGCAATGTATACTTTTACTGACAGGTTAAAATTTTCATGAAGAAAATTCAGAATGCTCCTGATTTGTTGAAGACCAACACAGCAATCGTGTCCAGGGACAATTCATAAAACTACACTCATTAATTTTGCATCAATTCAGGGCACCTGCTTATTCAAATATGATCAAATACACATGGTTCGCATCAAAGTTAACAGATGAAAGAGAAACCTTTTTGAATGTAAATTAATAATGTTTTCCTGTATCGCTTTTAAAAACTCCATGTGCCTGCAAGACCGTAGCTTTTATGAAATGTGCTTGGTGCTGTAAAACATTGTGTTTTGGTTGCTTTTACGACAAATAACATCTGAATTTCTGTTGTGGCATAATAAGCGATGCAGGCGATAGCGAGTAAGATTTTGTAATAATGGCTCTGAGCACTATGGGACTTATTTTGTAATAATGATGTGAAAATTAAATTACTATGCAAAACTGAATATTTTTTAATAATTTCACACAATTTACACTGTTTGCTGATATTCTGTAAAATAAAACGGGCCTCACACTTGGGACATGCCCCTCTATAACATATCCAAGACCCATCAAAATCCGTTAATACTTCAAATGGCTCTGAGCACTATGGGACTTTAAACTTCTGAGGTCATCAGTCCCCTAGAACTTAGAACTACTTAAACCTAACTAACCTAAGGACATCACACACACCCATGCCCAAGGCAGGATTCGAACCTGCGACCGTAGCGGTCGCGTGGTTCCAAAATCCGTTATTTACACTTCTGATGGTCCCCTTGTAAGTCATCCTGTATCATCCTACAGTCAATCAACAACAAAAAACTTTCCTGTACAACACAGTGCCATCCCCAAACTGTTGCGATTTGCTGCTCACACTATCCATAAGATTGTTCATGTATACAAAGAACATGAGCACTCCTACCACACTTCCCTGGCGCACATCAGAAGATATCATTGTCCCTGATGAACACTCAATGTCCAGAACAAGGTACTGGTTTCTATTACTTGAGAAGTTTCCGAATCACTACCATATCTTAGAAACTATCTCATCAACATTCTGCAGCGGGGCACAGTGTCAAACTCTTTCTGGAAATTTAGGAAAATGGATTCTGCATGTTGCCCAAGATGATGTGGAAATTCATTCCAGACGTAGCAACTTACTTGTTTTCAACTTTTTCAGTTGCTTCTCAATGCCAGGCATATCTATTTATATGTCCTCCATAAGGAAATATGCATGGCAATGATAGTGTGACTGTACAACTTTAATGCATGAAAGATTTTTTTTTTTAAATGCAAAATTTAAATTTTCAGCTTTCCTTTTATTATTCTCTGTTGCCACACCAGACTTATCGACGAGTGACTGAAATGAGCTAACCCACTTAGTTATTTTACATGGGGTCATAATTTCCTCAGATTATTGGCAAGATCCTTTGTTAACTTATAATGGTGGCAGCTGCATGCTTCACACATTCTGAAAATTTTGCCTCCTGAGATTTCCAATTCTTTTTCCAAACCAAGAGTACAACCATCTCTACTTCCGCAGCATTTTCCAAATTTTATTATTAAACCAAGGTGGATCCTTTCATTTTTCAACCTACTAACTCGGCACACATTTCTTCTGGGCATGATTTACAATCAGTTTAAACTTTGTCCATAATTCCTCTACATCCATCATACTGGAACTAAATGGAAGCCATTCACTGCCTAACCAGGAAATATCACCCATATTTCAAAGTGAAAAGAGCGCACTTGCGAGATATCAGCCCTAGAAATCGATCCTGTGCTTTCTTTGGGCATGATTCTGACAGTACGCAGTTACGAGCCTCTGAAGGTATAGCTTCTTAACTTTTCCATGCACCGATTGTTTGTCACTCATCCACACCATTGCGGTCAGTTAATGCTGAACACAAAGTGCTGTACAGTGGAGTGAGTTAGAGGTTTGTGAAATACTGTTTCCATTTTGGTAACACACTCTGTTTATTGTATCAATGTGTGTGGTTTCTAACTGGTAGTTGTGTCAGAGATCTCCTTGCTCCGAAATTTTTTTGTTGAGATTTGTAAATGCAATCTAAATGAATAAAATGAGTCAGTGTGCCAATAAAGAGGTAGTGCAGCACTATTTAATTATCAACATCTCTGTTGTGCATTATTTTCTTTGGATTATATAGCTGGCATTGTTAAAGCAGAAGACATTTGCAGGAGATCTGCTATTCCTCAATGTGATAGGCATGATTAAACTGTAAACTGAATATCATTACCTTTATTTCATAATAATTCTTCCGTTACTTGGGTTTCTTAATTCTGATATATATATATATATATATATATATCACCCATATTTCAAAGTGAAAAGAGCGCACTTGCGAGATATCAGCCCTAGAAATCGATCCTGTGCTTTCTTTGGGCATGATTCTGACAGTACGCAGTTACGAGCCTCTGAAGGTATAGCTTCTGCAGAATATCAATACAAGAATACTGTTTCAATAATATTGAAGGTATATGTGTGTGTATGAGGTTGACGTATTATGTACTCATATTACTTTCGCGCAGACTTCAAAACAAGTTGGTTAGATGTATCCAATTTCTCTCCTCCAATTCCCTCACCTTCAACATCCCATGAATAGGAGGGCTCTGTTGTCCACTGCACAGTACGTGGTGCTCAGGCATTAGGTGACAGCAGTAAGGTGGAATGAGTGACAAACAACCGGTGCACACGGGAGTTAAAAGCTGTACTTTCAGAAGGTCATAACTGCATACTATAAAAATTATGGCCCAAATTTTGCCACAGGATCGATTTGTGCAGCTGATTTCTTGCATGTTTGCTTTTTTCTCCATAAAGTATGAGGTCAAGTTGGTGATGTTTCTTTGTAAGTGGAGTTGCCAACAACTGCCCATCTGTTTCTTCCAGCATAAAAACTCTTCTAGCCTCTAGTGGCTTCATTAACTTCAGTACCCATCCATCACAAAGATTAGTTCATGATCACTAATCCTAATCTCTATACCGAAGAGTCAAGGTCAGGCTTGATTGTAGCTACAAGATATAAAATGTAAGGGGCCAATAAAAAAGTTTCTGTTCGAAGGCCATACAGTCCAAAAACCGCGTGCCAATCAGGCAAAATTGCTGTGAGCACTGAGGTAATGATCCCACAGATGTAGCTGGTTGAAGATACTGATTTGGTAAAACACCATGTCCTGCTGTGTGAAGAAGTCTGTAACTGTCTGCTGCACATCCTCGTCTGAGGAATTGTCAACCATTAAAGGCCTTTCTTAGGGGATTAAAGTCATGAGAGTCATATGAGGGGAGATCAGGACTCTAGGGCAGGTGCTCGGTGTCTTCCACTTGAGTCCCGCACTTGAGGTTCGCTTCCCAGATTCACTGGCATCTTGTGTCTAATCGCAACCAGCACCAAACTCGACACCCCATTCCATAACTGTGCTTTTCAACAGGCATTCTGCACCATACACATTCTTCATTCTATGACAGATGTCTACCAGTATTTATCTTTCAGCAGTCTAGAAAGGAATAACAACACGTTGGTCCTGCTTGGAAGTATTTCATAATAAAGTCGTCACGGTTCACATTTCTGCATTTACCACACGCATGCCACATTAACCCCTTTCCGAAATATAGGCGCTTGTATACCCGCAATGGAGTTGCACTATGTTGTACATACATTGAAGCAACACCCTCAAGTAGAAACTTGATCACCCTTTATATTGCCGCCACTGCATGTGGATTGTCTAACTAGTTGCTCAAGACAGTTTTTAGAAAATGTGTTAAGAACTACTTCATAAGACTGTCTGTCTGTACTACCTAAAATGAATCTAATAGACGTCCCAATCTATACTCAGTAGTTAAAGCCACTCCCAACTAATACTGCATGTTCTGGGTATATCCACATTAGTACATGCAGACTTTCTTTGAATGATCCTACAAGTGTTACAGTGAAATCGGCTGGTGGGTATAAACATCCGATGATTACATTGAGTTCATTTAGACTGGGTAGTCGAGTCCAAGCAACTTCACAGACAGATTGACTTACAACCTTGATAGACACAATATTTTTGTTGACTGCAGTTTCATTTTGATGACAAATCTGTTCATGCATAAAGGTTGACATGTTTAATGGATAAATACAACAATCAGACTCCAATTTTGTACCAAATTTAGTGACAATCTTATTATTACAAGTAATACTGTGACTAAATTTAGCACACAATTCCTTACAGATATCCCCTTTTTTATCAAATGGTTCAAATGGCTCTGAGCACTATGGGACTCAACTGCTGAGGTCATTAGTCCCCTAGAACTTAGAACTAGTTAAACCTAACTAACCTAAGGACATCACACACATCCATGCCCGAGGCAGGATTCGAACCTGCGACCGTAGCGGTCTTGCGGTTCCAGACTGCAGCGCCTTTAACCGCACGACCACCCCTTTTTTATCCACACATCTAATATCAAATAGGAACAACAATCTTACCTGGAATTCTGTGTTACATCATTACAGGCAACACTTACCAGAGAGGATCTCCATACTGCCAAAAGGCTTCTCTTGAACAAAATGTGCAGCAGATGATGGTGTAGAAAATCTCACATATGCTTCATTCGTCCCTTCTAAGATGTCAACGTACTGCACATCAGAATATCCTCTTACATCACTCTGTTCAGATAGAAATGAAAAAAATATAAAAAAATGAAATAACAAGATTTATCATAATTTTGATGATTATAACTATGCAACATTACATGGTTTTGCCCCGTAGGTTTCAGAAGAAAGTATGGATACAAAACAAACTTACTTCTCTGTAGAGTGTACTGTTTTTTCCACAGGTGTATTAATACATTCTTTGGTTTTTCCCAACTTGTGCCAATACATTATGAGAAATGAGAGGTTTAGATAGTGGCAAACATGAGGATTGGCCACAGTGTATCTTTGAAATGTATATAGAGATTTGGCTACAGTATCTTTGAAAGGTATGTGGCACTAAAATACTTTTTTTTATGAAATTACAAGTTTTTCAGCTTGTACATATGACAAACATTGTAAAGCTTTGTATTAAACAATTAACCCAGACCTTGGTCAGATACTTGATCACTGATCAGACAATCAAACAAATATGAGGAGTCTTCTAGTGAAAGAATCCACCGGTTTGGACAGACACTATGAGATTATCCAGTCGAAGACACCATTCGGATACGGTGGGATGTCACATATAGGACAAAGATGAGTCGGAGCGTCTAGTGATGCACTGAATGAACAAACAAACATGAAACATCTCCCACATAAGAAGGTGCTAAAATTTAACAAACCAGGAAGATTTTTGTATTTTGCAACAGTAAATATTAATTCTTCAAGGAAAGTTGGTAAATTGAAACATTTAACAGATGTCTTAGATCAACAGAACATAGTTATCGCAGCTCTTCAAGAGTTATGCAATACTGACCAGGACCCGATTGAATAAGGAGGATATCGACTTTGTAAGGGACCACCAGGAGAAAGGGTAATAGAAAATGTTCCCCAATTCAGTGTGGATTTCTTGGTACATAACAGAATATTGGATTCCATTGAGAATTTTTCATCCAATTCCTCAAGAATGGCATTGTTAACAATTAAGGTGGAAAACACAAGATACACACTGATACGTGTTCATGCTCAAACTAATGTTAAAAACAGAACTGACAAGGACGCAACGGAAAAATTCTGGGATGAACTTGATCAACTAGTAAGGACCATACTGGATACTAACATTAAAATTCTGCTTGGGGACTGTAATGTGAAGATAGGACGAGAGAAGAAATTTCGAGATGTGGTGAGGCGATGGCCAGCGCTAAACTTACAAACAAGAATGGGGGAATTAATTGAATTTTGTACTACAAATGGATTGGTTTTGAAGACAACAAGGTTTAAGAGAAGACCACATAAGTTAATGACATGGAAGTGCCCTAACGTCAAGCTAGGAGAGTTCCAGATAGATCATGTGGCCATGGATCAGAAATTCCATAAGGAAATCTATAATGTTAAAGTGCTGCATGGCATCGATGTTGATTTGGACCACTACATTTCAAAAACTAAAATCAAACTGACACCTAAAAGAAAAAGCAAACCTCAAAAGTTAATTAGATACAAAGAGAACACATGACCCTAGTTATATTATTAATAATCAGATATATTACGAGAAATCAAGAATACCTTTAAGTGGCAATCTAGAAGCCACTGTCAACAGATTAAAAGCCTTGGCTGAAAAAGTAGCTCCTGTACGGAAATGCAAGAAACACGCTTGGTGGAATGAGAAATGTGATGTAGCAATTCAACATAGACATAAGGCCTGATTACATGACCAACAAAAGAGAACTGAAAGCTACAGGGAGGAATTAATAAATGCTAGACGGTCCACTGCCAAAGAAATTACAAGGGTCAAAAGGCAATTTCATAAGACCTCGCTAAAATCTATCGAGGATGCTTTCTAATGCCACAAGACAAGAGATTACTATCAGACATTCAAACAGTACCAGTCAAAATACACTCCACCTACTCTTATGATGAAGGATACAAACTGAAAGGTAGCACATAACAATTATGACACTTCAATGACATAAGCTAAATATTTCAAACAGTTACTAAATAGTGGGGAACCTGAACATCATTTGGAATTTGACCCCTATCCAAGAAACAAAACGCATTTAGAAAGAGTTATACCACCACATCCAGATGAAGTACAAGCAGCGATTAACTCACTTCGGAATTATAAAGCAGCTGGTGAGAACCAACTAGTGGCAGAACTTTGGATATATGCAAATGTACAAACTATTCTGGACTTAGACAAACACCTTACTGACATTTGGAATACTGAGATGTTATGAATACTGAGAAGTTACCAGAGGAATGGAATGTTGTGATAATCCATCCACTACACAAAAAAAGGAGATAGATGGAATCCAAATAATTATAGGGTTATATCCTGCTGGATATTACTAATAAATTTTTTTCCAAGGTTCTGAATTTCAGAATTCATTAACAGTTTGATGGTGAACTAGGTGAATATCAAGAAGGCTTTCGTCCAGGACAAAGCTGTCCTAATCAAATTATTAGTCTCAAATGGATAATGAAACATCAAAGGGCAGGATGCTAGTGATCACCTTTGTCAATTTTAAAAAAGCCTATGATAGTATCCATCATGAATATCTGCTGTCAATTCTTAAAGAATTTGGTTTACATCAGAAACTTGTCAACCTCACTGCAATCACCCTTCGAAATACCAAAGCTACAGGGCTATTACAAATGGTTGAAGCGATTTCATAAATTCACTGTAGCTCCATTCATTGACATATGGTCACGACACACTACAGATACATAGAAAAACTCATAAAGTTTTGTTCGGCTGAAGCCGCACTTCAGGTTTCTGCCGCCAGAGTGCTCGAGGGCGCAGTGAGACAAAATGGTGACAGGAGCCGAGGAAGCGTATGTCGTGCTTGAAATGCACTCACATCAGTCAGTCATAACAGTGCAACGACACTTCAGGATGTAGTTCAACAAAGATCCACCAACTGCTAACTCCATTCGGCGATGGTATGCGCAGTTTAAAGCTTCTGGATGCCTCTGTAATGGGAAATCAATGGGTCGGCCTGCAGTGAGCGAAGAAACGGTTGAACGCGTGCAGGCAAGTTTCACGCGTAGGCCGCGGAAGTCGACGAATAAAGCAAGCATGGAGCTAAACGTACCACAGCCGACGGTTTGGAAAATCTTACGGAAAAGGCTAAAGCAGAAGCCTTACTGTTTACAATTGCTACAAGCCCTGACACCTGATGACAAAGTCAAACGCTTTGAATTTTCGGTGTGGTTGCAACAGCTCATGGAAGAGGATGCATTCAGTGCGAAACTTGTTTTCAGTGATGAAGCAACATTTTTTTCTTAATGGTGAAGTGAACAGACACAATGTGCGAATCTGGGCGGTAGAAAATCCTCACGCATTCGTGCAGCAAATTCGCAATTCACCAAAAGTTAACGTGTTTTGTGCAATCTCACGGTTTAAAGTTTACGGCCCCTTTTTCTTCTGCGAAAAAAACATTACAGGACACGTGTATCTGGACATGCTGGAATATTGGCTCATGCCACAACTGGAGACCGACAACGCCGACTTCATCTTTCAACAGGATGGTGCTCCACCGCACTTCCATCATGATGTTCGGCATTTCTTAAACAGGAGATTGGAAAACTGATGGATCGGTCGTGGTGGAGATCATGATCAGCAATTCATGTCATGGCCTCCACGCTCTCCCGACTTAACCCCATGCGATTTCTTTCTGTGGGGTTATGTGAAAGATTCAGTGTTTAAACCTCCTCTACCAAGAAACGTGACAGAACTGCGAGCTCGCATCAACGATGCTTTCGAACTCATTGATGGGGACATGCTGCGCCGAGTCTGGGAGGAACTTGATTATCGGCTTGATGTCTGCCGAATCACTAAAGGGGCACATATTGAACATTTGTGAATGCCTAAAAAAACTTTTTGAGTTTTTGTATGTGTGTGCAAAGCATTGTGAAAATATCTCAAATAATAAAGTTATTGTAGAGCTGTGAAATCGCTTCAATCATTTGTAATAACCCTATAGAGTAAGGTTCAGAAATGAATTCTCTGAACGTTTTGAGATACATACTGGCCTTCGACAAGGCGATGGATTGTCTCCATTATTCTTCAATTATGTGCTGGAGAAAATCATGCGTGAATGGAACAAAATATGTCCACCATCTGTTAAGAGTGGAAAAAAGATTCGACTTAACTGCCTTGCATTTGCAGATGATTTGGCGCTGCTAGCAAACAATACTGATGAAGCAAAGGTTCAGATAGAACAACTAGAATGATTAGCGGCAAAGGTTGGATCGCAAATTTCATTTGAGAAAACTGAAATTATGCCCAGCTTCCCAGTTGATACATCCTGTATCATACTCCATAATGATTAAAATATTAAAGCAGTAAAAAAGTTTAAATAGCTTGGTAAGATTATTACTGGAATGCTAACGAAACAGCATCAATAGAGAGTAGAACATTGAAACTACAGTGAGCACAGAGAATCACTTGGCCAACCTACAAAAAACAATTTCTCTCAATATGTGCTAAATTTCGACATTACTCCTCCGTCATTAAACCAGAAGCAACATATGCAAGTGAAACACTATTAAAACTAAATACTCAAGCAACAACTGACAAATTGCAGAAAGTTGATAAAAGAATACTCCAAACAATTACCAGTAAAAAGCATCAAGTTAATGAGCAATGGAGATTTCTGCCCAAATCAGTAGTGTATAAAGAAAGTGAATACATTATTGATACGATGCGGAAAAGGAGGACTGCATTTTTCAGCCACACATCTTGCCTACCAAATACTAGAATCCTGAAGCAACTTTTTGACTACTTCTGCAACAGTAAAACCAAAAACACGTGGTTTAAAGAAGTACAAAGTGATCTGGACAAATTGAACATCACCACACACCAAATTAAACACAGAGAAGAGAAACTGCTTCTGAAGAACAAATACACACTGCTGACATTCAAACCACCAGAATGGAAGAAGTATGTCATATCTGGAAAAGAAAGAGCAGCCAGATCACAACGAATGAAGAAATTTTGGAAAACAAATAAATTGCTGACTACTAAGACCTAAACTTAATCATTGTAGACTCTATTGTATTATGTTTGATTTTAGTGCTACAATGTGGGCATAAACTATGTAAGTAAATAAATAAATAAATAAACAAACAATTAAGTAGTCATGTCATACAAAACAATAAAGCAGTCATTATCATCACAATAGCTATCATGTTTATATAAAGTATGCCACCAAGTGAGAGAATGCTAGAAATGCAAAATAAATATCTAAAACAACAATGTTTTTATTAATTTCTGCACTAAGTCGGATGCACAATTATAATAAATGAAAATTACAGTGCTTTCAAGAACACGGATAAGCAAAATTTAAGGATGAAAGTAACTTTAGCATGATGTGTAACTGCTAAGTAGTATAGCTCACTGAAACTTGGATCATACATGGAAAGAACTGCTACAGTATAGTGCAGAAGGTAACTGAAAGAAATACACGATGACACAAACAGAAATGACACTTAAATTGAAAGACAATAATTACACTTAAGCCACCACAATTTATGATGTTCCCCTGGACATTACAAAAGGCGGTTCTTAACAGGATTTGTGATCACCATGGGCAGCATTGTACTCTCATGCTGGCATAAAGTCGGTAAGTAGTTGTTACGATAGGGCGTTCCATTCCTCCACCATCGTGGCTGACAACTGGTGGAAGGCAACTGATGTTTGTGGTCATGTTGCAAAATCTCTCTCTAATGTATCCCATATGTGCTCAAAGGGATTTAAGTTGGGGAAACAGAAGTTAATAGTATGCAATTAGCATTGATATTATGAACAGGAAATATCAAACAAGTGGAAGTCCATTTTATGATGAGGGGATTATGCGTTTCATAACACCATTCCAAATAGCTTTAGGATGACTACCAATGAACTGACTGACTTTTACATGTATGAGGGAGGTTCAGAGAAAACGGTATGAAACAATACTGTGGGTATAACTGGAGTCTTTATTCAGAAGTAATCACCAGACGCCTGAGAACAACTATCCCACGTTTCACGAGCCGAAATACTCCCTTTTCACAGAATTCCTGTCACCATAGCAGGAGCCAGTCCACTGTGTCCTTCACTTTGTTGTCTGAAGTGAAGTGCTTCCCTCAGAGATGTTTTTCTTGCAGACCAAACTCACTGAAGTCGCAGGATGGCAAGTCTGGGCTGTAGGACAGATGCTCAAGCTGCTGGAATGTTTCCTTAGGCTTTATTTCCCTAATTGGGCTGTTAGGAACAGGCCGCTGAAAAAGTCTAGTGATCAATCAGTAACTTCCGTATCTTGCTAGATTTCATGCTTCTCTTCCTTCTTTCTTGCGGTCACCATACAATACCAATGCTTCACAATGGCCCTGCTATTCAGTACCCTTGAACTGTGACACAGCTTCTCTCCATGGACTTTGATCTGTTGTGTCCAAGATGCTGAAAGAGACTTCACTTGTTCCAAGGAAGTTAAACTCAATGTATTTCCTATCATGTATAACTCTAACTTCTCTTAATGAATTGACTACACATGCATTACATTCCAGCTACATGTTGTCACGTGTCCATTACCTGGAAGTCTCGGAACATTAGGGTGATAAAATCTGAACACCAATGCCGTGATTATTTCTTTGGCATTATGGAGGTCACATGCACTCCATGTCTTTCCCTTGCGGCTCTACAGAGCAAGTGACTCACCCAGCATGTAGAAGTGCCAGTCTGTGGCCACAGGATTGGTACAATTCTGATCTGCACAAACCATCAAAACCTCTCACGAAAGTGGGTGCTTCCTGCTTACTAACTACCTTAATCCACGGATATCTTTTGTTGGCCAATGGATATCGAGGATGTGGAACATGTCTTTCTATGAATGACATGTAACATCACTACTCCCACTCGAACTTGGCCATTATACATTGTGTTATCTTGGAGATATGTGGACATGCATTATCATGGAGTAGAATCACTCCCTCCATGAGCAGCACAGGCCATTTGCTTTTGATGGACTTGCACAGGCTATGGAGTGTCTCACAGCACACATCACTGTTAATGGTTTTTCCATGCTTGAGGAATTCAATCAGTATCAGACCTCGGACGTAAAAAAAGACAGTTAGCATCACATTGTTTGCTGAGGGCACAGCTTTGACTCTTTTAGGTGGAAGTGACGACACTACCTTCGTGTCCTTAGATGTCTCACTGTATTACCCCGAAGTGGCGTGTAAATTTCAACTGGTCTAGTTAATGATGTATTGTACCTTTTCATTTGAACGCTCCTTATATTATCATACATTTTGATAATTCAACTTGTAGCTCTCAAAAATGATATTATGAAGGGCTAAAGGAGACAATAAAGAAATAAACAAGAGAGAACTGATTTTCAAGACTTATCCTATAAATGAAACCAAATTTTTATGCAAAGTAAAGCATGTGGACTACAGCTGTTTGTGATGCAAAAGATCTATGAAGGTATTTTAACACATTCCATGCACACCACAGTGACTGCCGCAGTCCCACAAAGCCGGAAACTTTTTATGTGGCTCCCACTTACAAGACAAAGGATAGTAGATTACTGTGTGTTTCAGGAAAACTGTCATTGATTCCAAAACTGTTATCATCAATTTTGGAATCAGATTCTTCAAGCAGCCTCAGAATTTCTTCATCAGTCAAAATGTTCCCCATTTTATGATAAACTTTTGTGATCAAAACAATTATGGAAGTTCACTGCAACATCAAATGTGTGGGAACTGATTATGCCTGTAACATGTATTTCAAGTCACATAGCCCTTTATGGAAGCAGGAACATCCATTTAGTAGCACTCCAAAGTACTAAAAAGCGAATAACTGGTTTTAAGCAGTCACTGCTCCAAAATAATGCGTCATGAAGAAACAATCAGGAAAGCCGCACACACGTAATTCTTCTCTTACTGTTAGGGGAAATCACAACATGCCTGTAGTTTCTACTGGTAGTGACAGGAATGTGTTAAAGGGCTCCTGGAAAAGTAAGAGTGAAGTTACTGATTACGATGTGGGTCTAAGAAAATCTTAAGAACAAAAAGTTGAAAGTGGGCTGTGCGTGAAGTGAAAATTATATTTTCAATAACATACAAAACTATTTAACTGCATAACTAAATTTGTACAATATTGTAAATGTAGCATAAAACTCAATAACTGAGATACTTTGAATGCCAAAATAGTAGAGTTCAAGAAGACAGGAAAAGCGCATTTTCTTGGAGTTAAGTAACAGTAATCTTTAGGAAAACAATTTTTTCAGCAAAAGTTAGTGTTGAAACTCTGCTAACAAACAAATATAAAGACACTGCATTCATTGTGCTGAAGAACTGTAGTTCAAGTCCAATGAACAACAAACCTCTTATGGACACTTCTCACAAATTCATCATATTCACACATGTGGTAGTCTTTAGCCCCCAACAACGGTTTACTTTCCAGCCTGGATTTAGACAACTCCAACAAGTTGGCAGTGAGGTGTCACTGTACACAGTTAAGTATGCTCTTTCACTTCTAAGTGAGCGTCCCTCTTCATTTTAATGACTAATGACTACACATACGTTTGGGCTGTAACCCAAATTTGTTTTTGCTGTAGATCTCCCTGCAACTAAACTAACTGATGAGATTGTCTCTTTACAATTATAGCACCTTGCCATTGCTTTTGGCTGACTACATTCAATATGAACCTCCATTCAGTATCTTAATTTGTTAACCAATTCAGTAAGGATTCCTCAAAATTTACCTTGAACTTCGCTACATCTGTGAGAGGCTCGTCAAGTGTAACATGTGCTATGACGCCCGGAGTAAACACAGTTCGAGGAGGGTCTGAAGACACAACTGCTTGCTGCTGTGCCACTTCATGGTGATTTTCATCATCCTCGCTGTATGCACGGGGAGTCTGAGATGCCCACCTCGCTCTCGCCAGATGCTGCTTCACTGCCTTCATTTTGCTACGCTGCAAGTCAAGGTATTTATTTCGGAGGCGTTTCCATTCGCGCCTGCAACACACATTCCAATTACAAAGGTCTGCAACATAAAAATTGTTTCAAATTTATTAAGTGATTTTTATATTGTTTTCAATGCTGTTTTCGGGAAAAATAGTGAAAAAATTCCATCACGTACAGTTATTTCACAAATTGCTTGTCTAGTTTTAGCTTTTTTCGATATTTCAGCACTCTAGTGAGTCTGAATTTTGGTTTTTAGGATCTCCATAAACTGTTACTGACCCATTTTTATACAAGATATAGGTAAAATAAAAAGTAATTAGTAGAAACCAGCAGTATTTTCATGTCAGTGCCTGCCTGTCACGCTACCCCTTCCCCCACCATCACCAAGCAGTGAGTTTCTGCTATTGTCCTTCAGTTCACAGTACCTCTTCACTCTGTGCTGTTCACATGTTGTTGTTACTACTGCTTTAAAGTTGTGACTGTTTACTTGTGTTGTGAAGTTGTTTTATGGACAATGGACAATGGTTACCAGAGGATGCATAAACTCGCCAGATTGCTTTTGCTACATTTGTGGTAACTATACCGTTAAAAAGCAACAAAGAAACATTTCCGATATTGTTGAAAAAGTATATTTCGCCTATTTTGGTATAAAGTTAGGCGATCAACATAAGTCTTGGGCCCCACACTAAGTTTGTTCAGTGTCTGCTGAAGAACTGAGACAATGGTTTCAATGTAAAAAGCAGTCCTTACATTTTGGTACACCAATGGTTTGGAGGGAGCCCAAAAATCATAGTGATGACTGCTATTTTTGCTCTTGCAATGTACGAGGTTTCAATTTGAAAAACAAAAAGGAAATCTCTTACCCTAACATTCAATCAGCCATTAGCCCCTGTTTCTCATGGACATTGTAATGGATCTGGGAGATGTTATTTTTTTACCGTATTTGTCGATACTGAATTGAAAATGTTTTCTTATATTTTTGTCAGAATTTATTATAATTTGTCTTATTATATGTTAATTTACTTCTGTTTTTGAGAGTAAAAGCATATTGATTACTATTAGAAAATGTATCGAAGAATAGCAAAGAAACTGATTGTGTAAAATATCTTTGACGTTGGAGTAGTCTTTGACTATAGTCGGTCCGAGTCGGAAGCTAACTCTTGGTGTGTGTTGACGGAAGAACAATGTGAAGGTCGCAGTCATAAATAATTTTGAATTATGTTAACTATTATTTTTGTATTATCTGAAAAGAAGAAACTACATTGGAAGAAACTGTATTTGAAACACCAAAATGAGAGAAACACGCTGAACCACGTCATTTTCTGCAGCCGACAACGATGCATTGTGGAATCATACTTAGACAACTGAAGCCAAGACTTATATTTGCTTGCAAACGTCTAATGGAAAAGGTACTGTCACGAAATATGGCAAATTTAAGTTTATAAAAAATAGTGACCATATTTTCAACTTGTGTAATAGCCGGGAAGCCATATTTCAACTGGGGACTGTAGCCGGGATATTGTGTTCACGAGATCTTCAACAGTGCTACGAGGAAGAAAATTTTTGTGTGTTAATACCAGTTTCTTCAGAATGTGTGTTACAATGTTTGTGTTCATCGGGAAGTAAAAGTTTTGGAGAAGAAATGTTTCGGCAAAAAATATAATTTTCGACAGAAGAAAATACTTCAAGAATTTTGGTCAACAATCACATGGATGGAAAACGTGGTTTTGCAACAGTAGAAGAGTGTTCCAGATAAGTCACGAAACCCTCGTATTTTGTTAAAACAATATTTTTATCTTGTTTTGTATTGTTGTGTATAAATTTTTGTTCTTCACAATGACTTATGAGATTTTCGAGAGTATTGTGCCTAAAGTAGAAAGTAGTAATTTAATAGACTAAGAACATCAGGACAGGTCAAATGAAAGAGAAAGAACCGATCAATTTGATTTAAAAAGTTTTCTTGTAAATTTCACGAAAGAAATTAAACAATCAGTTGACGACAATAAGACATACTGGGATGAAAAAATTGATAACATTTTGTTGCAAGTCCAAGCAGTCAATACCCAAGTGGGTGAGCTTTCGAACAGAGTTGGCAGTGTTGAGGAAAAAATTGAATCTGTGGAAGCAAAAGTAAATGAAATTGATGTTAAATTGAGCGGTGAAATTAATACTGTAAAAAATGAGTTACTGATAGATAGGGAAAGAAATTTAATTGATTTTAATGAGATAAAAGGGGAAATTAAAAATTTGGATGAGAATACAAAAGTTTTAGTTAAAAATGTACAACAAGAAACTGACAATCGTTTGTTTACTCTAGAAGAAAAAGTAGAATGCTATGATTTGGAAAACAAAAAATCTGTCAAAGAACTTAGCGAAAAAATTGAAAGTTTTGACATTGAATTTCAAAGCAAAAATTACAATGTCAACACGTGTAATCTTATATCTAATATTCCAGTGAAGCACTTTTCGGTAGATGGACCCTTACATCCCGTTGATTTTATGCAGTATTGTAAGGATTGTTTTTTTACCTCACTCACCAGATGAAATAAAAATTAAATTTGTGAAAAAATTCTTGGAAGGGGAAGCTTTGACTTGGGCAAACCAGATTGTAACTTTGGGGATGACCTTTTCAGAATTTGAATCAAAATTTTTGGAAAAATTTTGGCATGATCTTAAACAAACTAGAATCAAAAGTGAATTTTTGAATGGGCGAAACTATAGGGAATCAGATGGGAACATGAAACAATTTTGCAAAAGTGAACTTCAAAAACTTATTCATTTAACAAAACCTTTGGATGACTTGATCAAAATTGATACCTTAAAGAGAAGATTGCCATCAGCAATGCAGTTGAGTTTAGTTTATTGTCCTGATAGTAATGTAGAGCAGTTTCTCAATTATATTGAAAAGTTGGATAGGGTAACAACAAGAACACACAGTGGGTTTACTCAGAAAGGTAATGGTCAAAATTGGGGAAATGACAACTTTCAAAAAAGGGAACAAAACAATTATCATGGTGTCAGTCAAAATTCAGGGGGATATAACAATTTTGTAAAGAAGGACCATAATTTTTATCCAAAACAAGAACAACATTTTCGCGTTAATAATCAACAAAATAGAGAACACTTTAGGGATCAAAATCACAGAAATTTTGATAGAGGTCAGTACAATAGAAACTACCAACAATCAGGTAATGGATGGCATAGGAATGGGATCAGAAATGTTGATCAGAGACATTGGCAGAACCATAATCAGCAGTTCAAACAGGAACCGGAAATAAAAAACGAGTAGACGCCCCCTTGAAGGTCCGCAAGGTTGAGGCAGAAGGTGAGCATGATGAAAGGACCAATGGATGTGACTATCATAAACCCAAACAGGTCAGTTCCAAACCTACGCTATCACATGAGGTCATTAGTTGTTACTTATTGAAGAAATTTCAAGAGGAAAATAATAATGATAAAGATAACATTTTCAATACACAAGAACATACAGTAGATAAAAGTAATTGTGATTCATTTAATTTAACAGAGTTTTACACTTGGGCAGAAAAGAACAACACTTTGTCAGATGATGTAATTTGTAGTAGTTTAGAGATGTGTGTGAATGAAAGAGAGAATGCATGCTGTGAGAATGAAAATGTTGGTGAAAGGGATCTGGTAACTTTAGAAAGGGGAAATAATATTTTGGGGGATAATTTGAATGTGTATGACCTGAATATGTGTAATGATAATGATGTTGTTGATAAAGTTGATAATGATGGTAATGGTATTGATGATGATGTTGAGGAAAGGTATTTCATTAGTTTAAATAGGGAGTTGGGTATACACATGGTTGAAAATGGATTAAATAGAGAGAATATTATAGAAATTCCCAGGGATGTTACCAGGATGAATAATACTCGCAATCTGGGTGTATGTAAAAGTGTGAATTTAGATGTTGCTGGTAAAGAATCTGACTACACAAATAACGATGACACATGTATAACTTCTTACCTAAGTGAAACTTTTATAGATACTAATGATACACACACATTTCTTATGAATATAGGGCTGAACAGTGAAACTATTTCTTTTGACAAGAACTTTAGAAAGATGCTTATTAATGTATATGAAATTGTATGTCCTGAGTGGTGGAAAAAGATGAGATATTTTATTTTTGAAAAGCTGAAGGATAAGTACTTCAATAGTATACAATGTGATTTGGATGAAAATTCTTGGCTATTTGAGATAATAGAGAGTACTCATGACAATTTTGTGTCTTGTGCAAATTTTATAACTGTGACAAATAATACATGTAATGATATGCCATATGATTCTGATAAGTATAGGTTTGGGGAAATTGAAAGTGATTTATTACATGAGGATACAGGTTCTGAGAAAAGTGATCAATTTTGCAGTCCTTATATAAAAGTTCAAATTGGGTCATGGATTGGTAAATGTTTAATCGATACAGGAAGTGAGATCTCAGGAATATCTGAAAGGTTAAGCAAGAAATTGAAAGTGGGGAAAGATTATGTTGAACTGCCAGTTGTTGGGGTAAAGATAAAAGGTGCTACTGGGAAGAGCAGTAAATTGGTAAAAAGCCAGGCTTTAGTGACATTTTTAATTGAAGGCAAGTTGTTCACACATGGATGTTTTGTAAATCAGGAATTTAATGAGGATTTTCTTTTGGGTATGAATTGGATAGTAAAAGTAAATACAGCATTTGATTGGGTTGGAAGAAAACTTTTGATAGAAACTAATGAAAGGGAATACATTCAGACAAATTTTGTGAACACACTTGGTGATCAGAGTAATGGAAATTTTGACAGTATTAATTTACTAAAAGAAAATAGATTGGAGAATATTGAAATTCATAGATTTGATACTGATGAAGTTGAATTTGGGAATTTAGTAAATTTGAAAATTTCAGAAACACAAAATTTATCTGGGGAGCAAAAACAACAGTTAGAAAATCTGCTGTGGGAATACAGTGATGTTTTCAGTGACATACCTGGTAGGGTAAGGGGTTACCAGTGTGAGCTTCAGGTAAAACCTCATGAACCATTTTTCATAAAACCATACACTATTGCAATATCAAAAAGACCTGCTGTTGAGAAAGAGCTGAAAAAGATGGAAGGATGTAATATAATAGAAAGGAGTATCAGTGCATATAATAATCCTCTAGTAGTAGTTTCGAAAAAAGATGGTGGAGTAAGATTGGTTTTGGACTCTAGACACTTAAACAAAATTTTGTTCAGACAGACAGACCATCCTGAAAATATTGATGAGTTACTCTATAAATTTACAGATATAAAATATATGTCAAGTTTGGATCTAACTTCGGGTTTTCATCAAGTACCACTTTCGGTTAATTCTAGAAAATATACTGCTTTCTTGTACAATGGTAAGAGTTACCAATATTGTGTTGTGCCATTTGGGTTAAATTCTTCTGTTTCCGAATTTATAAGAGCTTTGGATCATGTACTGGGGCAAGAACTTGCGTCTAAACTGATAATCTATGTAGATGACATTTTGGTTACAGGGAAAAATTGGGAGGAACATTTTTTGATTTTGAAGTCAGTTTGTGAAAAACTTAGAAAAGGGGGGATGACATTGAAATTAGAGAAATGTAAATTTGCAGTTTCTGAATTAAAATTTTTGGGTCATGTTGTCACAGACAAGGGAATTTTGGCAGATCCAGAAAAAATTAAAGCAATTTCAGAAATTCTTATTCCTAAGACTAAAAAACAAAGTCGTTCTTTGGGTTATGCGGTTATTACCGAAAACATATAAGTGATCAGAGTCTGAATGCACCATGTTTAAGTCAGTTACTTAAGAAAAACACTGTTTGGGTTTGGGATAAAAGTTGTCAGGAAGAGTTTGATAAAATTAAGCAAGAGTTGAGGAAGCAACACTTATTACACAGACCTGGTTTTAATTTACCATTTTGTTTGATCACTGATAGCAGTAATTATGGGCTTGGAGCAGAGTTATTTCAAGAAAGAGTAGAGAATGGAGTTAAGATACATTGTGCCATAGCATTTGCAAGCAGAATGTTGCTCAAGCATGAGAAAAGTCATAGAAAATCCACACCCTAATGCTTATCGTTTGGTGTATCCTAAGTCAAAGAAATTATTTGGTCTCAGGAATGTTGTCTCTTTAAAACTGTATAAACAGAAATCATAATTTAAAAAATTTAAATAATCTATTATCATCTAAAACAAAAGTCCTCCACTGGAATACGCTTGTTAGAACAAAACTGCCTGTACAACCAAGTGTGTATATTTGCATGTATAAATTAATAATTTGAAGTCACATATTAATTGAAACTGATGAAAAAACACTGATTTAACAAAGAATGAGAGAAAGATTTATTTTTACTTTTTTACAAAAAAAGTCTCCCTAGTGAGCATTTCTGAATTTTTCTAATTTTGGAAGCTAAGTCTTCCCTGTGGGTGAAGGCATGCATGTGAGGACATGCATGCAAAGGTATAAGTTTCAAAACCAATTTTAGATAAAGCCTCATGATATATGAGCAGTTTATTGTTGTTTATACTGATGTTGTGGGGAGCAAAAGTACTCTTCACAAGAATGTGACTTGTAGTAATATTGTAGTAGAAAGGCAAGTGTATATAAACAATTGCAAAAATTTAGATAATACTGATGTATCTTTAGCTGTACTAAAAGAAGAAAATCATAAAAAAAATACAAAATACAAAAAAAAAACCATGAGTAAAAAAAATTTAAAAAGAAAATCATAAGCAAAAAAAAATATATACAAAAAACAAAAAAACCATGACTAATAAAAAAAATATAAAAATTAAAAAAAAAATCAGAAGTTAAAATATATATATATAAAAGGCAAATATAGAGAAAAACACATTACACTATATATGTCCAGTATCATTTTTACTGTTACAATATGTAAGCATAATGAAATTAACATTAATATAAAAAAAAATTAATTTAAATCTTATTCTAGGAAATGAGTTTTACCTTTCTATTATTTTCAATCTGTATGCTGTATGTTAGAATATTTCTCATGTATGTTTTATACCATGTATATTTGTCATGTTAAATAATTTCTTTACTTGAAATTTTTGTGTATGGGATTGATGGGGAAGTATCATTGCAACAATAGCCAGTAACAAGTCCACAGATTCAAAGAGTCCAAATTTGGGAGAGGTTATCAGACTGCATCATTAATGTACTAATTGTGTAATACAGATCCATCACTGGATGTTGTCGGGATTTTGTTGTATATGTCCATAACAACAAAAGCCCTGGGGAGCAGTTGTAATGGATCTGGGAGATGTTATTTTTTTACCGTATTTGTCGATACTGAATTGAAAATGTTTTCTTATATTTTTGTCAGAATTTATTATAATTTGTCTTATTATATGTTAATTTACTTCTGTTTTTGAGAGTAAAAGCATATTGATTACTATTAGAAAATGTATCGAAGAATAGCAAAGAAACTGATTGTGTAAAATATCTTTGACGTTGGAGTAGTCTTTGACTATAGTCGGTCCGAGTCGGAAGCTAACTCTTGGTGTGTGTTGACGGAAGAACAATGTGAAGGTCGCAGTCATAAATAATTTTGAATTATGTTAACTATTATTTTTGTATTATCTGAAAAGAAGAAACTACATTGGAAGAAACTGTATTTGAAACACCAAAATGAGAGAAACACGCTGAACCACGTCATTTTCTGCAGCCGATAACGATGCATTGTGGAATCATACTTAGACAACTGAAGCCAAGACTTATATTTGCTTGCAAACGTCTAATGGAAAAGGTACTGTCACGAAATATGGCAAATTTAAGTTTATAAAAAATAGTGACCATATTTTCAACTTGTGTAATAGCCGGGAAGCCATATTTCAACATGAAGTACCAATAACCTCTCCTCCAGATTCTTTGGGTGATATAGATGATCATGAGCCATTGGCTCAGCAAGGTGATAGTGAGAAAGACAGAGATTGCTATGATTCTGGCTCAACCGATCCCATTCCATTCTCACAATCTGAACTGAACAATTTAGTTAGATACCCAGGCCTTTCTAAAGAATCGGCAGAGGTTTTAGGATCTAGATTGAAAGATAAACATATGTTGGTTCCGGGTACATCCTTTTCTTGGTATCGATCAAGGGAAGAGGAGTTTGTATCTTTCTTCTCTCAAGAAAGTGACCTGGTATTTTGCAGTTATGTTCCTGGACGACACATTTCAAAATAGAATATGCTCCTGATGAGTGGAGACTTTTTATTGATTCTTTAAAAAGAAGCCTTAAAGCAATACTTTTACAAAATGGCAATCAGTATGCTTCTATACCAGTTGGACACTCGGTTCACTTAAAAGAATGTTACGAAAACCTTGAACTGGTTTTAAGCAAACTCTGCTATTCAGACCACAAATGGACACTGATTTAAAAGTGATTTCAATGCTGCTTGGTCAACAAAATGGTTATACAAAGTTCCTTTGCTTTCTCTGTGAATAGGACAGTAGAGACAGAAAGCTACACTACATAAAAAAAGCTTGGCCCTTGAGAGAAACCTTACAGGTAGGGGTTAAAAATGTAGAGAGGAAAAGCCTTGTGGATCCCAAAAAGGTGTTACTTCCACCACTTCACATTAAGTTGGGGCTGATGAAACAATTTGTTAAGGCATTGCCAAAAGAAGGGGAGTGTTTCAGATATCTTTGTGGACAGTTACCTAGTTTATCTGAGGCAAAGCTAAAGGAAGGAATCTTTGTCGGACCAGACATTATAAAACTAATGACATATCCAAACTTTGTGGACAAAATGGAAACAAAAGAAAAGGCAGCACGGACATCTTTTAAATTAGTTGTTACCTGTTTCCTAGGAAACAAAAGAGATCCAAACGACATGACAATCATCACAGACATGCATGACAACTTTAAGAAGCTGGGTTGTAACATGAGCAGTAAAGTTCATTTTCTCCACTCACATCTTGACTACTTCCCTACAAACCTTGGTGATGTAAGTGAAGAGCAGGGCAAAAGATTCCACCATGACATCAAAGAAATGGAAAGAAGATATCAAGGAAGATGGAATGTCAACATGATAGCAGACTACTGCTGGATGATAAAAAGAGATGATTCTCAACGAGGCCACAGCCGCAAAAGGAATACAAGAAGCTTTGACAGAAAGCGAAAGTGTTATTATAAGGACTTATGAGCTTAAAGAGAAATGGAAGTGTACTGGAAATGTAGTTTAGAACATGATATATAAATAAAATAAAATTTTATAACATTGGAAAAAATGTGATAAATTGCTTAAATTTTGTTCTTATAGCCCAAAATACTCCTTTTTTTTTAAAAAAAAAAAGAAAATCTGATGTGATAGAAAAAAATGGATTGCATTTTTGAAATCAGTGCTGAAAAGTACATAAGTTGGTTATCAAATTTCAAACAACTTTCAAATAATATATTTTTGCAGACCTGTGTTATCACTCGATAATACTTGCTCATATCTATTATACTGAAATGACCATAAATAAAACTTATTCAATACAGCAAGTATACCGAACACAGTAGCAGATGCTTCTTTACGAGTTATCTGCATTTGTGTAACAGTGCATAGTTCACAGGTATTTAAAAATACAAATACATCTCAAAAGAAAGTTGTTTTTACACTCTGGCAGTCAAAAGTCATAGTCCAATTAGTCCCATATTAATAACACTGGTAGGAATACGAGCACCATACATCACTGTCCCAAAAGAACCGGTCCTGCTCTGACCTACCCAAGTACAGTCTTAAGGCACATTTGATTTCTCATTCTTCATGCACAATTGCATCTTTTCTTCCATGAAGCATGTGAGTTGTGTCTTTAAGTGTGTGTGTGTGTGTGTGTGTGTGTGTGTGTGTGTGTGTGTGTGTGTGAGGGGGGGGGGGGGGGGGGGTGTTTGTCCGGAGTGAAACTCAGACCCAGCACATAGCTTACACTTGAGCAGCATGAAGAGGTGAGTGGCGTGGCCTCTAGCAGCAACATGATTTGAACCAGGTACCTCTGAGTCAAGTACCACTGCACAAGTTTGTTTCTGTGACCTGGGCTATGTATGAGGGGTAGTCATAAAGCTTTATCACCACCTTGGTGAACAGATATGAATTTCAGCACTGCACTGCTCTGCTTTATTTTACTGGCCTCAGATGCATCAACAAAAAATAATTTTATTCCCAATACAACTAGTCTTGGTCTCCAGCAAAAAAATAAATAAATACAACATATGACAGTCAAATCCAATCATCAAATTTCTATTCTGCCACTTCAATGTTCTGGTACTGTACCATATTTTTCATCTTTTTAATAGTTCCTAACTTTATGTTAGTCTTACACTCAAGCTTACACTCACAGGTATTTCTTGTGCCTCCTTACACCAAAAGAACTCCATGTTTTATAACACTTACTTGGACAAAATCTTTAATCCAAGTTTGCTCGGATCATTTTCTTGTTTCACTTTCTTCTTTCGCTTTCTGTTCCTGTTCTTCTTCTTTTTTCTCCTTTCTTCACCTGTATTATCATCTTTGCTCTCTTCAGCAGCATCATCTGACTTCATTTCACATTCATCACCTGCAAAAATTTCTATTTTGACATTTGTTTTCTACTACTGACACCAATAAATAACATTGTGCCTGTCCTGCTTAGTGTAGCAGTCATACATAGGTACCAAATATTTCACTAATGGAAATTTCTACTTCAAAAACTTGTAGAAATATGCAGCTATACAATCACAGTACATGTAAAATAAATAAATAACAAGTATACATGTTCAGTAATGTTAATACCAGGTTACAAATATGGAGGAGCATATAGAGAGAAAATATTTACAGGCCACGAATGAAGAATACAAGAATAATTTTCAGTAAATTACTGCATCTCCATGAACCATGAGATAATAATGAGCATTAAGTCAATATCGTCATCCATCCTTAGATTTACTCATTTTGCTTTTGATGTTCTTTGACTTTCACAAGTCTTGATTAATTACAAAGATATTATAAGCAACCAGTTAAATAAACAAGAGGTAAACATGAAAAAGCATTGTCCAGATGTACCACTCTCTGTACCACCTCACTGCACTCAGCCTGAAGGGTCTCGCTGTTCATAGCTGTAGAGAGAAACAGCTTCTCTCTCTGTCCCACATCTAACTGGATTCAGTTTGTGCCACACAGACTAAAGCCTGGGAGTTGGAGAGTTAGGTTTTCAAATCCCAAGAGGCCTTGCTAGGATGAAGATGACCACTCAGATTTCCAAGCAGTGACAGAATTGAAATCATTGGCTAACAGTCTCGTGATGGTTCTCGAGACTGGTTGACAAGATTTCAGTCAGGCTGCAGGACCTTGCTGAATTATACCATGCATGGGAAGAGAATGATTCTTCTTTATTCTTCTCTATAACTGAGTGAGCACTTGCTGTTTTCTTATTCTGCTTAGCACCGGGCACCAATTCAATTCAATTCAATTCAATTTTTACTATCACATAACATGCCTTATACAATCAAAGATTGTGACATAGGTGACTTGTCAGTTTTTACACTATATATAATAATACTAAAAATACAACAAACTAATAATATACATGTTGTAACATCTTCAAAGAGGTATTTGAATTACAATTATAATGCATTGTTACCATTCATGAAATCTTCTACACTATAGTAACATTTATCTTTCAGATATTTTTCCAGGTCTCTTTTGGTGCCTTTTACATTTGGGTCATCCATATCTTTCCATATTTTATTTACAAATTTCATGCCCACATAGTATGGGGTTTTTTCATATGATTTTAAACGGTGGGTAGGTAACATGTAGCTCGTTCTATGTCTTGTATCATATTGATGCAAGAAGAAGTTGCCCTCAAAAAGTTGTGGGTTTCTTTTCGTGAAAGTGAGAGTTTCATAGATGTATATGCTTGGAATGCTCATTAGATCCAGTTTTACAAATAAAGGTTTGCAGTGTTGCTTTGGTTTTGCTCCCACCATTGCCCGGATGATTCTTTTTTGTAGTCTAAAAGCTCTAAGTAAATTTGTTTTTTCAGACTCCCAGAAAATTATACTATACCTAATGACTGAAACAAAATATGCATTATATACAGTTTTTCTTACAGCTAAATCAGTAATACTATACAAGATATTCATAATATATACAAGGCTATTTAGTCGACCCAGTATGTTGTCCACATGGCGACTCCATAACAGGTTTTTATTGACTAACACGCCAAGGAATTTGACACAGTCTGCAGTCTCTAATTTTTTGTCCATATACCTTATTTCACTTATAGATGGTGCAGATTGTTTTGTGGTAAAATGAACAATTTCTGTTTTTGTAAAGTTTAATGTTAAGTTATTGTTTTTGACCCATGCCTCCACTTCCCCAAGTGTTTGTTCAATATGACGAATTAGGTCTACCTCATTTTTACAACAGACTACAGCTGTTGAGTCATCTGCATAGAGGATAGTATCAGACAGGACCTGACATGGCATATCATTAATATAATATAGAAAAAGCAGTGGCCCTAATATTGAGCCTTGTGGAACACCTAATTGAGTGTTTTTCCAGCCAGAGAGAAATTTCTTGCCATTGATGTTAATAAGTACTCTTTGTTTTCTGTTTGCCAAGTATGATGACATCCAGCTAAGAGATTTGCCTTGAAAACCGTAGCGTGCCAATTTTTGGAGAAGCAGGTCATGATTTACTGTGTCGAAGGCTTTGGACAGGTCACAAAAGATGCCTGACACACACATTCTATCATCAAGACATCTGCTGACTTTTGTGACTAATTCATTTATTGCATGGATTGTGCTGCGGCCTTTTCTGAAACCATATTGATTGCCTAAGATAATGCTGTTAGATGAATTGTGATTTTCAATCTGATCACATGCAGCTCTTTCAAATATTTTTGAGAAAATTGGTAACAGTGAGATTGGCCTATAGTTGCCCAATTCATCTTGTTTGCCTTTTTTGTGTATGGGCCGAACTTCTGCATATTTTAATCGATCTGGGAAACATCCCTCATCAAATGATTGGTTGATTATGAAAGAGAGTGGATATGCAATACTGTGATGGACTATTTTTATTATTTCAGTGGGGACCTCATCCCACCCCGCAGATTTTGAATTTTTTAGGGACATTATGATTTTGATGACATCTGAGATGGAAACATGAGAAAACTTAAAACATGTGCAATTGCTATCTGTCATATTGGGCTTTGTATTTGGTGGTGAACAGTCACCAAATTTGTTACAGTTTATGAAAAAGTCATTGAATGATTCACAAATGGCACTGGGTTCTGTAACAGCTCTACCATTTATCACTATTTTAGAAGGGCATTTTCTCTCTGCCTCACTGCCAACTTCACTTCTTATAACAGACCAAACAGCTTTTGATTTGTTTTTTGCATTTGAAATGAAGTCGTTATTTGCAGTACGTTTTGCTAGTTTAACTATTTTGTCAAATGTTTTTTTGTATGTGCTTACATACTTAAGAAATTGAGGGCTTTGATTTACTTTTGCCTCCATATGCAGTTTCCTTTTAGTAGTACTAGACACTCTAATTCCTTTTGTTACCCAGGATCTACTTTTTTGGGTCCTGGTCCTCACTGTTACAAAAGGGAAGCATTCATTGAATATACCCAAGAATTCAGTTAAAAACTTATTGTAATTGTCACTTGTGGAAGTGTGTTTGCTGACTGTCCACTTGGTTTGGCTTAGTTTTTTGCAAAATACTTCCACATTTTCTTGACTGAAATTCCTACATCTTTTTGTTGTGCAGACTGAATTTTGCTTCAGTAGTGATACAAATAGTGCTTTATGGTCTGATACTCCTAAATCTAGAAGAAACTTTTCTTTTACATAATAATTATAACTACTTACAATATTGTCAATACATGTTGCAGAGCTTGCTGTAATTCTTGTATACTGATCGAAATTGAGATTTAGACCATTTGTGGCTACCAGGTTCTTTAAGTGTGAAGAAAATTTGTCATCAGTCTTTACATCTATGTTGAAGTCAGCACATATAACCACATTCTTGTACAGTTTCTCACATTTTAATTTATGTAGCAATGTATCAAACTTATCTAAAAATACAGAGCTTATATGGTACCCAGGGGTGCAATATATGCTGATAATTAGTGTGTTATACTCTTTAAGTTCTATACAACAACTTTCAAATGTGCCTTCTTCATTCAGATGGCTAAAATTCTGTCTGATATCATAGTCTACCGTGGAATGAACTAATATGCAAGAGCCTCCATACCCATTGGTCCTACAAAAGCTGGTAGCCAGTTTATAACCTGTAAGTTTATTTAGGAGACTGATATTTTCAGATTTTAGCCAATGTTCATTAAGGCATATTACTTTCACAGATTGTTTCACACTTTCTAGCAAAATTTCTATATCGTAAAGCTTCCTGATCATTCCTTCAGACAGACCTCTGAGCAGACTTCGGCAAGCGGGCAGATACAATCCATGTGGTACGTCGTAGCTGAAAATCCGCAAAGTAGGTGTGGAATCTGTCGAGTCATACAGCCAAACAGTACTCCAGTGATGAATAAAATAAAGCCAGTGCTACTGTTCTAAAAGTGTTTGCATCACTTCTCCAAGAAACTTCAGTTAGCTACTGCAATAAATTATCACCGCTCTTCTGTTTTGCAGCCATTTTTTTATGTAAGGTGCCAATAGGTAAGTGATTAATACAAGGTGACACCTAGGGTTTCTGTTGCACTGTAATACACTGTCTCTGAATGTTACCTGCAGACAGTAGTTAGCATACTGGTTGCTCAGATGGAATTCTGCAATTTCTTTATTAAGTGGGTTTGGTTTCAGCTTCCATCTCCTGAAATAATTATCTAATATATGCACATGTTCTATCAATATTTCTTATTAAAACAACCTGTAGATGGACCATTTGCAGTTGAGCAGAACAAAAGCTAAAGGCTCTATACTTCATTCAAACCTGCTGACATAGACAGTAGATTAGTATTTATAATGACTGGGGTGCTAAGACCCATCTGTCCAGTCTGATTCAAGTTTTGTGGTTCCTCTATATCACTTCATAAGAATGCTAATGGGCTATTAGTTCTCTCATCCTTCTCCAAATGAGCCACAAATGCTTTTTTAATGATCTCTCTAGAGAAGACACTAATCTCCAATCAGGACACTCATTGCCTCAGATCACATACATCAACCTATCTACCATCATCAACAATGTCTTACCAGGACTCTGATTCATTAGCATCTGGTCACCCACTGATCTGTCATACATACTCTGCAAGCTGCTGTATGATGCACAGCAGAGGGTATCTTGTACCACTGCTAGTCATTCCTTTTTTTTTGTTCCACTCACAAATGGAGCAAGTGAAAAACAACTGCCTACATGCTTCTGTACAAGCCCTGTTTTCTTATATCGAGTCTTCAAAGTCCTTATGTGAGATGTATGTTGGTGGCAGTACAATCGTTCTGCAGTCTGCTGCAAACGCTCTAAACTTCCTCAATATTGTTTCACAAAAAGAATGTCTTTTTTCCTCCAGGAATTCCCATTTAATCTGATCTGGCATGGAACTCAAGCATTTATTACTCCAAAACAAGTTGCACAAGTCTTCTGTAGAGATAAAGCACACTTTCCTATAATTCATCAAATAAACCAGAGTCAATCAATCACTGGTCTTCCCTGCAACCAACTTTATGTGCTCATTCCTGTTTATGTCGCTTTGCAAAGTTCATCTAGTTATTTAATCAACACAACTGCATCAAGGGACACACCACTAATATTGTATTTAAACATTACATGATTGTTTTCCCCACTCATCTTTATTAACTTACATCTTCCAAAAATTAGAGAATGCTGCCATTCATCACATCAAACAGAAATTCTATCCAAGTTATTAAATATCCTCCTACAGTCTTTCCAAGACAGCACTTTCCCTTACACAACAGCATCATCAGCAGAGACAGATTCCTGCTCACCCTTTCTGTCAGATCATTTATGTAAATAGAGAAGAAGATCAATCCTATCACACTTCCCCATGGCGCACCTGACAATCCTTTGTCTTCAATACACTCACTGTCCAAGACAACATATTGTTTTCTATTACTTAAAGTCTTTGAACCACTCACACATCTCAGAACCTATTCTGCAGGCTCACTCTTTTGTTAAAAGTCTACAGTGTTGTACTACGTCAAATGCTTCCCAGAAATCTAGGACAATGGAATCTTTGTGTTGCCTAGTCCACGGTTTGCAGGATAGTGTGTGAGAAAATGATGAAACCCCGCATCTGTACAGAGGAAAGAAAATGCTTGGGCAGGGGTTTGTGGTCATACATACTATCTTTTTTGTGGAAGGAAGGGGTGGGTGGGGTTTTGTTGAACCTTAGTCAGACACCAAGGCATCAACTAGGCCTTCACAGATATTCCTGCAGAGGACGACCCTATCGGAAGTAATATTGCAACACATCGCACAGTTGGTTACTGCAAAAGCTAATATGCAGGGCCACACCATCTAAACTGGTGGTATGAAGATGCCTTAATTACTACCTAGGTGCCCAGTCTCATTAATGTATTGAGCACTCCCATTAGGCATTCCTGTCTTCTGCTGCTGCTGCTACTGCTATTACTTCTAAATGTACTTTGGTGGCAGTAGAATCATTCTGCTGTCAGCCGCAGGTTCATGTTCTCTAAATTTTCTCAATAGTGTTGTCATCCCGCTAGGGATTCCCATGTGAGTTCACAAACAATCGAACCATCTCCATAAGACTTGCGTTTTGATCAAATCTACCAGTAACAAATCTAGCTGCATGCTCCTGAATTGCTTCGATGTCTTCCTTCCATCTGACCTGGTGGGGATCACAAACACTTGAGCAGTACTCAAGAATGGTTGCACAAGTTGTTGTGGAGGTGGTAGTGGTGGTATGTATAGGACACTCAACAGTGAGGTCACCAGCAACCTTACTTGACTAACTGGATACAAAGGTGAGTTTTGTTTTTTGAAAGCATGCACCAAAATGGGAAAACATAAAATGTAATCGTCAGCCACCTTAGGACACTCTCACTCATTCATATTCACACTTTCACAGAGAATACCAAAAGACTCATGTCTAAAGGCAGTTTGTGATTAAAATACACAAACTTTGACTACACAACATCTAAATAGTGCAACAGGAAAATGTGCCTGGTTGAACAATGGGTAAATAATAGATGAATCAATCACCATGGAAGCACATTTAAATCTTCTATGTAAGATACAGGGTGGGGCAAATAAAAGTGGCCAGGACGAGTGGATATGATTGGACGTGAAAGCATGCATACAACCACACCCTGTGACATGCACATCAAGTGTCCGCTCACCATGTGATCCACATCTGTTCAAAGCATACTGGGGGCTGCGTCAGTGTGAGTGGAACAGTGCAATGGGGGCGATGGTACACACAGTGAAGCTGTGAATGTTCGTTGTGGAAAGTTACATGACAAAAAAGTCATGAAAACGGTATGGTATGGTCAGTTGTCTGCTGAGAAGTTTAACAGTGTCAAAGTGCCAGCAAAGTGTGCTATGTAACACTTAGTCCGAAAATGGCATCAGACAAGATCTGTTTGGAACAAGTAAAAACAAATTCCAAAATGTGCCTGCACACCAGAAAATGTGGCTGCAGTTCACCACAAAATACTTCAGAGTGCTACCAAATCAACCAGATGCCTGTTGCAAGAGACCAGCACATCACGGCAATCATGCAGATTAATACTCCACTTGGACCTGCACATGCATCCCTACTGAGTGTCTATTGCTAATGCATTAAAGCCAGAAGATGCTCCTCAGCACGTCCAGTTTTGTGAGTGGGTGCTCACTGAGATAACAATGAATGACTTGGACATGGATCTCTGTTCTTTATGTTTGATGAACATTTCAGACGAGATTGCAGTAATTCCAGCAGTCCAGCTTCAATCTGCCTTCAGCAACTTGCTGACCAGGGCCCAAAAGTGCAAAGAGATAAATGGTGGTCACTTTCAACATCTGCTATAGTCAGGTTAGTACTGTATTTTCTTTCCTCTTCTGTGTTTCTTTTTACCCTGTAACTCTGTCCTCTCTCTAGGCCACTTTTATTTGCCCCCCCCCCCCTTTTCCCTGTACCATTGAGAAGATCATACATAACATAGAATATTAAAATATAGACCACACTATATTCACTATCTCCTAAAATAGAGGGCTGGTAAGTTGGTTGCAGCCTACAAATCTTGGTAAAAAGCACATTCTATTAAAATGTGGTGTACAGATACCTGTACACCACAAGCACCACGTACTGATGGATCCTCCTCCAAAGATTGTTATTCCTCAACCGTAACCACTCCTCCTCCCACAGACGCATGATTCCTTTATAGATGAGCTACGCTTCACTGAAACCCTCTCAAAAACCCGAAGTCAATTATTCGCCTTCCTTACTACGGCTCTTCTGCACCCATTTCATTTTATATTGCTTTGCAACATGACGCTTAGATACTTTGTCAATCAGGACACCACTAATACTGTACTGAAACATTACAGTATTGTTTTTCATAGTCATCTGTGTTAACTTACATTTCTCTACATTTACAGCAAGCTGCCATTCACCATAGCAAATAGAAATTTTAAGTCATCCTGTATCTTTCTATATAATGTAAATGGATAGATAAAAAATCTACTGACCAAGCAAAGACAGGTGAATACACACACAAAAAGATTTAACTTTTGCAACCTTTCGGTGCCAATAGCTCCTTCTTCTGGCAGAAGAGTTGAAGCGGAAGGAAGACAGGTTGAAAGAAAGCAACTGGAGAGGTTTAGAGATAGGGGCACAGTTCAGAAAAGTCGCCCAGAATTCCAGGTCTGGGGAGACTTAGTGGACAGAATGAGAAGGAAAAGTTACTTCTCATCTTTTTCGAAGTCTCCCCTGACCTGGGGTTCTGGATGACTTTTCTGAACTGTACCCCTTTCCCTAAACCTCCCCAGTCCTTTTCCTTCACTGCTCTTCCTTCCCTTCCCCTTCTGAGAAAAGGAGGAGCCAACAGCTCTGAAAGCTTGCAGAGGTTAAACCTTTTGTGTGTGTGTGTGTGTTCTCCTGCCACCACTTGGCCAGCAGATTTTTTTATCTATCCATTTACATTATATAGTCAATAGCTGATTATCGTTGTTGTTGTATCTTTCTAGAGTCACTCAATGACAATACTTTCAATATACTACAGCACCATCAGCAAACAGTCATAGATTGCTGCTCACTCTATCCGTCATGTCATTTACGAGGTTTGTCCGGAAAATACGTATAAAAGTTGAATAATGTCTTTATGTTACAGGTTGCAGTCACTGCCAGGTGGGACTACTGCTGTAATCAATCACATCAATGCTCAGTTCAAGTCAGAGCACTCTGCGTGAAGGTGGGAGTGTGTGGCAGCTTGTTGACAGTTACCCTTTTTCACCTGCCGTCGGCATGGAGCTCTATCTGATTGAGGAACAGGGTGTCAACATTATGTATTAAACTGATGTTAAAGATATTGACCTGCAATTTTGTGGGTCTGTTATATTACCCTTCTTATAGGAATTACTTTTACCTTTTTGCAGTTGCCAGGGACTCTGCACTGGCAACAGATTCATGATAAATGGAATCTAAGCAAATGGCCAATGCTGAAGAGTACTCTCTGTACAAACAAACTGGGATTTTGTCTAGACCTTGTGACTTAATTTGTTTTCTACTCTTTCAGTTGTTTCTCAACATCAGGGATGTCTATTTCTATGCCCTCCATACACATGTCTGTATGATCCTCCTGTGTGAGTGGTTTTTTAAATGTGAAATTTAAGACTTCAGCTTTCATTGGCTGTCTTCTATTGTCACATCAGTGAGCAACTGGATAGAAGCATTCAACTCGCTTTGTGATTTTATGTAGGACAAGAATAATTTTTTTTTATCCCAGCAAGATTCTTTGCTAAGGTATGATGGTGGAAGTTGTATGCTTCGAGAGAGTCCAGCAATATCTTTTTCCCCAGCATTTTCCGAATTTTGTTATTAAACTGTGTGTCTTTTCCACGCTTAATTGACTTACTTGCACATACTTCTCCAGAGCATGCTCTTGTTTTGGTTTTGTACTTATCATTCATGGGCAACTCCAACAATATTTCTGTCAGTGCCTGAGATGTATTTGTTCTTGTATACTTTGTATTATTTCTGCTCCTAGTATCAGCTGCCATTCAGTATATTGAGCTTTACTAAATAAACATTAGATGTCCTTCAAACATATCCATAAACTTCTCAGTGAAGAGAAGTTTTAAAGGAAAGAAAATCAGCTCCCAGTCACAAACATGGTTTTTACTTAAAGCACTATATATATATATATATATATAATTCAATTTTATACATACTGACACTTGTTGGAGCCTTTATACTGTATAAATGTAGATCAGTCCTCGCTTCAACAATAGGCACTACAGATAAAAATGAAGAGCAGGTAGTTTCTTAGACAAGATACAGTATGAAGATTATCAAGTATATACAACAATTATAAAAACCATACATTATACATAACACTAAAGGAGATACATTAGTGTTTCTTCCACAGATTCTAAGTGAAATAATTCTCATGGATCCGAAAGAAATTAGACAAAAATTTGTAACATATTTTTATCTATGAGGTAACAACAAACTTGTCACAAAAAATTTACATGAATAATGCACTGAGGTGCACATAATTGTTCTTAGGCTATTACAGTACAAGTCATCAAAAGGAAAGCAGTTTATAACACTTATTTATACTGACCATATTACTGTACTAGAGATGTGCAGAAGTCAGATTTTACATAACAGTCCATTGTTTGATATTACTAATAATATACGCAAAAAATGCCTCCACTAAGAAATTTGTCAGTGGAGTGGGAGGAGCTGGCCACCAGCAAATTCTTTAGGATCTTCTTAAACTAAATTTTATTAGCTGAAAACCATTTATGGCTGCTGCCATGATACGCATAATGTGTGTTCTTGAACAATGAAAACCTTTCTGGGCCAAAAAAAGTGACTTTAAATTTGATGTAAAATAAGGGAAAGGTAACTGCTTACCTATGGATGACTGGTGTGTGACACACAGGAACACACATAGAAAACAGTTAATACAAGCTTTCCAGCTCTTGCTCCTTTTCTAGTAAGAGTACACAAATTCGCACACACAGTGTGTGGTTGTGTGAGTGAATGTGTGTACTCTTGCTACAAAAAGAGCAAGAGCTTGAAACCTAATATTAACTGTTTTCTATTGCATATTTGTGTGTGCCATGCACCAATCATCTATAGGTAAGAAGCTGACTTTCCCCTATTTTATGCATTTTTCCAAACAGGAATTTCCATTTTTGACTTTTGAGTTTTATGAATACTACTCTGTTTCTAGTACTCATTCCACAAACTGAGCAGTTTGTTTGGGGGAAGAAAAAGGAGCAGCTTGTTGCCATTTATGACAAAGTTCATTGGAAAAAAATATACTGGAAAGCAATATTTAGTATCCCCAGTTCCTCAAACGGGCACCTGCAGCATGTTCTTGTGTTCACACCACAAATAACTAACATTACACTCTTTTGGACTCTGAAAATTTAAGTTTGGCTTTATGAGTTACTTTACCAAATGATCCAGTATGACATCACGGAATTTTTATTTTTACATCATCAATGTCTGACATCATCTGCACTTCATGTAGAGATTTGTTTAGACACTTCAGCAGTTCTGTCATATGCTCCTCCAAGTTGAATTTATTATGAAGCTGTAATCCCAAATACTTTTTATATCTGCTTGTCATCACATGTTAGGCATGTCCCTCACTTCAACTGCAAGTGGAAGAGGAAAGGTAATGATTTCCACCATACACCTTATGGCGTTCTGCACAGTATATTTGTAGACGTACACTACGAGATCAAAAGTATCCTCACATCCCCCAAAAAACATATGTTTTTCATATTAGGTACATTGTGCTTTCATCTACTGCCAGGTACTCCATATCAGTGACCTCAGTAGTCATTAGACATCATGAGAGAGCAGAATGGGGCACTCCGTGGAACTCACGGACTTCAAACGAGGTCAGGTGATTGGGTGTCACTTGTGTCATACATCAGTATGCAAGACTACCGCACTCCTAAACATCCCTAGGTCCACTGTTTCCAATAAGATAGTGAAGTGGAAATGTGAAGGGACACGTACAGCACTAAAGCGTACAGGCCGCCTTCATCTGTTGACTCAGAGAGACCGCTGACAGTTGAAGAGGGCTGTAATGTGTAATAGGCAGACATCTATCCAGACCATCAAACAGGAATTGAAAACTGCATCAGGATCCACTGCAAGTACTATGACAATTAGACCTGAGGTGAGAAAACTTGGATTTCACAGTCGAGCGGCTGCTCGTAAACCACACATCATGCTGGTAAATGCCAAACGACGCTCGCTTGGTGTAAGGAGTGTAAACATTGGACGATTTAACAGTGGAAAAACATTGCGTGGGGGGACGAATCATGGTACACAATGTGGTGATCCGATGGCAGGGTGTGAGTAAGGCGACTGCCTGGTGAACGTCATCTGCCAGCATGCGTAGTGCCAACAGTAAAATTCGGAGGCGGTGGTGTTATAGTGTTGTCATGTTTTTCATGGAGGGGGCTTTTGCATCTCTTGTTGTTTTGCATGGCACTATCACAGCACAGGCCTACATTGATGTTTTAAGCAACTTCTTGCTTCCCACTGTTGACGAGCAATTCAGGGATGGTGATTGCATCCTTCAACAACGTGATCAAGCACCTGTTCATAATGCACGCCCTGTGGCGGAGTGGTTACATGGCAATAACACCCCTGTAATGGACTGGCCTGCAGAGAGTCCTGACCTGAATCCTATAGTACACCTTTGGAATGTTTTGGAACGCCAACTTCGTGCCAGGCCTCACCGTCTGACATCGATACCTCTTAGTCAGTGCAGCACTCCCTGAATAATGGGCTATCATTCCCCAAGAAACATTCCAGCACCTGACTGAACATATGCCTGCAAGAGTGGAAGCTGTCATCAAGGCCAAGAGTGGGTCAACACCATACTGAATTCCAACATTACCAATGGAGGGCACCACAAACTTTTAAGTATTTTCAGCAGGTGTCCGGATACTTTTGATCACATAGTGTAGGTGCATGAACACAGTTCTCCAACGTCCTCCCTCTCCCTCTCCCTCTCTTGCCCCCCCCCCCCCCCCCTCCAAATTACCAAACTGATAATTCTATGATACTTCAGGCTGTGTATTAGCAACCAATCCCTTCTTTTATTCCATTTTAGCTATTAATTTCTTTTCTTGCTCATTTCATTCACTACCTCTTCAATATTTATGCAATATCCTCACACAATCTTCAGCATTCTTCTGTAGCACCTTGTTTCTCTTACTGTCTGTGCTGTTCACCATCCATGTTTTACATCCATATCGAGTACACTCCATACTAATGCTTTCAGGAAAAAACTTCTTAACAATTCAATTAAATTTAGATGTTACAATATTTCTTTTTACCTTAAAAGCTTTAATGCTGTTGTGAGTCTGCATTTTATACTCCTTGTACTCATCCCACAATCAGTTATTTTGCCATTGAAATAGCAAAATTCATCAACTACATTTAGTATCCCAATCGTTTATCTAACACCATCACCTGACTTCATTTGACTATACTCCATCAACCTTGTTTTACTTTTATCGATGTTCATCTCAAACCAACTTTTCAAGACAGTATCTAATCCATTCAACAGACCTTCCCAGTCCTCTGCCACCTCTGACAAAATTATGTCACCAGTAAACCTTAATGTTGTTATCTCTTCTCCTTGAGTTTTTGCTGTTTTCTCTTTAGTTTCCTTCTGCTTGATCCAAGTACAAAATGAACAACATGGGGATAAGGTAATTATTGACTATAACAATTAAAATAGTTTTGTGTCATGATATGCAGGTGAAATTACAATTTGAACTGCTCAATAAATGTAGCCAATTTTATTCTCAGATCACATTTGTTGGCTTTGGGCTATGCCACAAATCAGTCGATCACTATAGTATTCCTTCCAAAATATATATAGGGTGTTTCACAACACTTATTACAGGCCTCTATATGTTGCACAAAGGACTTAGTATATAAAGTTTTGATAAGGGATCCATGTCCGGATATGTACCGTTTGGATATTAAATAAGTTTGAAGATCAGATCACTTTCTAATCTCTTTCTTCACCTTCCTGTACATAATTGTGGAGCTGCATAATGGACGTATTGAAAACTTTTTCAAGATAGCCTCAGACCTTCACATACCATTTTCGTCCTATAACAACAACAGCTGAGATGATATGTTTGTATGTAGGAAGTGTGGTGCTCCATGAATGCGCATTAGGATTTGTGGACTGTGTGATAGAATGTTTCACAGATATGCCTTGTGCTATGAACAGCAGGGTCACCATACAGAGTAGCTCTAGTAGAGCACAAAGGTCAGAACTGTACATATTTGAAGCAGGAGATTTGGAAGTGATCCAATTTTCAAACTTATTTTACACTCAAACATTACATTTCCAGATATGGATGCCTTATCAACCCCTCTGCAACCCCTAGTAGCATGTAATAGGAACCATGAAACATCCGTAAAAAAGGTGTGTCACTGGCAATTCAAGGCAATCTTTCATGATCCAAAGTAACTACAAATAATCTACAAGAGTACTGATGCTTTCAATTTACGCACTCAAAATTTCTTATCTCTTTACTGGTCACTCACTGGTTACCCATAGCCTTCTGTTCACTCTGCCCTGGCTGGCACTGCCATTGTTCTACACTTCAGGCCTGTCTCACTATAGCAGCATGCTTTTTGTGTTTTGCATGTAGCATTCCCAAACAACTATATGCAAAATGTTGAAAGCCTGGCCACCATGATCAATTGTCTTCATTCCTACATATTTTTGCATCACAAGAAGAAACTAACAAAATAAGCCTCCATTCCAGAAGATTTTCACATTACAGAAAAAAAATTAACAAAACTTGTATGAACAAATAGTCCGGCAAATGCACCACTACTTCATGGAAATTAAGGTGTTCTAATCCTTCCTTGTAGTCATCTTGGCTGTGGACAAAAAAAATGTAATTGCAAAACAACAACAAGCTTTCCACCAGATTAATTCTCAGACCAGAAACATTTTAAAGAATCTGCCATTTTCTGTAGTGATGCTGTTTACAATATACAATTTATTGCAATATGCAATTTACTCTCAACAAAAATAATATTAACTCACCACTGTCAGCTTCCGTTTCTTGTTCCTGCCTTTGTTTCTTTGACTTTGCTTCTTCTGTTGCCACACTTTCAGACTCATTATCAACTTCGGCATAGCTACTTTCATTTTCTGTATCAGCATCCTGCATTTGTGGATTTGAGTCTCTGGATTTCCTTTTCCTCACAGTCTTGCCACTTCCAGCATTCTCCACTGTAGATTTTGATGGAGGAACCTCGTCTTTTTCAGCTTCTTGAGAAGTCATCTCACCTTCATTGCTCTTCTGCTTTTTCTTCTTCTTCTTTCTGCTCGGACCAGTATCCGCACCGGTTTCACTATCGATGCTAGAATCTGGATTTTCCAGTTTTCTTTTCTTCTGGTTGGTTGGTTGCTCAGAATCAGATTTCTCTATGGTTTCTGTAGTCATTGTGGTTTCCTCTCCATTTTTATCTTCCTCAGATGTTTGCTCAAATGTTGCTATGCTGCAAAGGTTATCTGGTGGCATCTGAGCTGGTAACCGACAACCCATGGCACCAAAAGCCTATAAAATTATTTTAAGTTGTACAATCTGGTGTTGCTACTATTACACAACTTAACTGTATGTACAGTCGAGAAACAATGTCAGAATACAAATAATGGAAGGAGAAAAGGTAACCATTCATCTTACACTGTGTGGTCAACAGGCATGGGATGGCAATATGCACACTCATAGATGGTTTGAAGGGCAGTGCATGGGTAGAGCTGTCATTTGTACTCATGTGACTCAAGTGAATAAGGTTTCCGATATGACTATGGCCGCATGACAGGAATTAACAGACTCTGAACGTTGAATGGTGGAATTCAGTATTCCAAGATCCACAGTGTCAAGAGTGTGCTGAGAATACCAAATTTCAGGCATGATTTCTCAACAGGACAACGCAGTTGCCAATGGCCTTCACTTAACAACTGAGGGCAGCATCCTTTGCATAGAGATGTCAATGCTAACAGACAAGCAACAATGTGTGAAATAATCACAGAAATCAATGTGGAACATACAGTGAATGTATCTCTTAGCAAAATGTGGGAAAATCTGGCATTAATGGGCTGTGGCAGCAGACGACCGATGCGAGTGCCTTTGCTAACAGAGCAACATTGCTTGTGGCACCTCTCCTGAGCTTGGGACAACATTAATTGGACCCTACATGACTATAAAACTGTGAGCTGGTCAGATGAGCCCTGATTTCATTTGGAAAGAGCTGATGGGAGAGTTCAAGTGTGGCACAGGCCCCACAAAGTCCTGGATCCAGGTTGCCAACAAGCTATTGTGTGTTGTGGGCTGTGTTTACAAAGAATGGACTGGGATCTATGGTCCAACTGAACCAATCATTGACTGGATATGATTATGTTCAACTACTTGGAAACCAAACAATGATGGAATTTTTATAGATGTACAATGTGCCATGTTACCAGCCACAGTTGTTCACGATTGGTTTGAACATTCTGGACAATTTGAGCAAATGGTTTGGTCATCGAGATCTTCTGCTGTGAATCCCATTGAACATTTATGGGATGTAAGTCAGACATCAGTTCATGCACAAACCCTTCACTGACACGACTTTTGCAATTATGGATGGCTACAGAGGCAGCGTAGCTCAGTATTTCTGCAGGGGCTTCCAACGACTTCTTGAATCCACAACACGTTGAGTTGCTGCACTACAATGGGCAAAAGGAGGCGTGACATGATATCAGGAACTATCCCATGACTTCTGTCACATCAGTGTAAATAGGACTGAAAACACTGATGAGCTGTCCAGCAACATCCTTCTTCAGAGTTATTAAACAACCCCCATTCACATGTATGCCTACATTGTCCCGGCACTACAGTCTGACTAGGGTCACTGGTTGTGTCAGACAGAATGGTTGAGAGAAGTACGGAGGGCAGGCCCAGTGGTACCACATCCCCATCCAACTCCCATGCTGCTTCTCCCCCTAGCTGTCAGCCTCCCTTTCATTCCACACCACCTCACTCCAAGAATCGCAGTGGCTACAGAAGTGTGTGTTTGGGTGTCTCTGTGGCTATGTGAGCGAATATGTATACTTTTACTGGAAAAAGAGCCAGAGCTTGAAAGCTAGAGTGAATAGTATTGCCTGTTATGTGTGTCTATGGCTCAAATACCAAACTGCTATAGGTGAGTGGTTGCCTTTACCTTATTTCACATATTTGAAAAAGGCATGTGCATTTCTCGGGCTAAAATAGAGTGTAAACAGTCAATGCCACTATTAGTTCAATTCTGAAAATCTGTATGAACCAGTAAAGTAAGTACTGATATGTCTAAAAACTATGTTCTAACATAAGGAGCACAAAGACCAGGAATAAGTAGTGCATAAAACTATAACAGTCAATTCATTGCCAAGTCACTCTTAGTCTAGTTGGTAGGACTGCAGTCAGTGTTGCAAGTGTGGCTAGGATGTACTTAGGCAAGTTTAAGTCCTAAGCCCATGCCCCAGTGTAATATTTTTTTACAATGGAAAAATTAAGCATGACCAATCAAAATGAAACCAACACCTCATTACAGGTACATTTCTATCTCTGTGAATTTGTAACACTAAATCTATAAATATTGGTATTATTTTATGTCTTGCAAACTATGTTTGCTGCATTGCACAAATGCCACTTGACAGACTTACGGTGCCATCTATTGGCTGTTTATTTAACTTGTTTATGTTATAAGTTTACATTTTTGTAAGTTGTCACATTAAAATTTGTTTAATGTGTATACACATGGAATCACGTGTCATCTTATAATTGAAAGCTGTTACACTGCAAAATTTCTGTAAACAACACATATTTTGTGAGTGGTCAACAGGGCACTGTAACAGATATGAAATAACTGTTCACTGTGTGATGCACACATGGCAAGTAGAAATCTGCCTAGTGAGGAATGTGAGCTTATAAGTGACAAGAGTGCTGAGCACTTGGAAATGGACAATATCAAGAGGATGATTTATATTTGTGGAAAATATGGCCATAGTATTACTTGAGGAGATGCAATGCTGTTAAGCATGTGTGGATTTGCTCACTGACAAAGCTGAAAGAAGCCTCTTCTTATATCAGCAGCTATGGTAACATACTAAAAAACTTGCTGTACTTCAGTTAGGCCCCAATCAGTTTTGTAAATTGACCAGTAATTCCAAACGCAATGTAATTGAGAATATAGTATTCCAAACAAAACTTTGTCACATTTTTGTCCATGTGAAATATTTTATCCCAAACTAAAATCTGTTCCTCTGTCATGGAGTACAGGCATGAGCCATACAGCACGACTGTTTCAGTAATCAAGCATCTGAATAATTAATCAAAAATACATTTACATAACTATGTGCTTAAAACTGCATTCCATATGGCAACTTGTAGAGCAGAATCAAATTTCTTGGCATTACAATGCACCTATGTAGATGGCACTGTTCCAATTATTTATGATTAGTGTAGTACAATTGCAAGTATTTGAATACACTGTGATTATTCTGAGACATGTGTGGATCAGCATTGCAAAGACTTCTGTTCATTTAAATTATATTTTTGGGAAAACACACACACATTCATACAAGCGCAAAACACCCACCCACCCACCTACACACACACACACACACACACACACACACTAGTGCTGCCTGCGGCAGCATGCAGGAACATGATAGGCACAGAACAGGGGTGCTTGTTGCAGCATTAGGAGGTTGATCTTCAGGAGAGGGAGGGGATATAGATGGGAAAAGGACTATGGAGGCACACTGGCAAGACAGGTGTGTAGTACTGGAGTAGAAACAAGAGTCTGACATCTATATTCTTGCCATCAAAACCAACTTTTCTGAATTATGCACGTCGGAACTCTCCTTGTAAAATATCCTTCAATCCCGTAACACCCCCTGGCCTCATCCGTCACTAGTCCCTACCCTCCGGTGCCTACCTCATTTCCTGCTCCCACTACGTGCCTTTGATCCTGCCAAACCACCTCCATTGTCCTCCTTCCTTATCTACTGCCCCCCTTCCATCTCCATGCACAGCCTCATAACTCTGCACCTAGCAGCCCTATCCTGTCCTCACCACGTCCCAGAGGCATCAATAGTATCTTCCCTCATTCCTAACCTGCTATACCTCCTGCCCCCCAACACATGCCTCTTCTGTACCCCTATTACCTACTCCAACAAAGATGGCTGCTCACTTCATATAAGTCATTGACCGGCCTCAGAGTGGTGCGAACAGAAGAAGTGTGAGTGTGCATGATTCGCAGTGGCAAGGACCAGTGTACCATGTAGCACTCCAGCCAAATAGCGTTACTCTGTCATGTCTGTCTGCAGCAAGCGCATCAGGGTCCATTTAGCATTAATTTTCATGTTATTCTGGATATGGTAAGGTTACTTAGCTACTATAGTGCTCATTATGGGTGAAATAAAGCACACATAACAAGTATTATGTTAAGAAGTGACAATGATAGCTTTCCAAGCACATAAGTTCTGCTAAGTGGAGTCACGAGCAGAAGCAGAGGCTGTGGCCAGGTGTAGTGCTCACCCCTGCATTGCCAGTAAGCAGGGTAGGTAACGTGTGAGGTGAGCTGTATACAGAGAGATCACACTGGCGCCGCCACAAAATATTCTCTGGCTCTCTCTGCGTAGAACACACTGTGCTGCTGCCTTCTTAGGTCCACACAACTACAGGGCCTGGAGGCGACAGCAGCCATGCGTGTAGGAGATGCACTTGTGTGGATTTCCTACATCTAATGAACGACTTCAGCTACAGCCCTATACGTATTTTTTCCTGTGGAATTTGGGCTGGAAAAAAACATGTCAGGAATTCCAGCAAGTGTGATGGCTGCACAGAGCAGGAAAAATTGCTGAGCAGTGTCCATCAGACAAGCAAGTACATATGCCAGAGAAACAATGTCATGAGAATAATAATGGATAGTGCTTCATTAGATAACAATTCAATTTTCACAATGTGTTTGTTAGTCATACATGGTCGTTGCCATTGTGGAAGAAAGTAGATGAAATGGCAGATCCACTCTCTACTAAGTGACAGGTCAACAATGGAAAAGTTTGTTCTCCTGCACAAGGAACTACAGGAATATCCATACAAATTTTTTGAGTATCGTCAATTGTCAGGTAATTCATTTGAAAAACTCTTATCTCAGATGGAAAGCAACATTTCCATAGTGCAGAATAAGACTAAGGTAACTTTTATTAACAAACAGAATTAAATGAATACAATCCCAATCTTTATCACAATGACATGTATCATATTATGGTTATAAATTGACAAATTATATGAAAGAATCTACAGCATCCCACACTGCTTTCAGCTAGGGATTGTTCTGTTACTGCAGTTTGGTTGGAGCATGAATGAAAGTTTAATCAGGGTGACATCAAATGAAACTGTATTAGATTGTGCTGGTGGACGTATCACTCTTTCTGAATAACAGTGCACTAACTGTAAAAAATTCAATTGAAAATAAAATTTATCTGTTTGGCTGAATTTCTTGATCACTGGAATCTGGGACAGTAAAAATATTTCATCAGGACCTGGATTCTGGGGAGGTCATCCTACATTATTTTTAATTACACTGAAATGTCCTATTCTAATGGTCTGTAGTAAATTTCCTTTTTCTCAGCAGCCTCAGAGCCACTGAAACAGGTGCAGCTGATGAATCATTTGGTGATGATGCAACTGCATCACCTATTGGAACTGAGTCCTCACTGCTTCCTGTTGCCCTGCAAACACTGGTTTTCTTATTGCATTGATTAGAAGTGATGAAATATTCAATATAAATTTTTAATATGTCTCGATAACTTGCTCTCTTAACTGAAAACATGACTGGAGAAAGGACATTTGCCTGCTACACAGGTAAAGCTTCCTATTCTTTGCTGCATCTCCACTTCTACCTTCCAGAAACTTTAAGGTTCTCAGATAGATATCCTTTAAGTTTTTTAAATGTTTCTACATCTCACTACCTAAGAGAAAATTTACAGGGTGTTACAAAAGGTATGGCCAAGCTTTCAGGAAACATTCCTCACACACAAATAAAGAAAAGATGTTATGTGGACATGTGTCCGGAAACGCTTAATTTCCATGTTAGAGCTCATTTTAGTTTCGTCAGTATGTACTGTACTTCCTCGATTCACCGCCAGTTGGCCCAATTGAAGGAAGGTAATGTTGACTTCGGTGCTTGTGTTGACATGCGACTCATTGCTCTACAGTACTAGCATCAAGCACATCAGTACGTAGCATCAACAGGTTAGTGTTCATCACGAACGAGGTTTTGCAGTCAGTGCAATGTTTACAAATGCGGAGTTGGCAGATGCCCAATTGGTGCATGGATTAGCACGGGGCAGTAGCCGTGGCACGGTACGTTTGTATCGAGACAGATTTCCAGAACTAAGGTGTCCCGACAGGAAGAAGTTCGAAGCAATTGATCAGCGTCTTAGGGAGCACGGAACATTCCAGCCTACGACTCGCGACTGGGGAGGACCTAGAACGACGAGGACACCTGCAATGGACGAGGCAATTCTTCGTGCAGTTGACGATAATGTCCGTAATGACCGTAATGTCAGCGTCAGAGAAGTTGCTGCTGTACAAGGTAACGTTGACCACGTCACTGTATGGAGAGTGCTACGGGAGAACTAGTTGTTTCCGTACCATGTACAGCGTGTACAGGCACTATCAGCAGCTGATTGGCCTCCAAGGGTACACTTCTGCGAATGGTTCATCCAACAATGTGTCAATTCTCATTTCAGTGCAAATGTTCTCTTTACGGATGAGGCTTCATTCCAACGTGATCAAATTGTAAATTTTCACAATCAACATGTGTGAGCTGACGAGAATCCGGACGCAATTGTGCAATCACGTCATCAACACAGATTTTCTGTGAACGCTTCGGCAGGCATTGTTGGTGATGTCTTGATTAGGCCCCATGTTCTTCCACCTACGCTCAATGGAGCACGTTATCATGATTTTATACGGGACACTCTATCTGTGCTGCTAGAACATGTGCCTTTACAAGTACGACACAACATGTGGTTCATGCGCGATGGAGCTCCTGCACATTTCAGTCGAAGTGTTCGTACGCTTCTCAACAACAGATTCGGTGACCGATGGATTGGCAGAGGCGGACCAATTCCATGGCCTTCACGCTCTCCTCACCTCAACCCTCTTGACTTTCATTTATGGGGGCATTTGAAAGCTCTTGTCTACGCAACCCCGGTACCAAATGTAGAGACTCTTCGTGCTCGTATTGTGGACGGCTGTGATACAATACGCCATTCTCCAGGACTGCATCAGCGCATCAGGGATTCCATGCGACGGAGGGTGGATGCATGTATCCTAGCTAACGGAGGACATTTTGAACATTTCCTGTAACAAAGTGTTTGAAGTCACGCTGGTACGTTCTGTTGCTGTGTGTTTCCATTCCATGATTAATGTGATTTGAAGAGAAGTAGTAAAATGAACTCTAACATGGAAAGTAAGCGTTTCCGGACACATGTCCACATAACATATTTTCTTTCTTTGTGTGTGAGGAATGTTTCCTGAAAGTTTGGCCGTACCTTTTTGTAACACCCTGTATATACATTATAATATGCTGATTATAATTTTCAGTTATCTAGGACCAAGAAACTCATTCCTTTCACTTTGAATTTCTTCTTGGTCATTCTTCGACTGTATGCATTATTCGGATACGAGTGTGGCTATGTGCAAAGACACACAGGAAAGAGTTCCTGAAACAAGTTTTTTTTTTTTTTACTAGTAGCTGTGGCAAACATCAATTGAACACAAAAAGTGTGAACGCTGATGGGGCTGTGTCAGAAGTTCATTGCACTTTGTTGTTGTGTAGGTTGCTAATGACTTGCTCTTGCTGTGTCAGGTCCGCCGTTCAGTGAAACCTGTTGCTCAGCTCTAGGGTGAGTTTGAGTCACATCTGCTGGCGGTCTTCCCACCTTCCATCATCATTGGTTCTCCACTGCCTTTTCTTTTTCTGAGGTGTGCACCAGTACCCAGCTACTAGTGGATGTAGCAACTGGCAATGAGGAAAAAGAAAGTTGTTTCACAGCATGGAAGCTAAAATTAGTTAGCCTGCTCGAGCAACAGCAGCAGCTGATGTACCAGCAGCAGATATAGAGACTTGTAAAAAAGTTGCTTCAGCTCTTGGTGGACCAACTTTGTGTAAAGGAGGCTTCTGTGCCACAGGGACCAGCGACCCCCTGCACTCGACACCACATTCTGCCCTCAATTGTTTCTTCCTTTCGTTGATGCTACGGAGGACTGAGTCACATATTTACATTGACTGAAGCAACATTTCACAGCATTTCAAGTCATGTACATTTCACTGCAGAAATTGCTCTTTCTGTCTTGGGCATCGTCGGACACGTTTTTTCTCCTCCAAAAATTGGCACCTCCGTCTAAACCTGTCATCCTCTCCTTTCAGGAGCTATGTGTTCTGCTAACTGATAATTATTCTCAGCGGTACCATTTGGTGGCTACAGACTAGAATTACATCAATATTATAAATATCTGGGAAATAATACCAATCGTGGGTAAATGACTTTCAAGAACTCAGCCGAAAATCTGTTTTTAATGCACCAATCAAGGCTGTAAGGCTTCCTGCACCAATTCCTTGATTCGCGATGTAGTGGTTTGAGATGGGCCTGACCTGGAGTTTTGTACAGCAGTGTTGAAAGGGGATAACTGGTCATTAGAGACATCTTGCGCATCGCTCATTCATTTGAAATTGCACAGGTGGTTAACACATGACTCATAGCAAGGCCACAAGTGGCAGCACTTCACACATGCATCCAGCATTGTAAACATAGGATGACCGCCAGGTTGCAGCAACATCATGATTTGTCTTTGTCCAATATCTCTATGAACTCTTAGCCTCCAGTCACCCGTTGATGAAGGCTACAATGGCTGCTACCTTTATGCCAAAATGTTTTTCCTCTCACTCCCAAGCAGACTGTCCAGATCGCTGGGGTCCTGTACATGCTGTGGCAAGGAGGGGCACCTCTGCTCATGATGTCTGGATTTTCTACCTCAGATGAAGTCAAGGTGGTTTCCACTGTGGTCCCTTTCCAGGAACTGGATTACCTCTGCATGACATTTTTCCCTCTCTTTCAATCAGATTTGGGACATGCTTCAGACTTTCAGGTGCACAGCACCGTCTGGCCAGACGTTACTCCTCATTTTTACCATGCCAGACGGATTCCAATGGCCTTACAGGCTGCCATGAAGCAGGAATTCTATTATACGCAGACAGCTGGCATTGTCGAACCTGTAAAATCTAGTGTATGGGCTATGCCTCTAGTCATCATCCAAAAGCTGAATGGGTCTCCTCGCTTGTGTGGGGATTTAGAGGGAACCATCAATGACCAATTGCTGGTAGAAACCTATTCTATTCCCTGGCACGATGATCTCCTAATCAAACTGGCTGGTAGGGGAGGGGGAATATTTTTCCAAGCTCAACCTCATTGCTGCTTACCTCCAGCTACCCTCCATTGAGGTATTTTAGAACACTGTTAACCTTAACATGCCGTTTGGGTTGTACAGGGTGTTACAAAAAGGTATGACCAAACTTTCAGGAAACATTCCTCACACACAAATAAAGAAAAGATGTTATGTGGACATGTGTCCGGAAACGCTTAATTTACATGTTAGAGGTCATTTTAGTTTCGTCCACCTATGTTTAATGAAGCACGTTATCACGATTTCATACACTAGAACATGTGCCTTTACAAGTACGACACAACATGTGGTTCATATGTGATGGAGCTCCTGCACATTTCAGTCGAAGTGTTCATACGCTTTTCAACAACAGATTCGGTAACCGATGGATTGGTAGAGGCGGACCAATTCCATTGCCTCCACGCTCTCCTGACCTTAACCCTCTTTACTTTCGTTGATGGGGGCATTTGAAAGCTCTTGTCTACGCAACCCCGGTACCAAATGTAGAGACTCTTCGTGCTCGTATTGTGGACAGCTGTGATACAATACGTCATTCTCCAGGGCTGCATCAGCGTATCAGGGATTCCATGCGACGGAGGGTGGATGCATGTATCCTCGCTAACGGAGGACATTTTGAACATTTACTGTAACAAAGTGTTTGAAGACCCGCTGGTACGTTCTGTTGCTGTATGTTTCCATTCCATGATTAATGTGATTTGAAGAGAAGTAATAAAATGAGCTCTAACATGGAAAGTAAGTGTTTCCGGACACATGTCCACATAACATATTTTCTTTCTTTGTGTGTGAGGAATGTTTCCTGAAAGTTTGGCCGTACCTCTGTGTAACACACTGTATAAGTACAAGAGACTCCCCTCTGGCATTTCCTCAGCCCCTGCAATATTCCAGCGATTTCTGAAACAGCGTATTCCAGCTTGCATCAATTACTTTGATGAACTTATTGTCACAGGGTCCTCCCACCAAGAGCATTTGGAAAAACATCTGCATGACCCTGCAGGACTCAGGCCTGCATTGTCACTTGGAGAAGTACATATTTTTTGCCAGGAGTGGAGTACTTGTGAGGCACTGGCTCTCTAAAGAGGGAATCCAGCCTAATAATCAGAACATTGCCACTATCACTTCTTTACCTCGCCTGACAAACTTGCCTGAATTACAAATGTTTTTTGTCACGCTCTACTATTATGCTAAGTTCTTACCCCATGCAGCCACACTGCACCACCTCTCAATCAGTTGTATAAAAAGGGGGGTCCCTTATAAGTGCGCCCCTTCCTGCAACCAGGCCGTTGTCAAAATGACAACCATGCCAACATCTGCACCCTGAGTCATGCCCTTGTCTCCCTGTTGCCCATTGGTTGTGGCAGCCAATGCATCCGCCTATGGCATTTGAACTTCCTTGGCACCTGAACAGCCTACAGCACACGCATCAAAGACCCTGACCCTGGCACAGCGTAACTATTCCCAGATCAGAAAGGAGACCTTGCCAATGTATTCAGAATCAAAAAATTTCCTGTCTACCTGTTTGGGACGCAGTTCTCATTAATTACGGATCACAATCCATTGGTGATGTTATTTAGGACACATTCCAACTCCCTGAATGAACAGCCCAATGCCTCCAGTGCTGGGCATTGCTCCTCAGTGCCTACAATTATACTATCCAGTACAAGGAGACAGTCCAGCATTCTAATTCTGATGTGTTGTCCCATCTGCCAGCTGGCTCAGAACCCAATCTCGACCAACAGGAGGTCTTCTGCTTCCTTATCGATGCCCAATGACAACACACACTCGACGGTTTTCCCCTTATGGCCACATGTGTTGCTGCTGCAACATGCTGGGACCCCAACCTGCGACAGGTCCTTTGCTATGAAATCCATGGCTGGCCGCATTATCTGACTTGTCAGCTGTCGACAGAGCTCCGTGCTTGGAAACAGCTTTCTCAATGACTCTCGATTGTGAATGATGTCATCCTTTTGCATACTGATATAGATGCATATCTACTGATTATTCCAGCGCAATTGCATCATCAGGTATTGAGTTTGCTCCACAGGAATCATTACGGCATGTCTCACTAAAAGACATTGGCATGCTGCTATATGTATTGGCCCAGGATCAACAGCGACACCGAAAAGACAGTCCGTAGTCGCGCAGAATGCACCTGGCACCTCCCTTGGGACCACATCCACCTTGATTTTGCGGGCCCTTTCTTGGGTTCTATGTGGTTGATCATTGTGGATGCTTATTCAAAATACCCCTATGCCCATATGCAGGTCATCCATCATGGCCGAGGACACCCTTACTGCCTTAGCCTAAGTCTTGGTCATCAAAGGGTTGCCTCACACATAGATCTCTGACAATGGCCAGTAACTCAACTGCTACCTTCAAGGATTTCTATGCCACCAATGGCACCAAACACATCTACAGCCCTTCATTCCATCCTTCCTTCAATGATGAAGCTGAACGTCTAGTCAAGAGTTTTAAGCAGCAGATGGGGAAAGCTATCGAACCCACCACCACTGTGGTGGACCTTATGTTGTTTCTGAGCACTTACTGCATGACAATGATTAACAATCATAGCCTCACGCAGCTCCTCCATGGTCACCAGGCTCGGACCTAGCTTCATTTGCTGACACTGTCACCATAGGAACCTCGCTCGCATCCTTCCTGGCACTACACTCCTGGAATAGCGGTGTGGGCACGCTCCCACGCAAGTCTGAGGCTTGGATGCCAGTACCAGTAGTGTCAACCCTTGGGCAGTGAGTTATGTCAGTCCAAATACTGAAGGAGCTCGAGCGTTGTCAATAAAACCAGCTTCAGGTGTAGACACAAGCATTCCCTCCGCAGTCCCCTCTTCCACTGCTTTCTGGTGACAATGCAACACAACGGCCAGAATCCCTGGCGGCTACCATGGATGTCCCATTGTTGCGCTGGTCCTCTCCGCTGGCTCCCTGTGGATCAGTGGTTCCCTTGGCACGCCCATCTCCAGCGCCGTTGCGATGGAGACTGGGAGTGTAATTCCTCTCCACAGACTACAGTTGGCAAGACTGCACCTTTGCCTGTAGCTTCATTCCCGCTTTCACAGAACAGTACGAAGCATTTTCACCTGCCCGTATGCTCTGGTTTCAGGTGGAAGATCTGGTATCAGGCTGTGTGGAAGCTGAATGCCTGCCAGAGCAAATGGACCTCGATGGGCAATAGGAAGCAGTGTCGCTGCAGCACTGCACTCGCCTAATGACTGCACAACCGTCTCACCATGGGAATACTCTGGCCAATAGCGTCCCATGGGAGCCAGCAAAAATACTGCCACTCCTCAACTGCACAGTCAGTCATGTACTTTGTCTGAAAGTGTTCATTACTATCTCCACCATACTACTGACCACCCATCAAAAACTTCACTTTCGTATTAGTTTTCCTCTTTGGTCTCAATTTGGATTGTGGCTCATGCTTGACATGTTGACAGTGTTGTGTCAACAGTTTGTTGCACTTCATTGCTGCATGGGTTGCTACTGACTTGCTCTTGTTGTGTCGAGTCCAAAGTTCTGTCAGCCCTGTTGCTCGACTCTGGCGTGGGTTCAAGTACCGTCCACAGGCAGTCTTCCCGCTGAGATCATCGGTCCCTAAAAAAACCAGTGGAGATAAACGTTGATTGCATTGTATAATTAACTTTTTGAGTGGAAACAGGATCAAATCTGCGTTGTTGCATTGCAATAATTGGTGTTTTCAACAACATTCAAGCCTATAGGCTGGTGCAGAATCTACCATTTAGGTATTTGCTAAAATGCCAAATGCACGTTCAACAAAATGTCTGGCTCTTGATAATTTGTAATTGAAAATTTGTTTTTGAGGTGTCTAGCTTTTTTGCTAGATAGGGTCTTAACCTTTCACACAGGGCAGATGCCTCATCAGCCACGAATACAAATGGAAGAGGTGCGCCAGTCGTGCTACATCCTTGAGTAGCTGGATACTGGTGCAAATGACAGGAAACAGGACAGAAACCATGATATTATTGCAGTTGGCCATTATCAGAAACACGTGGTGATGACAGTAAACAAGTACAGTGATGACCAAGGAAAACATGTAGCACTGTCAATGTTTTCAGGTCAGAAGTGCAACTTGGCACAGTGTTACACCATCTGGGTTATCTGGATACTTCGCACTGACACCAACCTATCAGAACTCCAGAGATGGGAACTTGCCCTTCAATATATCCTCTCTTCCCGTTACCCACCAGGCCTCAACCTCCGCTAATTTCAAGTTGCTGGCGCTCATACCTTACCTGTCATTCAACAACATCTTTGCCTCTGTACTTCCGCCTCGACTGGCATCTCTGCCCAAACTCTTTGCCTTTACATATGTCTGCTTGTGTCTGTATATGTGCGGATGGATATGTGTGTGTGTGCGCGCGAGTGTATACCCGTCCTTTTTTCCCCCTAAGGTAAGTCTTTCCGCTCCCAGGATTGGAATGACTCCTTACCCTCTCCCTTAAAACCCACATTCTTTCATCTTTCCCCCTCCTTCCCTCTTTCCTGATGAAGCAACCTTGGGTTGCGAAAGCTTGAATATTTGTGTGTGTGTGTGTGTGTGTGTGTGTGTGTGTGTGTGTGTGTGTGTTTTTTTTTTCTATCAACATACCAGCGTTTTCTCGTTTGGTATGTTACAGCATCTTTGTTTTTTATATATATTTTTCCCACGTGGAATGTTTCCCTCTATTATATAGATAATGAATAGCGTACAAAAAATGGTTCAAATGCCTCTGAGCACTATGGGACTTAACTTCTGAGGTCATCAGTCCCCTAAAACTTAGAGCTACTTAAACCTAACTAACCTAAGGACATCACACACATCCATGCCCGAGGCAGGATTCAAACCTGTGACCGTAGTGGTCGCGCGGTTCCAGACTGTAGATCCTACACCCGCTCGGCCACCCCGGCCGGCGAATAGCGTACACAACAACATATTAGTCACACCTCTACCGCTTACAAAGGCAGGGGAGGGGAGGGGAGCAACAAGATACAGTTTCTGCCTGCCCTTACCCCTCAAAAAAATTTACTCAAAGATACAGACGACCTACAGCAGGTTCAGTGGTAAAAGTTATGAAGTTACGTTACATCTCAGAACATATGACCTTGGTGTTTGTGTTGACAGTAAATTTTGGTTATGACTTAACAAAACTGTGCATCCTTGAAGCTATTGCCAGTCAGGCAACTCCAAACATCTGACAGCTCAAGGTACATTGTGTCCCGCCCCCCCCCCCCCGGACTGTGTGTGTGTGTGTGTGTGTGTGTGTGTGTGTGTGTGTGTGTGTGTGCGTGCGCGCGCGCATCTTAACTAGCACAAGGAAAAGTGTTCAGTATGTACCACAACATCATGGAGACTTTCTTATCAAAAGATCATACTGAGATTTCCATGTCGAATTTCAAGTTTCCCTGAACCAATTTTCATTATTTGTGAGAGGTCACAAATGAATTTTGAGTTGCCACATACTGATTAGTAATTATTCCAAGTTTGGTTAGAAACTGATGACAAGATATACAAGAAAACAGTGATACTGTTGTTCAATTGCAATATTTTCTGAAACAGTTACTTGGATAAATTTAAAATGAAAATTACATCATTACCATTGCTGTGACCTCGAGTCACAATCCTATCAAATAGACTATCCTTCAGTCACAACAGATGAAAGGGACTGCACATATGCCAAGCGAAACTCGTATATCGGTATTCCAGTGGCCCTGTGCAGAGGTCATCTACAGTGAAGGCTACACTGCATGTCACTCATCACATGCAGGCAACAGTAGAGAACAGTAGTATTCCTCCAGATTATTACTTAAGCCGTGTCCAGTGGCTCGGCTGGCAATGAGTTTCATCCAGCAGAGAGATATCCAGCAGTGGGAATCTTCAAGTATGTCCACAGTGGTAACCACTGCAGCTATAGCCACATCAGGCATCAGACCAAAAAGGAACTTACACTCAACAAAAGTGTTTGTAACAGTATAGACATAGCATTGTGTTGGACATGCACCATATACTAATCTGAAAGCTGAATATTTGTGTTCATTAACAAAATTACGTTTTTGGAACTGTGTACCGTAACTATTTCAATGTTTCCATAATGTGTTCATGATGTGAATTTGAGTGTTGTACCCAACTTAGACTGGCATCAGCAGCACCTCAGTCTGTTGTCAATATTCTACCAGACAGCAGATACCATAAGTTTCATCCCAGCAGAAACGGATGACATGAACAAACAGAACTGTACTTCTACATCTGGCAATGACAATACATGGGCAACTCCAGTTCTATGGTTTGGTGCAGTTATAACAGTCTATGTACAGTGGTGTGGATTTGAAGGTTTCGGGCGGCACAATATCAGGAACTATGAAACATGTTTATGAGTTGTCTCTCCTTTTTGAGTTTTCACTCTACCCTGTTGCCAACTGTGCTGTCTTTATTTATTTATTTATTTATCTACTCTATCCTGTGCAAGCTTCTTCATCTCCCAGTACCAACTGCAACCTACATCCTTCTGAATCTGTTTAATGTATTCATCTCTTGGTCTCCCTCTACAATTTTTACCCTCCACACTGCCCTCCAATACTAAATTGGTGATCCCTCGATGCCTCAGAACATGTCCTACCAACCGATCCCTTCTTCTAGTCATGTTGTGCCACAAATTCCTCTTCTCCCCAATTCTATTCAGTACCTCCTTATTAGTTACTTGATCTACCCATCTAATCTTCAGCATTCTTCTGTAGCACCGCATTTCGAAAGTTTCTATTCTCTTTTTGTCTAAACTATTTATCGTCCAAGTTTCACTTCCGTACATGGCTACACTCCATTGAAATACTTTCAGAAACGACTTCCGGACACTTAAACCTATGCTCAATGTTAACAAATTTCTGATCTTCAGAAACGCTTTCCTTGCCATTGCCAGTCTACACTTTATATCCTCTCTACCTTGACCATCACCATTTATTTATTTATTTATTATTTTTTCTTCAGGAATCTTAGTTAAGAACAACAATTTGTGTTGAGTTAAATTTCAGATGACACAACAAATGTAACTTACAGCACAAATACTACACCTCCAGCAGTCCATAAGCAACATGCAGAAAAATCTGCTAAAAGAACTGGATGAAAGGGACCACTGACAAAAGGAAGCTGGAGGGCATGTCAGCGGCCCATCCATTTGACACGATTAAGGAAAACTGAACAAGTTACATAACCCAAATGGAGAAACACTTCATGGTACACAGAACAACAAGTGATGTCATGTAACAAGCCTTGTTGCTATCCAATAATGGGGCAAACATTTATGGGTTAATGCAACAGTTGATTCCAAGTAAGGATCCAAATGTATTAGGTTATACAGAGATTAAGGACAAATTGTCTGAAATTTTGAAAGTAAAATTCTCACAGGTTATACAAACTTTACAAGAAACTTGGTCAGACTTTCAAGGAATGGGTTGCTGTGCATCAGGGTCTAACCAGAGACTGTAAATTTAAATATAATCTTTCATGTAGAGATGGCAATAATGGCCATGCTCTTAGACCAGGCTCCTGATGCGAGTTTAAAGAAAGACCTCATTAGATTAAATAATCTCACCCTTGAAGAATGTTTATCTGTTACTGTGGCATTTGAGCAGATGAAACAACCAGAACGTGCTCTCAATCATGGATAACCAATGTGTTCCAAACAGATCATCATAGCCTCAGCAAATTTCCAGTAAACTACAGCAGGCAGAATTGAAAAACCTTCCATAAAGAAGGTGGAAAATGTGAATTCATTGGGCATGCAGATCACAATCAGCAAAATAGTGTTGAAGTCTTGTGTTAACTTCTTCATTACCTACAATAGAGAATCTTGTTATTACAAAGCCACAAAGTGTTTACATGTTGGAAAAAGGGGCACAAAGCAGAAGTATGCCTGCAAAAACAATGTAGGAATATTCAGGACACAATATTCAAGGGAAGGCACTGAAAATACTGAGGATGAATTCAAAAATAGACTTTACAAGGTAATGTCATGTGGTACTAAAGCAGTTCTGGTGGACATCAGACTTAATGGCAAGAACATGCGGTTCCCAGTTGATACAGGTTCTTTTAACACTATTATCAACAGTGCTACTCATCACTTTATTGGCTCCACATGGTCAAACAAATTTCAGGTTACACTGACAAACTACAGCAATCAACCAACAGATGGCGATAGCTGTAAACTAACTACTCAGTAGAAAAATAAGACAGTGTAAGCAGCAGTACTGGTGACACAGTCTCCATCAGCTACCAAATTATGGGACTAGACTTTATGAGCAACTAGGGTTCAGGGTCCAGGACTCAGCAAATCAAACACACATAACAGACGAGAAAGTGGAATGTGCACAATTCTGTCAAAACTACAGACAAGTTTTTCTGTGTCACTCCAGGAAAGGTTAAAGATTACCAAATACATGTCACTTTCAAGCCCAAAGTTATTTTGCAATTCTACAAGGTTAGACCCACCCCTTGCACATTGCATGACTAGGCCAAGTAGGAGGAATTGGATAGGATAGAAGGTAATGGCATAATTGAACCCATTTTGAGCAGTCTCTGGGTCACACCAATGTAGTCATTGAAAAACCAAATGGGAAGCTACAGTTGTGTGGGGACTTTAAATCAATCATAAATGCACAGTTTGTTGCCAGTACCCATTAAACCCACGAGCCAATGAGATAACAGTGAAGTTAAGCTGTGGACAGTATTACTAACACATTGATTGGACTGACACTTACCTGCAATGGCCTCCAAAGAGGAAAGTCAAAAAGTTATGGTTGTTAACAAGACTTTAGGTAAAATTTTGACCCCAGCATTGTTCCAACACTATCTTGAGCAGTTAATCAAGAAGGCTTTGGGAACTGTAAATTCCCTTGACAACACAGTAGTCTCAGGGAATAACATGCAAGAACTCTTACACAACTTGGTCAAGCTGTTTAAAAAATACTCCAGTGGCACCTCAGAGTCTATAGTCAATATTCTAATTAGCAGTAGATACACTTCAACTATAGTTTGCAATTTTCCAGATTTTCCAGACAAGTCAGTCCTCAATAAATTTTGGAAACCACTTTTACCTAAAGGACTGAGCAGTAGTAAAGGGAGAGAGAGCTAATAGTGCAACAAGCACTGAGTTACTCAGGCACAGATATGGGAGGGTAACGGCTATGTCCTAGTTCATGGTGTCATCCTAGCATTCATCTAAAATGCAATCAAATATCAGGATGGCAATACAGACATCTAAACTCTTGTTCTCCATAATGTGGGATCAACACCTTATCAGTTATTTAACATCCTGTCAGCTGCTTCCCCAGAGCAAATCAGAAAACTCTGTTGACACTTGGCTGTTTCAGCACTATTTCACCAACTGCCTGCCACACAGGAATAGCTGTAAGTACCAACCTATCCCTCATAGCTGCTCCTTGGAGTCACCGCCCACAACTAACTGGGTCCACTTGCGGCTGACAAAAATGAATATCAACCTGCTACAATTTGGTAGGAATTGACATCCATCTTCTGGGGTGGCAACTGTTATTTGTTGAGATCGATCCATCAAACATGTGGTCTCAGTCACCTCTGCTACTGCTGCCAAAAGGGAGTGCAGAATTTGCAAGTGACCCAGAATCTGTTGATGTGCAAAACTAATGCTGCCCGTCACGTCTAGGCTGGCTTCCTGACACATCACAGCCAACAAAACCTGTAACAACTCTGTCCAACCAATAGCTCTGTCAGATCAAACACCTTTTCTTCTTCCCACAATGAAACTTTCACTCTGCAGCACAGTGTGTATTGTTTCGAAACTTCCTGGCAGATTAAAACTCTGTCAGACCTCGACTTGAACCCAGAATGCGCAACTCTCTTACCAACTGAGCTATCCAGGCACGACTCACAACCCACCCACACACTTATATTCCTGCTAGTACCTCTGTTTGGAGGTGAGGTACTATATTCCAGTCCTGGTCCAGCATACTGCTTTACTCTGGCAGGAATGTCTCTTTGTATCATTATTATTATTATTATTATTATTATTATTATTACTATTGAAGTTTCTTTTTTTAACAAAATTCCACTGATATTTCTGCCAGATATTTCAAGCCGTCCTCGGCATGAACCAAGAGAATGACAATGTGATGCTATAAGTGGCCTTGTATGCTCCACCACGACAGCACTGTACATCCTAGAATGTGCCACAGACACTGATCAAAAGCACAGAGGTATCCTTGCTTCACATTGTATAACAAATAGGATTGGAACTACTAAATAATATTAATTAAGTTTGGTGGCCTATGTAAGGGGCTATTCACAAGTACCTCAATGGTTTCAGAAAATGACTACACGAAAGTTACAAGACATACAGAAAAATGGCACTTATCAGTGGACAGAGCATCTCTCAAGCTTCGATTCATAATACATGGAATGGCATAGTTACACTAGGAGGCAGGCATTTCAGAATGTGTAAACAATTCATCCACTCTGTGGTGCTGCAATGAATTAGTTCGCACCTGCATGTAGGCAACACAAGGAATATATTTCCATAGCGGACTGCTGTCTCACCTACTCAGGTGATTTGTGTCAGCCACTTGACTGAATTGGATGCACATACTGCCGTTTGCCACTTCACAAACAGAGCTCATACTGAGCACGTATAATGCGAGTTGAAAGCTTGGAGAGATGTCCTATCCACCAGTATTGGTCTATTATAAATACACTACGTAATTTTCGCACAGTCGTCCTCTGAAACCCTGAAGGTACTTATTCATAACACTGCTTAAATTCACAACAGATCACTACAGAAATGAAAAACAAAACTATTTAAATCTGTGTAGAAAGAAATGCACCTCATCATCCCTGTATGTGGTACTTCACCTATAATTTGAATTGCAAGCACCTGCTTTCACCCTCAGTGACAATCTCTGTATCATACCCTGACATTGGTAAATGCTGCTTATAATACAATCACAATAGAACTTCTGCTGGTGCAGTCAATGAACATGGCTAAAACTGCAGACATATATTTCTCATGTGAAAATACACTGCTTGGAAAAAAAGAAGCACCCAGAAGCAGAAAAGGCAACGAAATAAAACTTCATGGGTTGAGAAGTTATGCGGTGTTATACAGCGATTAAGAAACAGAGTTTAAAAAGAGCTTGGCAGTATGAGCCCACATATCAGTATGATGTTGCACCCCTCTGGTCTGGATGTGCTCACTGATTTGGTTGGGAAAGGTGTCATAAAGCCACTATGTTCTACTTCGACAAGCTGTCTGAGAACTGTCACAACTTGTTCCTGATATCCTGGATGCTGTCACTAAGACAGAGCTTATGTCTGAGCTGGTCTCACCCTTCTACTGGAGAGAGATTTGGGGATCTTACGGGCCAGAGGAATTCCTCAACAACATGCAAGCAGTTCATGAATACACATCCCCCGTGTAAATGAGCATTGTCCTGCTGAAAAATGGCATCGCGATACTGTCACATGAGAGGTAACATGTGAGGACACAAAATGTCCGTTACATACCACTGTGCTGCCCTCAATCAATGCCAGCTGTAGCCTGAAGTCACACTTGATGGTGCCCACACTATGATCCCAGGAGTAACACTACTGTGTTTCTTCAAAACATTGGAAGAATGGGACCTTTCCCCAAGTCACACACTTGTCAACAATGGTCATCCAGGGTAGTGCAGAACCACAATTCATCACTGAACACAATTTGATGCCATTCACCAGCAGTACACAGCTCACAGTCATGGCACCATTCCAAATACAGTCATTCGCACTGTAGTGTTAATGGCAGATCATGCAATTCCCTAGTCCACCTGCTGCTGACCTCCAACCAATTGTGCGAGATGACACAGAATGTTACAGGGAGTCCAGTATTTGATCTCAGACAACAGGCACAGATGTGAAGAGGTTACAATGAGCTTGGTATACAATATGGATATACTCCCAAGTGGTGGTCAGGTGGGGTCAGCTGGAAACTTGACAATGAGTATGGCCTGCCCCCCATGTTCCCATACAGTCCAACATCAGACCACTTTGTCAGGTGCTGATAACGTTTTCTTACACAAGCAAGTGGTATCTTCGTGTCCTTCACAGTGATCACTCAGCATATGATGGTATTTATACTCCTTATATACTCTATCAGGCCTAATAACAACACTGAACACAAAAGGACACTCATGCACTCTGGTGGCCATTCTACCTGTCACAGAGAATTGCAATTCTACTCATCTACATACCCATTGATCGTTTGTATGTATATGAAGTTTCATTGACATTTGACCATGGCTTCTGCACGCTTCACTTTTTTTGTTGGTTGTGTACTTTTCTGTATTTACTTAAAAATTCATTTACCAAACACTTGGATGAAGAGCAATTATTCTAGATGTTGTGCCCCATCACTGACAACTAATTCCGAATTTTATCTGTACCAGATCCCTGACAATGACTTTGTACATGATCTATAATTTTATTTCAATCAGTAGGCAAAATTATCCCTATTTATAGACGATACAAGCATTGTTGTGAAGCTGAGTAAGGATGCATCAACAGAGAAAACAGTAAATGATGTTTTTGTGATAGTTACTGACTGGATTAGTAAAAAAGGGCACGCTTAGAAAAAACACAGCTCTTTCAGTTCTGTTCTGTGAAAAATATCCCACTGCCTATTAACCTAGAAACCAACCAGAAACGATAAGGAGGGTTCCATGTTCTAAATTCATAAATACATGCATACTGATGTAAACTTAAACTGGAAAAAACACACACAGATCAGGCAGAATGTTATGACAATATAAACCTGTCCAGGTGATAGCAGCATCACCTGGAGAGGAATGACTGCTAGTCAGACACGTGCACAGTGAATGTAGTATCGATGAGCATGCTGCTGGTGTGTGCATTGGGGAAGGTGTGTGATCTATCTGAGTTTGACTGAGGACAGATTGTGATGGCACGAATGCTCAGTATGAACACTCCAGAAACTGCATGGTTTTTCCGGTTTTTGAGGAGTGCTGTGGTGTGTGTCTTCAAAATCTGGCAAAACCATGGTGCAAACATGTCCAGACATCGTGGGGTTGGATGGCCACACCTTATTACAGGTGTCAGACATCATAGGCTGGGTAGGCTGGTAAAACTGGACTGGTGGCAAACTGTGGCGGAACTATCATCAGACTGTGTACAAGTGTGTCTGAACGCACAGTGCACCTAACACTCCTAATGGTGGGCCTCCGCAGCCTACGACCCATGCACATTCCCATGTTAACACCACGACATCGGCAACTATGATGGAAATGAGCATGTGACCATCAGCACTGGACATTCGCGGAATGGCAGAGCACTGAGTGGTCTGACGAATACCAATACCTCCTTCATCATGCCAATGAGAAGGCACAAATCCATCTTCTTCCAGGGGAACAGCTCCTTGACACCTGCAATGTGGGATGGAGACAAGTTTTTGGCAGCTCCATTATGCTCAGGGGAACATTCATGTGGGTATCGGTGGAGCTCATGCAAGGCACCATGGCAGCCATGGAGTATCACACACTGGTTGCAGACCATGTACACCCCTTCATGATGATCATGCTTCCCAACAGAAGTGGCATTTTTCGAGATAATGCACCATGTCACAAGGCCAGGAGTGTGATGGAGTAGTTCGAGGAACACAGTGACAAGTTCCAAAAGATATATTGGCTCCCCAACTCACCAGATCTGAACCTCTCGAACACATCTGGGATGTGATTGAACATGGTGTCAGAGCTCATCAGTGGAGTGGAACACAACGTACTAGAACTGTTGATACTAAAAGGTTCAATACAAAGGGTAATAAAATGCCGACAGTGGCAGATATTCCCAATATATTGCCATATACTGTTATGATCTACTAAAAATTCACATCAAACATGCTGTCCATCCCAGTCTCTGTAGCATAAACTGCCATAGAATATCAATATGGCTTCTTCACAAACTTTTTGTATACACTCTGGATGGAAATCGATAAAATTGACATTTGACGCAGAGTTTGAAGTAATCTATTGGAGACCAAAGTTCATCCCTGAGCAGTAATGGCAGGTGATGAGACACCAGACATGCTATATTTGGTTAAGATAACAGGTATGGCTTCACACATATGTTCCACCATTTGTCTGTCTTCTTCAAGCCGACTCTAACGTTACAACTCATATTTTCCAACACAACAATTTTCATGTTGATTGTGCTAAAACTGTGATTGCTTGCCATGGTAAAAATTCTGGAGTAACCATTGCTGTCAAATGACCCACAAATGTAGTCAACTTGAATGTGATCAAAAACTCTGGAACCACCTGAATGTGTCAAAAGTTAGGTGCTGCATCTACACAATCTGGCAGGCATGCACATAACCAAGTCTCCAACATCAAGAATTGAGTCACTCATTCACACCAAGTCGAATCACAGCAGTTATCTAGGCTTGCAAAGGATATCTTGCTATTCTGCTATTAGAATGAGAGTGACTTTTGGTACAGAGAGACAGAGAGAGAGAGAGAGAGAGAGAGAGAGAGAGAGAGAGAGAGAGTTCAACAAACCTCCAGTGTTTTGTTGGCTGCCTCTGGGGTGTCAAATTCCACGAATGCAAAACCTTTTATTTTGTTACTTGGTTTATACTTCGGTATTGAAACATATACTACTTCACCATAAGATGAAAATACTCTCTTGAGCCACTCATGATCAGCATCAGGTGGGAGCTGCTCCTGAAAGAGACAGACGATGAATTGTTTGCAAAAATTACTGTTCTTTATACAAAGACCTGAATTTCAAGATTTGTTGAACTTAAGCAAATAACACAGAAGCCTTCACTGCTTACCACATATATGGTACAATCTTCCTCATTTTCCTTGATGTGTATTGGTGTTGTACGGTACACTTTTGTCCCATCCTCGGTGACGGACAGAATCTCAGAGTCTCTTAATGCTTTTGCAATATCTTCTATATTTGAAGTTAATGCTCGTATCTTGTTGAAGCGCAAAAAAATTGCAAGATCGACATCTGTAATCATAGACAAAAAGCAGTTCTGCTTTAAGAGATTTCAAATCATATTTTCACAATAATGCACTTACAAGTCTATCACAGGACAGTGAGTGAAAATAAGGATGGGACGAAGTGGCAACGCAGTGGCAGCCGACAGTGCCGGCTGCCATTGGTTGATTGGTGGCGGGAGTCCTGCAGCCTGTTGTCTGTCAAGTGACAACTCCTTTAAATCAGACTATAGTATGCCAGGTCAGCACTGGTACTGCTTGCGGCTCATTACTTCACCTTCAGAGGGCATCAGGTTCGTGTCCGACACCAACAGGGATGCAGCTGTTTACTGGCAGGAGTCTTGTTCGCACACTTGAGGTGGCGCACAAAGCGTGAAATGAGGTGAAGAGAGTGGTGAGACAGTAAGCCTCGATCTCAGTTACTGTGGTGCCATGGAGGAACTCTGTTCATATTTGACAGCAACTGGGTTGGAACATGCACTGATGATTACGTGCCCAAGCTGTGATTATGTTCAAGGGAATAGGTACTGCCACCAAGGATGCTAAGTGTTTCTGATATTGGAGATTGGTACTGTCATGGTTTCATAGTAAACCACTTATAATGCTCATCATGCTTCCAATGAAGTGGCCCTTTGGATTACTGTAGAATTGACTACCTCTTTACATTGACCATGCAAGTTATTAATTCAAGTTTGTTACAGGTGGCATTTTATTGTACTATGTTGTTCCACAAGCATTAAAGTAGATGTGTATGAGTGTTATGGAAGATGCAAGAACCAAGAAGAAAGACTGACATTGTACAGAAGGATTTGATTCCACAGCAACACACTGATAGACAGGAAGACACATTGCTTAATTTCATAAATCGTTGTAGAATACTGTCTTTTTTATACATAAGCCCACTTGCAAGATTTCTTTTGTTGAATGCTAATGGCACTGTTTCTCTTGAAGAACTTATTTTAATGCACCATAATTACAAGCTATTCTTGTCTTTCATGTAGTGCTGTTAATGGTGCCACTGAACGGACATACAGTGGGTGACTCTAGCATAAGAAGCTGTTCCTCTGTCACACTTTGTACTGTTATTACGTTTGATTATACAGAAGTCGCCAAATCATTTCAGGGAGGACTTTGCATAAATTTTCTTATTGCCAGTTGACGATCTTTCGTGAAATACAAGTTTACATTTAATAGTTGGGATATTTTCTTATTTAACATTTGTGTATGTTGAGGAGCCTAAGGGCTGCAAGTCTATTGTTTAACAGAGATGTGTTTACTGTTGCGTTTTTCAACAATTATGGATAACTTTCGTTAATGAATGATTTCAGACACTACTGCGTGTTGAATTTTATAAATTTCTGGAGTGACTTTGTTTTGGTTTTTTAAATAAATGTCATGAAAAGTATAGAGCCCATAATGCTCAACCAATCATTCCGCCCCCTGACTTCCAGCTTGCTGTTACTTTTTGGTATCAGAGCATGGTTTGTTGATTGAGTGGTGGAGGGTGATTTCTAATGTTAAGAAGTGGATACCTATTATTTTGTATTTTCCAAAATGCCTGGTGTTGTTGAGGATTCAGTTTGTCAGAGTCAAGGTGAGCTTGTATATGAACTGAGGTGACGTGGTATAGAACCAAGGGGTACTGTACAGGAGTTGACTGAATAAATACGCCAGCACAGTCATCTGCTGGTGTACATAAAGTAACCACACCCAAAGACGTACGCTTGGCTGCTGCTGCTCTTTGTGATGCATTGGTAGAAATCATAGAAATTATTCAAGATATTAGTAGTTGTTTCATTAGTCACATGTGTTGGGTACAGGGCCACTTCAATCATTACACTGAGAGACTGAATGACTTGTTTGGTGTTGATGTGCAAAGGGCGAGGGAAATACAGGATTACAGTGCGACAATTGAAGAATGGTTTAAGAAAAATGATAACATCACAGGTGTGAATTCGGACAGTAAAGCAGTAGTTCATGATGGGGACAAGGGGCAAACAATTAGGGACACTATGTTTACCAGGCTGCAAAATCCATTGGAAGCTGTCGTGAATCAGTATGCTTGCAGTTTGCTAGCGTCAGTCAATTCAATTGTGGAATTTTTTTATTTTTTGTTAGAATTTGGCAGAAAGCCTTGGCGATGGAAATAAGTGATATTGAGGAATTTAGATTACCAGCTATTATGGTAAAACACTGGATGTGCAAGGAAAATTTGAAAGCCGTTCAACATAAGGAATCCTGGCAGGAATGCAGGCTCCAAATAATTAAGGTCATTCCACCTCGAGCATTGATGGAAGTAATGTATAACCACTATGAAATGGAGCAAGCTTTCAAAGAATCCTTAATTGATTTATGTTCATCATACTAAAAGGAGTGTATGTGCGTGGGATCATAATAACATGGAGGAACAGGTTGTAAGACATCTGTTAGAAAGATTGAATCTTGAAAATAGGCAGAGGGCATTATTTTGTCAGATACCTGGCACGTTTTTGGAACTGGATGAACTTGTGAGGTAGATTCAAGCTAGGCAGTATGTTGATCAAGAAACGTGTAGGGAAAAATTTGCTAACTAAGAATGCTTGCACTTCCAAAAAACCCGAGCAGGCAGGGGTACGATCAGCTAGTACAGAGGAGACTAGCTCATCAAAAGACCATAACTCAGCATTGAAGTGATGTAATTGTAATAAGCAGGTCATATGAAAAGAGACTGTATGGGGGAAGACCTTGCAACCTGAGTTATGACAATTACTGTACCAAAGACAGGACAAGCTCATATGTGCCGTTTGGCTGTATTGCCTTGAATAATGAACCGGTTCGTGCATTATTGGATTTAGGCAGTACTACGTCAGCAATTGATTAAGACTGTTTCACCAAAATGGGAAAGACTGTCAGTGGACAGGGGGCTGTTTATCACAGCAGGTAAATCTACTCTAACAGTCAAAGGAAGTTAGCTAGTGAAAGTGGTCTTGGGGGATTTTACATAAAAAATTGATATGAAAATTGCGAGAAATCTGGCGATCGCTGATATTTTAAAGAAAGTGGGTTTGATCCCAGATTGGGCAGGAGAGAGATTTCATTGTAAATTTAAACCACAGATGCTCTTCAGGTTCTGTCAGCATGGTGAAGGTGTTACCATGGCTGTGGGTAAAGAGGAACCACATTGAAGTGGGACTCCGTGACAAACTGTTAGATCACTTTAATATCTTTGTCATGAAAAAGATTGAGCTCTCTAATCCAAATTTCCTGCTGTGTTAACAACAGAACTGTGGGTCACACGGATGCTGTAATATGGCACTGAGTTGGTGGATGACATGCCGGTTAAGGCTATGCCATACAGGACTGCCCCCCTTGAGGCGTAGCGCCGTATAACAATCCTGCCTTGGAGGCGGTTAAGTAGGAGATGTGCCTCAGAGCTGGATAGCGACAGATGGTGACGTGAGACTGGACGCGCTTGTAGTTTATGTATCAGCCGATAGAGGACAATATTGGACTGTGATTTTAGTTTCGATTGTGCCCACTAGAGTGCACTAAAGTAATAGAATGTTTTTCATAAACTGTTCTAGTATTTTCATAAAGTGTTACTATGTCTTTTTTGTGTAGATAAAATGTTATAAATGTATTTTAGCAGTATGAATAATGCGTGAGTGTGGTTTAAGATTAGTATGAAGATAATTGTTTAATGAGTTATGTAGTAGGATTTAGTGTGGGAACATTTCGAAGAAGTATGTATGTGGACAAAGGGGATTTTTGTAGAATATATTTGTAAAGTAAGTTTATGGTAAAGGGAAAGATAATTCAGGTATAAATAACAATAGTAAATAACTTTATGCAGAAGCAAAACTTCAGCATATTAGATAATTACATCGGTAAAAGTGCAGTCGTTAGGTTTACTATTTTGCGATTGGTTATTGATGAAAAGCGCAGATTGAGTGTTGTTTTGCTATTGGCTGTTGAGTAAACTGACCAATGGTAAAGCAATATCCTTCGCGTGCCTTTCTCTGCTGGTAGAGAAGACAGAGAGTATTCTAGAGAAGAGTGGGAGCCTAGCCGTAAAACAGATCGGACGTGTGTAGGAGTAGTTCTGACGGAAACGATAAGTTGCCGGATCTAGCAGTGTTTCATACATCAAAAGTGTTGGAAAGTGACGGCATAATTATTCCGATGTGTGTGTAGAAATTTCGGAATTTTTAAGTGAATTGTGTGACGAGAAAAGACATATATTCTGCGTGGCGTATTGAGCAGGTCGGTGGCTAAAAATTGTGACTGCATTTGGTACCGACAGACTTAATATTTGGAGAGCATTATCAATCAAAAACAATCAGTATTTTTGTAGCTATTATGTTTTCGGGAAATGCAACACCATAAACTTGCTAACGTGAGTGAAAGGGATTATGAGTGACTGTGTTAAGACTAGCACGGGCTTGGCAGTGATACTTGTTCACCTAAGTTTCAGAATATATTAGCTGAGGACAAAATTTCCAAACTTTCATTTGTGTGAAAAATTTCTCCTGAAACATAGATTAGTGACTTAAATTGCAGCCTGGTTCACGTCGAAGTACAGTAGGTTTCACTCGGCTTTCCTACTGATGATCTGCTGAGACAATGTTCACAGGTAGGTGCAGGTTCGTCGTAAAGGGACGGAAAGAACCGCACCGCCGCACCCTCCATGATGAAGATATTAAGGGAAAACATAAGAAAAATGTTGCAACAGGGAGTCACTTAACCTTCTAAACCACCCTATGCTGCACTCGTATTTCTAGTACCAAAAGCTGATGGAGAATATCATCCAGTAGTGGGCCATAGGGAGTTAAATAAAAAAAGGTCTTTACACTTACTGGACTTGCACACATGCTCTGGGTGGTTTGAAGGAGCTTGGGTGCTTACCACATTGGATACCAACTAAGCTTACACTCAGAAAACATTGGATGAAAGATCCAAACCAATCACTGCATTTGTCATTAATTTGAATTTATTCAAATTCAATAGAATTCTGTTTGATTTAGTGGCAAGGACTGCTTCCTATTGCAATTAATGGATGGCACATTTTCTGATGATAAGTTCAAGTTTGTGTACCACTAATTAGATGACTTAGTTGTATATCATAAAACAATTCAAGAACATCTGGTACACTCGCAAGAGGTCCTTGGACAATTAAGAAAGGCAGGTCTAAGAGTAAACCCCGAGAATGTGGTTTTTGCTTCTCCATCGATGAAGTTTGTGGGGCATATTGTGTCTGGGGAACATGTCTGTTTTGATCCTGGTAGGGTAGAAATTATCAATCAAATGTCTCAGCCACGAAATGTCAAGTAGGTCGAACAGTTCATAGGAATGGCTAATTTCTTCTGAAAATTCATTAATGAGGTTACTGACAAAGTGGCTCCTCTCAATGAATTGTGTCAGAAAGGAGCCAAATTTATTTGGGGTCATCCTCAGGAGGCTGCATTTTTAGCTCTTAAACAAGCATTGCAATCAGCACAAGTGTCAGTTCTATCTGATTTTAATGAGGAGCCCACTTTGCAGACTGATGCATCCGGACACGGAATTGGCAGAGTCTCCTATAGGAAAGAGGTGGGAATCAGAGGTTTATTGCCTATGCCTCTAGGGGCTTGAATGAATTGGAGAAGAAGAACTCCACATACAAAGTAGAAACTCAGTTTTGTTGGGGACGGAGAAGTATAGGTATTATCCAGAACATGGGAAATTCATTTGGAAACTGATAATCAGGCACTGACCTGGATCTTGGCTAGGCCCAAAAAATGGGTGAATCACAAGATAGGCGACTAGGATTCTTGCATTCTGGTTTGATGTTCGCAACATTAAGGGGACAGAGAACGTGTTGGCAGATGGATTGAGCCGCATATTTGACCAGGGAGAGGATAGTTGCACCGATCATTCCCCACAGGGCAAATGGGAGCAGGCTGGGCAGGTTACTTCCATCCTTACCCAGATCCCCAGTCTGTTTAAGGATATGAGATATTTCCACGACCGGGAGCCACATTTGAGGAGTATAAAGCAAAGGATTAAAAATGGCGAGGAGGTTAACCTGAATATACTCAAGGGGAAAGTCCTGTGTTGTAAGGTACAGGGACAGAGGCAACCAAAGACTGTGGCACCTAAGGAACTGGTGCCTTTGTTGTTCAAATATCTTCACAAATCCCCAGTGGGGAGGGAGGTGGCACATTTAGAGAATTTGTAAGAGGGTAGCCTGATGTCAGGTACGTGCAATGAACAAGCCAGGTCAGGATACCAGGGTTGGTTACTCGGTGTAAAAACCCATAGAGAAAGCTTTTCAATGAATGTGTATCGATTTCGTTCGCCTGTTACGAAGTTCTAAGGAGGGGAATAGATATTTTTTGGTGCGTATTGATGCGTGTACTAGATTTACATGGTTGCCAACCAGAGGTGTGACGACCCGAGCAGTCATCCAGAATTTAACCAGCATTTTTGGGATCTTTGGGCTGCCACAATCCATAGTCCCAAATAATGTGAGCTCCTTTACTGCTGTGGTGTTTAGGCAATTCTATTAAGGGATGGGGGTAGAACATACTACCAAAACCCCACATTACCCAGCCCTTCTTATGCTGATCGCCCGAACTGCAATCTTAGATCTGCACCGATTGCTTATCATCACGAGAACAAGAGTAACTGGGATCATTCTCCAGCATTGTTGGCTACGGCATTCAATACGGCATCCCACGAAATGGATAAGTCAACACCTACGCAGCACTCGGACGTACGTGACTCTGGCTTCTCGCGCTGGACACCACCTTCAACTGCCGCGCCGGCATGAAGATTTTGTGTTCAAGTGTTCACTCCGCCATGCTCTGCAGTGTCAAGGGGGGCGGGGGTGGGATGGAGGGGCAGTGTACTCAATCATCTTTGATTTATCTTTGTCTATGTTCTCTTGGCATGCTACATTTGTACTGCCATGTTGTATTCACTTACTTCTGTGCCTCATAAATGTATATTCAATGTCTAAAGTGTGTTATTACTACCCTACGACACACAATGTCCACAAGCTAATACTAAATTCCTCTTTACCTGCAAAAATCATGAAGAGAGACAGATTTAGGTCAATTTACTTTATGCTTCATGTGAATAACAATGATAATTACGTATGAAAGGGTCAACAACCAAACCATGATCCACACACAAAATCCGACCTATTTTTGATAACTTTGTACTTAAAAGCAAGAACAGTTCTTACCCTGGTGAGAATCTCATAGCTGATGAAGGTTTATGTCCATTCAGAGGGAGAATTCGATTTCAAGTATATATCAAGAACAAACCGAGCAGGTGTGGTATCAAATTTTTCCATTCTAAGTGATTCAGCAACAGGATATGTTTTGAACTGTGAAGTGTACACTGGTTAAGGTGAAAAAGACAACAGTGCAGATTCAGGGTCATACACTGTACATAGACCGGTTTTATACTTCTGTAAAATTATTTGAAAGATTGTTTGATGAGGGCACATCTGCTGTTGCCACAATAATGAGAAACAGAAGAGGCCTACTACAGGAATTCAAACAGAATAAGCTAAAGAGGTGAAATAGTATTCCAGAGAAAAAATTCCGTGCTAGCACTTCACTGGAAAGATACTAGGGATGTGTTTGCCCTTTCTACTAAACAATGACAAGACAAAATCCAAGACTGGAATGGTAAAAAAACTGAAGCCTGATCTCATGCCTGATTATAATAAAAATAAAACTGGTGTTGATCATGGAGATCAGCTAGTGACATACTATTATTTTCAACAGTGAACAATGAAATGGTGGAAAAAGGTATTTTTTCATGTGTTTATGATGTGCGTGGTCAATTCTTACATTCTGTACAAGAAACTTCGGCTTGTCTTTCACAAACAAACCAGCTTGTTTATTTTTTTGGTGAACCTGGGAAAACAAATATTCGAGAAATCAGGTGAAGCTTTCAATGAAGATGAAAAGCAGGGTTCAGTAGCAAACCGGCGAACAGCAAGGCATTTCCCCACTCGAGTCCCATCAAGAACAAGCAAGAAGTATGCATAAAGATACTGCATTGCTTGCTCTGAGAAGGGCGCACGCAGCACTGGCAAATGAGTGAGAAGGGAAACCAGGTGGTGGTGTTCAAAATGGTTCAAATGGCTCTGAGCACTATAGGACTCAACTTCTGAGGTCATTAGTCCCCTAGAACTTAGAACTAGTTAAACCTAACTAGCCTAAGGACATCACACACATCCATGCCCGAGACAGGATTCAAACCTGTGACCGTAGCGGTCTTCCGGGTCCAGACTGCAGCGCCTAGAACCGCACGCCAGATGGTGGTGTGAAGAATGTAACGTAAGATTGTGTCTATCTGACTGTTTCAAGCAATATCACACAAAGACAAATTCTGCTCAATGAAAAGAGTTGTATAAATTCAATGAAATAGTTAAGTACATTTATTTTATAATAAATTCTGATATATCGCAATTACAAACTTTTCCTCTACCTCTGAATCTTCTAATTTTCAAAATATAATGATTCTGGAAATATGGGATATCTTTCAAAAAACTTAAAACTAATGTTGAGATATAGGATGATAATACAAACATCAGTTGAAAGGTTTTGCTTTTCTTCACATGTTTTGGTCAGGATCCAAGCAAAAAAGGTGCAAAATGTACGACTTCCAAGGGATTGCAGCAGTCCCTGTGGCCCACTGCAATGTGTTAATATACAACATGAGCAGCAAGGGCCCCAACTAAGTTTCCTGGGGCACTCTCAAAGTTACTTCTACATCTGACGATGACTCCCCATCCCAGATAACATGCTGTGCCCTTCCTACCAAAAAGTCCTCAATCCAGTCACAAATTTCAGTTGACACCCCTTATGATCCTACTTTTGACAATATGCATAGAGGTGGTACTGAGTCAAATGCTTTTCAGAAATCAAGAAATACCGCATCTGCCCGGCTGCCTTGATAAAAACCTTTCAGCAGGTCATGTGAAAAATTTGAGAGTTGGGTTTTACATGATCGATGTTTTCGGAATCCTTGCTGACTGGCACTGAGGAGGTGATTCTGTTCTAGATATCTCGTTATGTTTGAGCTCAGAATATGTTTTAAGATTCTACAACAAACCAATGTCAAGGATATTGGACGGTAGTTTTGTGGATCACTTCTACAACCCTTCTTGTAGACAGATGTGACCTGTGCCGTTTTCTAAGAACTGGGGATGATTTTTTGTTCACGGGATCTATTATAGATCATAGTTAGAGGAGGAGCTAACTTAGCCACAAATTCCGTATAGAATCTGACAGGGATTCCATTGGGGCCTGGAACTCTGTTCAATTTTAACGATTTCAGCTGTTTCTCAACAAGACTGACACTATTATTTATTCCATTCATCTTTTCAGTGGTCTGAGGATTAAATTGGGGCAATTCTCTCAGGTTTTCTTTTGTAAAGGAACATTTGAAAACAGAGGTAAGCTTTTCCTTTGCTATCCTCAATTTCAGTTTCTGTCTCACTTGCTAGGGACTGGAAATTAACTTTGGTGGCACTGACAGCCTTTACATACTACCAGAATTTCATCTCCATGTGCGTGGATAGGTGCTGAAAAAGAGCATTACTTGTCCTCCAAGCTACTTCAATGATATAAAAAAACTGAACTTTAAACTTTCTGTATTCAAATTGTCTCTTAAAATAACACAATATCATATACTTGGTGGACTGACAGGTCATCCCATACATGTTGTACAAATGCAAGACAAGAAGTAAGTTTTTCACTTGTTGCAGCATCTATTGTAGCCATGTGCTTTTCTCCTTGTCATCTAAACACCTCCAAAGCCTCCCACCAAGAAACAAGCAAACCCACAGAACAGGTGGAGACAAACATTCGCTGTCTCACATTGCAGCAGTGATGGCGTCAATCCATTCTTCCGTCTCTACATATCGTAATAATATCTCCCACAGCGAGATATCCTGACACTTAACTACCACTAAATGTGGTTAACATCTTTTGTCACCACGGAAGCTTCAAACTGGGACATGCCACTCTAAGAATGTCATGTCGCACTTCATGCTGCACCCGATATAAGCAGCTGTTCCAACTCTTAAATTAACTCTCCTCACAGAAGTGTTGAAATGAGGTAGGTTATGGCATCTAAGAGCAAATATAAACTCAACACTGACATGTCTTGATGCTGATGCAATCTCTACAAGGTCAGATTCTATACTGTACCCAGGATCTTTGTCAATACTATCTCGCAAGAGAACTACCAAGCAACAAAAATTTCTTTTTTTTTTTATTGGCTCCCCTACATTCTTACTTTTCTTATTATTGTTGCAAGTTCTTTGAGCCTTGCCTACATCTACACCTGCCTGCAGCTCACCAACTGGTCAAACTTATTTTCTAATTCCTCATGCTACCATGCTACCTGTTGCCACTTCCCACCCCTCTCTACCATTCTCCCTCCACAATCCATCCAGGTCTTTCCCTGCCTTGTCTAATTCAGCCTGAAAGGCAACAATTTTCCCTCCTGTTCCACTATCTGCCTATCTCTACTCAGTAACCTACAAAACCACTTAAGAGGCTCATTTACTTCCCAATCCCCATGTCACTACAGTCACCTCAATGGAAAAAAGTAATGCATCAAACACAACATACGCTGGTACTAATTGTTTTACAGCACATCGGCTCTTTTCATTCATTGTAAAATAATACTTTAGTACGAATAAGTCAATTAAATTACTGAAATACATGTAAACATGTTTTCAAAAATTTGGCTTATATGCAACTACTTGTCCAACATTTCTGACTCAAGAAAACTTAAGGTCTACCTAAGTTTACAGCATCAGAAGATAAACAAAAAAATAACTAAAACCTGACTTTGTTTACAAGATCACAAAACTCTCACATCTTGCCTGGTGCAGGGCTTTCAGCCACTAGTGTAATCAAACAATAGGATCTCTCTTCCTATTTATGCACAATACATTATATTTATTTACGTTCTAGGACAACTGCCAGTTCTGGGTAAAGTCTAGAACAGGGCCAGCTGCAGTCCCGGATTCTGAACTGCTCATATACTGGCAACACATCAGTTTCATGAAGCCAATGGGATGATACTTTCACATAAATGAGAGGTGAGAAAATGAATGTCTAGCGCCAAGTACATCAGGAATTACGAGGTTGTGGTTAGGCTGGGGCCTAGTAACACAGCTTAAATTGCTGCGAGTAAAACAAGCAGCAGTTAAATTTATAATTTTTGTTGTCATAAATATTTGACTGTTGTTTCCACTTACATGATTACAAGGTTGTGGATAGGTTACAAGGTGAAAATTTAGTTGTGAGTTGGCGAAGCCAACAATTGTGAAAGCCAAATTACCTGGTTGTAGTAACAGATTGATCTGTAGGTGAATCCAAGGCTTAGGTCAGGTTGGGGTACAACAGTTTCACTCACAAAAATTAAATTAATAATCTTTGTTGCAATATATATTTGTTTCTTTTGAATATTTTACAAATAACATGGCTGTAATTAGGCTGTGATCTAATACTATAGCTTAAATTAATAATCTTGGTCGTCAAAATATTCTCCCATTTCTTCTGAATGTATTATGATTTTAGAGATAGCATTATACTGACGTGAGAATGTAACAGTACTGCTTTGAAACATGTCATCTGTCTGCTGCTCTCTCACTGGCTGGATACACCCAGCATCTGACACGTCCTCTTTCCTTCCCATCACATTTTGTGGTGAGTGCTGGTAACATTACTGCACAAAAAACCTTTAAGTACAACACTGGGGCTGAACTAAACTTTTGCCACCCGTCCCTGCTGACACAAAATAAATGACGTTGATACTGCAAGTTTTTGTATCCATCAAACATGTTCAATTAATGGCAGTCACCATCAGTGTAGAGCCTGTGAAATTGACAGGAGCTGTGCTACTTCACCTTCTGCCAGAAGCTTTGTAGTAACAGCACTTTCACTGTCATCAAGCCAGTCAACTTCAATTAAGCATATCATATGTGTGGACACAGTTTAAAAAAAAGATCAACAAAAAGTCATGTACAACTGTGCAACAATAATAGTGCCTCAGTGAAGCAAACAGTATTGCTTCCTTTCTACAAGACCTCAAGCATATTTTGTCAATAAATTATTCCCTTACTTGATGTCAGTAATTCCAACACAGGTTAAAAACAGTTCTGCCAGTGCACAAAAAACGAAACAAAAAGCTCAAAAAATTTGGCTAAACTATGAAATCAGGTCTCTTTATGCCAAAAATCAAACCCTAAATTGGGAACTATATAAAGCACACCTTAATCTTATGAGTGTTCTGAATAATACCGCTGTTTTTGCCCATCTTGTTAGCAATGTTGAAAATCGTACATATGCAGTAATAGAAGAAATGAAAAACCCACAAACAAAAGATTGCAAATTTAAAAGCTAAACAAACACCCAACACAGCCATAAATTACACCCAGTCTAATGAAAAATACCATTTCTGTCCAAGACTAGTCAACCTCACGGACACTATTTTGAGTACAGAAGAAATAGAACTACTCAAAATAGGTCTGAAACACAATGTCAGCACACAGATAGATGAAAAACACATAGAAAATGTCATAGTTTAATCAGAAAGCATTCTCACACAGGAAAACAGAAATGAAACAAGTGAAGTAAACATTGGTCTGACGAGAGAGCTAGTCAGTAACGAAATCAAAAACATAACAACACAGATGAAAGAAAACAGAAGAAACCGAAACAATAAAGATTCTATAACAAAGACAAAACTTTGAAAGAAACTACATGAATGCAACACCAGCATCACAAAGGCAGATAAAGGAAGCACAGTGGTTGTCATGGATAAAGAGCAATACATCGGTAAGATACAAGAGTTCATCACAAAAAATAAAATTATAAAATTAAAATCAGATCCAATAAACAGATTGCAAACGAAGCTGAGAAACACAATGAGCATACAATAGAAAATAATAAAAAAACAAAACTGATACAAACAAATCTCAGTGCACCTTCACTCCGATGCCAACCAAAGCTACATAAGAAAGATCTCCTCGTCAGAGCTACTGTGAATTATAGAAATGCTCCCACTTAGCCAATTGCAAGAGACATGTTGAAAATCTTATCAGAAAACTACAAATTACAAGAAGACAGGACTATAAGAAACAAAACACACAATTGATTCAGTACATAAAAGACATCCAAGTTCCAGACACAGCCACCCTCCTGTCATTTGATGTAGAGAATATGTATTCCTATATACCAATAAGTGAAACAATAAACATTACAGAACAAAATTTTAAGACACACAACACACTTCCACAAGTATACATCAAAGAAACAGTCAGGCTTCTAGAGCTAATAACAGAAAAGAATTATTTTCAGTTCAATAATGTATTCTATTTACAAAGTTCCAGTGTCTAGAACCATAGCAAACATATTTACAAACCATGTAGAACAGATTATATTAACAAAATAGTGCCAAATAGGTACAACAACCTATACTGGATTAGACATATGGATATCTTGTGCCTGATAGATGAGCCAAAAAATAAAACTGAACAGTTACGCACAGACATACATTCTGTTCATGATAAGATACATTTTACAATAGAGAAAGAGCAAAATAGACAGTTAAATTTCTTGGACATGACCATGAAGATTCAAAACAACCAACACACATTTGCCATATACCGAAAACTGACAACAACAAACACAATTATACATAAGACATCACAGCACCCCACTTCTCAAAAGCACGCAGCACTTAGATACATGCTCCACAGACTAAACACAGTACCATTAGATACAGACAATTACAAAAAAGAAATGAATACTATAATACAAATAGCCACAAACAATGGATACAAAGAAAACAGTAACAAAACTGATCAAGAAACAGAAAAGAACAAACATCCAACTGTCACCAACACAAGGACAAAATCACACATAACAAATACACAAAATACAAGGATAGAAACAACACAAAGTGTGAAAGAAAAAGAAAGTAAACGATGGTACACAGTGAAATATAACCAAAAATACACACACAGAGTATCCAATATTTTCAAAAAACAAGGCACAAAAATAGCGCACCAAACCAACAACTCAATTCAGAAATACTTCCCAAACACAATAGGAAAAACCGATCTGTATCAGAAATCAGGAATATACCAACTGAAATGCAATACATGTGATGGAAGATATATAGGTCAAACCAGGAGGACATTTGATACCAGATACAAAGAACATGTGCATGGAAGTATAGGACAAATCATTCGACTTTTGCAGAACACTCTCACCAACACGAATATAAAATTACAACCAGAGACACAGACATGGAAATTATAATGATAAACAACAAAACATACCTACTCACCTTACAAGAAAATTACCACATCCAAAAACCCATAACAGAAAAGAAACAACTCATAAATGATCAGATCAACTTGGCAAACCACACACTCATTAAACTGATTAACCCCTTAATATAACATTAAAAGTACACATATAACCACAGGCTCCATTTACCACTACCATTTCCTCCCGGATCTGTCCCACAATCACTGTCCAGGCCATCCCTGCCATTCCTCCCCCTCCTCCCCCCCTGGAAAAAAAGAAAAATAGCCACTCCTCTAACATCTCTACCTACATACAAGACAATTTCACTAACTCCCTCTCTCTCTCTCTCTTCCCCCCCCCCCCCCCCCTCACACACACACACACACACACACACACACACAAAATCGTTTCATAGGTTGGCAAACTCACAATGTGAATGAAAACAAATGAATAGGCATAAATACTGCGGCAGTGATGAATGAAAACAGTTAAGAAAGTCAATTATAAGTAATGCAGCACGGGAAATAATGCAAAATGCCAAAAACTGCAGATGTGAAATGAAGCCTGTCGACACCAACCACTGCTAGTAAGAGGGGAAGGAGCAGATTATGTAAAGAAAACCGTAAGTAGCTTGCAAACTAACTTAATAAAGAAAACACTGTTTTTCACCTAAAAGAATAAAAAAATAAATGTACAAACATGTGTACCCAATTTACAGAATACCACAGGAGATGCTTTGTAAATAAAAATGAAACACATCTGGTGTAATTCTTTCTAGTTACATTGCAGTCAGCTCAAGGCAGATAACCTATAATAACAGATGTTAACAGCTGCTGCAGAAGATGGCCACACAAACAAATGTAAAAACAAGATTTCTTTTCAGATGGAAAGAGATAGCCTGTAGCCACGAAAAAACCGCCACTAACTCCACCAGTGTGCACTTTTGAGCACAGACAACATAAGGCAGAACAGTCCGTAGACGCATGGATGTAAGCACCAACACACCACCAAGAGATCACTTTGTTAGTGAACCCCATGATGTCAACAGAGTTCTTCACCCACGCATCGTGCCTGTCAGACACCAAGAACCAGAAGAGCAGTGTACATAAAATAACTTGGCCTACAGTTACACAGATGCTGCAGTAGGGGCGCCAACAATGGTAGTGCTGTGAGCATCGCTGTGAACAGCCATCGCATTGTGGGGGAAGTGCAGGTCAACAACTGAAGCCTACACATAAGCGTAGCATACAATATCATTTACTATGATACTGTCAGTATGAAATACAGAACATATTCCAAATGGAGAATGTGTGTCTGTTTACTAATTATTTATTTATTTATTTAGCTATCAGGCTCCATGGGACAGCAACTTGGTTATGGAATAATCCAGTACATAGTTACGGAATGCTGATTAGAAAATTTATAAACAACAGAATAAAGGAATCAATAAAACATGGAAAAGATTGAGAGAGAATACAAATAAATAACAACACAAAGCAAAGTTCTTAACTTCAGCAAGGAAATCTTGTACAGAACAGAAGATGTGTAACACATGGAAACTTTTCAACTTGGATTTGATACGTGGAGTATATCACTCAAATTTTTCTCAGCTCTGCTGGAAGCCTACTGAAAATTAGGCCTGCTGAAAACTGCAAACTTTTTTATACAACTACTGGCACATTCCTGTAGGGCCATGATATGACTGCTGCAGTCCACAGAAGTAAAAATATTTTTACCTCTGTGGCTCTTGGTTATAATATGACGGAAAAAAGAAAATCACTGGCTGTTTCTAAAATACTGTCATCAACTTCAAAACCACATTTTCTAGCAGCTCCAGAATTTCTTCATCAGTTGACCTGTCCCGCATTTTACAACACAGCAAAAACAAATGAGTGGGAACAGATCATACCAGTAATATGTTTCTCAAGCTACGTAGTACTTAATGGAAGAAGGAACATCCACCTTGGGGCTCTCTGAAGTACTAGAAGGGTCAACAACTGACTTCAAGCTGTCACTGCTCAGTAATACTGCATCACGAAGTAACAGCCAGGTAATCCACGCTCAAGAGATTCTTCAAGAGCTGACTGATACAGAAATCACAATGCAACCACAATTTCTATGGACAGTGATAAGGGTTTGTTAAGAAAGTGGTATCCAAGTGCATATTGTTTTGAGCATAGTGTTATGGGCCCTTTACTGTTCCTTAACTACATAAACAATTTGGGAGACAATCTGAGCAGCCGTCTTCGGTTGTTTGCAGATGATGCTGTTGTTTATCGACTAATAAAGTCATCAGAAGATCAAAACAAACTGCAAAACGATTTACAAAAAATATCTGAAGGGTGCAAAAAGTGGCTGTTGACCCTAAATAAAAAAAAGTGTGAGGTCATCCACATGAGTGCTAAAAGGAACTCGTTAAACTTCAGTTACACGATAAATCAGTCTAATCTAAAAGCTGTAAATTCAACTAAATACCTAGATATTACAATTACGCACAACTTAAATTGGAAGGAACACATAGAAAATGTTGTGTGGAAGGCTAACCAAAGACAGCGTTTTACTGGCACAAAACTTAGAAAATGTAACAGACTTACTAAGGAGACTGCCTACACTACGCTTGTCCGTCCTCTTTTTAGAATACTGCTGTGCGATTTGGGATCCTTACCAGATAGGACTGACGGAGTACATCGAAAAAGTTCAAAGAAATGCAGCATGTTTTGTATTATCGTGAATTATGGAAGAGAGTGTCACAGAAATGATACAGGATTTGGGCTAGAAATCATTAAAAGAGAGGTGTTTCGCATTGCGATAGAATCTTCTCACGAAATTCCAATCACCAACTTTCTCCTCCAAATGCGAAAATATTTTGTTGACACCGACCTACATAGGGAGGAACGATCACCACGATAAAATACGGGAAATCAGAGCTCGTACAGAAAGATATAGGTACTCATTCTTTCTGCGTGCTATACGAGATTGGAATAATAGAGAATTGTAAAGGTGGTTCGACTAACCCTCTGCCAGGCACTTAAATGTGATTTGCAGAGTATCCGTGTAAATGTAGACGTAAGCTGGTGTCACACAGCACTCACAATGAAAATGCATTCCTGCACTGGTGCCACAATTTGTTGAGTGAGCTCTAAAACTTTAGACTGTTTTTTCAATATTTTCCTCTATTAAGGCATTAATACAAACAAGCTTACAGTTATCTACCACTTTATTCTTTGTCTAAACAGAAATAAAATGTTATGAAGAAATTAGGAATGGACGCATGAAATGTGTTTAAACTGATTTGTTTTCTTCCTTGATCATCAACATGAACATCAATTTGGATAGGGATTACTGGAGACTGGGATATCACCTTTCTGCTTTGACCAATGTCAGCACCAAGCTGAAAACCAGTTTTCAGCATACCCGACACGGCGACCAAAACATTGACCATAACAGCCACAAAAATACAAATACCGTGCGAACCAATACAATGATTAAACTGAATGAAATTACTGGGACAACTGTGGGAAAAAGGGCGGTTTTGGGCTGGTAAAAACTAAAAATTCAATAATAAAAGCAATAACACTGTTCAAGACACAACACTCAAAACTGCCAAAAAGTAACAGTAAAACCATACAAAACACATCATAAGATCATGGTCAGCCAATCCCCAGTTAACCTATATAGCTCAACCCTAGACCAGGAGACCAATAAACCTTAACCCCCCCCCCCCCCAACTAAAAAAACGGGTACCCCAATCTGCAGCTCAACAATGTAGCTCATCCCTTGACCAGGATACCAACAACACCCTTCCCCAACAACAGAAGCTAGTATGTTAATCTCCGGTACACCTAAACACTTCAACCCTATAGTAAAAGTGCACTTACGGTACTGACACTTTTCCGGGGTCGACCAAAGCGTTCGATCCCACCCGTCGGCTTTGACCCGTGATGTAAGGCTGTTGTGGTGTGTGATGTCATGACGACGAGGAGTTTGGTTTGTGAGTGTGGCGTGTTTGCAGGTGTCATCGTGTTATGGTTCATGGTGCCCTCTGGTGGTGCATTTTGGGGTTTCGTGTTGTGCGGTGTAATGGGTTCAGTTTGGTCTTACTCATTCTAGTGGCTTGTTTGCATTTTGGCTGTGTTTTGAGCAGAATTGGTTTCAGTGAGTTAACGATTAAGTGGTTTTGTGTGAAAGTTATTGTAGTGCCGTTTGCTGTAGGTTGTGTGTTAATTTGAGTAAATTAATTTGTTGCTGTTTTTGTTAGGTATGGATATGAAGGATAAAATCAATAGTATTCACTTGAATGTAATGATGGGCAAGATTCCATTGGAGCTCATTAAATTTTTGCAGCTCTTTGCTTTGACAGCGCTGATCGTCAAGTGCTCTATTTGTGGCATGAAATGAGACTGGCCAAAGTTCCAGCGTCTCGGACCAGGGACGGTCATATGTGGCATTGCCATAAGGATGGCCTGTGGTGCTCGATACGTCGCGGTTCCTGGTTTGAGAAGTCTAGGTCGGGTATGCACGAGATTGTATTGATGGCTTATTACTTTTGTTATAGATCCTCACATAGTTTTTGCACGCATGAGACTGGCGTTGAGTGAGAGGAGTGTGCTTCACTGGTTTTCGTTTTGTTGTGAAGTATGTTCTCAGTTTATTAAGTACAGGGGTAAGTTGGGTGGGCCTGGGGCTGTGGTGGACCAGTCACAGTTTGGGAAAAGGAAGTATGGGAGGGGTAAGTCTGTGGTTGGTCTCTGGGTTTGGGGGCTGCTGTAACAGGGGTGGGTGTTCCGAATGTGTTTTCAGGGTTGTGGAGAGGCGGTCCAAGGTGGAATTAGTGGGATTAATTGAGGAGTTTATAGAACCGGGTTCCACTATAGTTCCAGATGCCTTTTCTTCTTATAGGGGGTTGGGTGAGAGGGGGTACAATCATTTAGTTGTTAACCATAGTTTAGAGTTTAAAAATTATGAGATGGGGGCTTGTACAAATACTGTAGAGGGGATGTGGGGGGCCGTTAAGTCAGTTCTTGGGAGGGGGAAGAGGCGCACTTCCAACCTTCAATCTAATTTAGATGAGTACTGTTGGCAGAAGAGCGTCCCTGAGGGCCATTGTTTTTTTTTTTTTTGGGGGGGGTTTCTTTAAGGACAATTAGTAAGATGTACATGCCAAAGGTGGTTGGTTAGGGTGGGTGGCTGCGGCTCGGGGGGGGGGGGGGGGGGTTAGTTGTTAGTACTGTTTGCAAGGGGGGGGGGGGGGGGGTGGGAGTGTGGTAGTTTGTGATTTAGTTGTGAAGGATCTATTTTGTTGCAGTTTTTGTTGAGTTGTAGTGTGTGATTGAGATTTTTTTATTTTGCATTTGGTTTTTGTTTATGGGTATTTTATTTTGGGGTGAGGGGGAAGGTTGGGTTGGGGTGTGGGTGGGTTAGGTCTTTCTTTTGGTTGTGTACTTTTTCGTTGGTTTGTGGTTTTGTGTGTGTGTGTGTGTGTGTGTGTGTGTGTGTGAGCGCACGCGCCTGTGTGTGATTGTGGTGGCCGACCTAGGACCTGGGTTGCGGCGCCGGAACTTTGTTGTGTAAGTTTTTATTTTTCTTGTTCTTAGTGTATTTGTTGTGTGTTGGGGTCAAGGGAAGTGTTCCATTACAATATGTGGTTGTGGCTGTTGATGTTCTGGTACTAGGAGTTGCTGTTGAGCTATATAGGTCAAGGGAAGTGTTCGATTCGAATTTGTGGGATCGGGAGATGCTGTTGAGCTATGTAGGTCAAGGAAAGTTTTTGATTCCAATTTGTGGGATCGGGAGCTGCTATTGAGCTACGTAGGTCAAGGGAAATGTCCAATTCCAGAGGATATTGTGTTTAGTGGAATTTGTGTTGTCAGTTTTTTCCGTCTTTTGTGTGGTTTTGTATGCGGGTGTGTATCTAAATTTGTTTATATTTAGTTTGTCCCCACCCAGAAACCCCTAATTTCCCACACTTGTCTCGTTAGTGTCATTAGGTTTATTGTGGAACGTGTGTATGTTGGTTTTTCGATGTATTTTCGTGTTTGTTGCTATGTTTACGTAATGACGTCATAGGCGCCATATTGGAGTCGTGGTGTACGGTCATTTCCGCCATATTTGTGACATCATGGGTGAAAGCAGATGGGTGGAATCGGACACTTCTGTATTTCCCTTTTCTGTGGCGTGTGTGCAGTTGGTAACTATATGCGGTGAATGATGAATCAGAGAACAAGAAGGCAGAACCCTTGAGAAAACAGTTTATGATACTTATTGAATTGATTCACTGTCTTTTTTTTAATTAAATCATGAGAGAAGTTAGGTGGATCAATTTTTATTAACAATAGAGCCATACATTTGATATATTAATAAACACTGAGCCACCTACCTTCTCCCATGATTTAATTAAAAATGTTGATCTACTTACTTAGTAGTTATGTAGGCACCTAAGAAAATTGCTTAAATTTTATGACATATTCTGGTTTATATGACAACATTCTAAACAATACATCTGATTCTTCCACCACGTAATATCATACACTCCACATCATGACAACTTTAGCACACTAAATGACAAAAACATACCTCTCAAACACATTGTCACCACATAATTAAACTGGCACCACTTCATACACCACACCCTCTACAGCAACATTTCACCTCCACTCCAAAACAAACACATCATGGCTCGATGGTGTCACACAACTGAACGTGACGAATTCAGGAGTTGTATATGGGTTTCATTGGTGCTTGTTTCACTTGCAACAATTTAAGCTGTGTTATTACATCCAAACTAACTCATAACCTCAGAAATTGTGACATATTCAGGAAAAAAAGCAACTTTTTATGATAACCATGATACAAGATTGAGCAACTCTCACTGGCTACTGTATATTACCACGAATTGGCTATGACCAATGATGATAAACTGCTATGGCAGCACACAAAACAGCAGCTGGTACACCATACATGCAGTTAGTACATTATCTCTATAGGATGTTAAATTCCTGGGTGTACCTCAAGCTTGCAATTACATGTCTCAACACAATACTTTGATAATTGACTTCATTCTCTTCATCAGATAGAGTCTAGTTTGAATCCAGGTGCTGAGTGCATCTAAAATCAGCATATTATCTTTGCCTTCACTTCTCTTCGCAAAACATGAGACCCTCGAACCCTAGGATCTAAGTGGCCTGAGAAACTCTACTCTATGCTGATAAGATGAGCAGCAGTGTAAATCAATTATTTCACATGTACAATCAATATGACCATCTATAATAACTGACAGTTGTTCACCATTTTCACACCCTGTACTTTTTTTTTTTTTTTTTTTTTTTTTTTTTTTTTTTTTTTTTTTTTTTTTTTTTTTTTTGACGCTGGGTATGTTTACCGAGAATATCAATGTGCTCAACAAAGAAGATAACATACACAACCAAGTAAACAAGAAATGAAAGTGGTATTAAATTATACTTGTACTGTAGAAATGTGAATATTCATATTGCTTACATTTATCTTTTTCTATTAAATCAATGAGAAATTTATCTTTTGTTAGATTAGCATCACCAAAATAAAATTCCATTTGGTTTTTCAGTGCTTTGTATGTACGCTTCTTTCTGCGTCGAACTTCATCTTCAGGCTTCCGACGGTGTTCTTCTTCTTCAACTGTTACTGTCATGTTATCATCTATGTCTGCCTGTAGACAAAAGAAACAACAAAGATGAAGAGAATTTCAACATACACAGCAATGGAGATAAGTAACTTCCACAAAAAGTTTGTGTAGGCTTTATTGATGATTAACTATCATAATTACCTAAGGCAGTTGCAATTAATACCATCAAATGTTAGTTTCCAAGATAACAAAATGCAAGGCCTTAAAAAGGCCTGCAAAACACAAACAGGATAACATTACCCATCAAGCTCTGTCAAAACTTTCTTAGAGAAGTAATGTATGGTGATCTTGCTCTCAATGGCACCCCCCTCCTACTACTCCTTTTCCCTTCCTTCTTCACAATCTGAACTGAGGATTCTACCGCAAAAAAAGAGGGAAGGAGTGAAGCAGACTTTGAGAAATAGTGCTTAGCTTCTCTTCCCTTTATAAAGGCAGGAGTTAAAACTGTTTAGGCCAGAACTGAAACACTGCTCCATGAAAACTAAACAACAATCATAACAACAACATAAAGATTCTGATGCTCCAGTAGTCACATTGCCACATCAGAATTACTACTTTTCTTGATCTGCTGGGTTTTTAAAATTTATTTAGTGAAAACAATATTTAGCACTATATCTACTCACGTAATCTGTGTTTCACAGTAAAGCAAATGTAATGTTACGATAAGTTCCTTGCTGAGTTGTTGTTGTTTTTAAGAGAAAGCAATGAATTTAGTTGCCAATGATATTAGCTTGTATTAGTGCGCCGGCAGCTATTGCCTGGTAACATAAAACCTGACTCACTGTTAAAGCTGTAAAGTGACGAGACACTTTATTCAAAACTAAAATAAGTTGGATAAAAGCAATGTTCTCTTCCAGGCACAGCGGATTTTAATTTTAGACGTGAAGCAGGAGGAAGCCCTATAGAATATACAATAATTGTTAGGTAATCTAAAAAGGTAGACTACTCATTACCACTTTCGCGAAGCGACAACTATACAAAATTGCTAAAAACGCTCTTTCTTTTTCTCAGAATCTAATGCAAGATGATATCAGGACACGAAAGTTTATTACATAAATGAGATCGGTAACGTAATCCGACATATCGCTTTGTGACAACTTCGCACGCAGCTTCAAAAGAATGTACAGGGAACCGTAACTACATTCTGGAGTATACTTACGAGAGGCTGAGAAGAGCCACAACTTCTCTGAGCGACGCAATCACGGAAATTTCTGAACTACATATTACAGTCGTTACATCTCCCGCGTCTCTAAAGAACAACATGACAATCTCACATTGTGCACTACATTTTAAAACGCCAAATGTTATCAACGAACACCACACACACAGTACACGGCCCAGTGTTATACTTCTCTTTACACAACGAATCAGAAACGAAGAAAATTTGTTCAGAAACATCTCACACAACACGTTAATTTCCCAATGATACACTCATCATTAAGGATATACAATTATAGCTGAATCCATGGGAACATAACAGTATGGTCTCTAAGTTCTTTAATTTACATGAACTAGTGGGCAATAAATTGGAAAAAAACTACGACCTATATTACACATACCATCTCTCCGACTCCTCAATACCGGATGACAACACTACTATACAGCACACGATGCACAGTGTTTACTAACACCGAATAAGTAGCAAAGAGCTTATCGCTAAAACCTCGGGCTGACCAAAGATGTTAGAATCCTTGAGACCGAGACACAATATACGTTGAAAATTTGCACAAGCTTGCATGTCCATACCTCCAGAATAATGCGCTAGTGATGGACAACTTGAGTAATATGTAAGCCTAGGCTTGCGCGATGGTGGTCACAGTCAATTAAATTCTTCTGGGCTGTTGACAGCATTGTCTATGAATAAAACTGTCTGACGTTTCGGTCACTACTGCAAGTGGCTGTCCTCAGGGCTTTGTGCTCAGCTGACAGCTAAATGAGAGAGACTTTAAAATCTTATATAGTAGCGGAGGAAGTTGTTTACGTAATTTGATGGGGTACATAGGATCGGGGGTGGGGGGGAGGGTGTTGGCCCTTGTTTATTGGCTTTATATTATTCCTTGTCATTGGTGGATAAAGAAGTGTTTGATTGGTGTTTTTTTAAAAAAAATTTTTATTCACCAAAACCAATATTATACAAAGTAACCCACCACCTAAGACATTAGTGGGTCAAAGTAACATACAAAATTCATAATTATCAAGCAACATGTACCAAAACTTTATCTACTTATTGTTAGTATTAACTACCAGATGGAAGGTTCGCTACTCTATGGGCATGCCTACTATTTGACCTACTATTAACCTACTATACTATCTACTCTACCCTACTCTACTAAGCTACATCCTGCAGCGTTACAAGTGTGCCAGCAAAATACAAACCTATTATCTCTTGGCCGTGCCCACCGAACTAATCCCAGTGGGCGCGCCCCTGGCACTGGGCTGGCCTTAATGGAATACCGCTGCAGGTCTTTTAAGAATATCCTAGAATCTATTTCCTACTAATAATTTTAACTACTGAGTCATAATTGGTGTGCTGTGTCTATAATCGGGAAGTTCGCACCCTCCCCTTAGTCCTGGACACGACGGATCGCGATCGTCACGGAGGTCGGCCAGTACGCGTCCTGGCGGAATGGGATAGGTGTGTAATGTCACGTTTTCGCTCTTCTGTTACTCTATCTCCCTACGGTATTCTCTCAGGACCTTGGCAGATACCTCCCTGGCTAGTCTGTCGATGATAGTGAAGGTAACCGGGTTCCTGATTAGATGGAAGATATCTGTGTTTGGGAGTGAATTCCTTAAGTCTGTGGCAACGTCATAGAAAATGGGACACTCCTAGACCACGTGGTCCGGTGTACCTATCCCGGCACCGCAGTCACACGAGGGAGTCGCTCTTTTCCCGAAAAGATTTGCTGGGTATGGGCCATGCCCCATGAGGAAGTGCAGCAGTCCCTTTCTAGGCTAAAAATGCTTCATTCTTAATCGTTCGTGAATGTTTGGTAAAAATTGGTATGTTCTTCTCCCTGTCTCATCCCCATCCCAGATCTCTAGCCATAATTCCATTCCTCTTCTTTTGACTGATCGTTTATCCCCCACTCGAATCTCCATGTTGTCTTCAGTTTTTTCAATCTACCCCTTTTTTACCCAGTATCATGCAGCCTGCTCCCTGATTTTTACATCTAGGGGGCACAACCTCATGAGAATTAACAATGCTCGCCCAAGGGATGTACTGTAGGATCCGACTGAGCGCAATAGCACGTTCTGCTGCACTCTCTTCACGGCCATAGCAGGAATGACCCTCATGAGCCTGTGAGCCCAGACTCTGGATCCGTAGCCCACGATGGAGGTGAGGATTGTATTGTGATACAACTTGATGAGGTTTGGGAGAAGATGGAATCGCCTATGCCCTATCGTGATGAGGTTATTTAGGACCTCTAATGACCTATGAGTTGTATCTTCAATGTACGGGGCGAAGCTCCATTTCTCATCTAGTATTACTCCTAAGTATCGTGGTTCTCGACGACGTATTACCGGTGTGCCATCTATTCTGACTGTGGGGTTTCTGGCCAGTTCGCCTTTTAAGAGCAAATAGGGTGATTTATTTGGTGTCACTTTTTGTTTGGTTCTGTGGCACCATTGTGATAATATGGTCATGGTTCTTTCTATTTTGGGTTACAATTCCTTTCGGCTATGGCCGCCAACCAACAGGAGGAGGTCGTCAGCATAGGCTATCACCCCTAGCACATCTGCACTGCTCTCCAAGGTGTCAAGGAGAGGCTCCATATTGACATCCCAAAAGAGTGGCCCCAGGACAGAGCCCTGTGTACACCCCTTCGTTATCTTCTTCCCACTCTCCCGCCATGGGATGATAGCAAGACCTCCCTATCCATACAACAGCTCCTAAGACATCCATATAGCGGCCCTGGACACTTCTTCTCTCGTAGGTGGGAGAAGAGCGAAGGCCACCACAGGTTGACAGGTTATCGAAGGCGCCACTGATGTCTACCATGATGCCAACTATGTACTTATGTGTGGGCGACCCGCAGACCTCAGCCGCCATGGCGATTGCATCAGATGCTGAACGCCCTGGCCGGAAGCCGAATTGCCTACTGCTCATCCAACAGAGCACCTGGTGTGCCATCAGCCTGTCAGCCAGCAACTTCTCCAGCAATTATCCAAGCAGATCCAACAGACATATCGGTCTGTAAAATTTGACTTCTTTAGGATCTTTATCCTGTCCCTTTTTAATAATTACAAAGTTAGCCTGTTTCCAGATGGTTGGAAACGTCCTGACGCTCAGTGCCTCGTTGTAGATTCTTGCTAGAGGTGTTACTAGTTGAGGAGCGAGGTATTGCACCACCTCCGCTTTGATGCCGTCTGGTCCTGCAGCTTTACCTCTTTTAAGTGATTTGATGTGCGTCGCCACCTCGTTCTCTGAGAATGGGTACACTGCAGTATTATTTTGGTACTCTTCTCGAAAAGCCTGCCTAATTAGGCCTTGTTCTTCAGTGTCCTCCTCTTCCTCGTCATCCAGAAGCAGGGACCGGAGAAGGACCTCAGCAGTTTCCTGCCATGACCCTGTCATCCGATTCCCATCTCTAACAGTTGACAATATCATAGGTGACCGAATCTTTTCTCTATCTATTTTGTATGGTGTGCCCCAGGGGTCTATAGCCTATATATGGACGCATTTTTCCCGGCTCTGGAGTCTAACCTTTTGAGTTCCCTTTGGAACTCTTCCTTCGGATTCCTGTAAATTTGTAGCAGTCACTGTTTCTCTTCCCAGACGACACTTCGGTGATAGTACCTCCTCGCCCTCCTGACCAGCTGACGCATCTGCCCTAGTTCGGCGGAACATGGTGACGGGGAGACCGTCACGGCCCTCCTCCTGGTTGGCATTGCTGCCTTCACCGCTCTAGCAATGGCACTTACTAGGTCTTCAGCGTGCTTGTCGACATCTTCATCACTATCTGGCCATGTCGGAATGACAAACTCTCTTGTGAGGCGCTCCCAGTCTGTTTTGTTATAATTGAATTGAAATTCCCATCCTATGTCCCAGTGACGCTCTCTATCAGTAAACTCAAAGGTGATTACAGAATGAGATTTTCACTCTGCAGCGGAGTGTGCGCTGATATGAAACTTCCTGGCAGATTAAAACTGTGTGCAAGACCGAGACTCGAACTCAGAACCTTTGCCTTTTGTGGGCAAGTGCTCTACCAACTGAGCTACCCAAGCACGACTCACGATCCGTCCTCACAGCTTCACTTCTGCCAGTACCTCGTCTCCTACCTTCCAAACTTTACAGAAGCTCTCCTGCGAACCTCCCGAGTTCGAGTCTCGGTCCGGCACACAGTTTTAATCTGCCAGGAAATTTCAAAGGTGATTAGATTATGATTACATGTCGTGACTTGGTTTCTTACCGTCCAGTTTTGCAAGTGACCGGCAATATTACGTGATACTAATGTTAAGTCAATGTTTGTTCCTTCTCCTCCACCGCCAGTATAGGTGGGGGTATTTCCTGCTCTGTTAGCAACCAAGTACTGCAAAGACATGATTGTTTCCTCCATCTTCTCCCCTCTTCCATCCCGAGTGCCACTGTACCACAGGGGGACTTCACGTTGACATCTGCCACCACCACTATCCTTCGACCTCTCAATGCCGTGGTTATCTGTACTAGTTGGTCGAGGTATACTTCAATTTCGTCACCATACTGGAAGTACATATTTACTAGGTGTATAACTCCCACGGGCGTCTGGAGTTCGACAACAATACAATGTTAGTCTGAGAGGAGCGCAAGCACTGTGGTTCTTAAAGCTTTATTTATTACTATGATGGTGGCTTTAGGATCATTGCCGAAGCATACTATTTGCCAGTTCACAGCAGCGAAAGTTATATTTCCCGCAAGAGAGATGGCTCCTGTAGACAGAGTAAGACTCATCTCCTCCACCAGTCTTCGGGGCTTCTGCATGACCAGTCTACTGTTGTGTGTATTTTGTTGTCCTAGCTGTAACATGACAGTCATGGAAAGTACGTGTGAACATATGAATCTGGGAAGGTTTTCTCCAGTCATATGCTATCCTACCATTAGCTAAGACAGCCTGATTGTAGATCTCATCAAGGTCAAATTTCTCATTCCTTCTTTGAAATACCTTTTTGACAAGGTCACGCAGGGCGCCAAAGTCAGTTGGGAAATTCATGGTCTTTAACTGTATTCTTTCGACAGCCTCCATGGCCGAGAAGGTGACTTTACGTCTGTACTGATGCCCCACCAGCACTAAGTGCCTTAGTGCTGTAGTCAGGACAGCTGGCTCCTCCAGACGGGATAATTGCAGAGCGAGTTCTAAGTTTGGATAAATCCTAACAGGATCTACCTCCAGGCGTTTGACCAAGGGTTGATCTGAGGTAGCTGTGGCATTCGTGCTGCTCACTGCATTTACTTGCAGTGGTTCTTCAGATGTGGAGCTATTTTTTGCAGATGTTAATTGGCCTGTCATAGAAGGACACTTTGCTTTTAATGCCCGATCTTCTGGCAATTTCAAGTTCTGGAGGGAGGGGGTGGCCACCTGTTCCCATGGATCTGTCTGGACGCACACGTCCACCCTTCCTCCTCTTCCTGTTTTGCTTTCCGTGACAAAGGTCAGGAATTGTTTGAATTTGACAGCCCTAGCCGCATCCCTGCGCCTCTTCTCCGGGGACTTTCTTTTTGGCATCCTGCGCACTAATGTGGTTTCAGCCGTAATCGGTCCTTGAAATCAATCTCTGCTCCAACATCCTGTAGGTTGGGCATTTCCTCCCTGAGGTGTTATATGTCCTTTTCCCTCTTTTGACACATGGAATACAAATTCCAGATTTTGCGTAGTTCTTCTTTATATGATCATCTGCTCCACATCTGGGGCAAGCTGGCTTCCGATCACAGTGTTTGTGGATATGATCAAGGTCTCCACAATTGTGACGGCGAGGCACCACCAAGTAGTCCCGCACGTTAATGGAATGCCCATAGATGTAAGCTTCTTACACATGGATCATGATACTTCTGCTACATGGTGTACTACATCCCTGTCTCTCGGGCCTGTCCTGAATCTTAGTTTGAACTCGTTTTTAAATTGTTCGTCTGTCATATTGTCAACGTTTTTGCTCTTAATCGTTTCGCAAAGTTCACTGCTGTCCATTGCGACAGGTACATCGTACACGTTCACAAGTGGGTTCCTCTTTTTGGGAGGTTCGCACTTGACTCCTTACATAAGTTTTGATTGTTCAAGATTTTGTTTCTGTCCTCTTCTGTAGCCACATCTACAATAAATACATTCCTAGTTGCTTTTATCTTATTAACCTTGATTTTCACCTTGATTGGATTGACCACTGTGGTGAAGATTTCCTGCACTTTTTTTGTGTCTTGGCCGGGCAGCAGTCTTAAGAAGACCACTGTGTCCGGTTTCTGTGACACCTTCGCAATGGTTTCTTTCGTGGTTTGCGTCTTCGGTACAGCCTGAGCTACTTCACCTGCCCATGTCTTAACTGGTTGTCTTCGCAGCCTGAAGTTCTCTCCTTGTAAATCTACAACTCGCCCCTCAAGCCTCACGTGAGCAATCGCCCAAGAGGCGAGCTCATTTTTCAGTGTTAATATCGCTGTTTGACTGATTTTCCCGTTTTTAACGTTGGACTCCAACGGTTGTGTAATTCCCTTGTGTCTATCACTTACCCTTTCGTCGATCTGCTCCATGTCCCTTAATGGGTCGGGAGCAGAAGGCACTGAAGCTATCACAGATGCACACGAATCGCTTGTCTCTAGGTCGGCCATGATTGACAAGTGGAGCCCGTCTCTAAAACCTGGACCGGCTCCTCAGGCATGGGGGGGACTAAAAATGCAGATCACCCACCTACCTCATTCCTAGGTCAAGGGCAACTCTGAGCTGCCGGGTTCAGCACACCATTGCCAGTATACTGGTCCCCTTCAGAGGCCCCTCCATCGACGATTTCTCCCAGTGTTCACTGGCAAGTGCTCCCTGTACTCTGGAGAAGTGGATGTACTCCTCGTCCTTCGCCACCTACTTGCCCGGGCTTCCACCTAAAGGCCTAGGACCCACTCCTACTCAGGTGGCGGGTCGCTTACCCAGTTGTTCGACTGTCTGGACTCAGCTAACCTGGCCAAGGCGATGTCACCACCCCCTGGGTTTGGCAGAACACGCCCCGGTTACCCACGGGCGTGGCGAAGCAAACTTGCCGACTAGTGCCGAGGTCCCACGCCGACGAACAAGGTCGCCGGCATGCGGACCACCTGCTGGTCTGTGGCCTGCGAATAGAGAGAGGGACAGATGGTCAGTCCCTCAGACACAGCTCCCCCTGTGCCACACACCCTTCGCTTTCGCCTTGGGTTAGGAGCGTTTAACGTCCTACCTTGACAGGAGCTTAATGTCAACCCTCACCATTCCACAGCCTGCAGATGTTATGAAATTGTGATGATGTGATGATTATGATGCTATGGCCCAGGTCTTATGTTGTGGAGTTTGACATCATCGAGACGGTGCGGCACTCAAACCCAAGTTACGTTCTCCGGAGGGGCTCCACACATACTGGGGGATCATGGCCGACCATGTCTCACCCACCCCTTTTCATAATTCACGGTGGGCCAGTGTGGTTCAGTGAGGATTGAATCCAGTTAAGGGCTAGCCTTTTAACGTCATGCATGGACAGCCCTTCCCGTGTTATCTTCACCCCATCTAAAGGGGTTACTGAGTGCCGGGGCCACGTCAAGGCCACGGGATAGGACATTACGGTCCCCACCCCACTCAGGTTCCTCTGAGCCTCAAGGGTACTTCAGAACAATCTGAAGATTCCTAGGAATCGGAGGGTCTCTTGGCGGTTTTATCCCACTTTTGGAAGGCAACACACCTTTCCCAGGTGGCACCATGCCGACCACTTTCCCATGCGATTGGTGTTTACATAATTTCTTGCCTTTGGTGGAAATAGGCGAATTAGAAACAGGCGGTAACTGTGCCGTTGTGCTGTTTACTTGTTGCCAGGTGCAGGCTACAGCGTGCCTGTGCTCTGGGTATGTATGACTGTCGCAGTCTCCAACGCGCCTGTGTGAGTTGATTTGTGCGCGCTGTCCTCAAATAGCGTTGCCACTGCTGGCAACCAGGACCCGAGGAGCCTACACTCGTTCTTTCTGTTCATGCTGGTGGGTCGGTTAGCTATTTCTATCGCCTCTCTAATCTTTCTCCTCGCTATAAACGGCCGTTTCGCCAGTATGCGGGTTTCACTAAATATTATCTCTTTATCACACTCATCCACGCATTCCGTCACTACTGATCTGGTGCGTCGTCCCAGATGGATATAGCTTTCATGCTCTGCAATTCATGTACTGATCGGCCGCCTCATTCCACCTACATACACCAGTCCACATTCTCAACCAATTTCGTAGACTCCTGCAGTGTTTAGAATGCTCTGCAATTCACGTGCTGATTGGCTGCCTCACCTCACCTACATACTACAGTCCACATTCGCAACCAATTTCGTAAACTCCTGTGGATTATAGCTTGTCGACCGCATCTTTCACTAAGTGATTTGTTTTGTTATTACTACAAAAATTGGCTTGATGCCGGCTTTGCAGAGAATTTCCCCAGTAATATTCAGTAACCCCTTGTACATATAGTAATAGGGCTATGTCCTGTGCTTCCTTGTGCTCTTCCCTATTGCCGTCATCCTTTATCATCATAGTTTTATACACCATATTCTATTAAATTCTGCAAACAGTTTCCTCCTCTACTATATAAGATCTAAAGTCTCTTTCATTCAGAATTCAGGTCAGCACAAATCCCTGAGGAAGCCACATGCAATAGTAGTAAAAACACCAGACAATTTTACTTATTGACAACGTGGTCAACAGCCCAGAAGAATTTTATTGACAGCAACTTGAGTTGTCATACTAGCACTACGTGCAGCCAGTTGTCACAAAGAAAATTAAGGCCAATACACACTGTCCGTCAAGTCACGTAATGTCCATCCTGTCAAAACATTCTGCAACGTATTTCAAATAGCAGCATCCACAGTGGCTGTCCCGTCCTGTCACATCACATCATGGCACCATCATGATTTCTCAGGAATAAAGTTTTGACAGGTGACGTCATCTGTCTGTTGTTGATCGTGTGACCCCCAAGCTCATTCCCTCCCGGTACATGGCCATACCCAGATGTCCATATTCTTTTCATTGTGGTTGATATCAGTTGTTCGTTACTCGTTATTTGATATAAACAGTTTTGTTTCGTTCTTTTCCTTCTCTTAAAACTTATAATATATGACGAAATATTAATTAAAGTAGTGAGGTAGCAGCCTGAATTGTACGATATGAGCATAATAGGTTACTTGCCCTCTACTACATTTAGGAAGTGAATTTTTATACATACTGGTATCGTATTTAATATTTTACAATGAAATTGACGGCAGTATGGCTGCAGCTTGTGAAGTGTAAAAGTACTGTGGGTAGAATCAGATTGATTATTAGGTAGAATTTATTTTAACATTGCCAGGCATTTGTAGATTCATTGTCAATTAGCGTTTTGTATTATGTGTGAAAGCTTTATAAGCATCAGTGATCATTATTTATGTGATTTCATTAGCTAATCCCATGTAAATAAGTCTATTAAAAGCCAAATGTACGATATATAAAAAACTATAAATCTTGAAGGTAACGTTATTGAGTGAGATGTGACTGTTACACATAAAGTAGCACCAGACTAGCAACTAAACTTAACCTTAAAGTAATTACCACAGGATGTGATGGCAGCTCATAACACTGCGTTACTTTTAGTAATTCTGGTTGCAATTTGACTTAACAAACGAAAAAACTGATGCTTTGACTTCCTAAAATTTAAAATGCAGATTGTTTATTCTCGACCTTCTCTTGCAGTTTGTGAAAAACCTCTTCTGTACTAAATTTTTCGGACCAACACTCTTTTTTGTGCTGTTTTTCACTTCTGTCTTCCTACTTTAATATACGAGCTGTCCCTCCAAGCAGCAAACCTTTTGAGTCCAGTAAATATAATTTCTGAACAAATGTGCACTCCAGCATCTACGTATATAAGCTACTACCATGTGTGTATACACTTCACACATAAAATCAGTTGAAAATCATCTTGCGAAGATCGCGATTCCCGCGAAAAAGCAGTTGAGGACAGCCACATGAGTTGAGATCCCATGACTTGAATTGACTTGATGTACCATCACATGACGGATGGTGTGAATACACCTTGACATGATAGTGCCATGCCATGATGGTGCTGTGACGACCAGTGTGAATTGGCCTTTCAAAAACCGTTTAACTTTCTAGCTTCGTGTTAAGGTGAATTCACACTGGCCATCATGTCACATAACATCCCATCTTGTCAAAACATTCTGCAATGCAGTTCAAATGGACATCCTATCCAGTCACGTAACACCATGCACCAACAAGGTTTCTCAGGAACAAGTTTTGATGGTTGACATCATCTGTCCATTGTTTGTCACATGACTCCAAGCTCATTTCCTCCCAATGCACTGCTAGACACAAATCTCCATATTTCATTTCGTCATGGTTTTTGTTGTTGATATCAGTTGTGTAATATTCGTTATGAATTGTTTCGTTTCGTTATTTATTTCGGATAAAATTATTAGAAATGACGAAAGATAGTTTGAATCATTGAGGTAGCAGTCTGAATTGTATCACATAAGAACGCTATATCACCTGCCCTCAACTAAATTTACCAAGTAGATTTTTGTATATACTGGTACCATATTTAATATTTTACAATTAAATGAACTGCAATATGGCTGCAACTTTAAGTGAAAAAATTATTGTGTATAAATCAGATTGAATTTATTTTAATGTTGTCTTGCATCTGTAGTGTTTCATGAAGAAATGGACTGAAACCATATGACATTGCAAGTTGTCTATTTGAATAAGTTTGTGGCAGGTTTATTTGTTGTTAAGTAGCTCTCTGGATTGTGTATGAAACAGTTTTACAAGCATTAGTTTTCAATGTTTATGTGGTGTCACTAGTCAGCCACAGCATAAACAAGGAACTTGAACTATTAAAAGCCATATAGAAGCTGTATAGAAAACCTCTAAATCTTGAAAGGAATGGTATTGAAGAGATGTGACTATTGCACAAAAATTTGCTATTTAACTTAAACTTAAATAAATTGATGGCCGCTCATAACACTTTGTTCCTTTTAGTAATTATAGGTGCAATTTAATGTAACAAGTGAAAAAACTGATGTGTCACCTTCTAAAATAGAAAATCCATATTCTTCTTCCTCGAGCTCTTTGTATAGTGTGTGATATTCCCCTTGAGTAACACATAATAACACTTTTCTGACCCACACGCTTTTTTATGTTGTTTTGCACTTCTGTCTTCTTTCTCCAATACATAAGCTATCCATGCAACCTGCAAACCATTTGAGACCAATAAATGTCATTTTAGTACAAATATGCTCTCTGTCATCAAGGTATATAAGCTACCATGTGCACTTCGCATGTAAAACCGTTGAAAAGCATCTTGTGAAGGCCACAATTTCCGTGAAAAAAACACTTGAGGAAAGTCATTCAAGTTGAGATCATATGACTTGAATTGCGTTGATGGGCTGTGGCATGAGGGACAATGTTAATACATGTTGACATGACAGTGCTGTGATGTGATAGTGATATCACATTATGTCCTGCCAAAACATTCTGCAATGTATTTCAAATGGTGGCATCCACATTGGCTGTCTCATGCCAACATGTCACGTTATGGCACCATTAAGATTGCTCGGAAGAAAGTTTTGACAGATGATGTCATCCATCTGTTGTTGATCATGTGACCCCAAGCTCATTTCCTCCCAATACACAGCCATGTGTAGGTGTCCATATTATGTTCCATTGCAGTTGATATCAGTTGTTTGTTGTTCGTTATTTATTTAGCTTAAAATTTATAATAAATGACAAAAGGTTAATTGAATCGCGAGGTAGCAGTCTGAATTGTGCAGCATAAGCATACTACTCACCCTCTACTACATTTAGAAAGTGGATTTTTATACATATTGGTACTGTATTGAACATTTTACGACGAAATGGGCTGTAATATGGCTGCAACTTCTGAAGTGTAAAAAGTACTGTGGGTAGAATCAGATTGATTAGTAGGTAAAATGTATTTTAACGTCGTCAGGCATTTGTAGTGTTTCATAAAGAAATGGAATGAAATCTTCAGGCACAGCAAGTTGTCTGTTTAAATATGTGTTTGTTGTAGTCTTATTTATTGTTAAGTAGCGTTCTGGATTGTGTGTGAAACAGTTTTCTAAGAACCATTGATCAATGTTTATGTGGTTTCATTAGCTAATCCCACTACAAATAAGGTATTTGAAGTATTAAAAGCCAAATACAAGATGTAAAGAAAACCTATAAATCTTAAATGGAAAGGCATTGAATGAGGTATGACTATTGCACAGAAAGCTGCACTGGACTAGCAATTACGCTTAACCTTAAAACAATTTTCCACAGGATGTGATGGCAGCTCATATCTCTTTTATCCTTTTAATAATTCTGGTTACAATTTGACGTAACAAATGCAAAAACTGATGCTTCGACTTTCTAAAATATAAAATACAGATTCCTTTCCCTCAAGCTCCTTGTATAGAGAGTGAAATTCCCCTTCTATATCACATTTTTCGCACCACACTCTTTTGTTCATGTTGTTTTGCACTTGCGCCATCCTACTCTAATATCAAAGCTATCCCTGCAAGCTGCAAAACATTTGAGTCCAATGAATGTCATTTTCATACAGTACTAATGTGCACTCCAGCATCCATGTATATAAGCTACTATGTTGTATATATGCAATTGTGCGTAAGAACAATTGAAAATTATCTTGAGAATATTGCAGTTTCCGAAAAAAAATTTGAGGACAGCCATGTGAGCTGGGATCAGGTGACTTGAATCGCCTTGATGTGACACACAGTGAGAACACACCCTGACATGATGGTGCAGTGACGGCTATGTGAATTCGCCTTTACTCGAAAGCACTTCAGGTCATCCACAGTTGCCGATAACTGTCACAAGGTAATTTTTTTTGTTTTTATTTTCGTTGAGCACTTGCACAGTTCTCCCTTCGACTATTTATTCACTTCAGTAGCTACCACAGTGTTTCCCCTGCAAATATTCTCCTATATAATTTATGTGGAGACGGAAGGTAATTTATATCTCCATTCTGCTAATACTATTTCACCCTGTGAAAAGGTACACTTTTCAAAAGAAATATAAGTCTGAAAATAGTGAAATTTTTACTGGATGTGTATTATATACATGGCTTGATTTACACGTAAAATGAACAAAATATCTTTTATTAATTTGAAGAAATTTTTTTTATTCTTTCACTAGTAATATTTTCCTTTGTACTATATATATTATTTATTGTAAAATAGTTGCTGTTGGGTTGGTGGTTCTGAATTTACTTGTAATAACTTATTACCATCCAGAGTGCAAATTGGCCAAATTTCATATTTCTAAACAAATCAGTTCAGAAAATAATGATAAGTGAAATTCAAAAGACATACTTCTGAGAAAAATCAATTTAAAGTTTATTATTGCAATTTAGTGTATTATTGATGGAATTACTTACCACTAATATTTTCCGGTACCATACTGAGCATCATTTGAATCATACTGATTCTTCCTTCTCTTTGTCCCTATTCTTTTCTGTCTAGCTTCATTTGTGCATTTTGGATTACCAATTTCTGCTTTGCAGATTCTCTCTTTATCTATTTGCACCAAGCATTTTGCAGTATTTTTAATACTTCCCATAAACACCAAATTTGGATATAGGATTAATTTCATTCACTACTGCTGGAGGTAAAGAAGATTTGTGGTCATATGTTGCACTTCTCCTGTACTTGCAGCAAGTGTCAGGATCATTCCGGCAAAGACAGTGCTATAGATTTTCATTTGTGGAAAGCTTATGGAAAAAGATAGCCCATATAGCTTTTTCATATTTTCTGAATTCCAAACCTTTCTTCTTATAGCCAAGCCATAATAGTTTTATAATCTACCTATTTCAACATTTGTTAGGCGGCATTTAGCACCTAATTTCTTACCATTTTCTAGTACTATTTTTAATGCTGTTTTAGTTATCTTCTCAACCTGGACCCCACTCTCTTCTGAACATGCTCAATGTACCCCATTCTCTTCTGAACATATCCAATGTTTTAATTTAGAAATTGTGACATTAGGGCCACAGGGTTGTTCTGCACACATCCGGTCATAAGCCTTGTTCTCACTGTCCCAAAAAATACTGTGTGTATCTGACACCTCATACAGTGTGTCAGGAGAATCAATGTAACTCACAAAAAACTGTCGTACCTATATAAAACAAAACTGTTTTATGCAGGATTTCAAATATTAAAATAACCCAAAAATAGTTTTTTTTAGCCCATTTGCCTTCCATCTCCCCTTAAAAGCGGAAAGATCGACTCATTGAAATCAGGGGAGCGAATTCAACAACAAGAGAAAAAAAATGAGGAATCGTAATGGATGTCATGTGAGAAAAATGTTTCGCTAATTAAAAATAAAATCTCAGTCTCCCTTATATTCACCTCTCCTTAGGTTCCACACATGTGAAATAGTAGTAATTGCTTTCTAAATAGCCTAAGATTTTTAATAGTGTAAATATAATCTATTTGAGCTTTTAGAAACTAATTTTATTACAGAAAAATTATATTATTTGCATTACTGTACCATATTCCAATTTATTTCTGTAGATTTACTGAAGATGACAGCGATTTTGTTACAAATGAGCAGCGATTTTGTTACATACGAGCAATTATATTATTTTTAGTAATAAACCACATTCAAAAATTATTTCTGTGGACGTATTTAAGATGACAGTTCTGAAAAATTGTCAATACCTTTAAAAGTACAGTTATTTTTATTTTTTGAGTAAAGTTCAGTCTTGATCACACCATTTATCTCCCTTAGGATGGTAGGTGGAGCTCTCCTCAGCTGCTACGAAGTCAACTGCTTTATGTTTCAATGACATAGGTAACCGGTTTCGGTTATTTTTACATAACCATCATCAGACCCATGGCTCCCTTAGGATGATAGGCGGAGCTCTCCTCAGTTGCTACGAATTCAACTGCTTCTTTTTTATTTTATACACAATCACACAATGTGATAAGAATCGTAAGGCCGCCTTTATTCTATATATCACAGATGGCATTTGATGAACGCTTTGTTCATGGAATTACGTCTTCTTTCTAAATGAGCTATAGACAAATGTTTAGATTAGAAATACTGAATTCGGTCTTCTGAAGTTGTTTCACCATGGATAATCCTAACACTGTCCCTCCTGTCAATCGTCGTCCGAACATCGAAATGGCAGATATTGAGATAACCGATAGCGGAACTGAAAAGCAGCTACAGTCATTTAGTAGTGGAAAGGCTTCAGGACCAGATCAGATACCTATAAGATTCTATAAGGATTATGAGTAATAACTTGCTCCCCTTCTAGCAGTAATTTATCGTAGATTGCTTGAGCAACGTAAGGTAGCTAATGACCGGAAAAAAGCGCAGGTGATTCCCGCTTTTAAGAAAGGCCGTAAGGCAGATCCAGATAATTATAGACCTATATCGTTGACGTCAATCTGTTGTAGAATTATGGAACATGTTTTATGCCCAAAAATTATGACGTTTTTGGAAAATCAATATATCCTCTATAAAAATCAACATGGATTCCGCAAACAGAGATCCTGCGAAACTCAGCTCGCTCTGTTCCTCCACGAGACCCACAGCGCAGTGGACAACAGCGCTCAGGTTGATTCCATGTTTCTAGATTTCAGTAAGGCATTTGACACCCTGCCACATTGCCATTTAATGAAAAAAAAACGAGCTTATGGAGTATCAGAGCAGACCTGCGATTGGATTCAAGACTTTCTTGCAGATAGAACTTAACACATCGCTCTTAACGGAACTAAGTCGACAGATGTAAAGGTAATACCCAGAGTACCACAGGGAAGTGTGATAGGACCATTGCTGTTTACAATATATATATATAAATGATCTAGTAGAAAGCATCGGATGCTCTTTAAGGCTATTCGCAGATGATGCAGTTGTCTATAACAAAAGCAGCAACGCCAGAAGATAATAAGAATTTGCAGAACGACCAGCAGAGAATTGATGAATAGTGCAGAATCTGGCAGTTGACCCTGAACCTAAATAAATGCAACATATTGGGCATACATAGGAAAAGAAATCCACTACTGTACAGCTACAGTATTGATGACAAACAGCTGGTGACAGCGTCTGCCGTAAAATATCTAGGTGTAACTATCCAGAGCGATCTTAAATGGAATGACCATATAGAACAGATTGTGGGAAAAGCAGACACAAAACTCAGATTCATCGGAAGAATCTTAAGGAAATGTAACTCATCCACGAAAGAAGTTGCTTATAATGCGCTTGTTCGCCCAATTCTTGAGTATTGTTCATCTATCTGGGATCCCTATCAGGTAGGACTGATAGAGGAGATAGAGAAGATCCAAAGAAGAGCGGCACGTTTCGTCACAGGATCGTCTAGCTGGCGAGAGAGCATTACAGAGGTGCTAAGCAAACTCCACTGGCAGACGTTACAAGAGAGGCATTGTGCATCATAGAGATATTTACTATTGAAATTTCGAGACAGCACTTTTCAGGAGGAGTCAGACAACATATTACTTCAACCCCACATACATGTCGCATATTGCCCACGAGGAGAAAATTCGAGAAATTAGAGCCAATACAGAGGCTTCCCGACAATCGTTCTTCCCACGCACTATTCGCGAGTGGATCAGGGATGGAGGGATCAGATAGTGGTACCGAAAGTACCCTCCGCCACACACCATTAGGTGGTTTGCGGAGTATGATGTAGATGTAGATGTAGATATGCACTCTTTTTTCATAGATCCCTAGTGAGGGGATCCTCAAATATGTATAAAATGTAATAAAATAAGAATACATAACATCATAAAACAAAAATAGGTCTACTTCCACTATTTGCATTTTGTGCCAGATAACTTCAGAATGTCAAAGATTGTATCCTGCTCAACATTCTCAAATACCTTTTTCATCTACAGATTTTATGATAGGTTTCTGTTTCTAGTGCCTATCTCCTGGAACCAGTCATAGAATCAGTATTACCCAGCGTATTCCTATGTTTATGCAGAATGTAAATTCATCTTCCGACAGGTCGATCTCTGCCACTCATTCCTTCTTTTTCGAATTCATTTTAGTCTTTTGCAACCATGAGTAATTAACCTAGTAGTTCAGTCCAGAATGAGATTTTCACTCTGCAGCGGAGTGTGCGCTGGTGTGAAACTTCCTGGCAGATTAAAACTGTGTGCCAGACCGAGACTCGAACTCGGGACCTTTGCCTTTTGCGGGCAAGTGCAAGTAGAGCACTTTTCCGCGAAAGGTGAAGGTCCCGAGTTCGAGTCTTGGTCCGGCACACAGTTTTAATCTGCTAGGAAGTTTTAGTAGTTCAGTATCTGTCAAATCTATCAACATTTACTTTCTTTGAATTGTTTTCCTTGCATCCATTTTGAATTTTGAGGTTATTTCAGCTTTCTCATGCAACCAACACACCAAGTGCAACAATTATGTCCAGAAATCTTGTGAAGTGCAGCAACCATACTTGGTTATAAATCCGCGAAGTTGGAACTGAATTGCAGCAGTGCCAGCTGCATGCAAGTGCAGGTGTGTGCTCTAAAAAACATAACACAATTTTCACACTGTTACAAAGCGAGTCGTCCTAGCAGGGAGTTTAAATAACTGATGCAGCAGTATCCAAGTGGTAGATGCCATGAGCCTTTCTTCATCGGCGGCCGTCGAAACATTTAGTATACGTGCCACAAGGCATGACAATTCTCAAACAAGTGCAGCTCAGAAGCATATAAATACCCATCCGTTTTATACTAAAGTCACTTCCGTTAGTTCACAGCTCTATCACTGTGGGATCGAGTTGCTCAGCCACTGTCTGTAATGCTGTTCATGGACCACAGTTCGACTCTGCATTAGGGCAGTCTACCCTGAGACCACGGACTTGGAGCCACTGCAACAACAGGCCAGCACTGATCCTGGGAAGCAGCTCGCTGGCCATCATCACTGCAATTTCGCCGTCAGCCTGCCACCTTCTGGACAGCATGGGTGCATGAGTAGTACAACAATGCATGCAGCCGCAGTCGCACCTAGCTCAGACTGCCCAGAGCTGGAGTCGCCACTGATGGAATCAGTTGCGTTGTGGGCCACTGACCATCTGATGCTATGCTCACCAGCATTGTGATGTGATAACCCGCAGGAGGCTGCTGAATGCCTCTGCGAAGCTGCTGCTTCCTGTACAGAGCTACGATGGGGTGCCGTACTAAAGCATTTGCAATTACGAGCTGTTTAATTGGCGATTTACAGCTTCCCCCCCCAACCCATCTCTGCAAGCCACTTGCAACTGGTGTCAAAGTACTGGCACCACCGCCGGCCGGAGTGGCCGATCGGTTCTAGACGCTTCAGTCTGGAACCGCACGACCGCTACGATCGCAGGTTCGAATCCTGCCTCGGTTGTGGATGTGTGTGATGTCCTTAGGTTAGTTAGGTTTAAGAAGTTCTAAGTTCTAGGGGACTGATGACCACAGATGTTAAGTCCCATAGAGCACAGAGCCATTTGAACCATTTTGAACTGGCACCACCTTTTCAGTGCAACGCCTGAATTAGTTTGATCGGTCGTGGTTGCTAAACACTCAAATGATTTCTAGAGAGAAGGAATGATCGACAGAGCTCGACTTGTGGGAAGATGAATTTTCATTTTGCATAAACGTAGGAATACACTAGGGAATATTGATCCTATGACTGGTTTCAGGAGTTCAGTAAACTTAATTGTTGTAGTCAGTGTATCTTTGTCATGGAAAAGAAGCATGAATCCTGTCCTTTTTGTAAGGTGAATTTCGTTAAGAATGAGGAGGCGGTGGATACATCACACTTTGGAGGTAATGATGTACACAGTTGGCTAGTACTGTCAGATAGATGCTGTGTAACTTGGAAGGCCATTCAGCACGAGGTACAGAATCAGTAACAGTAGTGCGTTTCA